>NC_060139.1:544524328-545149328 GCF_021461385.2 Schistocerca piceifrons | reverse complement strand
GGAATAAGTTCACAGTTACGTGTGTGCCTCTAAGACTTTGTAAGTAATAGGACCCAGCATGCTGTTCTCAACGGCGAGTATTCATCAGAGACCAGGGTATTGTCAGGAGCGCCCCAGGGAAGTGTGATAGGACCGCTGTTGTTCTCTATACACATAAATGATTTGGTGGACGGGGTGACATCAATCTGCAGTTGTTTGCTGATGGTGCTGTGGTGTATGGCAATATGTCGAATCTGAGTGACCATAGGAAGATACAAAACGGCTTAGACAAAATTTCTAGAGGTGTGATGAATGACAGCTAGATCTGAATGTGGGGAAATGTAAGTTAACACGGGTTAGTAGGAAAAACTAACCTGTAATGTTCGGATACAGTACTAGCCACGTACTGCATGACACAGTCAAATCGTGGAAATATCTGAGCGTAACGTTGCAAAGTGATATGAAATGGAACGAGCATGTCAGAACTGTGGTGGAGAAGCGAATGGTCGACTACAGTCCATTGGGAGAATTTGGGAAACAATGTTTCGTCTGTGAAGGAGATCGCATATGTAACGGTGGTGCGACCTATTCTTGAATACAGCTCGAGTGTTTGGGATCCGTACCAGGTTGGATTGAAGGAGGACATCGAAGCAATTCAGAGTCGGGCTGCTAGATTTATTACCGGTAGATTCGAACAACACGTAAGTTTTACGAAAATGCTTCGGGAACACAAATGGGAATCCCTGGAGCGAAGGCGACGTTCTTCTCGAAGAACACTGTTGAGAAAATTTAGAGAACCGGCATTTGAAGCTGACAGCCGAATGATTCTACTGCCGCCAACATACATTGCGCTTAAGGACCACGGAGATAAGATACGAGAGATTAGGGCTCATACGCAGGTCTATAGATAGTAGTTTTTCCCTCGTTCTGCTTTCGAGCGGAACAGGAAAGGAAATTACTAGTAGTGGTAGGGGGAATTCTCCGCCACGCACCGTACGACGGCTTGCGGAGTATCGATGTAGTTCTAAGAGAAATAATTTTGTGTGCTGGAATTTGCGCGAAGTCAGTCCATTGCTCAAGTGTAACATGTACCCTGCCATCGATTTTGCAGCAGCCGCCAATGAACAAGCAGATTTATAGCTGGCATGGAAAATTCTCGGAAGTCGGTTGCATACACAAAGGGAAGTGGTCGGCTACACACGTCAGATGAAAATGTCGAGCGCATCCGAGATGCATTCACACGGAGCCCTCGGAAGTCTACAACATGGGCTGGCCAGGAACTTCAGTTTCCTAAAACAACAATGTGGCTTCTTCTTTAACGACGCCTGGATATGAATCCTTACAAGTTGGAGTTACTGCAGCAGTTGTATCCCGGTGACCATAACAGATTGCAAAGGACAATTTTTCGGAAGGACTCATCTTTTCGGATGAATCGACGCTTTATCTATTGGGTAAAGTAAACAACCACAATATAAGAATTTTGGGATCACAAAATCCTGGCGTCGTCGTTGAACATAAAAGAGACTCACCGATACTGAATGTGTCGTGTCGTTTCTGTTCACAAAGTTTATGGACCTTTCTGGAAATGCCACAAAAATGTTTGTTTCCTCAACTTCACAAAGATTCTAATGATTTTATTTTTATGTGTGATAGCGCCTAACTTTCACCTTGAGATGCGCCGTTATGTGAACAACAGCATCCCACAACGTTGGGTTGGAAGAGATGGACAAGATGATGTTCTTCATTGCTTTTGGCCTCCCAGGTCACCAGACTTCTGACCTCTGACCTGAAGCGGTAGATAAAAGACAAAGTATTTGTCCCCCCGCCCCCCCTTTCCCCTGTGGCAGCTACTCAGCAAGAGCTGAGAAATCAAATTGTTGAAACTATCGATTCGACTACGTAGACAAGTAGTTGGAAGGTTTAGCTAAATTTTGAAAATAAAACGTTTTTAACTGTCACTGTGGTTTCCACTTCGCGACCGATCGGACCTTGATAGAAAAATATTCCTCATAAAATGACGTATCGTGCGGTAATTCGTCTTCTCCATTTAAAAGGGAAAAACATTACCACTATCCAAGCTGAGTTTGTAGAACTATACAGCAACAATGCGTCATCATTTTATCCAGTGGTTAGATGGCGCAGACCCTTCCAGCGCGATCGAACAAGTCAGAACGACGAGAAAGATGTGGCAGATCATCTCTGTGGAGAACCAGCGATCGCAAACGAAGTCGAGACTATATGCTCAAGACTGGTAGACTGGTGTATCACAATCCAGGAAATAGTGAAAAAACTTAAAATCAAATATTAATCAGTTTTCAGTGTACTGCACGACATTTCGGATATGTCATAGGTCGCACTCTGTGGATTTCGTGACTGCTCTCGCCTGTTCAAAAAGTTCGTCAAACCGAGGCAGCAGCGAATGTGTTACATATGTGTCAGGACAGTTCAAAATGGTTCAAATGGCTCTGAGCACTATGGGACTTAACTGCTGTGGCCATCAGCCCCCTAGAACTTAGAACTACTTAAAACTAACTAACCTAAGGACATCACACACATCCATGCCCGAGGTAGGATTCGAAACTGCGACCGTAGCAGTCGCGCGGTTCCGGACTGAGCGCCTAGAACCATAGAAATAAAGCAACTGATACAATCGAACCGCGGTATTGATATGGTTCAAATGGCTCTGAGCACTATGGGACTTAACATCTGAGGTCATCAGTCCCCTAGAACTTAGAACTACTTAAACCTAACTAACCTAAGGACATCACACACATCCATGCCCGAGGCAGGATTCGAACCTGCGACCGTTGCGGTCGTGCGGTTCCAGACTGTAGCGCCCAGAACCGCTCGGCCACTCCAGTCGACGTCAGCACAGTGACTGGACATTCTCTGTTAATCCTGTAGCTAGGTGATCGATGCTACTATTAGTGATTTTGCAAGGCTGCAGCCATTATGCATTTACGAGTGCTTTATTTCCTTTTAATGCGTTGCTTGAATTACGTATCTAAATAAATCGAGAGCGTTCTGATTGCCAAGTAGTCGAGCCGGCATGGGACATTAAACAGACAACTTATGTTTTCTGCTCTCGCCTGGCGCCTTGTAATAGTTTCAACTTAGTGACTGATTCTCATAGTTACTTGTGCTTGCAACGCTCTGTAGTAGAACCGACGAAAAAGATTCCCTGATAGTTGCAGTACTCTTGGTGCGGCTATCTCGCGCGGTCATTAATGTGATTTTGCGTGTTTCTCTACGTGCTGCCAACTGCGAGGGATCAATTCTCACCGACTGTACTACAGTCACGTGGGAAATAAAAACAGACTCATACGGCAAACGCATAATCCCGTGTCTATTATGTCCACAAGCTACTGCTGACGACATTGCACTGTATGGTCGTATTTCGTATGAAACTGAGACCCTACTAAATGAGTTAGATCACGAGTCAAGGTGTGTGCGGTTGGTGGAGACTGTTGGGTATACCTTGGTGAGAGTGATCCAGTCCGCGCCACCAGGGTGGGACTTTTCCCAGCCGGACAGATCGTAGAGGCGGTCGTGGACGCGCCACAGGCCCTCGGCGCCATCATCCTCCCGCCGGCCCTGCAGCCACATGCCTCCCGTGTGGAGAGGCCCATCGCGGAGGGACGGGTACTTCCACAGGCCCGGCAGCGACGACCTGGACTTTTCCCTGCGGACACAGAAACAGTTTTCCGTATTCGACATATCACGGCTGCGTCTTTTGTTTTGGAATATGTTAATCATCAGACTACAGAACGCTATAAGAGTGAACGAGAAAAAACCTCACATTATCAGGAACGGCTATAAAGCAATATTATATGGATTCCGTAGAAATGTTGGAACACGTGAGGCAATACTGACCCTATGACTTATCTTAGAAGCTAGGTTAAGGAAAGGCAAACCTACGTTTCTAGCATTTGTAGACTTAGAGAAAGCTTTTGACAATGTTGACTGGAATACTCTCTTTCAAATTCTGAAGGTGGCAGGGGTAAAATACAGGGAGCGAAAGGCTATTTACACTTTGTACAGAAACCAGATGGCAGTTATAAGAGTCGAGGGGCATGAAAGGGAAGCAGCGGTTGGGAAGGGAGTGAGGCAGGGTTGTAGCCTCTCCCCGATGTTGTTCAATCTGTATATTGAGCAAGCAGTAAAGGAAACAAAAGAAAAATTCGGAGTAGGTATTAAAATCCATGGAGAAGAAATAAAAACTTTGAGGTTCGCCGATGACATTGTAATTCTGTCAGAGACAGCAAAGGACTTGGAAGAGCAGTTGAACGGAATGGACAGTGTCTTGAAAGGAGGGTATAAGATGAACATCAACAAAAGCAAAACGAGGATAATGGAATGTAGTCCAATTAAGTCGGGTGATGCTGAGAGAATTACATTAGGTAATGAGACACTTATAGTAGTAAAGGAGTTTTGCTATTTGGGGAGCAAAATAACTGATGATGGTCGAAGTAGAGAGGATATAAAATGTATTCTGGCAATGGCAAGGAAAGCGTTTCTGAAGAAGAGAAATTTGTTAACATCGAGTATAGATTTAAATGTCAGGAAGCCGTTTCTGAAAGTATTTGTATGTAGTGTAGCCATGTATGGAAGTGAAACATGGACGATAAATAGCTTGGACAAGAAGAGAATAGAAGCTTTCGAAATGTGGTGCTACAGAAGAATGCTGAAGATTAGATGGGTAGATCACATAACTAATGAGGAAGTATTGAATAGGATTGGGGAGAAGAGAAGTTTGTGGCACAACTTGACTAGAAGAAGGGATCGGTTGGTAGGACATGTTCTGAGGCATCAAGGGATCACCAATTTAGTATTGGAGGGCAGCGTGGAGGGTAAAAATCGTAGAGGGAGACCAAGAGATGAATACACTAAACAGATATAGAAGGATGTAGATTGCAGTAGGTACTGGGAGATGAAGAAGCTTGCACAGGATAGAGTAGCATGGAGAGCTGCATCAAACCAGTCTTAGGACTGAAGACCACAACAACAACAACAACATGGCATTTAAAAAAATTAAATATATTAGATAATTTTGTTAAATTGTCTAGATCACAAATACGATGGGCGTTCAATAAGGAATGCAACACTTTTTTCTTGGTAAATTTCAGGTGGAAAAATGCGAAATTTGTTGTGTGACATCGTGGAAAATTCCCGCTTCAGCCACTATAGTTTCACGAAGTTCCCATGGGTGGCGGAGCTATGCCTAGCCTTTCCAAGCAGACAGCTGTCATTGAGTTTCTTTTGGCGAAAAACCAGAGCATCACAGGTATAATAGGGGCTTGCAAAACGTTTAGGGAGACCTGATGATGAACAAAAGCACAGTGAGTCATGGGCGAGGCGTCTGTCATAATCGCAACAAGGTCGCGTAAACTGTCCGATCTCCCGTGTGCCAGCCGGTTGCACACACCTATGATCCCTGCATTGTTGGAACATGCCGACACTCGTATTCGAGGAGATTAACGGATCACAAACACCTCACTGCACAACTGGACGTCTCTGTTGGTAGTGTTGTCTGATGTCCCCCCTTGGGCTGCAACGATCAACTCCGAAGTGTATCTTGCTACTCGCAGGAAACTGAAGAAACAGCTTCAACGTGTTCGTCACCACAAAAATGCAAACGAAATTCTCTTTCTCCATGACACCGTACGGCGTCACAGAAGTCTGTGCAGCCGAGTAGAGCTCACAAAACTTCATTTGACTGTTCTTCCTTAACCACTTTACACCCCGGATCTCGCACCTTCCGACTTCCATCTGTTTGGCCGAATGAAGTATGCACTCCACGATAAGCAGTCCGTGGATGACGAGGTGGTTATTGATGCAACAAGACGTTGGCTCCGATGTCGACCAGTACAGTGGTACCTTGTGGGCGTACACAGCCTTCCAATAACGTAGAGTAAGGCCGTCGCACTGATCTGAGATTATGTTGAAAAACAGTTCATTGCAGCCACAAGAGTGGGGAATAACATCGTGAATAAAACCGACCTGCTTTTAGAAAAAAGAGTGTTGCATTACTTATACAAGGACCCTCTTAATATACGATGTTAAAATTTGATAACTGCAAGGTCGAAACAAATTAATATGGCGACTGCCTATGTTCGACGAAAACGTGCAATAACTACCAACACATTGCATGTGGCAGCACTAGCAATGGAGGGTATATAAAGCATGTGGAGGGGGAGGGACGGGGAAAACAGTGCAGTCGTTGTCGTAATGCGGAAACAGAGCAATTTATCTGACGTCCAAAAGGGCTTGAGCATTGGCTCTCGAGCCGAGAGTGGAAGCAAGTGTGAAACGGCTAAGTCTGTAAACTGTTCGCCTGCCGCCGTGGTTAAACGATATGGTTACAGAGATGCGGATGGGCGAACAGACGTGCAGCCGTTGAGTAACTGACCGCTCAGACGAACTAAGGAGCTACCCACAGTGTCTCCTCAAAGACCAGTCAGCGAACTTTGCTGGGTATGGCCCTCCACAGCAGGCGCCTGGTTCACGTACCCATGCTGACTGTGTTGCTCATCAGTGACGAAGGTTGGGATTCGCACGCCAGTATCCAACTGGACGTCCACTGTGTGGCGAAAAGTGGCCTTTCAGATGAATCATGTTTTTTGTTCTATAGAACATATGGCCGTTGACGGGTACGGCGTATAACGCGTGAAAGCAAAGAGTCCAGGCTGGGGGAGGGAGCGTTATAGTCTGAGGAATGTTTTCTGTGACATTCCCTGGGTGATCTCGTCATTATGGAAGGCACAATGGATCGACACAAGCATGCATCTATCCTTGCGGAGCATGTCCAACCCCACCTGCAGTTTTTTTTTTTCCTCGGCATGATGCCATCTACCAGCAGGGCAATACAACGTGTCCCACACCTCGGAGTGTGCGCCTGTGGCTCTAAGAGCACCAGGTTGAGTTTACCGTACTGCCCTGGCCAACAAAATCGCCGGATTTACACCCAATCGAGAAACTGTGGGACCATCATGATCGGGCTGTTTGCGCCATGGTTCCTCAACAGAGGAACCTAGCGCAGCTGGCCACAACACTGCAATCGGAATAGCGCCACATTCCTATCGATATCTTCCAGAACCTCTTTAACTCTGTTCCTGCACGCCTCTCAGCCGTCCGCGCTGCAAAATGTGATTATTCAGCCTTTTGACAGGTGGTCACGTTAATATGACTGGACAGTGTAGTTTCGGCTGTTCATACAACCATCTTCAGATCAGTCATGTTAAAGTATTATGTCAGCGTATAGAATAACTTGTGAAAACCAAAGAAATAAAATGTAGGTAGATCATGCTGCTCAAACTTGAATGTCACCTACACAAAACCATAACAAGTCTTGTTTTTGTTTTGTTCTGATAAGTTATATTTTGTAACGACGAAGTATAAATATTTTATAGTTGACTGAAATTTTATTAAGCACGGTTTAGGATCAGCCTTTTATTACGTTGGTATAGCCAGCATCTTATTGACGTTGTCTCTTACATGAGCATCTACCACTTAGAGAGACCATTCGGTCAATCCATATTCTATACACAGATATAATACAGGCTGTTTCAAAATGAATGTACGGCTTTTAAGGCTTTGTAGCACATATTACAATCACCTTACAATTACAAATAATACAGCTAATGAAAGAGCAACTCAAACAGTTTTTCTTACAATTATTCAGTGTAAACACCGATTACATATCGAGTCGACAGGCGAGTTGTATCGAAACCTTGATCAATGTATCAGGAGTAACTGTTGCAATAACACTGTTTCTAAAGTCTGGTAGATCAGCTGTTATCGGAGGCACATACGCATGATCGCGTCAGATCATGTGTGAACGTAGAGGTCATGCATAAAATGCTGTGTCAACCGGCCCCTTGCGCCCAATCCACAGGTCGGATACAACGTCGTTTGACCAGTCGGGTACAGGAGTTATGCCAGTGAGGCGGCGCACGATCTTGCTCCCAAATAAAGATGTGTTGTTCAGTTTCTTCCCATTGAGACACGGGCCATAGCTGTAGCACATAAAGACAAGAAACATCAGTTACAGTTGATTCACTGAAAAAGAAAGGCCCATAAACTTTCCACGGGGATATTTCTTGGGGCTAAGTGCGAAAGACTCGCACTCGTTTTCAGTCACTCTTTGTCAGTCCATACTTTTCCCATTCCGCACAGGTACACAAACAAAACTGTTTGTATTGCTCTTTCATTTGGTGTATTGTTTACAATAATTGTAAGTTGAACGTATTATGTACTACAACGCATTAAAACCGGTATGTTCATTTTGAAACACCCTGTACTTTACCGTGATTGATCTGAAGATGATTATCTGAACAACCGAAACTAGTTATCAAATTTTAATAAACATATTATTTGTCATCCAAATAAACTTAAAAATTTTATAGTTAGTTTTTCTTTTTTTCTTTTAATTTCATAGACTCCTAAGAAGTTTTTTCTGAGTACCTTAGTAAAAGGCAAACGTAGTCTTCTGTGGCTCGTTAAAGTCCAACTGCAGTTCGTTTGATTTCTTACCTCCATATACATTTCTATTGCTCTGACAACAGTGCAAACATCGACGGTCTTTTGGGAAACAAACTCGTTTCATGCAATAACGGTATTTGTCGCTGACAACAGTTATGCCCACACTATTCTTCGCCCTCAAGCTTGCACTCAGAACTAGTTAGTTCTCTCTCTCTCTCTCTCTCTCTCTCTCTCTCTCTTTCTCTGTTCTTTCTTTCTTTCCTTGTTCTAACAGGGGAAACTGTCCATCGCGACCCCCTCAGGTTTAATGGTAAGAGGGCCCAGTGCACAGATATTCAAAAGTTGAACACAAATCAAGCACGAAAACAGGAAGAAGGTGTACGGAACAATGAAAAAAAAGTAAAATTGAAACAGGAGAAGAAGTGGAATTATAGGGTAGCTCGAAACAGTAACGGCGTCTTGGTGAAGTAGTCATGGTGTTGGACTGACAAGTAGGCGAGTCCTGTTCAAACCTCCCGGGTATCATTTTTCCTTTTTTCAAATTTGTGTCTGTGTCGTGGTGTAAAGTACGTTTGCAACAGCGGGGAGTAAAGAAGAAACCTATAATGTCAGTTGATTCTGCACAACTACTCTGTTAGCAGCCGAAAGGAATTGGCATTCGAATGGGAACCGCAAACGTTTGATGACAAGGCGACAGGTCAACCGAACCCTCCATCGGAAAACACGTCTGGTGTGTCATACACGGCATTAATGTCAGTACGTGTGTCGTATGATAGGAATCTCTTATCAACGCACGTAATCTGTACCCCTGGTAAGTGACTGAGATATGCCTCCTTGCCAAATTTAGGTGTTCGAATGAATGTGAATGTGATCACTCCCAAGGAAATGAGTAAAACACAGCAGTTTGTCACATAAGGTGCAAAAAATGAACGCAACGATTTCAAAGTCACACAGTTTCTCTGTGCTCTGTCAAAACAAATGTTTTTAACCATTTTAAGTTGCATTCCGTTTTAGCAGTTTTGACTGTTGAATTCCTTTGTTGTATTGTAGTTCACACCCGTTTATTTATTGTTTTCGTTTCTGTGAGACGTCTATGCAGCATCTCGCCTGCTCTCACTATTCATCACGTTTACTTGCGACTGTAACGTATTCTTACCACGTGATTCACATTCTATAACCAATGTATAGTATGATAACTGCTAAGACTACAGAGAGAGAACAAACATTTCAATGACCAGACGGACAATTCATAATGTTGTGAAAAAAAGAAAATAAAATTTATGGCGCGAGGGAGTTCTGAACAGGGCTCGTCTACTTGACAGTACAACACTTTGACCGCTTAACCACGACACCACGGCTGATCACTTTCGTTCAATCTTGCACTTCTTAGCTTGGACCGTTCAGTGCTTTTATTTAGCTTTTTTTTTCACAGTTCAGTATAATTTCTTCCTGTTTTTGTGCTTGATCTGTGGTCAGGTTTATACGGGCTATCCACTCGCCCATCTTACCAGTAAAACAGAGGGGTATGCGGTGGAGAGTTTCCCTTCCAAGCAATGTTAGCTGTATGTCAAATGTGGTATACAGGCCAGCACGAGCCTTGTATTACATTGAGGAGTTAAGAGTTAGCTGGGAGAGGTGCTGATCGATCAAATGGAATTATCTAGAGTCATTCAGTGGAGTCACTTCGACTTTCCGAGGTTACCGGTAACATGGGTATCGAAATAAACTGAAGTATTCATATCCTTGGTCACATTTTGATTTATTTAAACTGATAACTGGTTTCGGTTTTACATCCATCATCAGGTCTTAGAAAGTACTGAGGCGCATAGGATACGAAGTTGTAACAGCAAAGGGAGCCTGGTAGAGCTATACAGGTTTTAACGAAGCGGTATGGCCAAACTTACAGGAAACGTTCCTCACACATAGACAAAGAAAATATGTTATATGGATATGATCCGAAAACGCTTTATTTCCATATTAGGTCTCATTTTCTACTTCTCTTCAGAGTCACTTGAATCGTGAGAAACACACAGAAACATACCGTACCAGCACTGCATGAAACATTTTATTACATGAAATGTTCAAAACAGGCCCTACCCTCTTGCTTATATTATAGAACACTTTCCTAAATGAAATGTTCAAAATGCCCTCCGTTGTACACTAAGGTAACAAAGTCACCGGATACCTCCTAATATACCTCCTTTTTCCCGGCTTAGTGCAGCAATTCGACATGGCTTGGACTCAACAAGTCGTTGGAAGTCCCCGGAAGAAATATTGAACCATGCTACCTGTACAACCGTCAATAGTTGTGGAAATGTTGCCGGTGCAGAATTTTTTGCACGAATTGAACTCTCGATTATGTCCCCTAAATGTTCAATGGGATTCATGTGTGGCGTTCCGGGTGGCCAAATCATTCGTTCTAATCACCAGAATGTTCTTCAAACCAGTCGCGAATAACTGTGGCCAGTGACGTGGTGTATTGTCATCCGTAAAAATTCCTTCATTGTTTGGGAACATAAAGTCCATGAATGGGTGCAATGGTCTCTAAGTAGCCAAACATAACCAGGATACAGTCCGAGCCGGCCGGAGTGGCCGTGCGGTTCTAGGCGCTACAGTCTGGAACAGCGTGACCGCTACGGTCGCAGGTTCGAATCCTGCCTCGGGCATGGATGTGCGTGATGTCCGTAGGTTAGTTAGGTTTAATTAGTTCTAAGTTATAGGCGACTGATGACCTCAGAAGTTAAGACGCATAGTGCTCAAAGCCATTTGAACCATTTGATACAGTCCGATCCACGTAAACACCCCCCCCCCCCCCCCCCCAGTTTTGGAGCCATCGCCAGCTTGCAGAGTGCCTTGTTGAAAACTTGGGTCCGTGACTTCGTGGGGACTGTGTCACAATCTTACCAACTGAAATGGGGACTCGTCTGACCAGGCCACCGTTTTCCAGTCGTCTAGGCTCCAAATGATATGGTCACGAGCCCAGGAGAGGGGCTGCAGGTGATGTGCTGTTAGCAAAGGCACACAGGTCGGTCGTCTACTGCCATAGCCCATTAACGCCACATTTCGCCGCACTGTCCTGAAGGATACGTTTATCGTATGTCCCACATTGAGTCCTGTGGTTATTTCACCTAGTGTTACTTGTCTGTTAGCACCTACAACTCTACGCCGCCTCTCTAGGTCGTCAAGTGTAGGCCATTGGCCACTGCGTTCTCCGTGGTGAGAGTAATGCCTGAAATTTGGTTTTCTAGGCACACTCTTGACATTGAGGATCTCGGAATACTGAATTCGTAACGATTTCCGAAATGATCTCTCCCTTGCGTCTACCTCCAACTACGATTCAACATTCAAAGTCTGTTAATTGCCGTCGTGCGGCCATAATCACGAGTGAAACCTTTTCACGTAAACCAATGGGGTACAAATGACAGCTCCGCCAATGCACTGCCTTTTTGTGCCTCGTGTACGCGATACTACCGCCATCTGTATAGGTGCATACCGCTACCCCATGACTTCTGTCACCTCAGCGTACATGCATCAACTCGTCGTCGCATGAATCCTCATGGGCTGATGTATCCCTGGAGAACCACATCATCAACAAAGATTTTCTGTCATCGTTTGGGACGGCATTATCGTGTGATCTTCCACCCAGCCACGACGTAGTAACTTACCAGATTTTTCTAAAGAATACACTACCTGTTCTGCTACAACATGTCCCTTTCCGAGTGCGAGAAAACATGTACTTCATGCATGATGGAGCCCCTCTTTATTTCAGTGTTAAGGTTCGTAGACTTCCAAATAGCGCCTTCGGTAACACTTTGTATGATGATGATGGTATGGCATTGAAGGCGGGGAGCAGCCTTCCTCTCCGACTCCACGTGGGTGAACCAGTTTCTTGGCCTCCACGCTCTCCGGACCTAAACCCACAGTATTTCCATTCGTGCGGGCATTAGAAAGCTCTTGTGTACAGAACCACAGTGCGGATGCACAGAGCCCTCGTGCCCGTCCTGTGGAAGGTTGTAAAACAATACGCAGTTCTCCAGGCATACGTCAATGAATTAGGTATTCACTGTGACATCTAGCTGATGCATGCATCCTTGCTAATGAAGGGTATTTCGAACAATTCATTTAGGAAAGCGTTTCATACTGTAACCTAGAGGGTAGGGCCTATTTTGAACATTTCATGTAACACTGCTACGTTCTATTTCTGTTTGTTTTCCACGAGAAAAGTGATTATGAAGAGAACAAGAAAGGGGGCCCTAACGAGGAAATAAAACGATATTTTATTTTCTATGTATGAGCAATGTTTCCTGAAAGTTTGGTCCACCTCTGTGTCACACCTTGTATGATGTTGATGGTATGGCATTGAAGGCGAGGAGCAGCCTTGCTCTCAGACTCCACGTGGGAAAGTTCGGTCGCCGAGTTGCGCAGATGTAAGTCTTTGCAGCTGACACCACATAGAGTAACTTGCATGTCCATGATATTGAGGACAACACAACACAATTTCTCCGAGCGGAGAAAATCTCCGACCCGGCATTGAATCTAACCTGGACCTGCTGCATGGCAATGCGATGCGATGAGTACTCATCTAAGGATGTGGACTACATCTTTATGATTCCACCCCACAGATCGTATCTTCGAATTTCTGTTAAAGCAATCGAACTGTTACACTGCCGAAATCAGCGGTGTAATAGTTGTACTTTTTAACTTTATCTCGTGGATTAAATCCTCATAAACATGACAGAGATAGTAAGGCAAAGTACTGATCGCTATCAGTATTGCAGTTATTTCGGTATCACGATTATGTGAGTCATGAAAGTCTGGACATCATTGCTAGCATCTCAAACGTGGTATCGTGACGATGTGAGACTTACAAGGCAAGCAAGGGATTGTTACATTTGATGAATCTGTCACTATTGAAATTACAACATGGGACCTCCGCACCACAAACCGGAAACATCAATCATTGGCTGCAGACAAACTCTGCAAGTTAAGTGCGACGGTCTGGCATGGTTCACCACGACTTTATGAGTGGTGAGAGTGCCTGGTTGCGTTTATGTGCAAGCTGTTGGCCAAAAGTGCTGCGATCTCCAGAAATTTGTGCATGACTTCATCGGCCTACAGAGGTAATGTGCCGTACTGTAGTTGGGGCATCTCTAAACTGTTGTTTACTGCCGAGCGTATGGTGACGGTAAATAAGTGATCACTGAAGAAAAAAAGGATGAAAGGATGTACTCAGCACGTAGAGAAGAGAAAATGCCGGAAATTATGAAATTAGAATATGAAGCTAGGAAAATGGAGAAATAACTTCTTTGAGGCTTGGCGCTGCGAAAGCGTATCCATGCTACGGTCCACGAACTCTACGTCGTTGCAAGCACGCAATCCCGCTACACAATATATCTGCACTACCATCAACAAAGGAAATGTTAATCGGCAAACATAGATCAACTTTCCGCAGTGCTAGTTACATAGTTCTTAAAAAGTCATCGGCCTCACTTTAACCCGCTAGAGAAGGTTAAAAAATCACAACCCTGACACTATTGATCGCAAACCTGTAGCAATCCAATTGCACTCAGATAAATATCAAGATCCTACCTCTGGACCTGAAATATAAGATACTGCAGTCTCCGTTTAACCTATAGGTAACTCCTTCCAACATCGCTGCAACGTTAGCAGTTAAAAAATCTTGGGAAAATATGAAGTACGACAAACCACATCAAAACCCGACACTTCAGTGTTCGCTGTAACAAAACAACTTACTTATACTTCAACAAACTTTTTCGAGTTCGTTTCTTCGACGAGCACCACCTCCACCAAACTATTAGCTCCGCAACCTAACCACAAGGCTGCCGCTCTATGATGATTCCCATTTGCACTAAATAAAAGTACATTCGACTGTGAAAGTCAAAATTGTCGATCATCAAAGTTGTTACCATAAAATTACGTACGCCTGCACTAAAATGACAACGTCCATACACAAAACTTGCAATCCCTGCTAACACTACAACTCCTAGTATTGACCTCGCTGGTGCTGCTTCTTCCCTTCATGAGGCTCCATAACCAACTCTTCAACTTTCCGAGTTCCAAGCAAGTCTCGAAAATTCGTTAAATATGTAAGGCCTTTTAACAAATCAGCTCTGTGGCTACAGAATATCACTTACGGACCTTCTAGCTGACTAAGTCTCTCGTCAACTATAATCTATTTCGTTCTGTCGCCCAACAGAGCGGCAAAACAAATCGTAACGTAATTTTCCTAACTAACGAATAGAAACGATCGTGTGATGTCATGGCTCAACATACTGATCGTATCACGGAATGTATATCGGAGGCACAGCAATGTCTGGATCCTGAACAGAAATTGGACTCGAATTATTCGAAATAATATAGACGAGACGTAAAATTATTATCCAACAGTTTTCATATTGTTTGAGGTAAATCGATGTTTATGATACAACAGTATTACATTTACAATCGGACAGTGTGCTTTCTATGATATTTCAAGCCAGAATCCTTTATTCTACATTAATAGCCTTCTGTTTCTTCGCTTCTTTCAACGATACAGACGACAAAATAGGAGAGCGAACACAAGAAACTTCTCTGCTTCGTCACCTGCAAAAATAACTAGCTGGACAAACTGAAACGCTCAGAACCTTTCACTATGGCAAAAGTATTCCCGCCGCTGATGGGAATGGTGTGATGATACGGAGTCCTTACAGAGGCAAACATCAGTCTAGTAGATTTATTGTTGGTGCAATTTACGCCTCTGTCATCGATAAACTGCCAATATTGTGCCTGCGTTTTATACAGACACCATTGACTGAAGCATGCTTTAGCTATGCAATAATGGCATATAAGCAAAAACTGCGCCTCTTGAGTGGATTGACAGACAAGACAATTGAACAACATACGCAATAATAATCATCTCCAAGCTACTAAAAGTAATTCACAAAACAACATTCATCAGCAAATTTTTGATCAACCCTAAAATGATAACATACATCAAACAATTGTATAGAACACATAATTTTTTTTCAGATACGTAAAACGTAGTTACAAATGTCGTTCACGTGTCCTTGATTTATATTTAAATATGTGTAAAATTAGAAAACTGTGTCTCGCCCTATCATAAGTGAAGTTAAATGATAACGTCTTAAGTAGTGAACACTGATATAAATATTGTCTTAGCTAACGTAAGTAACTTTTGTAATAGTGTGTCATATATGGGAATTTTACCAAGGTTACTAATAAAACATCGTTTGTCAGTCTGTTATGTATATTAAGGGTGTAATGGAACGTAGTCGAATTAAATCAGGTGATGCTGAGGGAATTAGATTAGGAAATGAGACGCATGAAATAGTAAATGAGTTTTACTATTTGGGGAGCAAAATAACTCATGATGGTCGAAGTAGAGAGGATATAAAATGTAGACTGGCAATGGCAAGGAAATCATTTCTGAAGAAGAGAAATTTGTTAACATCAAGTATAGATTCAAGTGTCAGGAAGTCGTTTCTGAAAGTATTTGTATGGAGTGTAGCCATGTATGGATGTGAAACATGGACGGTAAATAGTTTAGACAAGAAGAGAATAGAAGCTTTCGAAATGTGGTGCTACAGAAGAATGCTGAAGATTAGATGGATAGATCACATAACTAATGAGGAGGTATTGAACAGAATTGGGGAGAAGAGGAGTTTGTGGCACAGTTTGACTAGAAGAAGGGATCGCTTGGTAGGACGTATTCTGAGGCATCAAGGGATCGCCAATTTAGTATTGGAGGGAAGCCTTGAGGGTAAAAATCGTAGAGGGATACCAAGAGATGAATACACTAAACAGAGTCAGAAGGATGTAGGTTGCAGTAGGTACTGGGAGATAAAGAAGCTTGCACAGGATAGAGTAGCATGGAGAGCTGCATCAAACCAGTCTCAGACCACAACAACAACAACGCTACGCAGAGCGTCCTCAAGGTCTCTGCTGTCACTGTTCGCTACATTTCAGTGTCCGCATACAGTAGGTTACGTCACACACTCCACAACCAAGTTCGACGCTAGGTCATTGTCCTCAGCTACTTCAAAGTATGCCATTCATTCTCACTGTTTACACACAGTCTGAGATCATAGCGCCGCGCGTAGGGACCGCGCGGTTAGAGGCGCCCTATCACGGATTGCGCGGCCCCTCCCGCAGGAGGTTCGAGTTCTCCCTCTGTCATGTGTCTGTTTGTGTGTGTGTGTGTGTGTGTGTGTGTGTGTGTGTGTGTGCGTGTGCGTGTGTGTGTTGTTCTTAGCATAACTTAGTTTAAGTAATATGTAAGACTAGGGACCGATGACCTCAGCAGTTTGGTCCCTTAGGAATTCACACACATTTGAACATTTGGGGTCATAGCCTTCGATGTCGGCTACAGGTTGTCTCGATACTTTGTCAGTTCCTCGGCGTCCTTGCTGTGTCGCTACTCACGCGTAGGTTGAAGCAAATGTATTGAGACTCAAGTTGACCACCATGGCTCTCAAGAGTCACTACTTTAGTTTACTGTACTTGGTACTAAATGTTCCGCGCTGTGCCGTTGGATTGTGCTCACAACACACTCACAGTTTTGCACATACTAGCACGCTTCCATCAAACGCTGACACAGTTTTGTTCGTGCTATATAAAACAATGCTAATTTGGGCAAGCTTCCCCGCTTCTGACAGATTGTGCTGAAGGCATGACATAACGCCGACCCTCAGTTGTACAGTGGTAAGCTCCGTAGGTTCAAATAGTTCCCTGGACTACTCTGAGGAAAGGACTATATTCAGCACTTCCTAATACTAACCTGCAATAATTTCGAACAGCAAAAATAAATCTAAATATCTACCCACTTCGAAAATCCTAAACTCGTACCTCAGTCACCTTTATTATGCCAATTAAAGGTGTTATATCCTAGCCAGTAATGCCACCCGAGCCCGCTGCCAAAAGGTTGGCAGCATCAAAGTCCGGACGCCGTCCGCATAAGCAGCGCCAGCGAGACAGGAAATCGCCGCAAGTCTGCGCGCGCCACCGCTGGCTTCTGGTTTCTTAAGCGCTGGAGTCGCGAGCGCTAGGACAGTTCCGTATTCGCCGCTCAGTTGTATACTCGCCACCGAATTGTGTACTTGCTAGTCAGTTGTGTGTTCATCGCAGCAGAGTTGTTGTTTGTCGTCAGCCGACGCTGACCTAGCCGCTCCGACTCGAACTAGACAGATTTCTGTAGACACGGAGTTCACTACTGTGTTTCTGTATCTTCGTTAATAAAGATAAGTACCGACTTTTATTTAATCAGAGTGTTTGGGTTTTCATCTTTTTGTTCACTGTTCCAGCGGACCGGTCGGCCCGCTATTAAAAGTGTGGCGGTGACTTCGTAAGCCGTTTCTACAGCGAATTGTTTGTCGCTACGAACGCCGCCACAAAAAAAGGACCCACTTTATCTCGTTAAACTAGTACACGTCCATACATTACACGCTCCTTACAATTCCCGATGGCAGATAACGAATAAGACTATCATCAGGTATATGTCTGATTAACACATTCGTCTGTGTCCTGGAGAGATGAGAAACGATAGTAACTTCCAACCGAAATGTATGTTAACATGTTTCTTATCATTCTGCTAACTAAATTCGTACATCCGGTCTAAACCTCTGTAAATTCTGCTAACTAAATTCCTACGTCCGGTCTAAACATCAGTAAAGTTAATGCCTGAATAGCACGACGCATCAATCCCGCATTAACCTACGAACATAAACTTATTTCTAAGCAAACACGTGAATGCAGGTAAACCTGAAACAAAAGGTATTCCTACATCTAAGACAAGTATACATAACATGAATGTAGCACTTACTCCTAACTTCTAACATGTGAGACATGTGTGACGTGGGATACACACACATTGTATATGTATGATTGGTGATACAAGAACTCCACCGACCCAAACTATCATGTGTTGTTTAGAGACACCTTCTGAGAATTTTGGTACAAGGGACCCACGGAATCCAGCGGCTCGTTACAGAGCAACAACTTAGTAGTGATTTATTCGGTTTATTACCACAATCACCCTTGTTTGTGTGAAAATGCCTTAACAACAGTGAAGAAGCCTGCAATATCCAATAACCAAAAGGTACGCCACACAACACAGAATAACGCAACAACCCGCAGACGAAACGCTGTAATTTGATGTTGCCGTCATACCGGGGACAGCTTAACATAGCGTCTTTGTATCGCTCGTCTATTGCGTACAGTGAACCCATACACGAGGTGCATATCGACCAACTCTTCAGCAGTAAATCTATTCACATACTGTGTCACTGTTAACGTACAACTAACACTGCGGTAAACACAAACCCAAGACAAAACAGGACAACGCTGAAGGCAAGCTTGAAGGCGAAGAGTGCTGTTGTCGACAGCAGCTACCCTGAGAGAATGGAAATAAGACACACTGTGCATACCGTCGACATTTGCACTGTTGTGCACAGTTTTCTGTGCAGCATAGGTTCGAAGCTAACTGGGGCAAGAAACCAAACTATTTGCAGCAACTCGGCAACGAGCCGCCGGAGACCACGAGTCCCTCATACGAAAACGCTAAGCTATCCCTGAACAAGCTCTGAGTGTTTGTAGCTAAGCTCTGATTCACCCTGTGGATACAGTGAGTTTTAAAGTTTTTGCGATAACCGTCTAGGGGTGATAAACCACGTCATGATGAACAACTTTTGTTAGAGACAAAATGTTCACTGAAGCTTCAGGGCGACATCTGCACACTACCTACCCCAGTAAACTGATAGAGCCATTTTCAACAAGAAAACCTTAAGAATGAGTGTCTCTAAGAGGAAAAAGATATTCGAGACGCTCAGCCTAACCCCACTCACGGAGAGCAGGTAATTCTCTTGTGAGTAACAACACATTGCACACATGGAGCTCATAGTGCCTACGTCTTGCCACCTGTCAAGGGCATAATCAATTATGAAAGACGCCTAGTGTCGCCGAGAAGCTTCAGCGAAAATTTTTTCGCTAACAAAAGCTGTTCCCTGTGACGTGATCTAACCTCCCCTAGACGTTTGATGCAAAGATTTTGAAACACACAGTATATTTTTGCAGGTACATTAAGTGAAGTATATAGATATTGCATGCAAAACGTATAATAAAGAAGTAAAAAATTAAAACACGAATTACAGACAATGGCTGCGAGTGGGCGTTGATCTAAATCAATGGGGGAAGTTGAAACTTTGTGCCAGACTAGGTTTCGAACCCATGTCTCCTCCTTACTACGCAGATGTGCAGACCACTGCGCCGTCTGGACACCATGGTCATCACATCTGTACGGGCTATCCTGTCCCGTTAGATCCAAATTCTCAACTTATCCGCACACTACTAATGTAGTTCCCCTCGTCCATTATCGTCATTAGTCGCTGCATTTAGCCGATTCCCGTAAGAGTTCGAGCCTGGGGTACATCTCCACTGAAGAGATCATTGGCCGTCCTCGCCTTATATATATGTGATGACTGGGCATGTCAGAAAGAGAGTTAAGGCGTCATACCTGCTGCTGAAGTTTTGCTGCATCAACAGCGAAAATGTAGTAAACGATAAACGTTTTTTCATTTCATCACTTTGGGGGGTGTCAGCGAAAACAAGTTTCGTAAAAGTTTGAAATTTTCTTTAAACTTCTTTGGACGTCGCTAAGTGCTCTCATTACCAATTATGGATGAATATAACGTGGGTAATTTCCGCGCCATGAATTTGGCTGCCTCCAGATATACCCACAGTTTCTAAGTGCAAGTATTGCTGAGTTAGACCTTTAACGTAATATTATATGTCATAATAAGTAGATTATGACAGCATTTTCAGTTTGAAAATTCGGTCAATAACTACACGAAATATTGAAAATCGAATTTTTACTACCCCTACGCTGCAACTGGTAGCGAATTCCGGGACAGCGCGTTGAAAAGGAAAGATGACTGAAAGACCAAGTGTTAAGGAATTTTCTGGAGTTTTGGCGTTTTGTGGTATGTGGGCCGAAATTGTAGTTTTTGTCAGTTTTTCTCTTTATAAAGTTAGATTTTAGTGTCCACAGGGTGGGATCTTTTAGCCGCAGACTTGTGTGTAGTTGTTAGACTAACAACTATCTGAACGTGCTCCTGTCGTATCAATGGACACGGTGACATTCATTAGCAAGTTAGAGCACAAAATACACTGAAGAACTAAACAGACTGGTGCATCTGCCTAATATCGTATAGGGCCCCCGCGAGTACGCAGAAGTGCCGCAACACGATGTGGCATGGACTCGACTAATGTCTGAAGTAGTGCTGGAGGGAGCTGACACCATGAATCCTGCAGGGCTGTCCATAAATCCGTAAGAGTACGAGAGAGTGGAGATCTCTTCTGAACAGCACGTTGCAAGGCATCCCAGATACGCTCAACAGTGTCCATGTCTGGGGTGTTTGGTGCGCAGCGAAAGTGTTTAAACTCAGAATAGTGCTCCTGGGGCCACTCTGCAGCAATTCTGGACGTGTGGGGTGACGCATTGTCTTACTGGAACCGCCCAAGTCCGTCGGAATGCACAATGAACATTAATGTATCGCTGGTGATGAGACAGTATGCTTACGTACGTGTCTCCTCTCAGAGTCGTATCTAGACGTATCAAGGGGTCCCACATCACTCCAACTACACGCGCCCCACACCATTACAGAACCTCCACCAGCCTGAACAATCCCCTGCTGAAATGCAGGGTCCATGGATTCATGAGGTTGTCTCCATACCCGTACACGTCCATCCGCTCGATACAATTTGAAGCGAGACTCGTCCGACCAGGCAACATGTTTCCAGTCGTCAACAGTCCAGTGTGAGTCTTGACAGGCCTAGGCGAGGCGTAAAGCTTTGTGTCGTGCAGTCATCAAGTGTACACGAGTGGGCCTTCGGCTCCGAAAGTCCATATAGATGATGTTTCGTTGAATTGTTCGCATGCTGATACTTGTTGATGGCCCAGCATTGAAATCTGCAGCTATTTGCTGGATGGTTGTACTTCTGTCACGTTGAACGATTCTCTTCAGTCGTCGTTGGTCCCGTTCTTGCAGGGTCTTTCTCCTGCCGCAGCGATGACGGAGTTCTGATGTTTTACCGGTTTTCTGATATTCACTGTATACTCATGAAATGGTTGTACGGGAAAATCCCCACTTCATCGGTACCTCGGAGGTTCTGTGTCCCCTCGCTCGTGAGCCGAATGTAACACCACGTTCAAACTCACTTAAATCTTGATAAGCTTCCATTGCTGCAGCAGTAACCGATCTAACAACTGCGCCAGACACTTGTTGTCCTATATAGACGTTGCCGAACGCAGCGCCGTATTCTGCCTGTTTACGTATCTCTGTATTTGTATACGCATGCCTACACCAATTTCTTTGGCGCTTCAGTGTAGAATGTTTGATATTTAGTGACAGTTTTACGCGTATAGTTTTCAACTGCTATCGAGAGATTGAACTTTTCTGATATTCCAGGTACATTATGAGGAACTAACTGCGAGGTTAGCTGAAAATTATTTTCAGCGTATACTATCCAGTCCAGTGGTTGGATCAGCTGTTGCTCTGATCCAAGCAGATACTGAAATGACTTAAAATCTGCAAGGCTGATGACGATTATTAAAAGTGTTTTACACGTATTGGAGTGCAAGCGGGTCATCCATGTCTGCAAGTAAAACGCCACCTACATAAGTAGACACGTAATTACGCCACGCAATAGATTCATGTGCGTCCCATATCACGTGTCCACATGGACAATGGCAGTGGACTTTTCTACTAGACTTCGCGAGATGAATGGGATACGGAATATTAAAAATGTTATGCTTGATCTCGAAAAATGGAGGCGGGTAAGGTCCAAAAGATGCTCATTTAGATAGCGCCCAAAAATAGAAAAGTTTATGAAGGCTATACTTGATTAAAAATTATTGGATATTAAGAAACAAGTTCGTAGGTTCTAAAAAATTCTACTTCTGGCTAAACAAATGGAACAGCATGAAAAACTCACGAGAAGACGATGAAAAATGGTTTCTGTGGTATAAGCAAACTAATGATGTTTCAGTCCCAAGCTTTATCAAGAACACATACTATGTTGAGAATCTACCGAAAGCTGAAATAAGAACTTCTAACCGTCAAAACCGTCTACAGCTCAGAAGAGTGCATGCGGGTGGTGAATCGAGGTGTGAGAAAATGACCTTCCAATCTCTCTCTTCCCCGCAGCCGCCTGTGGACAGCGGTATTAGTCGGACGAAAAGTTTTACCCAATTAACCAAGTTCATAATCAACCTTACTCAGTCGTGTTTTGTTGTTACGTTCATCCTGCATACGCATAAAATGGCAGTGTATCGTGCACACTGACTGATGTGAATACTGTTTTCGTAGTAATGACTGTGTATACAAACTACACCTCCTACAATGCGTTGATTCGGTACAATACTCGTCACATCTTATTCACTTAAAACTTGTTAATGCACGTGTTCTTCCATCTGTTTGTCGCTTAAGAAGGCATGTGTTGTCTGCTTGCGGGTTTCACACGAATTTTACCTTCCCCACTGGTTTTCTTCTCATTTTTTTTATTTACAGCGCCAGTGTGAAAGGTGACAATTCTTGTGAAACGTGCATACAAACATCATAACTTCATTGTAAGCAAGAAACAGATAAGAACCACCTTTCCCCTCCAAAGATCTTTTAACTAAAGAAGATGAAACTTTTGTCGTAACAGCAAAACGAATTCATGTGTACATGCACATTACCAACATTAATAAACTATTTATCCAACAGCTACCGATACCATTGCAACACAAGAGAAGAAGCTGATCGTTATTATGTGGAAGTATTAGATGTTCTAAATGTATGATGTCTTAACACATTTACGTCACCTGTATGAAAGGAAGTAAGTAACGTTATGTTGATGCAATTTCATCCAGATGATGTTTTTAGAACGGCGCTTGCTACTCTGCTCTAGACTACGTCACAATGCACACTCACTGGCAGCCACATTCCTGCCATAGGCATTCTCCTCATCCGCAGACAGCACATAAAGAAGCACCTAATGTGTTTCTGAAGTAATATTTACAGGTCATTTCCAGATCGCTGTTAATTGCTACCCCCTCCAGAAAACGGGCGATGTAATGACTTGATCTCATAAAAGATAAATGTCAAATCTATGACAGTCATGGTGCGGTCTACGAAACTGATTTTCCGTTCTGCTGCGAAGAGCGGAAAATCATGAAATCATTTTACTCCGATGTAATGTGCTAAATGGGACGTTTCATTTTCGCCTTTACATAATCCGTGAAGTAACAGCTGGAAACGGGAAATAATGGAACCATGGACCCATGAACCATGGACCTTGCCGTTGGTGGGGAGGCTTGCGTGCCTCAGCGATACAGATAGCCGTACCGTAGGTGCAACCACAACGGAGGGGTATCTGTTGAGAGGCCAGACAAACGTGTGGTTCCTCAAGAGGGGCAGCAGCCTTTCAGTAGTTGCAAGGGCAACAGTCTGGATGATTGACTGATCTGGCCTTGTAACAATAACCAAAACGGCCTTGCTGTGCTGGTACTGCGAACGGCTGAAAGCAAGGGGAAACTACAGCCGTAATTTTTCCCGAGGGCATGCAGCTTTACTGTATGATTACATGATGATGGCGTCCTCTTGGGTAAAATATTCCGGAGGTAAAATAGTCCCCCATTCGGATCTCCGGGCGGGGACTACTCAAGAGGATGTCGTTATCAGGAGAAAGAAAACTGGCGTTCTACGGATCGGAGCGTGGAATGTCAGATCCCTTAATCGGGCAGGTAGGTTAGAAAATTTAAAAAGGGAAATGGATAGGTTGAAGTTAGATATAGTGGGAATTAGTGGAAACATAGTAGGTGAATATGGATTGGGGGACAGAAATGAAAGAGGAAGCCGCCTGGTAGAATTTTGCACAGAGCACAACATAATCATAACTAACACTTGGTTTAAGAATCATGAAAGAAGGTTGTATACATGGAAGAACCCTGGAGATACTAAAAGGTATCAGATAGATTATATAATGGTAAGACAGAGATTTAGGAACCAGGTTTTAAATTGTAAGACATTTCCAGGGGCAGATGTGGACTCTGACCACAATCTATTGGTTATGACCTGTAGATTAAAACTGAAGAAACTGCAAAAAGGTGGGAATTTAAGGAGATGGGACCTGGATAAACTAAAAGAACCAGAGGTTGTACAGAGATTCAGGGAGAGCATAAGGGAGCAATTGACAGGAATGGGGGAAATAAATACAGTAGAAGAAGAATGGGTAGCTTTGAGGGATGAAGTAGTGAAGGCAGCAGAGGATCAAGTAGGTAAAAAGACGAGGGCTAGTAGAAATCCTTGGGTAACAGAAGAAATATTGAATTTAATTGATGAAAGGAGAAAATATAAAAATGCAGTAAGTGAAACAGGCAAAAAGGAATACAAACGTCTCAAAAATGAGATCGACAGGAAGTGCAAAATGGCTAAGCAGGGATGGCTAGAGGACAAATGTAAGGATGTAGAGGCCTATCTCACTGGGGGTAAGATAGATACCACCTACAGGAAAATTAAAGAGACCTTTGGAGATAAGAGAACGACTTGTATGAATATCAAGAGCTCAGATGGAAACCCAGTTCTAAGCAAAGAAGGGAAAGCAGAAAGGTGGAAGGAGTATATAGAGAGTCTATACAAGGGCGATGTACTTGAGGACAATATTATGGAAATGGAAGAGGATGTAGATGAAGATGAAATGGGAGATACGATACTGCGTGAAGAGCTTGACAGAGCACTGAAAGACCTGAGTCGAAACAAGGCCCCCGGAGTAGACAATATTCCATTGGAACTACTGACGGCCGTGGGAGAGCCAGTCCTGACAAAACTCTACCATCTGGTGAGCAAGTTGTATGAAACAGGTGAAATACCCTCAGACTTCAAGAAGAATATAATAATTCCAATCCCAAAGAAAGCAGGTGTTGACAGATGTGAAAATTACCGAACTATAAGCTTAATAAGTCACAGCTGCAAAATACTAACACGAATTCTTTACAGACGAATGGAAAAACTAGTAGAAGCCAACCTCGGGGAAGATCAGTTTGGATTCCGTAGAAACACTGGAACACGTGAGGCAATACTGACCTTACGACTTATCTTAGAAGAAAGATTAAGGAAAGGCAAACCTACGTTTCTAGCATTTGTAGACTTAGAGAAAGCTTTTGACAATGTTGACTGGAATACTCTCTTTCAAATTCTAAAGGCGGCAGGGGTAAAATACAGGGAGCGAAAGGCTATTTACAATTTGTACAGAAACCAGATGGCAGTTATAAGAGTCGAGGGACATGAAAGGGAAGCAGTGGTTGGGAAGGGAGTAAGACAGGGTTGTAGCCTCTCCCCGATGTTGTTCAATCTGTATATTGAGCAAGCAGTAAAGGAAACAAAAGAAAAATTCGGAGTAGGTATTAAAATTCATGGAGAAGAAATAAAAACTTTGAGGTTCGCCGATGACATTGTAATTCTGTCAGAGACAGCAAAGGACTTGGAAGAGCAGTTGAATGGAATGGACAGTGTCTTGAAAGGAGGATATAAGATGAACATCAACAAAAGCAAAACAAGGATAATGGAATGTAGTCTAATTAAGTCGGGTGATGCTGAGGGAATTAGATTAGGAAATGAGGCACTTAAAGTAGTAAAGGAGTTTTGCTATTTGGGGAGCAAAATAACTGATGATGGTCGAAGTAGAGAGGATATAAAATGTAGGCTGGCAATGGCAAGGAAAGCGTTTCTGAAGAAGAGAAATTTGTTAACATCCAGTATTGATTTAAGTGTCAGGAAGTCATTTCTGAAAGTATTCGTATGGAGTGTAGCCATGTATGGAAGTGAAACATGGACGATAAATAGTTTGGACAAGAAGAGAATAGAAGCTTTCGAAATGTGGTGCTACAGAAGAATGCTGAAGATTAGATGGGTAGATCACATGACTAATGAGGAAGTATTGAATAGGATTGGGGAGAAGAGAAGTTTGTGGCACAACTTGACCAGAAGAAGGGATCGGTTGGTAGGACATGTTCTGAGGCATCAAGGGATCACCAATTTAGTATTGGAGGGCAGCGTGGAGGGTAAAAATCGTAGGGGGAGACCAAGAGATGAATACACTAAGCAGATTCAGAAGGATGTAGGTTGCAGTAGGTACTGGGAGATGAAAAAGCTTGCACAGGATAGAGTAGCATGGAGAGCTGCATCAAACCAGTCTCAGGACTGAAGACCACAACAACAACTGCAACATAAAAAGTGTCGTTAAATTCCGTTTCAGCCCCATAATGGAATTATTTTCTGCTCAAAATAGTAGCAAGAGATCACTCCACAGGGTAGTCCTGTTACACAAACGTCTGCACAAAACGCCAGCATCCCCAGGAACAGGGAAACTGACATGCAGAAAAGCTGTCAGACCAGGATGAACGTGGGAGAGCAAATGACCAGTTACAGAGAAACGCCAAAAGGCAAGGACTGACCAGCAACTACCATTCCTATGGGATTTGCTTATGCGAGAGCAGGTGCTTGAGGCTTCAGGAGAATAGACAGGGAACGACCGCAGCAAGCTGTACGAGAGAAGAGGCCATTCAACCTGTAGGAGCAGGAGGATGAGTGAATGATGTTGAGAGATCCTTTATGCAGTTTCATTCTCTAAAATGTAAGTTAACTGCCAGTAGCGCAATTATTCCACGCCCACACGCATTGTCGTCATGCCCTGGAGCTATAATCTGCAAAATATAACGACACATGGCACAAGAGGAAACATCCAACAAGTGCCAGACGTAGTGCAGCGATAAATGCAAGGAAAGAAAGGAATTTCAAAGTTTAACGTAAAGTCGAAAACCAGAACATTAAGGCGGAGCACAAGCTCAATTTTCGGAAGGATGGGGAAGGAATTATGCTGTACCTTTCAAAGGAACGATCCCGACAGTTACGTTAAACGATTTAGTGAAACCGTGGAAAACTTCAACCTGCATTATTGGGCATCTAAACCCCCCCCCCCCCCCCCCCCAACCATCTCCAGGTATTGGCGGAAAGCGGTTCAAAGCCCCGTCCGATAATTCAGGTTAAGTCTAGTGTCTTACCACTGTATCACATTGTTCGATACTGCAGTGATTAAAGGGTGCTTTCTATAAACGAAGGCGGTCCGCCCATATACACTGGTGTCCAAAATTAAAGCAACAAACTGCTATTTCCACATCAACAGATGTGTTCGTGTTCTGCACGGGAGATGGCATTCGGATCAACGGACAACCACGCCAGCAATGACGTCAGGACACCTATCAAGCGGGGTAGTGTTTGCAGGGTAGTCCCACATCCAGAATCACTGTGTACGCTGTCACAGACGGTGCGGTATGGTACAGAGAAGACACCTATAGATTCTGTGCCGTAGTGAGCCACAGGAAGAATGGAAGCAGTAGAGTCGCACACTGATGTGGCCGATGGCTTAATGTGAATCGTTCTGCTGTTTCTCAGATGAGGCGACAGTTTATAGAGACAACAACTGTATGCCGGAGACCAGGAGGACAGGGCTGACCACGAAAGAATGGACCGTTATTTGGCTGTAAGGGCACGGTGGTACGGCCTTAGTACTGCACTGCAACTGACATCTGATCACGCAGCATCGCCAGGACGTGTTGAATCGGTCAAACGGTGTACAGAGGGCTTCAGCAGAATGGCCTTTATTGTTGGAGAACTGCTGTCTGTTTATCTCTGGCGTGTCTTCACAGAAGGGATCGTCTAGAGTGGAGTCGTGACATGCCACGAGGACGGTCGAATAGTGGGCCAATGTTCTTTTCACAGATGAGTCCAGATTTGGTCTGGAGAGTATTGCTGGACGGATTCGCATCTGGAGGGCACGTAGAACACGAATTCGGGACCCACACATTGTGGAAAGAGACCGATATCGAGGAGGATCCCTAATGGTGTGGACGGATATTATGTTCACGACTTGGACATCTCATCATCAAACTATACGGGTGAATCAGCGGGATTTAACTAATGGCATGTACCGTGAGGAGCTCTTGGGTCTCAAGCGCGGTTGCTGCGAGGTGCTTTGGGCCGAGACTTCGTACTGATGGACGATAGTGTTCGACCTCAAACAACACGGGTAGTTGACTTTTTCTTTCTTTTTTTGAAACGGAAGGTATCGCACGCATGGCGTGGCCTGCTCGTTCACACAATTTGAATCCCATATCTGGGCTGCATTAGGAAGACGGGTTACATCACCTCAGCTTCCACCTACCACTCTCCAAGACTTGCGAGAAGCTCTGCAAGAAGAATGGGCGTTATTGTCTCAACATGAGATTGATGACATCATTCACAGCATGTCCCGCAGTTGTCAGACCTGTATTGTAACCAGACGTGGTGTCACACACCATACTGACCACATTAATCGGTTGTCAGAATGTGTGTGCAAATCCGTTAAGTTGAAAAAAAAACGAACATTTTTGTCTGCCATTATGCATGTTGCAGTTGATTTCGTTTACTATCACCTGTTTATACTGTTTTGTGACAAAATAAACGCAACCTGGTAAAGTTCCGTTTGTTGGTTTAATTTTGGACACCAGTGTGTGATATCCGGGACGTTGAATTATGAGCACTGAGAGATGAGAACAACATCTGCCATCATGTCCATGACTGGTCAGACCTGAAAATGCAATAATAACCGCCGCCAACTGCCAAGGGAGCACATCAGAGCAGCGTACACTCTTCCCAGAAAGCGCGACGATGCATGCACGTCAATGACTGACACCGACGCATCACTGAGCAGTTGCAGCCGGCCCGAATGCCTCCGAAAACGTCTGTTTCGGCAATGACATCACGACTTACGTATGTAGAGACCTACACAGCGCAGCAGAACCGATATCTCTTTCTACAGAAAAGGACAAACATGCAAAACGCCTAAAGTAATATGGACTAGCGCCTGAAAAAGTATAAAAACGCTTGCTAATAGGACATGTTGTAGTCACCAACAGCAGCACTTTATTAGTTATTTATTCTCCTATACATATTTTTAGTATTGCCCAGTTTTTCATGGGAGACATAAAACAGTGCATGCTTACAGTGATGCTTTTCCTCAGTGCCCAAAAGACGTCCGGATGAATAAATAAATAATAAAATAAAAGAGACATAAAATACAGGAAACAAAATGATATCTACAACATGTACAGTTACAGTTACAAGAGTCGAAGGACATTAAAAGGTGACAGTAGTTGAGAAGGGAGTGTTATTGAGTCTGTTCATTGAGTAAGTAGTAAAGGAAGTTAAGAGGAAATTTCGAAAGGGAGTCGAGGGGGAAGAAATATAAAACTTATGTTTGCCGACAACATTCTAATTCTGGCATAGACGGCACAGCACTTGGAGGAGCAGTTGAACGGTACGGATAGTGTCTTGAAAAGAGGTTATAAGATGAACACCAATAAAAGTAAAACAAGGACAATGGAATGCAGTCGCGCGAAGCGATGTTGAGGGAATTAGAGTAGGAAATGAGACACTAATAGAAGAGTTGTAGTGTTTGGGCAGCAAAATAACTGACGATGGCCGTAGTAGAAAGGGTACAAAACTCAGAATAGGTGCAGCAAGAAAAGCGTTTCTGAAAAAGTGGTGCCAAAAATCGTGGTTTTTCGGATATATCTTGACAACTGATACGGATTTTCGAAAATGAGAAAATATCGTATTTAGAAGAATATCTAAAGAATCTACCGTGAAAAAGTAGAGCCATTTGCTATGGTTTGTTATTTAGATAATTGCAGGCCACTGTGCAAAAACGGTTAAAAACCGGTTTTGATGTTTTTTGAAAAGTACGGTAACTTTGAATCTCAGTATTCGGCAACGGATTATAATACTGAAAAAACTTTCGACGTTCTTCGAGAACATTCGGTTAAGAACATACGCTAAACATTTCGACGATCTGCTATGAATAGAAATTATAGAAGGTGCCATCTCCACAATTCGTACTTCTCGTACCCAAAACGCATAGATTTTCGGGGTTTTCTCAGGAACCACCGACGAGCAAATGGTGATTTTACAAGCTGCCTAAGGTCCACCCTAGACCACACCTAATGCAAAAGAACCAAGCGATTTACTCCATTTGCATCGCGGTAGACTGGTTATCTGACCGGTGTACCACGCCAATAGTTAGACTATGGGCGAATTGTAATCCTTGACTTCATCAAGACGTAGGGAGAGTTTGATTGGCGAAGGTCAATCCAGATAGAACGAGAGTTATCTCATTTGTCAGCAGCGAGCGGCGCAGACAGCAGTCATCGCAGCTTACGGTATTGTGCGCTACAGCTATTGCGAGCCCCATATTTCTTCCAAAACAGTACACTTCACTGCATTTCACACGCGACAGCCTCGACCATACCTAGCAACATTCTAAAGGATAATTTTCAAGTTGAGTAGGCGCGCCTCTCAGCCGTTCTGCCAAGTCAATAACAATCTTAAACTTTGTATAGAAATTTCATTAGCGAATCCTATCCCTGAGAAGTAACTTCACATTCCGAAGAGAACCAGGACATAACTTGTTCAATTCATAACTAAAAGTGCCATTGTGATTTCTCAGAATTTTTGCAAAATAAATAATAATTTTCGTTAGTTTCATGTTCATCTTACACTAACTAGCACTACTCCAGTACCTAAGTATCCCACTAGTTACGTAAGAAATTTTGTGAATTTTTGTGTCATTTTCTTACAGCGGACGACTCCAGAAGATATTTATTGCTGAAAGTTTTTCAGGCATTTCTCTTTTGAACATTAGGAGCGTCTATCTGACTCCTGTAGTAGTGTGGGGGTGGAAATTGCATCTTGCAGGAGCCACAGGGTAAGGGGTACATCTCAGATTAATCCGTTGCGCAGAATAACAGAATAGCAGATCAACCCCACACACACCACAATGTGATCTACCCATCTAATCTACAGCACTCTTCTGTAGCACCACATTTCGAAAGCTTCTATTCTCTTCTTGTCCAAACTATTTATCGTTTACGTTTCACTTCCATACAAATACTTTTAGAAACGACTTCCTGACATTTAAATCTATACTCGATGTTAACAAATTTCTCTTCTTCAGAAACGCTTTCCTTGCCATTGCCAGCCTACATTTTATATCCTCTCTACTTCGACCATCATCAGTTATTTTGCTCCCCAAATAGCCAAACTCATGTACTACTTCAAGCGTCTAATTTTCTAATCTAATTCCCGCAGCATCACCCGATGTAATTCGACTACATTCCATTATCTTCGTTTTGCTATTGTTGATGTTCATCTTATATCCTCCCTTCAAGACACTGTCCATTCCGTTCAGCTCCTCTTCCAGGTCCTTTGCTGTCTCTGACAGAATTACAATGCCATCGGCGTACCTCAAAGTTTTTATTTCTTCTCCATGGATTTTAATTCCTACTCCGAATTTTTCTTTTGTTTCCTTTACTGCTTGCTCAATATACAGATTGAATAACATCGGGGATAGGCTACAAGCCTGTCTCACTCCCTTCCCAACCACTACTTCCCTTTCATACCCCTCAATTCTTATAACTACCATCTGGTTTCTGTACAAATTGTAAATAGCCTTTCGCTCTCTGTATTTTACCCCTGCCACCTTCAGAATTTGAAAGAGAGTATTCCAGTCAACGTTGTCAAAAGCTTTCTCTAAGTCTACAAATGCTAGAAACGTAGACTTGCCTTTCCTTAATGTATTTTCTAAGATAAGTCGTAGGGTCAGTATGGCCTCACGTGTTCCAACATTTCTACGGAATCCGAATTGATCTTCCCCGAGGTCAGCTTCTACCAGTTCTCCCATTCGTCTGTAAAGAATTCGTGTTAGTATTTTGCAGCCATGGCTTATTAAACTGATAGTTCGGTAATTTTCACATCTGTCAACACCTGCTTTCTTTGGGATTGGAATTATTATATTCGTCTTGAAGTCTGAGGGTATTTCGCCTGTCTGATACATCTTGCTCACTAGATGGTAGTTTTGTTAGGCCTGGCTCTCCCAAGGTTGTCAGTAGTTCTAATGGAGTGTTGTCTACTCCCGGGGCCTTGTTTCGACTCAGGTCTTTCAGTGCTCTGTCAAACTCTTCACGCAGTATCATATCTCCTATTTCTATAATATTATCCTCAAGAACATTGCCCTTGTATAGCGATGTATATGTATATGCGATATATCACCCAAAAAACACTGGGATTCGACTTGCCACGCAAAACATGGTCAGTGCTAAATGGAATTAGAACCCATCACGACAGATGTGTGTATTTTTTACACGAATGGGGTAAATAACGATCCCCACTTTATGACTGCGGAGAACCACAGACTATCAGACACATCACAGAAGAATGCCCCACAAGATCATATAATGTTAGACCTGAAGAGTTCGTTCTGGTGAATCCAATGACATACAATTATATGTGTGGTCTCTGTTCACTAGGGCACATCCGAAAAACAGACACCACATATACAATTGTATAGACACACTCTACCGATATAAGACTATTTCAGTGTGGATGCATACCCTCGTTCGTCCCCTGCAATGAGGCTGCAAGGAATGGGGAAAATGAACGGGGACACAACATCTGTGGTGAGCAGCACTTGAGAATTTGGATCGGGTGGGAAGCGCGTCCGGTTGGCCGAAGCGCTTAAGGCAACGGTTCTAAAGAAATGGAGCAATCGGGTTTGAGAAATTTTCAGTTGCAGCTGTTGAATTATTTCAACGACCCAATTAGGTATGTCATACAGATTTCCCTTTCGTTAGACTCCGAAGTCGATAGATTATGTAAATACTCTAAATAATTCTTTAAAAGATTTTATATCGTAAATATTGTGCTCTACACACTATGTATTTTTTTCAGTGTGTTAAAAAGCCATACGATAAATAAACAAATAAATCTATAAATTTAATCGGGTATTCTTCCTACTATACTGAATATGCCCAATAAGGGAAATTTCATTATTTGGTATCCATTGTTTTTTTAATGTTAGCAGACACCATTGCAAATCGATTAAGCTAAGCTCACCTTCAGTCAACTGTATTTACTTCCGAGCATACAGAGCAAAACAGATAATTATTGCCTAGCAAATGGAAATGCTCAGCGAAGACATGTACCTGCACAAGCACTTCAAGGATTGTCGGAACTTCTTCGTGAAATGACTGTAATCACGAAGAAGCGTTGCAAAGACGGAATACCAGTTCCCCACCGATGACACTCATTCGATGCTGTTGCGCAAGAAGTAAGTCAGCACGCATCCTCGTGGAAGGAAACTCGTGTTACGTAGTGCGTATTGTAATGGGAAGAGCATACGAGCCAACAAAATGTTAGCTATACATGCAAAATTTCTGTGTCAGAAAACCGGAAACCATTTGTAGACAAAGTAGGGCGCAGAGGGTGGGAAGAAACCGAGAATTAACATAATAATTCACTCATTTAAAAGAGTACCTATCAAAAGTTTAATATCAACATGGGTAAAAGGCAGGTGAAATTTCTCTCAGTAAATTATGCATGCAGCAGGTAAGCTAGAGGCTAGAAATTCGTTTGTAAGATATCGAGGGAGGTGGCGCCATGGGTAGGCACGGGACTCGCAGTAAGGCATAGTGGCGTTCTAATTCCTGTGTGGTCATCCAAATTAAAGTTATCTTTGCATTATCCAAATCGCTTTATGCATATTTCGGAAAGATTCCTGTCAAAAATCACAGCATTTTTCTCTAGCTGAGTCTGTGCTCTTGGTGTAAGACTATCCCTGCCGTTGACACGGCATACTCTATACTCTCCTTCTTTTACTACCTGAAATAGTAAGGTATACTTCTCTTCGCCTACAGCGGCTAATACCATAAAGAAGTCTATCGTCTGAGCGAGTATAGAAGAGAAAAATCATGGACTGTGGGAAATCCTCAAATGAAGAGAATCGAGGTGTTTCATATGTGTTATTACAAAGGATACCAAAAATTAAACGAACTGATAAGAAATAACGTCATCAATAAGATCGACGAGGAAAGGCATGTGTAGGAAATGCTGACTAGAAGAAAGGACGGGATGACAAGAGATGTGTTAAGGGTGTAGTTCTCTATGAAAACTTCAAAAAATCGACTTTTTCGGCTTAAAATGTTCTCCGGAATGCCTATTGTATTGTAGTCTTAATTCCAAGTTCGCCAGAAACTTCGTTATCGAGTTTAAACGTGATTTGTGAAAAAGAGTTTCCGACAATCAATCACAGCGGAGGGAAAAAGAGCGACATAGCGACAAATATGGCAGCATGTAATTCAAACGATGACATAAATGGAATTATGGAAATTATAAATGTGCTCCAACTTGAGGTCGGATCAACCTTCTATAACTATTGCACAAAAGCGGGCGAAAAGCGCATCGAACAAGCAGAGCAGCGGATGACAGAAGCTACCAAAGAGGCCCACAGGACTACCATGACCATGAAGAAAATGGAGGAGGACCTCCTTGTGGACCTGGAAGGATTGCTGTATGGTCCAGGCATCGCTGACTAGAGCTATGTGTAAGTTAACTGAAAAAAATGTAACCCAAAACTTTCAACGTCTTCTCGAAACCGTATTTTTCAAATTAGCCGACAGCATAACTCTAAAACGGTACATGTCTCAACACGTTACATATCACGACTTAGCATTTTACAACTATCCGATTTATGCTAATTGAAAGTGTATTAAAACGAATAATACTAAATTATTTTGTTACATGTTCAATACGACGATTTCGGGAATTCCAGCCGACAACCAATGTTCCATCTGCAAGAGGTCCTTCCATCTGGTGCAGCGGTTATAGAGAGCATCCGATATGAACACAAAAAAGATTTCTTACAGGCAAAAGTGTAAGGAATAAAACTGTATCATAAGATTTAGAACTACTTCTTATTTAACTTGAAAAAATGCAAAAATATTCTTTTTCCACGCGTTCAAAGAAGACTACCCCTTTAATGCATGAAGAATAACTTCTATGATACTAGAGGAAGTCGTAGAGGCAAAAAACTGCAGAGCAAGCTGAAGACTGGAATGCATTCAATAAATAATTGAGGACGTTATTATTACACTCTGAGATGAAGAAGTTGGCGCAGTAAAGGAAGTCGTAACTGGCCGCATCAAGCCCGTCAGAAGACTGAAAAAAAATCGAAATTTGATTGCCAGTGATTTCCTATGTACTTATGCCATCACTATGTGCTTATACCATCTAGAAATGGCCCTTTGTACGCCGCCAAAGACAGATAGTAGGCTCCCATAATTGCTGACGACGTGGCTACGTTGAGACACAAGCAGCGTGGGGTAGCCGAGCGGTCTAGGGCGCAACGTCACAGTCCGCGCGGCTCCCCCCGTCGGAGGTTCGAGTCCTCCCTCGGGTATGGGTGTTGTTCTTAGCATAAGTTACTTTAAGTTACATTAAGTAGTGTGTAAGCTTAGGGACCGATGACCTAATGAGTTTGGTTCCATAATATCTTACCACAAATTTCCAAATTTTTGAGACACAAAATCGGAATGGTAGGTACGGTGATACATGCCAACCGGCGGTCGTCGACACGGACGTACTTACAATTATCTGCAGTACTTGTGAAGGATCGTATAACGCAACATAAAATAAAACAGATATGTATCAAAAGGAAATAGGCTTGCGAATTAGACGTGTTCAAAAAATGGTTCAAATGGCTCTGAGTACTATGGGACTTAACTTCTGAGGTCATCAGTCCCCTAGAACTTAGAACTACTTAAACCTAACTAACCTAAGGACATCACACACATCCATGCCCAAGGCAGGATTCGAACCTGCGACTGTAGCGGTAGCGCGGTTCCAGACAGTAGCGCCTAGAAGTGTTCAGCTGCTTAATAAGACGAAGATATTGGTTTAATAAAATCATGAATAAACAAAATTTGTCATCAAAAATGGTTCAAATGGCTCTGAGCACTATGGGACTTAACAGCTATGGTCATCAGTCCCCTAGAACCTAGAACTACTTAAATCTAACCAACCTAAGGACATCACACAACACCCAGTCATCACGAATCAGAGAAAATATCTGACCCCGCCGGGAATCGAACCCGGGAACAATTTGTCATCGATAAGATATTATATCTATTTACAACAACGAGTGTAATACCTAAATACAAGCTGCAAAATGAATTTCCACGAGCAGCATAAATTGCAAATCGAGAAGGCACAGCCACCGACTGAACATCAGTAACATGTCAGTGGAAAGCGATGCAGCAAGTATGAGAGTCACGATGGTCGGATATTATCCTCAGAGATCAGAGCAGTCACTCAGAGGAACAAAGCATAAATAATTACACGATAACGCGCCGGTATTTGAAAGGTGCATGCACGATACTTGATAACGTGGTCCGTATCTGACATCTCTACAGCTCACACTATCGTAACTCACTCCAGAAATCCGTAGCAGAGAAGTGATTGTGGAGCTGATTGTAAAGATAGCGGAGTCAATTCGATTAGATATCAGAAGGATGACAATGGAAAAATTGAGAGTATGCATACTCTCGGTGATGCACACAACTTACAGTATATTACGGCAGAACGTAGAATCGCAAGGGACTGCGAAACAATCTTATACTTGTCACGTAAAACCGTGTGCAACTGATAGAAATACTTCAGCAACGATACCATTAAAACATATTACCAGATTCGGAATGGTGGCCATCATGCTGGCACGATCATCGTAAGGACTTAGAAGAGAACAGTAAACAACACAGATATGAGTGCTATACAAACACACAGTTCTCGATTTCCTTAAAGTACAAAGTGCCCATGCATAAGATATAGAAGCAAGTCAGGACGAGAACTATTATTATCTTACATGCACTGTAAGACCTGTGAATGTAGAGAAGAAAGGCAGAGGCCATATGATACCTGTGAAAGCAACGTAAACTGAAACGAGACATTACCAGATGATGATTTCACTATAAGACTTTAAAAGCCGTTACCTTGAACTCGAGAGATTATTTAACAGTCGCATCGGCAAATTCGGCGGTAAGCACGCGACAACAAGTTCAAGAGAACTCCACATGGGCGGATAATCCGCGGTACTGTTCCTAAATCTACATCTACATCTGTACTCTGCGAATTACTGTGCAGTGCGTGACTGGGGGTACTTTTTCATTGTTCCATATCTTAAGGTTAGGAATTATAGTATTTACAGAAGAATGGAAAATCTGCAGAGCGCAGACCCAGGATAGGTCAGATTGGATTCTGGTGAAATGTAGGAATACATGAGGTAATACTGACCCTGCGAAGGATATTAGAAGATAAACTGATGAAAATCAAAACTACGTTCATAGAATTTGTAGATTTAGAGAAAAATTTTGATAATGTTGACTGGAATACATTCTTGGAAATTGTGGAGGTAAAGGGTACAAAATACAGGGAGAGAATGGCTATCTACAGCTTCTACATAAACTAGATTCCAGTTATAAGAGTCTAAGGACATGAAATGGACGTAAGAGTTCAGAAGGGAATGGGACAGGATTGTAGGTTATCACAGATGTTATTCAATCTATATACAGAGCAAGCAGTAAAGGAAGCCAAGAGAAATGTTGAATAGGAAAGAAAGTTCAGGGGCAATAAATAAAAACTTTGACATTTGCTGATTACATTGTAAAGACTTGGAAAAGAAGTTGAACGGAGCGGATAGCGTCTTGGGAAATCATATACAGAAGTAAAACAAGGATAATGCAATGCATTAAATTAAATAAAGTGAGGCTGAGGGAAATAGTCTGGGGGATGAAACATGGTATTAAAGTCGAAATACAGAGCATATAAAAAGCAGATATGCAAATAGCAAGAAAAACATAACTGAAAGAGAGTTACCTGCTGACATCAAAAATAAATTTAAATGTGAGGAAGTCATTCTTGAACGTTTATGTGTGGAGTATAGCCTTGTATGGAACTGAAACGTGGGCGATAAACAGTTCAGACAAGAAGAGCATACAATTTTTTGCATTCTAGATCTACGCCGGCGGATGTGGCCGAGCGGTTCTAGGCGATTCAGTCTGGAACCGCGCGACCGCTACGGTCGCAAGTTCGAATCCTGCCTCGGGCATGGATGTGTGTGATGTCCCTAGGTTAGTTAGGTTTAAGTAGTTCTAAGTTCTATGGGACTGATGACCTCAGATGTTAAGTCCCTTAGTGCTCAGAGCCATTCTACATTCACGTGATTACTCTGCTATTCACAAAAAAGTGCCTGGCAGAGGGTTCAAGGAACCACCTTCAAGCTGTCTCTCTACCGTTCCACTCTCGAACGGCGCGCGGAAAAAACAAGCACTTAAATTTTTCTGTCCAAGCCCTGATTTCTCTTATTTTATCGTGATGATCATTTCTCCCTATGTAGGTGGGTGGCAACACAATATTGTGCTACAGGGGAATGTTGACGAGATACCTACAATAGAATGCCATCTCCCATGCCAACCAGTATGGTCATGTGACATTCAACTCGCACTTTGTTTTGTTTAATGTACTGAAAGCCACGGATCCAGACAAGCAAGAGAATGCAGCACTTCTCGATTTCCGAAGAGCGTAAATGTACCACTGACATCATGAGGCCTTCAATGAATCGTCAGTTCGATACTCTACGGAAGCTTAGGTTGAGACTACGGCTTAAGTAGAATAAGCAGATCAAATGGATGTAAATTGGAATAGTTATGTAGAGATGGAGAGATCTGTACAGAATAGGCTAGCATGAACAATTGCTGCAAAACATAATTGATCAGAAACGATGATGGAACCCACTTTTAATTTAATGATACGTCCAAATAAAAAATGCGAAAGCCTAATGTGACTTGTGAGTGTGTTTGTTTATGTGCACACAAAGTAAAATCGATGGCTAGTTCGACATGTGCCGTGCAGCTTGCAGTTGTGTCGCTGCCGATCGCAGGTGGTGAGACCGACGGCCAGTGTGTGCTGGTCGCTTTCATTCCCTATTAGCTACACGTGACTCTAGGAATTCACAGTCAATCTACAACAAAACCAAGGTAAGAGGGAAAATATTAGTACTGTCATCTATCACAAAAAATGTGTCCTTTCGCAGGTTGTTCATCACGGATTTTGGGCTACTGAGTTTTAATATGACTCTGGTTCCCAGTCGTTAGATGCACTGCTACGCTCACACATACACTACTGGCCATTAAAATTGCTACACCAAGAAGAAATGCAGATGATAAACGGGTATTCATTGGACAAATATATTATACTAGAACTGACATGTGATTACATTTTCACGCAGTTTGGGTGCATAGATCCTGAGATATCAGTACCCAGAACAACCATCTCTGGCCGTAATAACGGCCTTGATACGCCTGGCCACTGAATCAAATAGAGCTTGGATGGTGGGTACAGGTACAACTGCCCATGCAGCTTCAACACAGTACCACAGTTCATCAAGGGTAGTGACTGGCGTATTGTGACGAGCCAGTTGTTCGGCCCCCATTGAGCAGACATTTTCAATTGGTGAGAGATCTGGAGAATGTGCTGGCCAGGGCAGCAGTCGAGCATTTTCTGTGTCCAGAAAGGCTCGTTCAGGACCTGCAACATGCGGTCGTGCATTATCCTGCTGCAATGTAGAGTTTCACAGGGATCGAATGAAGGATAGAGACACGGGTCGTAACACATCTGAAATGTAACGTCCACTGTTCAAAGTGCCGTCAATGCGAACAAGAGGTGACCGAGACGTGTAACCAATGGCACTCCATACCATCACTCCGGGTGATACGCCAGTATGACGATGACGAATATACGCTTCCAATGTGCGTTCACCGCCATGTCGCCAAACACGGATGCGACCATCATGATGCTGTAAACAGAACCTGGATTCATCCGAAAAAAAATGACGTTTTGCCATTCGTGCACCCAGGTTCGTCCTTGAGTACACCATCGCAGGCGCTCCTGTCGGTGATGCAGCGTCAGGGGTAACCGCAGCCATGGTCTCCGAGCTGATAGTCCATGCTGCTGCAAACGTCGTCGAACTGTTCGTGCAGATGGTTGTTGTTTTGCAAACGTCGCCATCTGTTGACTTAGGGATCGAGACGTGGCTGCACGATCCGTTACAGCCAAGCGGATAATATGCCTGTTATCTCGACTGCTAGTGATACGAGGCCGTTGGGATCCAGCACGGCGTTCCGTATTACCCTCCTGAACCCACCGATTCCATATTCTGCTAACAGTCATTGGATCTCGACCAACACGAGCAGCAATGTCGCGATACGATAAATCGCAATCGCGATAGGCTACAATCCGACCTTTATCAAAGTCGGTAACGTGATGGTACGCATTTCTCCTCCTTACACGAGGTATCACAACAACGTTTCACCAGACAACGCCGGTCAACTGCTGTTTGTGTATGAGAAATCGGTTGGAAACTTTCCTCATGTCAGTACGTTGTAGGTGTCGCCAACGGCGCCAACCTTGTGTGAATGCTCTGAAAATCTAATCATTTGCATATCACAGCATCTTTTTCCTGTCGGTTAAATTTCGCGTCTGTAGCACGTCATCTACCTGTTCCGGTACGACTTCGCAATTCGGGGGAAACTTGACAGCCGATGCTGTGTGCACGTGCGTCCAAAAAGTTCCGAGACTGATTTTATTCCCGGCATATAAGTAACGGCAGCCCAGTGACTACGGTGGCAGCTTGAACTAACATCTGTAAACAACAGCTGTGCATTCCACCAGATAGTGGACTGCGTTAAGCAGTGGATGTGCGAATGTATTGTGTCAACGTTGTGTCACAAATCACAATGGAGCAACATCTCTAAATCGAGTGTACAAGGCGCTCTCCAAAAAGTTTTGCAGAAGAGAAAAGTGAGTGAGAAGTTCTTCCGCACATCGTGATTCGCTAGCAAAAACAACGATACGTGCACGCCTGCTGCGACTTGACTGAAATGCAGACAATTCTTTTCTAGAAAAAAATCATCATAGGTGACGAGACTTAGTGTTATCAGTACGAAACTACCACAAAACGACGACCTGCAGAAATTCACGAGAAACATTAACGCTTTGAGCACAGAATCTGCGTTCAAGCCAGTGTGACGCGCGAGTTGAACAACATCCCAAAGAGAGACTTTTCTGTGAGTTTCACGTAGTTGTATGAACGTTCTGCGTGTTTGAAGTTCATAGGCTTCTGTGCGTTTTACTGAAGTGGAGAGAGCCTATGTAGAATACCTGAAGCATTAAAACAACCATCTTAACGTTTCTCTGTTTTTCCTCAATACAGTCTGGAAACTGTTTGCACTGACAGGATGCAAAGATATTTTAAAAAATTGGAATTATGTGACAATTTAAGAAACATACAATAAAGAGTGGATCAGCACTGCAGTGTTGCAGTAGCCGGTATAACGTCATTCTTCCAAGGCCAGAAATTAGGTGAAACACAAACTGCTCGAGCATTTTAGAAGTGAACATGTGCACTTCAGCCCCAATGAGGAAAGGCCACAGCAAAAATCATATATATTCACGTCACACAAACAGCGAATACAATGGCTGAGATTGTACGTTTAACTCTGCTGATATGAGCTATTAACTGCCAAAGGAAGTGCACACTATGACAGAAAAGCCAGTAATGAGAACTGAGATAGTGAAATCCACAGGATTATGTTTTGAATACATTGCCGCTGAAAATATTGAAGGACTAGCCATTGCGTAGTGGTGTAAGACGAAGTGCACTCAGTTCGCGTGTTGTTATCGAAAATAAAGTATCTACAAGGGTCTAAGTAACTGATCTGCAGTGTTCATGCAAATAAGGGCGGATGACATGAGAAAAAAAAGATTTTAACTTTTCTTGTAGGAGATCGCTAACAGCTGGTATATATTTTAGCAAGTGCATGACACACAGCTACGTATTTCATTATTAGAACCGGTTTCGGATATCTACCATCTTCACCTAAAAAAGAAAAGATAGTTACAGAATGCGTGCAGTGCCTGTACTAAATAATCAGAATCTACCAAAGACAGTGGGAGTAATAAAATCAGAGTTCTTCCCATTGTCCTTTCGCAACAATGACACAACAAGCAGTAACGAGATCCAGGTGCAGCAAGAAAAGCTACTGCACCACTGACGATTCAAGTATGTTTATGAACACGGTACAGCGAACGCTATAGACATTGAAAATTCTACAAAATTTGATTAATCCTTCGTACCTTAATGTAGGCGAGAATTGTGCCTTTTATTTACGAATAGCCCAATAATGATTAAAACAAATGTCACATAAATAAAATTTATATGGAAGGTAGAGCTATGAATCCTCTGTTGGTGTCTATGGGCGCCAAGTAACGGTTTACAAAACCATCCACAGGGAACGCCTACGTTGAATCAGCGATAGAATTCATTAATAATACGAAACAAAACAAAAAATTATCCTATAATACTTGCTTCTCACCTGTCAGGTCAGTGTTTTAAATTACAGGGCACGCTTACCAGCATAATGCTTTCTCTCATTACAGTCACGAGCTTAATTCGACCTAAAATACACGCCAGTAGTTACTAAACACAAACTGCTCCACTATCAAGTGATGTTACTACAGTGGACGTATTCCTGAAATGATACTGGTAGTACTTACTTCATCCGGTCGCAGTTTATTTTCGCCAATAGAAAACAAATATCCTCCTGCGGCGCAGCCAAAGTTCACACTAAAACAACGCACCGACTGACCAGCTGTATCAACAAGATAAGGCGCCCTATCTAAGAACAGCTCTCAGACAGGCGGCTGAAAATTATAGCAGTTCAGTGCAGACAGCAGGCATCTCGTCTCTGCTTAGACTAACTAAGCCTGAGTCACATTCTGGCGCAGCTCCTGTAGCAGTCTGCAATAAACTGTCATCGACATACGGGATGAATCCGTGATGATGTTACGAACCTTTAGGGATGATGAAGAAGCGTCAGTGTATCAGTTTGAGGTAATGGCCCCTGGTCCGCAAACGAATGAGTCGAAAGCTACATGCGAAAATCTTTCTGATACCTCTGACACAGGACGTCTTCTAGTGCAAGCTTTTTGCTTTCTATATTGCATTAGAACGTAGTATGGACCAAAACAAGAAAACATGTCCAGTAACCATGCCTCTAAAGTGCGTAAATTAAGAGCTATGAGTACTTGATCATCTTCGCTACTCTGAAACACATCTTTTCTACTGAACTAGTGCTGCTAGCTCTGAACAACTGCTTATAGCTCTTAGGGTATACATTGTAGAGCCCTATTTTACCACATTTTTTTCTTGTTTTGATCCACACTACCTTCTGCCAAAATATGGAGAGCAACAAGCCTGCAGTAGTAGAAGTTCACCGCCAAGTAGGTAAAAACGATTTTCGCTTATAACTTTCTATTCGGTCGTCGCCGGACCAGGGATCCTTACCTCAGATTGCTACATTTACCCTTCTCCCCATCACTGGAAGTTCGTAACATCATTACGGAATCACTTTGTACAAAAAGCGCCACCGCTGTTTTCCAAAAGAATGCAGTAGATGGTTATACATAACAGGCCTGCGCGGATAAGAAAACTGAGATCAACATCCGCACAGCATCCGAAATTAGTTTATCGATATCAACATCCGCAGATATTAAACTTTTTCTAGACCCCCTTAACCTGTTCGGTACAGCAGATGTCTTACAGTGGAGTGCCCTAAGTTTTCGTCTTATGAGGAACTTGAAGGCCGAATATGACCAACTTTTAACACAGCACAGCCTATCATATGTTTGATACGTTCTCTAAGTTGCTACTAACTGTCGTGATCAATGAAAAGAATTTTGTGAAATTTTTTGCTGAAAATTTCTGGAACATTAGGAAGACAAGTAATATCGAGTTACAAGCTGTCTCACACTGCATGCTGTTTAAAGTTACTATCAAATTCAAAGAAACAGTGAACCAGGTTAACTCGTTACTGGTGGCGTAGTGGTTTTCTGCCGGCACGGTAACCCATCGTGTTCGGTCAGCGAATTGGCAACCCTCTGCAATAAAAAAATTTAAAAAAACTGAGCAAAGTTCTCATCGATAGAATCTGAGAGATGTCATGCGACAGCCGCATAGAAACGCAAAAGAAAAACTATGAAAAAGAAATAGAAGCAAAATACAAAAATAAAGTAGTAAAATGTATGATTGGAAGCCGAAATGACACGGGATCGAATCCCGATCGACCACAAATTTTTTCAGTCTCACTTCCACGTAACCTTCACCTCTCAGTGATGTCAAGATCACCAGAAACGACACATGAATGTGATTCTGCGTTAAACAATAGGCCGCCTTTCGCTGGTTGTATAACTGGGGTAGGTTAGGGGCTCGCAAGTTGCCGAAGTATCGTCCGATTGAAAGACATGAACCCGGCCACTGAGCCACTCTAAACTATTGTTATACTTTTCAATGTTATAAATGCTATGTTGTGTACTTTTAAATATATTTAAAAAGAACTCTGGCAGATTCAGTGACATTACTCAGAAGATTATTTAAGACGTGTATGTGACACACGATGAAACAGCATTCAGAGCGTCAAGGTGATGTGGATTCAAACAATGAGGCGAAGATTCTGATAAATTATGTATATTAACCTACTATATTGCAGTGCCTATGTTTTTATGACGTACTCCGCAACGGCCTTCAGACATGAAGAAATGTAATCGCAGTTGCGAATGTGATCAAACTCCAGCTGCACAGTGTATTGGTGGCAATGAAAATTCTGCGTGTGCCAGACCGGGACTCATATCCGGATTTGCAGCTTTACGCGAGCGGTCACCTCAACAGCCATCCAAGGGCGCCTCCAGGAGTGACCCAGACTTCCATACTCTTATGTCACCCTGTGTCTACGTCCTGTACTCGCAAAATTGCTCCGATTCCAACATTCACGTCTGAAGTACATAGTAAAAACACAGGCACTAGAATGAGATTTTCACTCTGCAGCGGAGCGTGCGCTGATAGGAAACTTCCTGGCAGATTAAAACTGTGTGCCGGGCCGAGACTCGAACTCACATCAGCGCACGCTCCGCTGCAGAGAGAAAATCTCATTCTGGAAACATCCCGCAGGCTGTGGCTAAACCATGTCTCCGCAGTATCCTTTCTTTCAGGAGTGGTAGTTCTGCAAGGTTCGCAGGAGAGCTTCTGTAAAGTTTGGAAGGTAGGAGACGAGGTACTGGCAGAAGTAAAGCTGTGAGGACGGGGCGTGAGTCGTGCTTGGGTAACTCAGTTGGTAGAGCACTTGCCCGCGGAAGGCAAAGGTCCCGAGTTCGAGTCTCGGCCCGGCACACAGTTTTAATCTGCCAGGAAGTTTCAACACAGGTACTGCAATGTAGTATTTCATGCCACGACAAGGCCGCTACGATAACCGTAAGTCTCTCCATGTACGGGAATCACAGCAGTTACATTCTCTGCCTCGTCATGACTGGGTGTTGTGTGGTGTCCTTAGGCTAGTTAGATTTAAGTAGTTCTAAGTTCTAGGGGACTGATGACCATAGATGTTAACTCCCATAGTGCTCAGAGCCATTTGAACCATTTTTGAACAGCAATTATAGGAGTACGGAACGTAGACACACGGTGGCATACGTAAGTTTGGGACAGTATTGGAGGAGTGCTCGTGTGGTCGAGGTGTACCCGCTTCAGCGGTACGTATTCAAAAATTAGAACGATACAGAGAAGATTAACATGACCCCTGCGCAAGGATTGCACTCAAAATAATAAATAATAATAACAAAAAGGCGATTAAAGAGACCGCTCGCTTGAAGTGCGAAATCTGGGTTCGAATCCCAGTCCGGAAAAGATTTCCATTGTCATCAGTACATTGTGCAGCTGAAGTCTGATCACAATTCATAACTGCGAATACATTTCTTGTATATTAAAAGAGGCTTCAAGTAGCTCTGTGGCAGCTTTCGGTAATTGCGTAACTGACCTCTGTTATTGCAAGCGAAACATGAATGATTCAAGAGTGAAGCAGCTGCTGGTACGTTGGAAACTGGATGCACGTGTTATTGTGCAGAAAATCAGTAAGAAGGACCTTGTAGGTGTCTACCCCATCTATGTCACTGTACATTGAAACCAATACAGCGGTAACAATATTGACTTAAAACAATAATAAAAGTTATAATCGTAATACTCGCACTTTCCTCTAATTTTTAGCCTCAAAGTAATTATTAATATGGTTATTCGCAGATGTACCTGCGGATGTCCGAATCGGATCAGGCTTTTTTTCTCAAACTCCTCATTACCGTCCGCGAATATCTACACAGTGTTAGAACCAATCGTGACGATACAGGTTGCAGCTTAAGCGGTGGCCAAGAGGAGATGCTCTTGTTATTTATTTATTCTGATATTTTTCCGCGATGTGGAGTGCTTGCTGTGTCGCCTTGACTGAAAGTAGAACACCAAGGGAAGTTTTACACCGCTACGTTGGCTTGGGGTGAGCAGTGATTAGTGAAGCATGGAATGGCTTTTTCTGTTGGAATATACACTCCTGGAAATTGAAATAAGAACACCGTGAATTCATTGTCCCAGGAAGGGGAAACTTTATTGACACATTCCTGGGGTCAGATACATCACATGATCACACTGACAGAACCACAGGCACATAGATACAGGCAACAGAGCATACACAATGTCAGCACTAGTACGGTGTATATCCACCTTTCGCAGCAATGCAGGCTGCTATTCTCCCATGGAGACGATCGTAGAGATGCTGGATGTAGTCCTGTGGAACGGCTTGCCATGCCATTTCCACCTGGCGCCTCAGTTGGACCAGCGTTCGTGCTGGACGTGCAGACCGCGTGAGACGACGCTTCATCCAGTCCCAAACATGCTCAATGGGGGACAGATCCGGAGATCTTGCTGGCCAGGGTAGTTGACTTACACATTCTAGAGCACGTTGGGTGGCACGGGATACATGCGGACGTGCATTGTCCTGTTGGAACAGCAAGTTCCCTTGCCGGTCTAGGAATGGTAGAACGATGGGTTCGATGACGGTTTGGATGTACCGTGCACTATTCAGTGTCCCCTCGACGATCACCAGTGGTGTACGGCCAGTGTAGGAGATCGCTCCCCACACCATGATGCCGGGTGTTGGCCCTGTGTGCCTCGGTCGTATGCAGTCCTGATTGTGGCGCTCACCTGCACGGCGCCAAACACGCATACGACCATCATTGGCACCAAGGCAGAAGCGACTCTCATCGCTGAAGACGACACGTCTCTATTCGTCCCTCCATTCACGACTGTCGCGACACCACTGGAGGCGGGCTGCACGATGTTGGGGCGTGAGCGGAAGACAGCCTAACGGTGTGCGGGACCGTAGCCCAGCTTCATGGAGACGGTTGCGAATGGTCCTCGCCGATACCCCAGGAGCAACAGTGTCCCTAATTTGCTGGGAAGTGGCGGTGCGGTCCCCTACGGCACTGCGTAGGATCGTACGGTCTTGGCGTGCATCCGTGCGTCGCTGCGGTCCGGTCCCAGGTCGACGGGCACGTGCACCTTCCGCCGACCACTGGCGACAACATCGATGTACTGTGGAGACCTCACGCCCCACGTGTTGAGCAATTCGGCGGTACGTCCACCCGGCCTCCCGCATGCCCACTATACGCCCTCGCTCAAAGTCCGTCAACTGCACATACGGTTCACGTCCACGCTGTCGCGGCATGCTACCAGTGTTAAAGACTGCGATGGAGCTCCGTATGCCACGGCAAACTGGCTGACACTGACGGCGGCGATGCACAAATGCTGCGCAGCTAGCGCCATTCGACGGCCATCACCGCGGTTCCTGGTGTGTCCGCTGTGCCGTGCGTGTGATCATTGCTTGTACAGCCCTCTCGCAGTGTCCGGAGCAAGTATGGTGGGTCTGACGCACCGGTGTCAATGTGTTCTTTTTTCCATTTCCAGGAGTGTATTTTTCCGTCTGGTATTGGTGCTGGCTGGAGGTGTTCGTCAGCTATAAGAATACTGTGTGGTTGAATATTCTCGTCTTTTAGAATGTTAATCATGATTAACTTCGCAGGCATAAAGACGTGTATGAACATGAGGTACTTCATTCCCATAGGCCCACAAAGGGTTGACACGGAAATACGCAGAGATGTGCGATTCCACTAAAACATATACTGGTACAAAAGACAGTGAAATGGAAACGGTACAGATGGAAAACAGTAAGTAAACTATTTGTTTATTCAAAAACAGTTCAAATGGTTCAAATGGCTCTGAGCACTATAGGACTTAACATCTGAGGTCATCAGTCCCCTAGAACTTAGGACTACTTAAACCTAACTAACCTAAGGACATCACACACATCCATGCCCGAGGCAGGATTCGAACCAACCGTAGCGGTCGCGCGGTTCCAAACTGTAGCGCCTAGAATCGCTCGGCCACTCCAGCCGGCTCAAAAATAGTTGCTATAACTGTTAATACATAGATCCCACTGTGAGATAAGGCGGCCAAGGCCTTCATGGAAAAATGTTTTGCGATTGCCTACGAAATCATGATCGTATCCAGGCATGCACCTCATCGTCGAAACAAATCGACGGCCACTAATGTCTTTCTTCCGGGCTCCGAAAATATGAGAATGGCGGTGTGAGAGATGGGGACTGTATGGAGGATGGGCAAGGGCTTCCCAACGAAACTGGAACACGGCGCCACAGTCAACGCACAGGGGTACGCGGACACTTCGCAAAATTGAAGCGCGCCATCACGTCGAAACGCCCAGGATTGTTGACGGACGGCATCATTCTGTTGCGGGGTAACGCCTGCTCACACGTTGTCAGGTTGTTTTGACTGCGCCGGCCTCTGTGGCCGAGCGGTTCTAGGCGCTTCAGTCCGGAACCGCGCTGCTGCTACGGTCGCAAGTTCGAATCCTACCTCGGGCATGGATGTGTGTGATGTCAGGTTAGTTAGGTGTCAGTAGCTCTAAGTCTACGGGACTGATGACATCAAATGTTAAGTCCCATATTGCTTAGCGCCATTTGAACCAATTTGTTTTGACTGCGCTACGGAACTTTCGCTGGGAAGCCCTTACACATCCTCCATACAGTGCCGACCTCTCCCCATGCGATTTCCATATTTTTGGAGCCCAGAAGATAGATATTCGATTTGCTTTTGACAAAGTGATGGATACCTGGGTTCAAACATGGCTCCGTAGGCAGCCCCAAACTTTTTATATGAAGGCACTAACCGTGTTGTCTCACAATGGGTTAAACATGTTAACAGTTGTGGCGATTACCTTTGAAATTATAAACAGTTTACTTACTTTTTCCTGGGCGTGCGGTTAAAGGCGCTGCAGTCTGGAACCGCAAGACCGCTACGGTCGCAGGTTCGAATCCTGCCTCGGGCATGGATGTTTGTGATGTTCTTAGGTTAGTTAGGTTTAACTAGTTCTAAGTTCTAGGGGACTAATGACCTCAGCAGTTGAGTCCCATAGTGCTCAGAGCCATTTGAACCAACTTACTTTTTCCGTAGGTCCTATATTGCTCAACCTGTGTTGTTCTAATGTACCTTGCAATGTCCTTCAGATATGCATGCATTTCTGAAGGACATTGCGAACTACCTTATAACATCATAGGCACTACAATATAGTGTTTCACCCATAATGACTGGGCTTTCACATATGGAATTTGGGTCGGTCCTGAGAGCGTGCTCGTGTGACCGATGCGCTCCAGACGAGTCCCGGACCGTGCACAGATTTTCATTGTCATCAGTGCATAGAGCAGTCAAAGTTTAGCAATATTCGCAAATGCGAATAAGGCTCTCATACTCCATCTGTCTCGTTTTCATTGACTGCGTCTTATATCATTCGACGTACAGAAACTCCCTCGACCGAAGATAACCCTTGCATGGATTTTTTAATGATGATACCTTTCAACATCTCGCTCATTCATAACCGTCTGCTGTCGCCTTCGAAACCAGCTGGTGCTCATCTTTAAAAGGGACAAGGGTCCAGTGATCACTTGCTCAGCAAGGCGTTGGTCGCCACCTGTAAGTGCTCCCTCATCTTACGTATTGTGACTTTTTTACTCGAAGAAGGTCACCTCACTTTCATATAGAGTCTCTTACGTAATTGGTCAACGTGTACACTTTCGGTGGATGCACCAACAACAGGTGATATTTTTCGAGTGTCCGACTTCACAATTCATAATCGGCATCTGTTGCGAACTCTTGCGTTTCGTCTCTGGACCTCGTGGTCACAATACCCTGGCGCGACATACAGGCTGTCCGAGAAGGAATGGTCAGTGTTCAGATATATGACACAAAAGATCACTCGAACCAAGAAAGTCTAGTAAATATGGACTCTAAAAAGCATACCTTAAGAGTCCAGTAGTACATATGTGTTTCGTAGTAGCGAAGATGAACAACTGCTCATAGCTCTTAAGGTATGCACTTTAGAGCCCATGTCCACCGGAAATTTCTTTCTTGTTTTGATCCATACTACTGCCTCTCAAAGTACAGCAAGGAAAGAACCCGCAGTAGAAGAAAGCTGTTTCAAGCTATCGAAGGTGAAGAAGCTCTCATAGTTCTTGAGGCATATATTTTTGAGCCCTTGTTTACTAGATTTTTTGCTTCGAATTATCGTTCCTGTCATATTCATGAATATTGACCATACCTCCTGGGACACCCTGTATTTGCAAAATGTAGCCAAGCATTTAACCAACTAGCAATCTCTGTGTTATTTTGACCTGTCCCTGCAGTCTGTCCGTGGTTCGCTGTAGCAGTTCATACCCGACCGAATACTTAAGACACTGGATTTGTTTTCCGCGGTACGGAGATTCAGATGCCTGTCAGGAAAGGTAGATTTTGGTTTTCTGTAGTTTCCCTAAATCGCTTAAGGAGACTACCAGGACGGTTGGTGTGTGAACGGGCACTGCCGTATTTCACGCCCAATTCGAAGTTAGAGCTTGTGCTCCGTCTGTAAGGACTCCGTCGTCGACAGAACGTTAAACCCTCATCTCTAAAGGAGATTGTAAGGTGCCCCTTACGTGAGGAAAACATTTTTACCGGTTTTAATAAATTATTGTCTCTCATTGATGTATTCACGATAGTTAGGAAGTGCTGTAGTCCGTATCCGGCCATGAATCGGAGAGGATTTCCGACGCCTGCTGGCTAGGTGATGAAGCGCCCATATGTCGCACGTAGTGGGGTGGGGCTCGGCGCTGGACCGTAGCAACAAGCGTTAGCCTGGGAAATATACATGTCGGGAAGTACCGCCATCTTGGCGCCAAAGTCACCGATATTGTTTATTTATATTTAATAATTAAAGTCATTTATGACAACATGAATACTAGGAAGAGCCTCTGGATGTTTAAAACTATTTATCATAATTTTGCCTCGTTAAAATTCACACCCGTTCATTAACAAACGTATATCTTAGTAAGTACGAACGTGATCGGAAATCCACGAACGGTGACGAAACTAGTAAGAGATACAGACTGTGCGCCAGAGTCGGCAGTCGGCGTTAAGAGCTCTTCCTGTCTTGTTCGATGGTAGCCATGCTCTCGGTTACGAGTAGTTTGTGACATGAGTGTTTCATTATTGATCTAATAGGAATAAAAGTGATATTACGGCATTCTGAATGTTAATTTCGAGTAAATAGAGACCCCAAAGTTGACCGACAGCAATTTCAGATAATTAGCTTCCACCGACAGAGACATCCAATGCGCCAATGAAGAATCTGCTCGGGACGATATTTACGAGAGCTGCATCGCGCACAGGTAGGAGGAAATCCGACGACACGACCCACCAAGGCGGATAAAGGAAGGTCCGACTTACACTCGCAAATTCGAAGTGGAAATGCTGACCAGTCATACTGTACGTCACATATACCACCCTCTACGGACTCGCGGCTGAGCTGAGTAATAACAGTATCAGTTTAGAAGCGAGGGGATCTTGCATTTGGCACCGCTGGTGGGGAAATAAAACTGCCTGGGAGGAAGAGCATTAAGAAGACAGTTACCAAATCTTGCATTTGGCGTCCATTTCGGTGGAATAAAGCTGTGTGAGAGGAATAGCATTAAGAAGACAGATGCCAAGTTTGCACTTGGCGTCAATGACGTCGGATAAAAGGGCGTAGGCGGAGGAAAACTATCAAGAAGATTGTTATTGAAGATACCAAATTTGCATTCGAGAGTGCCGACTTTTAAAAAGTATTACGAACAGCAAGTAATAGTGATTTAAAGTGACTGAAACGGAAGCAGGAAGTGAATAGTGAAGATACAACGGGTAGAGGGTAGCAACATTAAAAGTGAACGGTACGCGTCGCAGAGTGCGTAATTGGCGTCGCGAAACGCAATAAAGTCGTGTTGTGGAAAAATCGCGTCTAAGGATTAGGAACATTTCGCGGTCGCGAGTGCAACGATCGATCGTAGGGAAGACATCGAGGAAAAGGAGGCGGCAGCAACGGACGTGGCAAGGACCGCCACAGATACAGAGGAGGCAGCAGCGCGCGGCAGGCAGATCGCAGGAGCGGCGTAACAGGGGTGCGCCGGAGGCGCGCTCGCGGCAGTTCGGAGTTCGACACTCGGGCGCAGCGGTCGGGCCAGCCTCAAATTAATGCCACGGCTGGAGAACAACGAAATTTACCTAACGTAAGTGGAACTTTAAACATACTAGGGGTGATCGATTCGAGATTCGGGTGCAGAAGGGTATGTTGTTGCGAAACGAGAAAACGTTAAAATGAGTGACTTAACGGAAAATATAGAGCAAAATATGGCCCAAGCCAACGCAAATTTAGTGGAGAGTAGCGATGAGTTGTTAACACTTGCTAGGTCTAAAGAGCGACCGGAAAGTGAAATGGTTGGTGTAGTAGGGAATGATGAGCAGGGAAAGATGGTAGAAAGTTTAGAAACGGCAGAAACAGGGGCTTAGTCTCCCACTGGAAACGTTGTTAGAGAGGGTGCAAACACAGTACCGGAGGCTATACAGGGTAGAGGTGAAGAAATAGGCATCAGGGAAATGTTGATAGCTATAATGAATGGTAACAAAGCGTTGAGTAAGAAAATAGAGGAAATTAACAAAAATGCTAATAGACTAGATGAGTATATCAAAAAAGCTGACAATAAATTCACCGACATAGAGGGAAGGATATCAACAATAGTAAAAGAGCAGAAAACGGTAGCAAGTGATTTGTCAAAGGGGATAACCACAAGTGAGACTGCAATAGTGCATTACAGTAGAGATATCAGTGAACTTAAACAAAGTACCACAACTTTCGATAAATATGTTACTAAGGAGATTAAAAAGCAAGAAGGGGAAATATCCAAAGTAAACGAGAGAGTGGAGGAAGTAAAGTCAGAATTGTTGGATTTGGTAGAGAATAATACTAAAGAGATATCTGACAGGGTAGCTAGTATTCAACAAGAAGTCAGTGATTTTAAAAACAGTGACACTGATATCTTTGCTGAAAAGGTAGAAAAGAAATTAGATGCTAAATTTAAAAATCTAAGGGAACAGGTAATAATAGTGGAAAAATTAATAATGAGGACCACTATCTCAGGGTGTGTACTTTCCATAATTTCGATGCGAGAGGGAAGTTACATCCCAAAGCATTTATAAAGCAATTTAAAGGGGTTTTGCCAGAAAATCGAGACGACAGAAGAAAAATAGGTTGTGTCACTAGCAGAATGGAAGGGGACGCTCTGTCGTGGGGAATGAGAGCAGGAGAAGCATGGCAAAGTTATGACGAATTTATTAAGAAATTTTTGGACAAATATTGGTCTAATAGTACACAAGGTAATGTACGTAATAGTATTTTTCAAGGGATAAATTTTCTTGGGAGTGGGTACGATAGTTACAAAGATTATTTCCGGAGTTTATGTAAAAAAAAATTGTATTTAGATAATCCAGTGAGTGAGGAGGATCTTATTGAAGTAGTGTTGGTGAAACTGCCGATATCTGTGCAAGAAAAGCTGATAGGCATACCTAAAAAGAAAACTGAGGACATATTACAAGCACTTGATCAGTTAGATGCTTTATCAGGGGAGGAAACATCCAGTAACTGCTGGAGAGGTGTAAATTGGAGGCCAAAGGAAAATGAGAACTGGAGAGAGCGTAACAGGAATCACAATAACATGAGGGATAACGAGAGGCGTGATAACGGGCATAACAGACGTGGTAGAAGAGGCTGGAACCGAGGTGGTTCGAACAGCCATGGTAATAGACGGTACGAAGAACAGGGAGAGACATATGAGGGTGGCAGGACCGAAAGAGGTCCCGAAAGAGAAATTACCGAGCTGAAAAACTAGAGGGGAGTTCGTGTGGAATCCGAGCACGAACTCAAATGAACAGTGGACCAATACAGTTCAAAAGGGTAATAAAGGAGGATTGGTGCGATATTAAAGAAACTCTTTTGGAGGAAGATGAAATGGTGAGTAAGGAAGAGTATCAACCGATAATAGATGTGGATATTAATGGTATCGAAGCAGTAGCAGTCATTGATACAGGTAGTGAGTTGTGGGCCATAGCAGAGAGCCTTTATGACCAAATAAGTGATCAGGAAGAGGTACCTATGTTACCGTTACAAGGTGTTAAGAGTCGTGGGTGCAGTATGAGGAAAAAGTAAGGTAATAAAAAACCAAGTGTTATTGGAATAGAGATTTCAAGGAACTGTGTTGGAAGTTAATGCCATAATGGTACCTGACCTTTGCGTAGGGCTTATATTAGGGATGGATTTATTGGTATACCATGCAGCTGTTGTAGATTTAAAAAGGGGTAGTGTGATCCTGACGGTAAATGGTACTAGAAACGAGTTTAAGTTTGGCAAGCCATTCAAGCTAAAGAGAAGGCGCAGGGAAAATTCTACCTGAAAATAATGCGTGAGTGTTTCCAATGGGGAGCAGATTCGAAAGGGAGTGACTAGGAGAGAGAGACGAGAGCCACTTGAGGCAGAATGGTCAGTAGAAGATATCAAAGCTAAATTAAGTAATATCTATGATATGGACCAAGGTGCAAAAAAAGATCTAGGAGAGTTGCTGGTAAAGTATCAGAAAGTATTTTCAAATAGACCTGGATTAATGAAAGGAGAACCTTATGAGTTTAAAGTCAAACCGTACCAACCATTCAAACTGAGACCCCATGTGATACCTTTGGCAAGAAGGGAGGCAATAGAAAAAGAGTTACAAAGGATGATAAAATTGCAAATTATCGAAAGATCGACGAGTCAATATTGCAATCCGTTAGTATATGTGACAAAGAAAGATGGTTCAGTGATAGTAACCCTGGATGCTAAGATATTGAATAAGATAATAGAGCCTCAGAATGATAGGCTAGAATCTCTTGAAGAATTGTTGCAAAAGTTCGAAGGGGCCAGTAAATTATTTAGCCTCGATATGACTGCCAGGTACTGGCAAATAAAATTGTCTGAGAAATGTAAACAGTACACAGCTTTTGTATATAGAGGCAGGTGTTATCATTTCAAAGTTCTCCCTTTCGGATTGACTATATCGGTAGCAGCGTTCATAAGGGTGTTGGATAACATACTGGGAGAAGAATTATTGTCTAGAATCACCGTTTATGTGGACGACATCCTGATTGCTGCCAGTGATTGACAAGAGCACAATAGATTCTGGCAGACGTGTTGAAAATGTTTCAAGAGGGCAATGTTACCGTGAATGTAACTAAGTCCGAATTCGGAAAGAGCGAAATACAATTTTAGGGCATATTATATCAGCAGAGGGTATTAAGCCGAATCCTAAGAAATTGGAGTCTATCAAAGAATTCCCACAGCCAAGAAACAAGAAACAAATAAAGTCGTTTCTCGGTTTGTGTAATTTTTACCGAAAATTCGTGGATGAACAGGTATTAAGTGCAAAGTCACTGCATAATTTAACCGGAAAGAATGTACCTTGGGTGTGGACAGAGTAGTGTCAGAAAAAGTTCGATAACATAAAAGAAGCTCTATGTAAAGGGGGAATACTCTACCACCCTAAACTGGACAAAGAATTTTGTCTGTCAGCAGATAGTTCAGACTTTGTAATTGGTGCCCATCTATTCCAAGAGACGGAAGAGGGGGTAGAACATCGCACTATCGGACTCGCGAGTAGATTGTTGACAAAATGCGAGCGTAACTATACCGTTACTGAAAAGGAGGCACTGGCCATAGTATGGGCCTTCAAAAAGTTCAGATACTATTTAATGGGTAGAAAAGTAAAAGTATACACAGACCACAAGGCTTTATCTTTTATGAAAAACTGCAGATTAACACACGGCAGACTCACTCGTTGGACTATAGCTCTCCAGGAATACCGATATGAGATACATTACAGACCTGGTAAAGACAACGTAGTAGCGGACGCGGTGTCCAGATTGCCATTGGGGATGAACCAGGAGAATCAAGATTTGTCGGATTCTCGAGAAATCCATTTGTTATATATTAAAGGGGTGGAATATGAGGATAAGATTAAAGGGTATCTGAGAAATATATCACAGGAACAAGAGAACGACGAAAGGTTGCGTAAGGCAAAGGAGAAATGGGAAGAAAATCAAGAACCACAAGTGAGGCAATATTACCTAGTAGAAAAGGGAATACTATATCGCAGGACTAACCTGGTGTGGGAAAATTGGAAGTTGTGTTTGCCTGAAAATACCATAAATTATTTTCTCTGGTATATTCACATGAGCTATAGACATTTCGGACCTAAAAAGTGTTCTGAAAAATTGGCAGAAACATGTATTTTCAGTAATCTGGTGAAGAGGGCCTGAAAGGTACTGCAAAGATGCGAGAAGTGTCAGAAATCGAAGACACCTATAACTAGTAGCAAGGGTCGGATATATTGTATTATGCCGGTAGAAATAGGAGAGATGGCATCGGTGGATGTATTCGGGCCACTAACGATCTCAAGAGCGTGGTTTAAATACGTTTTGGTGATAATGGATGTATTTTCGAAATTTTTGAGGCTGTATCCCTTAAGGAGATGTACAGGGAAAGTAATGGCAAATGCGTTAGAATAGGATTACGTTCGCACCGTGGGTAAACAAAAAAAAATGCTCAGTGATAATGGGTCTCAATTCGTATCCAGCGTATGGAAGAAGATTCTGCAGAAGCTGGACATCAAAACCATATATATAACAAGGTTTCACCCAGCTTCGAGCCCAGTAGGGAGAGTGATGAAAGAGCTGGGACGGATTTGTAGGGCTTACTGCCACGACCATCACACTGCTTGGGGAATGTATATTAAAGAGTTTGAGGAGATACTGAACGAACTGCCACATTCGACAACTGAGGTATCTCCATACGAGTTGTTAACAGGCAAAAAGCCTAGAAATATGATTGAGAATGTAGTGAAATTCCCGAAGAGATCAGACATGACTGTAGAAGAAAAACGGGAATTGGTGTTAAGCTGGATGAAAGAAAAAGGGGCTTATCGGAAGGCAGAAATCAGATGGCAGTTATAAGAGTCGAGGGGCATGAAAGGGAAGCAGTGGTTGGGAAAGGAGTGAGACAGGGTTGTATCCTCTCCCCGATGTTATTCAATCTGTATATTGAGCAAGCAGTAAAGGAAAAAAAAGAAAAATTCGGAGTAGGTATTAAAATTCATGGAGAAGAAGTAAAAACTTTGAGGTTCGCCGATGACATTGTAATTCTGTCAGAGACAGCAAAGGACTTGGAAGAGCAGTTGAACGGAATGGACAGTGTGTTGAAAGGAGGATATAAGATGAACATCAACAAAAGCAAAACGAGGATAATGGAATGTAGTCAAATTAAATCGGGTGATGCCGAGGGAATTAGATTAGGAAATGAGACACTTAAAGTAGTAAAGGAGTTTTGCTATTTAAGGAGTAAAATAACTGATGATGGTCGAAGTAGAGAGGATATAAAATGTAGACTGGCAATGGCAAGCAAATCGTTTCTGAAGAAGAGAAATTTGTTAACATCGAGTATAGATTTAAGTGTCAGGAAGTCGTTTCTGAAAGTATTTGTATGGAGTGTAGCCATGTATGGAAGTGAAACATGGACGATAATTAGTTTGGACAAGAAGAGAATAGAAGCTTTCGAAATGTGGTGCTACAGAAGAATGCTGAAGATAAGGTGGGTAGATCACGTAACTAATGAGGAGGTACTGAATAGGATTGGGGAGAAGAGAAGTTTGTGGCACAACTTCACTAGAAGAAGGGATCGGTTGGTAGGGCATGTTTTGAGGCATCAAAGGATCACAAATTTAGCATTGGAGGGCAGCATGGAGGGTAAAAATCGTAGAGGGAGACCAAGAGATGAATACACTAAGCAGATTCAGAATGATGTAGGTTGCAGTAGGTACTGGGAGATGAAGAAGCTTGCACAGGATAGAGTAGCATGGAGAGCTGCATCAAACCAGTCTCAGGACTGAAGACCACAACAACAACAACATCGGAAGGCAAGGCATGATAGGAATATTATACCCAAGGAATATGTAGCGGGAGACGTAGTAGTGGTTAGAGCTCACAGGAAATCGTCCAAATTGACGCCGAAATAAAGAAATTTTAGGAGATTTTTGAAGGTCCTTATGTGGTAAGAAGGGTACCACACCCTAATGTCGTGGAAGTGGCTCACCCTGAGTCGAAAGTAGTCAGAGGAATTTACAATGTAGTGGATGTAAAACGATATCTTTGTAGTTACGGGGAAGCCTCTTAAGTTGACGAGCATGAATAGTAGCTGCCAGGCAGATATCACTTTAGCGTAAAAAGAAAAAAAATGAAAAACACTCTAATCTGGCGTAGCAACTAACTTATTTGTGTATTAAATATAGGAAGACATGATAATATGGAAAGAATCTGTAATAAACATAAGGGGAATGAGGAAATCATAATATTTACTTTGAGAGTAGGTCATTAGTTGAATGACCCAGTGTCCATGAATGAGAGGCGGGGTGTTACGTCACGCGAGGCACCTGTTGGTCGTAATGAGCTTTTCTCTAACCGGCCCAGCTGACGGGTCGATGCCCTAGCGTCTGAGAGTGACGTCATGAGGATGTGTCTACGACTTTGTTTACAAACGAAGGCTTACATACTGACACAGTGGTGTTTAGCAGGATGAACTGTAATGAAATGTGGTACATAAATCTTAGTATTATTATTGCTTTATAGCTTTGTTATTTGATTCCCCAGGAACCGTTGCAAAATAATGTTTTGTAAACTGTATTGTATAACAAATTGCCTTGTATCTTGGTTATTCATTTTGTATTGGTGTTATTTTGGAAATGTTTATACTCTTTCACTATTTCAGTTATTCATTTATATATTGTGCTTTATCTGAATGTTTAGGTGTTCATAAGGAGAGCATGGGAATTAATATTCTAATAATATGGTGACATAGAAGAGCAATTAATAATCTTGTAATGAAAATTTTTAAAAAATTTTGTTTACGTCCAATTAAAAGAAAAAATAAATACTGAGTTAAAGGAAAAGTTAAAGATCTCAATGGAAAGCAAATGACCAAAATGTAAAGGCTACTCCTAGAATTTTGCAGTACCGCGATTTTGTTATTTCCAAAATTGCGATTTTGTCTCACTAAAAAATCACAATTTTGGAAAGAAACAACGGAGGGAATATGTAAGGTGCCTCTTACGTGAGGAAGACATTTTTACCAGTTTTAATAAATTATTGTCTCTCACTGATGCATTCACAATAGGTAGGAAGTGCTGTATAATTAAAGTCATTTATGGCAACATGAACACTAGGAGGAGCCTCTGGATGTTTAAAACTGTTTATCACAATTTTGCCTCGTTAAAAAACACACCCGTTCATTAACAAATGCTTATCTTAGTAAGTACAAACTTGATCGGAGATCTACGAACGGTGACGAAACTAGTAAGAGATACGGACTGCGCACCAAAGTAGGCAGTCGGCGTTAAGAGCTCTTCCTGTCTTGTTCGATGGTAGCCATGCTCTCGTTTACGAGTAGTTTGTGACAGGAGTGTTTCCTTATTGATCTAATAGGAATAAAACTGATATTACGGCATTCTGAATGTTAATTTCGAGTAAATAGATACCCCAAAGTTGACCGACAGCAATTTCAGATAATTAGCTTCCACCGACAGAGACATCGAATGTGCCAATGAAGAATCTGCACGGGACGACATTTACGAGAGCTGTACCGCGCACAGGTAGGAGGATATCCGACGACACGACTTACCAAGGCGGATCAAGGAAGGTCCGACTTACACTCGCAAATTCCGAGTATAAATGCTGAACAGTCATACTGTACGTCACATATATCACCTTCTACGGACTCGCGGCTAAGCTGAGTAATAACAGTACCAGTTTGGAAGCGAGGGGATCTTGCAAGATTGCTTAGAGAACAACTGTGCAACTCATTTTTTCAGTACAGCACGCGTGCCGGTTTCCCCAATAGGTCGGATTAAAGGAAGACGTCGAAGTAATTTAGAGGCTTGTTGCTAGATTTTTTACCGGTGGTTGTATCAACTCGCACACGCCCGGAAAGCCGATCGCGTTTACTGCACCAGCTGTAATTCCACAGTATTGTGACAGTGCACTTGAGCGGCCGAAATGGCGAAGTTCTCGGACGACGGTCTCATGCTGTTTGCTGTGATTCTGCATGAATAAAAGGAAAAACAAATGAAAAACGGAACTGGGTTCATCAGTCGTTGAAAAAAAAGTAACAGAAGGGGAATTAGCGACTCTGTGCAGTATGAGGCGAAGTATTATGAATATTTCAATACGTCAGAAAATTCGTTCAACACTGAACAAGTTGTCAGTTCATCAGAGAAAGCGAATACACAATGGAGATAAGGCATTACACCAAGAGAACGACTCGCCATTTGCTTGATGTTTGTTAGTGTATAATATAATTATCACATACTTGGACAGTTTATTGGTAAATAATTACACTAGTCAACAGCCATTTTGCATCTGGGATGTGATACATCAACTATTATGTATTTTGGTGTGTAGAATCCGAATATACCTTTCAAAATGTTCTAGCACGTATCATTTTTTAGTTTTTAAAGGTTTTTTATTTTTCGTATTCAGTATTTCGCTTTTTGCTTTTCTTCTGTTTTTATGTTTAATTTATTTTTTTTTTTCTGAAAGAGATCCTCAGTGAGTGTTTCCTTTGAAAGATAGTGCAAACTTTCTGTTTTTTAATCTTACCATAAGAAAAATGGCAATTAGTAAATCTCGTTGCTGCCTAAGCCTCCCCGACAACTTTTGTTGTATGCGTGGAAACTCACACCAAAAGCCCAAAGAAAAACCAATCACTGATTTGGTTAAGAAGCATTTAAATTGCATTTTGATTGTCCTGTTGGTAATCAAGATAAAAATTTTGCACCTCGTATTGCCTGCATAGCCTGTACTACAACCTTAACCGAGTGGTTGAAAGGAAAACAACGAGCCATGCCATTCGCTGTTCCGATGGTGTGGTGTGAGCCTAATGACCGTTATTCAGACTGTTACTTCTGTCTTACAAGTATTTCGGGACATTCAAGCAAAACTAGACATAAAATAAAGTATCCAAAAGTATCTTCAATGCATTTGCCTGTGATTTAAAAGTTTTGCACTCTTTACGGGTTTACAGGCTTGATTCACGAAATACTGCTGCTTTTTGTGCCTTTGTGACAACTGTGACACCAAGAACCACTATGCAGTTTCTAGAAACGTAAATGTGAATAATACCCCATTGGTTGAGCCCGATAAAATCATTTTGCCTCCCCTTCGTATCAAGCTGAGCCTTATCAAGAACTGGTCCCTTTAATCCCACAAACCAACCAACCTTATCAAGAACTTTGTAAAAGTTCTGTATAAAGAAGGTGGGGCCTTCAATCACTTAAAAGAAAAGTTTCCCAAATTAAGTGAGGCAAAGCTGAAAGAGGGCATATTTGTTGGACCACAAATAAGAAAATTTCTGAAAGATCCAACCTTTGATACCAAAGTCACAGATATCCAGTTAGCTGCTTGGTCTTCTTTTAAAGCAATTGTGAAGGGCTGTTTGGGTAACAAAAAAAACAAAAACTATGTTACCATCGTGTATGATCTGTTGGACAACTATAAGAACATGGGGTATAGAATGTCGCTTAAAGTTCACTTTTTACATTCTCACCTAGATTTCTTCCCGGAAAATTTGGGAGCCGAAAGCGATGAGCATGGTGAACGCTTTCACCAAGACATTCTTACCATGGAACACCTTTACCATGGCCATTCGAACCCTTAGATGATGGGTGACTACTGCTGGGATCTTTTTAGGGAGAGTGATGAAACGGTAAACAAAAGAAGAGCTCCGTCGTCGCATTTTTCAGAGACGATTAAAGGTGAAACTATCTTCTGAACTAATTTCTACCTTTTATTAGCATCATGCCTGTATATACATACAAAATAGCATTGATTTCAAACGTTCTGAATGTGTATTTTCGTTTGACTTAACTGTGTCAATTTTCGCTGTTACAATTTTTTATTTTGCTGTGTATCTAGGAAATGATGACGTTATAGAGAAAAACTGATTTTCCCAGTGTATTCAGCACCCCAAAATTATACAATTCCATCCATTTACAAACCAGATACAAAAAAAGTTTAAATTTGTTAACTAGTGTTGTATGAAATCAACAGTTATTATTATTTACTTCTGCTGTATAGGCTTGAGTGTTTCCTTGTGTTTCACTCGATATTGGTTCATTACCGCTAAGACCACCTGTGAAGTCTTCGTTTCACCTACTGTTTACCTTTATCCAGATATGTGGCCTCTAGAGATGCGCTAAATACGATTACATTTGGCTATGGCATGGTGCACAGTGCAGTTCACAAAATCGTATTGAAACCTGTAAGATAATTGTATGCAATATGATGAGTAAATTGTGCCTTCTGCGACAAAAGAAATGTGGAAGAAAATCGCTAAGGGTTTTTATGAAATGTGGCACTTTTCCCAACTTTTTGATGGGCTAGACTTTGGGTGAGAAGGACTTTTATGTTCAAGCACCTCCGAATATCGGATCACTATTCTTTAATTGCATAAAGACATCGTCCATAAGTTTGTTGCCTTTTATAGACGTTTAGTGTGATTATATTGCTATTGATGTTGGGCCATGTGGAAACAAAATGTTGAAGCTCTAGCCAATACTTTCAAAGAAAACCTTTTACCTAGCTGACTGTGTTCATTAATGTAAAACCAGAAATATATACGTATGTACGTACCAGCTGTTTTTATTTCTGCTGCTGTTTTATTCCAGACTATATTCTTCATCTCTGTGTCCATGTATTTGGGACTGGAGAGATCATACGACACAGGATAGTTCCGCACTAACTCAATAAGTTTTTTGTCATTCATGTTTACGATGATAAACTACCGGACGACAACGCAACACGCCATGCACAGGCAGTGAAGTGAGAAAATATCGGCCCCAAGATACGGTGTCGGTGGGAGCACCGTTTCCTCTGCCATGGCCACACCGCGGGCAAATGTGAGCACTGCCTCGTAACTTCCCAGAACAATATCTTCAAATACGTTGACGGTATAACGGGCAAGTCCGGGCACAGTCGCGTAATTGATGCATGTGAAGCGGCTTTAATACAGGTCTGGCACCGCCTTCTGTTTTCCAGTTGCTGCAGGTAGGGAACTAGTGTGGGACATATTAGTGATGGATGACGTTGATCAACCCAGAGAGCATTACATTACGAGAAATCAGGCCTACAGTGGTGAAGTTTGAATATTGTGCCAGGCCTTTTTTTAACGGTTTAATCTTTTTTCAGTTGATTTTATTTGTGATTCGAAATATCTGCCGGCCGCAGTGGCCGAGCGGTTCTAGGCACCACAGTCTGGAACCACGCGACAACTACGGTCGCAAGTTGTGATGTCCTTAGGTTAGTTAGGTTTAAGTAGTGCTAAGTTCTAGGGGACTGATGACCTCAGAAGTTAAGTCCCATAGTGCTCAGAGCCATTTGAACCATTTTTTTCGAAATATCTGTTGTTTTACATGGTTCAGTTTTTTATATTTTCTTGTCTTTAGATATTGATTTAAATATGAGTGTTATGTTTTTGGGATGCATTTTTTTTTAACACAGTGACACACATGATAACAAAAACATACATTTACATACAAAAATACAAGCACATTACAATATACACACGATATATTGATCAAGGGGCAAAAATAGAATGTGCTACCTAAGAAATTAGGGACACGCATAAGAATAATAATAAAAATGACCAAATTACATTTAGGGACATTATAGATTTTTGAAGAGGCAAAGAACAGATGGAAAAGACACAGTGCATTTTATCAAGGTATACTTGTGCTTAAGAAAGAAAGAAAGAAGAAGGAGAGTGCGAGGAAGAGGAAAGGAAGGGAGAGGGGGGGGCGGAGGGAGGGTTGAGGGAGAGATGTAGAACATTTCTTTCTAAAGATCTTATTTAAAATAAGTGGCACAAAATAATGCAAAATTTATTTACATTGCTTCTCTGTAAAGAGAGAGTCCGCCTCCGGTAGCTGAGTGATCAGCGAGACAAAATGTCAATCCTAAGGGTCCGGGTTTGATTCCCGGCTGGGTCGGAGATTTTCACCGCTCAGAGACTGGCTGTTGTGTTGTCCGTATCATCATCATTTCGTCCCCATCAACGCACAAGTCGCCGAAGTGGTGTCCAATCGAAAGACTTGCACCCGGCGAACGGTCTACCCGACGGGAGGCCCTAGTTACACGATATTTTATTTTTGTAAAGAGAGCATTTTGTTTTTGCATACTTTGCTTTCATACGATAAACTGAAATACATGAAACAAAAACAAACTGGAAACACATAAATATTAAACACTGTTTCACAATAAATTTATACACGAAAAAATAAAACACACAATGTTTAAACTGATTCGAAATGTTGTAGAGTGGTCTTTGGCGACACGTAGCACTTACGTATCGGGACTCGAACCCAGATGCCCCGCTATTTCCTTAACGGTGTCAGCCATCTGCACACGCTTCCCGTCCATTCCAAATTCTCAATATGTCGCGCGCTACTAGCGCTCCCATCCATTAGCCTTGCTGCTCGTACCATTTGCCAAGTTCCACCGTGGGCCGGAAGATATGGTGCATCCGCACTGAAAGTACCTGGAGCCGTCCTCTCTAATACAAATGATGTCTCTCCTACGAGTCGTCAGGCGCATTTTTTCTGTTGTTTTGGCAGATATTGGCAATTTTGATTTGCGACGTGTAGCTGGAGTCTGTCCCAACAAATGCTGCTCGTCACGTCTTTCATGTGTCGATTTGTTTCCCGTTACATACAAAATAATTTTTAAAGTGTAATTTTACCTGTCCATTCGACGGAGCGGTCCCAGATTAGCCCAGTGCTATATTCGTTTTACCGGTGTGTATTAACAGGGACAGTAAACCACGAGGAACAACCAGTCCTGCAACAGCGACAGCTCCGACCTTGACCGCTCTGACTCCACCGCACTGGTCAGTGGCTGCTGGAGTACCGGTTATTCCTCGTGGTTTACTGCCCCTTTTAATACACATCGGTGAAACGAATGTCGCACTGGGCTAATCTGGGACCGCTCTGTCGAATGTAATTCCGATTCAAAAATCATTTCGTTTGAAACGGGAAACTAACCGACACATTCCGTTGTCGCTAGCGTCGCATGAAGTATGTGATGAGCAGCATTTGTCTGGGCTGACGCCAGCTACACGTCGCATAACGGTAATTACAGATACTGGCGAAGCACCATACAAAATGCGCCTAAAGACTCTTCAGAGAGATACCCGGTATATATCGACATGTGGTATCTGTGCTGTCGGACATGTCCGTCAGAACAGACACCACATATCAGCATCATAAACCATGACTCAAAAAGCGATAATAAGTATTGCATTAACATAAAGTTGAGTTCTTTTATCGACTGCAGTTCCTTCTGGCCTAAATTCTATAAAAGAACCTGCCTGAGCGATGATTCTTACGGTAGAGTCGCTCATAGGCACTTGAAACGGCTTCTCACTACTTCAAAATACCATGAGATGACCTTTCCTGATGAGAATCTTCGTAGTGTTACGTGCATCATGTACACTGCTGGCCTATAGGCTGAGGAAAGCTGTACAACCTCAGGAGCTCCTTTCAAAGAAAGACTACATATAGGTAATGTCCATAAACAACAACAAAATGGATTGCATCAAGAAATCTTTTGTCTGTATCGCACAACACAAGAACCACTTTTGGATTTCAGTTACAGCGTGGCCGACAACAACGGCATCTGTTTTGTAGAAGAAAGTAACTGATTGTGAGAAACGCAACCTTGCAAAAAGTCAAAAATTATTCAGAAATACGTAACAAACAATAAACATATGGACTGATGTGCAATTCTATTTAAAACAAGTTTAACGCCGGAAATGCATATCCTCCTATTTCCATCTATAGTACTATAAATTTTTTTCCTTCTTTTGCTACCTGAAGATATGACATTTCTGTGTCTTTATATATATATAATGTATTTATGTCGATGTATAATTGGTTTGTTTTGTAAATATTAATCGTATTTTTACGCTGGGTCTGGCCTAGGGAAAACTATGCTATCGAACAACTACATCGATTGGTCGTGTGGAGAACCAAAGTGTTTAGGATCTTTGGTAGGGTTAACTCTGCCGCATGGAGCGCGGGCAGAGGGAGAGTCTGGCTGGAGTAGGGCAGTGGAGCAGGTGTGTGGTGTGACGCTCCCGCGAGTTGCCGCGCTTTCGGGGTTTGGCAGCATGTAATTGCGCTCGACTTGCCATGATAGTTTCTGACACGGTGTCGCGGACGGGAAACATTAGCTGGCGCACATCAAGAGCCCGTTTCGCCTGGTGACAGTGTCGAGAAGAAGGCGCGCCAACATCCAGCTTCTGCAACAGCGACGGCCGACAATGAGTGACTGTTGCCACTTCCTCGATCGACGACTTCAAACCTTCAATCAACCAGCAAGGAAGACTGGAAGCACGTAAAGTTTTAGAGCTGTATGGCAGACCTCAGCTTTTAAAATTGTTCCATTTGCCTCTTTAAATTACAGCAACGTAGCATGAACCTTTGTTGCTCATTGTCCCAATTGCATTACCAAGCAGGGTCCCATCCTTTTCCGGAATGAACCCGAGTGTCGTTGAAATTCAAACGCCAGCATTAAAGTAATATCATTCGATTTCACTGCTTTAATTTCAAGGTTCAGTTAACGTATTCATAGCTGGCTATAATATTTAGATTACACAAGCACAAATTAAGAGTTCGAGTTTTGTTACCATATTTTAGCTTACCTGTGACTGCAGCTCAGCTTGGTACGTACTAAATTTTACTGTTGTTAATTGTTCAGAATCATTTAATTCAGGTTCAAAGTTAAATCTCTTATTTCTAAATTGCGTAGATTCAAGTAGCTTTTGAAATGATTGTTGAGGTAGCCCAAGACTAACCTTATTTTACTGAATTTCGTAGTGCTTCAGAAACAAAGCTCACTATTAATTTCAGTCACTAAATTAACTTTCAGTTGTCCACTTTTATTAATTCTTCTGCTAAATTAAGTCAGAGTGTAGCGAAATTTATTACTTCTGACAAACATTCAGTTTTCACACAACATGTGTCAACCTTCAGTTGCCACGCTTTTAGTGCTAATTATATGTGCAATAACCTTTCTTTTTCAGTTATTATAGTAGTTGTCCATAGGACTGGCAACCGTAATTTTCCCCAAATCTCAAATATGTAATTAATGCCAGTTAACTTTTAACGTAACGACCGCACATTTAGTTTCTTTATTAACTGTACCCCTTTTCAAAATTAGTTTCCGCCAGTTTCATTTGCATTTTTCCTTTCACTTAGATGTAACCCTTTCCTCCCTCTTTACCGACAGATTGCCTTCGGTGACGATTGCTTTTCCCAAATTTCCATTACGTACACGCGGTTTAATTTTTCACTGTCATTAAGGCCGATAAATGAGGGGGAGGTTACAAAGTATTTAACCGTAAAATTAAATTGATAGTTCAGTGCGCTGCAAAAAGGAAACATTTCCAGTACCAAAAAAGTTGTCCTGCTCTTTTGCCTTACGTCATATTTGACTTTTATATTTATAAAGTAAGCAATATAGCTACATCAAGAAACAAGAAATAAAAATCAGGAGATAAGTCGCATTAAAACGGTTTTATTCAGTTCTTCGTCTCTACTATAAAAGCTGGAAATGTGGACATGTTGCCTTTATGCAGTAAGCGGTGCATCTACACTATGAGATCAAAAGTATCCGGACACCCCCAAAAACATACGTTTTTCATATTAGGTGCATTCTGCTGCCACCTACTGCCAAGTACTCCATATCAGCGACCTCAGTAGTCATTAGACATTGTGAGAGAAAAGAATGGGGCGCTCCGCGGAACTCATGGATTTCGAACGTGGTCCGGTGATTAGGTGTCACTCGTGTCATACATCTGTACACGAGATTTCCATACTCCTAAACATCCCTAGGTCCACGGAAGTGGGAACGTGAAGGGACACGTACAGCACAAAGGCGTACAGGCCGAACTCGTCTGTTGACTGAGAGAGACCGCCGACAGTTCAAAAAATGGTTCAAATGGCTCTGAGCACTATGGGACTTAACATCTTAGGTCATCAGTCCCCTAGGACTTAGAACTAATTAAACCTAACTAACCTAAGGACATCACGCACATTCATGCCCGAGGCAGGATTCGAACCTGCGACCGTAGCAGTCCCGTGGTTCCGGACTGCAGCGTCTAGAACCGCACGGCCACCGCGGCCGGCCCCGCCGACAGTTGATCAGTGTCGTAATGTGTAGTAGGCAGACGTCTATCCAGACCATCATACAGGAATTCCAAACTGCATCAGGATCCACTGCAAGTATTATGACAGGCGGGAGGTGAGAAAACTCGGATTTCACAGGCGAGCAGCTGCTCATAAGCCACACATCACGCCGGTAAATGCCAAACGACGCCTCGCTTGGTGTAAGGAGCGCAAACATTGGAATATTGAACAGTGGGAAAACGTTGTGTGAAGTGACGAATCACGGTACACAAAGTGGTGATCCAATGGCAGGGTATGGGTATGACGAATGACCACCAAACGTCATCTGCCTGTGTGTGTAGTGCCAACAGCAAAATTCGGAGGCGGTGGTGTTATGGTGTGGTCGTGTTTTTCATGGAGGAGGCTTACACCCCTTGTTGTTTTGCGTGGCACTATCACAGCACAGACCAACATTGATGTTTTAAGCACCTTCTTGCTTCCCACTGTTGAAGAGCAATTCGGGGAAGGCGATTGCATCTTTCAACACGATCGAGCACCTGTTGATAATGCACAGCCTGTGGCGGAGTGGTTAGCGACAATAACATCCCTGCAATGGACTGGCCTGCACGGAGTCCTGACCTGAATCCTATAGAACACCTTTGGGACGTTTTGGAACGCAGACTTCGTGCCAGACCTCACCGACCGACATTGATATCTCTGGAAAGAGGACCAAGGCAACGTCCCGTCGACGAGGCGGTCATAAAGATATAGCACTCGCTCGTATTGGGAGAAAATGGGAGAAGAAAATTTGCAGTTTCCTACTCACAACAACGACTGCAGGATTTGCCTTAAGCGATTTATAGAAACCGTAAGAAACATAAATATGGATGACCGGACGTAGACTTAAAGTGCCACATTCCCTTCTAAGACACCAGCGCCCCTACCACTGCACCACCTGGATCGGTTCCACAGTCCAACTCTCCTCTGTTAATCGCTTTACATTACCCAGGCTGTTACTTGGTTCAAATGGCTCTGAGCACTATGGGACTTAACATCTGTGGTCATCAGTCCCCTAGAACTTAGAACTACTTAAACCTAACTAACCTAGTGACATCACACACATCCATGCCCGAGACAGGATTCGAACCTGCGACCGTAGCGGTCACGCGGTTCCAGACTGAAGCGCCTAGAACCGCACGGCCACACCGGCCGGCAGGCTGTTACTGTTATTTATTTATTTATTTTTTTTCCTGAGACAAATTGCTGAGTTATCTAGGCACATGTTAAGCAAATTACTATTACGAGTGCTTCAAAAGGAAGATTACGTAAAGGGAATTGCCGAGTTCCACTTCCCGCTAGCATCGAGGTCATTAGAAGCGGTTCACAAGTACAGACGGGAAGGAAACTCGCCCTTCACTTATTGAAGATACCATACCGACATTTACGTTATTCAGCGGCATCAGTGTGCCCGGACAGAGGTTTAAGTCCCGATTCGTCCCAGTATGAGACCAGTGTTTGCAGAGTGCCGTAGGTAATATGGTTTATTCTCGGTACCCAGATATTTCATACAAGAACTTCTGGAGTGTTGTTGTCCTGTTTGTTTCTCCACAAGTGTCCAGCCCCATTTAAATAAAAAAAGTCGTATTTAAGATGGTAGTGGTTAAAAGGAATTTTTCCTGAAGCATTTTTGTAGTGTTAACTGTAACTTATAGTGAGAAGCTAAGTGGGAAGTATGGGTGGTCGCGACCCTCTGTGATTGCTCTGCTCGAGTTATTCTACTATACGAGAGTAACCACCAGATAGGAACATCGTTTTACAGTGCATTCTGGGGACATACGCCTGGGAGAAGGATACAGAGTTGTAACGTCCGTCTGTGGGGTGAATATCGCTTTTCCTGAAATATGTTAAGTCAGCGACGAATATTGAGATTTATCTGAAAGTTTAAAATAACTGAAGTGTTGAAATTCGAAGATTTTAATTTTTTATGGAGTTTCAGGAAGAAAATCCACCAGTCTCAAACGAAGTTTTAGCAGTCTTGTACAATATTTCAGCTATACAGAAATAGCGAACATAGTCACTTCGGTAGTCCTGAGATAAACTAAAAGAGGAATTTGGAACATATGGTGAATCTGGAGTGTCACATTCTGTGTTTATCAGATCTGACATATCAACATCAGAATTGAGATAGCTTACTTTTTCGGTTGGATTCATTTTCGGATATGTCTGAGCCTGTGTCCTGTTCTACCGCTGACAGATCGTTTTCTTCAGGATTGCATGCATGACAAGAGTCACCTTCAGGATTAGACTCTTAGAAAACATCTCTTCTGTCGTCTGCATATTGAATGTAATTGATGAAATGGGTTGTTACAAATTAGCAAACAATTACGAAAAACGGTAAAATGAATGAGCTATAATCAACTAAATCATAACCTGTATGAGTGAAATACATAACTATGAACATCAAATATTTCAAACGAGTAAAACTGTAGTTTATAAAGGAAGAGAACCACACTAAAACTCCACTTGAAAATAAGTAGTTTTGGAGTTGTGATTTTATGAAAAAAGTTATTCACTCAAAATTCCTCTAAGCAAACTCACTTACACATTAATCTGTAGAGTAGACAGGTAATTAAGAATTCATGTGAAAGAAGTTGAGCATTAAGTTGGATTATCAGCCTGCGAGGCACAATAGTGCTAGTACCGGAACAGCAGCCTGTGAGGCGAGTGAATATTTTGGTCTTACCTCGGACACTCGCCTATGAGGCGATGTGGGTCTGGAATGGAAGCAAGGACTGTTGGGTAAATCGGCACGACGAGGTGTGTGACCTTTACTGCACTACAAATAAACACCAAATGAGAGCCGGCAGGGGTGGCCGAGCGGTTCTAGGCGCTACAGTCTGGAACCGCGGGACCGCTACGGTCGCAGTTTCGAATTCTGCCTCGGGCATGGATGTGTGTGCTGTCCTTAGGTTAGTTAGGTTTAAGTAGTTCTAAGTTCTAGGGGACTGATGACCTCAGAAGTTAAGTCCCGTAGTGCTCAGAGCCATTTGAACCATTTTGAGCCAAATGAGAGTCGCGTAGCCGGCTAGAACCGAAGGCCGATTTTTAGCGCCTCTAGCGGAACAAACGTAAATGTATCCACGTGTGAGACGGAAGTTCCGTTCTAAGCGTAAAGGTACTTACTATATGTTATTATTTTATCCCTATTCACAGCAACAATGACTAAGTTGTGTGTTCTTCTTTCTCCCTTGTGTGTTCCTCCCTCTCTGTCTCTCTCTCTCTTCTCTCTCTCTCTCTCTCTCTCTCTCTCGCTTTCCAATCGTATTTATTCCGTAGTACGGGGTCCGCTGTTTTAATGATTTGGCAAATTTATTTTATTTCAGCTTTGTGGTCGGTCGACCAACAGAGCAGTAAGGGAAAGCAGTCTTGTGCGACATACGCCAATCAATTGCGGAAAACCGGGACCGGCCATGGCGTGCCAGACTTGACGCGTGCAGGGTGTGCGGGCCGCGGTCCTGTCAAGGGTCGGCCATCTCGGCTTTGCTCGTTCCTTCCCTGAAGTACCCGGTAAAGCACGACATTTCGTTTAATGTTGCGGTGCGGCATTTTTCAGTCGGCAAAACTCTCTCTAGTCCGGCAAAATCGTGATGTCAGCGCTGTTTACCCTTCGTTATTTGTTCGTGATATGAAGGACGTTCACACGTCCAGAGGCTGTTTGCACAGAAAGAGGCAATCTGGCATTCTATTCTCATAAGCTTTTAAGAAGAGTGGGAATGGGAAGGACAGAAGAGACGGATGAGAGTTCTAGATATATATTTTGCAGTCACATAAGAAACGGGTACTCCGAATTTGCTATGAAACGACATTATCACACCGTGCAGAAAGAATTTGAAGATTTAGTTGGCGATGAAAGACCAAGTACTACAACGATCGACAGACAGTATTCATTGCTCTGTACATAAAGAAGCATTTTGAGCTAAATTAGCAGGCACGGAGCACGAGAAAAAATTGAGGCGAAACGTCTTTTCTTCCATCCCAGCGTGGAAATGACCCGTCAAGCCAGTTATTTCAAGCCAGGTTGAATTCAGACCATGGAGGACCGCAGTATTTTTTTTAATCCTTAAAAGGAACAGAGCCGTGTCAGGAGTGAAAGTCGTGTTAATAGACAGAAAAGAGTCGAGCGACTGACCGGAAGCCCACCTCCAAATCCCTGTACTTGTAGCCAGACCTCGGCCATTGAGCTTAGCTAACTCGTAACATATAAAGGGAGGGGGGGGGGGGGGGTCAAATGAAAACCAAACACCCCGACAATGGCCACATTGCATTCGAAGGTAATCACCACACATGTTAAGACATTTACCCCATTGGGAGGCAAGATGACCAACTCCGCTTTTGTAGCATGCGGGCGGCCTCTGACAGGTCCACTGCCGCACTAACTCTTCCACTTCCTCGTCCGGCTGATACCGACGTTCGGGCATGTCTTCTTCAGGGCACCAAAGACTTAAAAATCACACAGTGAAAGTTCCAGGCTGAACGGAAGATGCTGCATTGTTTCCAACCAAATCGTTGAAGCTTAGCCTTCGCACGATTGGCAGTGCGAGAGCATGCGTTGTAGTCAACAGAATGATCCCGTCCGACAGCATTCCTGAACGTTTTGCACGTCGCAGTTTCCGCAAATTGTCTTCATAGCGCTGCGCACTGATAGTGATTCTACGTTCGTGGAACTGAGAGAGTAGAGCCCTATGGAATCGGAGAAGAAGGCCATAACGACCTTGTGTGAACAGCTTTGGATTTCTTGGTGGGGAGAGGTCGAATGTTTCCGATGTTGCCTTTGCCGTTCGCCTTCGGGCTGTCGGTATGCGGTCGGTCGGAAATATCCTGTTGCACATCACGATCACGCCTGCCCCCACACTGCCCATCGGACGAATGCTACGCTTCAGCGATTTGGTTGTTAAACGCAGAAACATCTCCGTATAGCGAGGTTCTTTCATCATTTGATTTTTATATCTTTGATGACCTGAAGAAAGACATGCGAGGATGTCGGCTTCAGTGGGACGAGGATGTGCTGCAGCGGGTTCGATTGCGGACCCATCAGCGGCGGACCGCATACTACGAATCAGAAACTAATCTTGTCGTCTCCTAGTGGAATAAATGTCTTAACGCGCATGTTGATTGCTTTTGAATGGAACCAGTCCACGTTTCCGTTGTGGAGGTGCTCGGTTTTCATTTGACTGCTTTTCATGCGTTCATTTACAAATTTAAAGATTTTTTACGTGAAGAACGCAATGTATTTACATTCTCAGACAGGTAGGTGAAACAAACTTTTTGCACGTAACTTTGTTCTTTGCTTTTGATGGTTATAGTAGATGTATTCAGACATAAAAATTTCTCTTATTACGAGGGCATGCTGAGAAGTAATGCCTCCGAATTTTTCACGAGAAAATTGTTAAAACTTTTAAAATAAAATAACCTTTTGAGATCAGAACAGGGGTCCGACAAGGGGATGGTCTTTCACCCCTGCTGTTTAGCTGTGCACTCGAAAAAGTTGTGAGGGAATGGAGTGCAAGAACGAGAGGGGAAATAAGACTTGGAACAAAAAACAAAGGAATCACGATTAAGTGTTAAGCATTTGCTGACGACACGCGGAAACGTGGAAGGAAGCTAAAGAACAAATCGCCGAGGTACAAGAGCAGGCAGGGAAGACAGGACTTAAGATTTCTTACGAAAAAACGAAGATTATGTCGAGTATACTTGCTACTCCTAAGAGAATTAAAGTAGGAACTCAAGAAGTAGAAGTGGTAAGGAGTTTCAAGTACCTAGGGGACTGGATTGAATGGAACAGCCTTGAAGGGAAAGCAATGGAAGCAAGAACGACCAAAATGGAACTAGCTTTCCAGAAAACTAAAAACACATACAATAAGAAATCCCTCTCTTGGAACACCAAAATAAGGCATTATAACACAGTAATTAAGCCGGAAGCACTCTATGCGGCAGAGTCACTAGTCATGGGGACGAAAGGGCAAATGGAGAAATTCGAAATCAAGATGAGGAAAATTTTAAGGAAGATCATGGGTCCTAAATTCCAAAATAACAAACAAGTTTTCTATAGAAACGAAGACCTCTGTGCAAAGTCAGAGAGACTCTCGGAAACCATGAGGAAAAGGAGCATCGATTTCTATGGACACATACTCCAAATGAATTCCAGCACAGTAACTAAACATATCTTTGACTACTGTTACAAAAAAGACTAAACTTAATTGGTTTAAGGAAATGGAAAGGGTTGGAGAGAACTCCAGATTACCGAAGTCATGTTAAAGAACGGGGCAAACAAACTAAGATGTTCCAAATTAAGATCAACACCAGGAAACCGATTCAGGTACCAGAGGACCAAAGAAAGAAGAGATTAGATAGAATGAAGAACTATTCGGAGAAAAAGAGAGCACAAGCATCTAAGAAGTAATGGATCTGACGTGCCCCAAAGATGGGTGTTTCGAAGTGAAAAAAAAATAAACGGTATTTACAATCTATATCTTTATTCTTCGTACCTATATATTTGCAGCCCTCTGGCGCTAGATGGGTCAGAACTGTAGTGTGCAACACAGCGGTGTGTAACGTGACTTTGTCGGTGCGTGAGAAACAGCGTGCTGCAATCGAGTCTCGAACTGGAAGAGTTCGTCCACACATGGGACACCCTCTCCTTCAGCAAGACAACGACAGACCACACACGAGCGCTGCGACATCTGTAACAGTCCGACGTCTTGGGTTTCACTGTCATCGATCATTCTCTGTACAGTCCCGACTTGGTCCAAACCGATTTTCATCTGTCTCCAAAACTTAAAGAACACCTTCGTGCACTTCACTTCGACAGTGATGAAGCGATATAAGAGGAGGTGACGTTGTGGCTGCGTCAACAAATTCAAACATTCTAGACTGACGGTCTCAACAAACTGATCACTCTTTAGGAAATGTGTTCGTCACCAGGGTGACTGCGTTGTGATATAAACATGTAAACATGAAGAAGAAAGATAAAGACTGTTAATAACGTCTGTTTTATTTAAAAAGCTTTAAGAGTTTTCACATAAAAGATTCGGAAGTACTCCTTTTTAGCAAACTCTCGCATTTACTATCAGCAGTCATTTTCAGGAGAACATTATTTTGATGCGGAAAGGTTTATTTTATTCTCCACCTTCTATCTTCAGCAAAATATAACTACACTCTTCCTAGTTTCACCATTGCATGGCAAATGAAATAATAAAACTTCGGTTTCTCAGCCGAAATGATGTTTACTACGGAATGAAAAGCACAAGCACTTCAACTCAACAGTTAACTCTAAATCGTTTATATTGGTCTCAATCTTTCGTACTTGTGACAAGTTGCAAATACCGAGTACCTGTGTACGATGGTGTAGAATTACGTAGCCACAGAACAGCAAGATATTTACAACTCCGGGTCTGGCTAATTAACCTCTCTGTCTCGTATACCAACGCACTGCCAATTACGTGAAATCGGCTGTTTTTAACTGAATGCCGCGAAATTTTGTATTTGCTCGGCTCTTGAATGAAAACATCTTGAATTTGAAAAAAATTTACTAATATTAGATTTTTGGTTAGCGCTACAAGCCAAAAACTGCTTTACAATGTTTGTCGACAAGAAAGCTCAAACTTAGTAATGGCGGTTTTGGTTCAGTCGTGCTCGAACGAGTTCCTGAGAGCTTGGCGGCGCACTGGTGGGACACTGGTTCCGCTCTTGAGAAGACCGGAATTCAGTTCTTCGTCCGACCGTTCTCACTTAAGTTTCCTTGATTTCCCTAGATCGCCTAAGTTGAACGCTAAGACAGTTACTTTGGAAAGGGCACACCGATTTCCTTTCTCATCCTTCCAGAATGCGACCACATGCTTCGTTTTTAAGGACCCCGCGTCAGTGGGACATTAAACCCTGATCTTTCCTGATCAATAGCGAACACTCAAAATCCACACACACACACACACACACACACACACATATATATATATATATATATATATATATATATATATATATATATATATATATATATATATAATTGTTGTTGTGGTCTTCAGTCGAGAGACTGGTTTGATGCAGCTTTCCATGATACTCTATCCTGTGCAAACTTTTTCATCTCCCAGTGTCTACTGCAACCTACGTCCTTCTGAATCTGCTTAGTGTATTCATCTCTTGGTCTCCCTCTACGATTTTTACCCTCCACGCTGCCCCCTCCAGTACTAAATTGGCGATCCCTTGATGCCTCAGAACATCTCATAGCAACCGATTCCTTCTTCTAGTCAAGTTGCGCCAAAAATTTCTCTTCTCCCCAATTCTATTCATTACCTCCTCATTAGCTATCTGATCTACCCATCTAATCTTCAGCATTCTTCTGTAGCACCACACTGCGAAAGCTTCTATACTCTTCTTGCCTAAACTATTTACCGTCCATGTTTCACTTCCATACATGGCTACACTCCATACAAATACTTTCAGAAACGACTTCCTGACACTTAAATCAATAATCAATGTTAACAAATTTCTCTTCTTCAGAAACGCTTTCCTTGCCATTGCCAGTCAACATTTTATATCCTCTCTACTTCGACCATCATTAATTATTTCGCTTTCCAAATAGTAAAACTCATTTACTACTTTAAGTGTCTCATTTCCTAATCTAATTCCCTCAGCATCACCCGACTTAATTCGACTACATTCCATTATCCTCGCTTTGCTTTTGTTGATGTTCATCTTATATCCTCCTTTCAAGACACTGCCCATTCCGTTCAATTGTTCTTCCAGGTCCTTTGCTGTCTCTGACAGAATTACAATGTCATCGGAAAACCTCAAAGTTTTTATTTCTTCTCCATGGATTTTAATTCCAACTCCGAATTTTTCTTTTGTTTCCTTTGCTGCTTGCTCAATATACAGATTGAATAACATCGGGGATAGACTACAACCCTGTCTCACTCCCTTCCCAACCACTGCTTCCCTTTCATACCCCTCGACTCTTATAACTGCCATCTGGTTTATGTACAAATTGTAAATAGCCTTTCGCTCCCTGTATTTGACCCCTGCCACCTTCAGAATTTGAAACAGTATTCCAATCAACATTGTCTAAAGCTTTCTCTAAATCTACAAATGCTAGAAACGTAGGTTTGCCTTTTCTTAATCTTTCTTCTAAGATAAGTCGTAAGGGTCAGTATTGCCTCACGTGTTCCAGCATTTCGACGAAATCCAAACTGATCTTCCCCGAGGTCGTCTTCTACCAGTTTTCCATTCTTCTGTAAAGAATTCGTGTTAGTATTTTGCAGCTGTGACTTATTAAACTGATAGTTCGGTAATTTTCACACCTATCAACACCTGCATTCTTTGGGATTGGAATTATTATATTCATCTTGAAGTCTGAAGGTATTTCGCCTGTCTCATACATCTTGCTCACCATATGGTACAGTTTTATGATGGTTGGCTCTCCCAAGGCTAACAGTAGTTCTAATGCAATGTTGTCTACTCCCGGGGCCTTGTTTTGACTTAGATCTTTCAGTGTTCTGTCAAATTCTTCACGCCGTGACATATGTCCCATTTCTTCTTGATCCCCGTCCTCTTCCATTCACATAATATTACGCTAAAGTACATTGCCCTTGTATAGACCCTCTATATACTCCTTCCACCTTCCTGTTTTCCCTTCTTTGCTTATAACCGGTTTTTCCACATGAGCTCTTGATATTTATACAAGAGGTTCTCTTTACTACAAAGGTCTCTTTAATTTTCCTGTAGGCAGTATCTATCTTACCCCTAGTGAGATATGCCTCTACATCCTTACATTTGTCCTCTAGCCATCCCTGCTTAGCCATTTTGCACTTCCTGTCGATCTCATTTTTGAGACGTTTGTATTCCTTTTTCCCTGCTGCATTTACTGCATTTTTATATTTTCTCCTTTCATCAATTAAATTCAATATTTCTTCTGTTACCCAAGGATTTCTACTAGCCCTCGTCTTTTAACCTACTTGATTCTCTGCTGCCTTCACTATTTCATCTCTCAAAGCTACCCATTCTTCTTCTACTGTATTTCTTTCCAGCGTTCTCGTCAATCGTTCCCTAATGCTATCCCTGCAACTCTCTACAGCCTCTCGCTGTTTCAGTTTATCCAGGTCCCATCTCCTTAAATTCCCACCTTTTTGCAGTTTCTTCAGTTTTAATCTACAGTTCATACCCAAGTCAGAGTCCACGTCTGCCCCTGGAAATGTCTTACAATTTAAAACCTGGTTCCTAAATCTCTGTCTTACCATTATATAATCTATCTGAAATGTTCCAGTATCTCCAGGCCTCTTCCATCTATACAAGAATAATTTCATCAATCTCTTCGTCATCTGCGGAGCTAGTTGGTATATAAACTTGTACTACTGGGGTAGGCGTGGGCTTCGTGTCTATCTTGGCTACAATAATCCGATCACTATGTTGTTCGTAGTAGCTTACCTGCACTCCTATTTTTTATTCATTATTAAACCTACTCCTTCATTACCCCTATTTGATTTTGTATTTATAGCCCTGTATTCACCTGACCAGAAGTCTTGTTCCTCCTGCCACCGAACTTCACTAATTCCCACTATATCTAACTTTAACCTATCCATTTCCCTTTTAAAACTTTCTAACCTACATGACCGATTAAGGGATCTGACATTCCACGCTCCAATCCGTAGAACGCCAGTTTTCTTTCTCCTGACAACGACGTCCTCTTGAGTAGTCCCCGCCCGGAGATCCGAATGGTGGACTATTTTACCTGCGGAATATTTTACCCAAGAGGACGTCATCATCATTTAATCCATTTAACCATACAGTAAAGCTGGATGCCCTCGGGAAAAATTACGACTACAGTTTCCCCTTGCTTTCAGCCGTTCGTAGTAACAGCACAGCAAGGCCGATTTGGTTAATGTTACAAGTCCAAATCGGTCAATCATCCAGACTCTTGCCCCTGCAACTACTGAAAATGCTGCTGCCCCCCTTCAGGAACCACACGTTTGTCTGCCCGCTCAACAGATACCCCTCCGTTGTGGTTGCACCTACGCTACAGCAATCTGTATCGCTGAGGCACGCAAGCCTCTCCACCAACGGCAAGGTTCATAGTTCGTGGGGGGGATGGGGGGCTTGGAAAAACTACCGCATTGTGCATGAAGTTTGAATTCATTATTCCTTTGCTACTAACTCTATTAGAAATGTATTTCGCAGACAGTATGCAGATACGCCGCTGAATGCTCCAACACAAATACATTCTTGTACGACACATAAGTTCAAGAGGTATGACGACATAAACACTGAGACGCGTAAACAATTGCTGCACTTTGCATGGGTTTTAATACATTTATTCTTAGAAGCGTTGCCATAGAGTCGATTGCAAAATCTCATTGTAGATACGCGAAGCTACTGCGCCCTGCGAGCAGAAACTGTTCGGAATCAAGTTTCTTAATTAGGATACTTTACCTCTACATTTGTACATTATACAGGTTGCTATGGGCAATTGTTCTATAATTTCAGGTCTTTTCACGCGTACATGGAAACGAAATTTTTACGATACTGCACTACAAACACTGTCCATTATTTGTTTCCGTTTCTAATAGAAAAATTGCCAAACGAATACAGCGGCAACGCCAGTTTCGTTAACTAATATCTATATAGAACGGAAATACATTCAACTGTTTGGAAGTCAACTGTGATCTGTCATCAGTCATTTGTTGCAAATTTTGGAAATTTGTGGTAATGTCTTATGGGACCAAACTGCTGAGGTCATCGGTCCCTTAAGCTTACGCACTGCTTAATCTAACTTACGCTAAGGACGACACTCATACCCATGCCCGAGGGAGGACTCGAACCTCCGACGGGGGGAGGCCCGCGGACCGTGACGCGACGCCGTAGACCGCGCGGCTACCCCGCGCGGCTGTCATTTATTGCGATCGACTCAGTACAGTATTGACAAATAAACGACATAGTCTATTAGAAATCATGACCCTGGCGATATTTGAATAGCTGTTTTGCAACATTCTGTTAAAAATGTTACTAGTCTTAAAATGCTTTTTTCTGTGTAACACATTTTTGCGATGATCGACATTTATATATCCGACGTCACCCTCTCATCATGGCAACTACGTACGCGAATATATATTTGACCCTGCTTTTTCTTACAGATCCCTATATTAACACTTTTGTTTTCTTCTCACAATCAGTATGATGTATACGATGGTGTAATTAATACAGTGTTAATGATAGGTATATTTTCTTTTTCAACATAACACGGGTAAAGCAAGAAGACTAAAAGGTGAGAAGATGTCTGAATATAACGCCGAAACTGCCATAAAATAGCATCGAAATCGACGAAAAATAGTAACGAATTTGATCATTAAACATCGCGCTGATTTGCCAAATCTTCATTGTGTAGAAGAAACAGCCCCTCTACCTGAATTCGAAACAATAAGCCACGCCGCCTTCATTGAGATAATAGTAAACTGGAGGTTAAGTTATCATCTTTTGACATTTGACGGCGTCAACAGTTTCTAAGATTCACAGCCTACAACGTACAGAGACGATATATCTGCGATCAGGATATTACAGAATGAAGAGGAGCGTCGGTTACCACACCACTTTGGAGTCGTTTAAGGAGAAAATGGTTCATATCCTGGTCAGAACCGTTGTGATTAACCGTTTAGTACGGCGGCGGCGTGGTTGCACTGGGGTCGCATTGCGAATGAATATGGTTCAAATTCCTATTCAGCCATCCAAGTTTAGGTTCTCCATGGCAATTTACTTTGGATGAAAACTGTAATACTTCCTTTGAAAATAAGGTTTCCTTCCTGAATTTCGTCCAGTTCGCGTTTGTGTTTCGTTTCTTATGACCTCGACGTCCACAGTGCCACTAAAACTTAATCTTCCGTCATTTTGATTTAGATTATCCGAGATGTTTTAAAAAGACTTCTGGAGTTGTTAACATGACACTTGAAGAGGAAAATCAATTGGCAGCTGAACCATAATTGCTTTAAATACTATTCAAAAACGTATACGTTTTCAATAACCACCGATGGAACTGAAAGTTCAAAGCAATAAACTTCGGATGCTTTGACCCAGCGTTACTCGAGCTACACTATTTGTTCTTTGCTGGAATCTTGCACTGTGGTCCATTACAAAGACGTGTAATCTAGTGTCATGTTTTGTCTATAATGTGTTCCTTAAAAACAATTAGTTCGATAAATGTACCTTGAATTGAAGGGTAATATACATAAACATGGATGTACGTGCGTACGTTTCGTCATAGTTCTAGGAGTAAGACAGTAGTCACGTGTAAAGCATAACTCTGGAATGCCTGGAGAAACTTCAACAAAACCTGGCTACATACACGACTTACTATCTGGAAAAAATACTGTCGAGATAAAACACCCAAACTCTCATCTCCACATACAGAGTTGCTAGGGGTGTGTCATCCCTAAGGTAATTGTGTCCTGGTACTTAGTGACATCTGCGTCAATTGTGTCCTGCTACTGAATGACATCTGTGTCAAGTTTAGTTGAATGTTCGAAGTGTTCCACAACTGTTCTGCATATTATCCTCATACTTCCGTGTTTACATGAGGTGTATGAGAGGATGAGGTTGGGATGAGAAGGTAAAACCGAAAACAAGTTAGAGTGTATTAGATCTAAAACGAGTTGCTGGCCTGAATGGCGAAAGTCGCGATTACGTAACTGTAACTCTGGAACGCTTGGAGCTATTTCAACCAAATTTTGGGCACATGTGACTTGCAAACTGGAGAAATAGTTCTGTGGAATTACAAGATTGCTAGGAACTGGATTAGGGATAAAGGAGAGAAGCATAGCTTTGGAGAGTGTAGAGATATTTCAACGAAACTTATTACCCGGACAGCTCACTATCTCGAAAAAAAAGAAAAAAAATGCTACGGCAGTAAGTCTAGCACGCCTAGGAGTGGTTCAAGTGGCTCTGAGCACTATGGGACTTAACTGCTGAGCACTATGGGAGTTAACTGCTGAGGTCATCAGTCCCTAGGAGTGGTGCGGGATGGAAGCGGGTAACACGTAAACGTAACCTAAAACCATCGGTATGTGTCGAATACGTAGTTTCGTTTTTTCGTTTTTTGCGAGCTGACTAATGATAGTCGCGAAAACATTTCCCCATTAGTGGTGTAGTTACTGGTTGAAAGAGAGAGAGGTGTAAAAATCTTAAGAACATCCTTCAAAAATGGTTTAATGTAAAAATTATTAGTTCTTGCGCTTGTAGGGGGAAATAAATGACCCTTTCTTTAAGTCTTCTTACTGATTTGATGGGGGCCGCTACGAATTAGTCTCCTGTTTCAACCTCTTCATCTCAGATTACCACTTGCAACCCACATCCTCAATTATTTGCTGGGTGTATTCCAAATCCCGCTTCCTTCTGCAATTTTTCCTCTATAGCTGCCTCTTAGTATCATGGAAGTTAATCCATGATGTCTTGACAGATGTCCTAGCATCCTGTCTTATATATAAGCAAATTTCCTGACCCACCTGGATAGCTGGGGGTGTTAAAACGCTGCTTCCGGGACGGGGAGGTGCGCCGGCCCTGGATCGAATCCTCCCGGCGGATTAACGACGAGGGTCGGTGTGCCGGCCAAACTGGATGTGGCTTTTAGGCGGTTTCCCACATCCCAGCAGGTAAATACTGGGACTGTACCCAAGTCCTGCCTCAGTTACACAATTCACGAACATCCAGAACACTTTCCAGTACTTTCACATCAATCACTCTACATGCAGACAGCTGTGGTGAACACATTTCGTTCCTGCACGTAACGGGGTGACGACAGGAAGAGCATCAGGCCACCCCTTAAACTAACTACGCCATATCCGTTCATAACCATGCCGATCCAGCACCAATGTGGGACAAGTGCACAAGAAAAAAGAAGAATATAATGAAATTTCATATTAAACGAATATTACAATGACTTTCTTAAAGATTTCGCTTTATAATTTGCCTTTTTTATATACATTTTTAAAAACGTGTAAATAAAATAAGTTTGTTAATATGTTTCTTTGCATGGCCATCTTCCGCACCAGCTGTTGAAATCAGTTATTATCCATTTCTCCGTCTTATATATATATATATATACTTAGTTACAGATCTTGCATCGGAATGTCAGCTGGTTGGCTTGAATATGAACCTTTCCAAAACAAAAGTAATGTCCAACAAATGGCTCCCAGCTGGAGATGTGAAAGTCAAGGACAGTCTACTAGAAGAGGTCAGTGAATATGTCTACCCTGGCCAGATTATAAATACGAAGGGAGACATAAGGCCAGAAATCTATCGACGCATCAAGCTTGGCTGGCAAGCATTTGGGAAGAATTCAATAGTATTCAGATCAAAAATGCCAGTAAATTTGAAGAAAGCAGTATTTGATCAATGCATTCTTCCTGTGATGACGTATGGCTGCGAGACATGGAGACTGAACTCATTTACAAAAGGGAAACTTAGGACAGCACACAGAGCCATGGAGAGATCAATGCTGGGCTATACAAGGAAGGACAGGAAAAGATCAGATGACATCCGGTCTGTGACGAAGGTTAATGACTTCTTAGAGACAGTAGGTTCCTTGAAATGGTAATGGGCTGGCCACGTCGCAAGAAGAAAAGACAACAGATGGACGAAGGTAGTACTGGATTGGATTCCGAGAGAGCACCGGAGGCCTAGAGGAAGACCACCAGACAGACGGGACAAAGACATCAAAAAGATCGCTGGTAACACCTGGCAGAGAACTGCCCAAGACCGTCCCATTGGAGAAGAGTGCTGAAAGCCTACCTGAATCCACGACTCGAAGAGGCCACATCATTTAATGATTGAATTGGCTGATGATGATGACATATATATATATATATATATACTGATCAGCCAGAACATTATGACTACCTATCCAATAGCCAGTATGTCCATCTTTGGCACGGGCACGGATAACAGCGGCAACGTGTTGTGGCATGGATGCAGTGAAACCTTGGTAGATGGTTGGAAAGCACTGGCACCACATCTGCACACACAAGTCACCTAATTCCCGTAAATTCCGGGAAGGGGGGCGACGAGCTCCGCCGCCACGTTCAATCACATCCCGGATGTGTTCGATTGGGTCCAGATCTGGCTTGTTGTGGAGGGAGGGAGGGGCATCACATCAATTGGAGCTCGCCACTGTGTTCCTCGACCCACTCCATGGCACTCTTGGCCTTGTGGTGCATTATCTTGTCGAAAAATGCCACTGCCGTTGTGAAACATGATCGCCATGAAGGGATGTACGTAGTCTGCAACCAGTCTACTATACTCTTTGGCCGTCACGGTGTCATGCACGAACTCCACTGCACCCGTGAATGCCCACGTGAAATGTTTCCCAGAGCATAATTGAGCCGTCGCCAGCTTGACTCAGTCCCGCAGTACAGGTGTCAAGGAGCTGTTCCCTTGGAAGATGACGGATTCGCGCCCTCCCATCGGCATGATGAAGAAGGTGTCGAGATTCATGACACCATGCAACGCTCTGTCCCTGCGCCAACATCCAGTGCCGATGGCCACGTGCCCATTTCAGTAGTAATTGCCGATGTCATGGTCATAAAATTGGCGTATGTATGGGTCGTCGGCTGCGGAGGCCTATCGTTGGGAGTGTTCGGTGCACTGCGTGTTCAGACAAACTTTTACTCAGCCCAGCATTAAAGTTTGATGTTAGTTTCGCCACAGTTCGCCCCCTGTCCTGTTTTACCACTCTGCCCAACCTACGACGTCCGACATCTGTAATGAAGGGGGTCGCCCAACCCCGCGAGGCCTGGATGTGATTTAACCTTGGTTTCGTCACGTGTTGAAGACATACACCACAGCACTCCTCGAACACACAAATTGTACAGTTTCCGAAACCCTCGTGCCAGGCCTCCAGACCATCACTCAAACAGATCACGCGATTTCCCCATTCTACACATGGACAGCACGCTCACTTATACTAGGTGCAGTATGCGTGTGTCTGACTAGCAGTTATTCCTCGCCAGGTGACGCTGCTATCGCCTGGACGGGTTCATATCGATAGTGGGTCGCCGGTCATAATGTTCTGGCTGATCATTACATATAAGAGACATAACACAGTAAGTAAAGAGCACATCAGTTTTATAAACAAAAATGCTAATTTTAATCTAAAACAACCAAAATGTACAAACATATATATCGAATTTTCTGAATAACCACAGAAGATGCTTCATAAATAAAAGCGAATCGCGTCTGGTGTAAAACTCTCTTTAATTAAATTACGATAAGCTCAAGACGGAGAAACCAACAATAACAGAAACTGAGTTCGTTTTGACACTACAGACAGATCTATTTTTCTATCTAATAGGAGAGTGGGATAAACATGTTGCCGGCATCGCCGAGTAATCAGCCCCTACGTTATCGAAGGACTAAACCGGTTGATATTTCATGGTGCAGTCTTGCAGTTGCAGGATGCCAGTCTGACGGCTCCCACGAGAAAAAAAAGTATTTTCAGTATTTCTTATAATTACCAACCGAATATAAAAATTTAAAATCCTGCCATAATGGCAGATGAGTAAGACGGACAACCAGTTGTAATATTTTTATTGCAACTGGTTGACTGTCTTATTTACCTGCTATTCCGTAACCGTTACTGAAATACAGCCATGCTCAAAATATCCCGTTATAATCTACTTATTATGAGGTACAATTTTATGTTAAAGGTTTAACACATTAGGGGAAGTATTGTACCTGAAATTTTGTGTATTTCTGGAGGCAGCCTAACTCAGTTACCCAGATTATTTTCACCCAGATTTGAGAATGCGAGCACTTAGCGCTTTCCAACAAACTTTACACAGTTCCAAACCTTTCTCTCGCTGACACCCCTCTCGCAACGACGAAAGGAGAAAGGTTTATTGATTATTATATTTTCACTGTTCATGTAGTAAATTTTTCAGCATCAAGCATGACGTTCTAATATATATTACTTCTTTACTACTAATTCTATTCGTAACGCATTTTGCAGACAGTATCAATATATACAACTTAATGTACCACTCAATCGTATTATTCTGCGACACATAGTTCAGGAGTTATGACATCATAAATAGTGAGATACGTAAAAAACTAGCTTTTACTTCAAACGGAGCGCGTATTACCCGAACTATACTCATCCAGTCCTTGATAAAGAGAGCACTTAGCGACTTTCAGCAAACTTTACACATGATTTCAAACTTATTTCTAATTATCGCTTACATGCTTAATGTCAAATATTTAACACGTTATCTCATTTGTTAAGTAATCAGACATGGGACATCGATTCTTCTAAGGAATCGGTGTTGGGGGTTACTGCTTCATACTAAAAGACTGTCACGCTCATCGCAGAACTACACGAATATTTCCTACAATATACAAACTTGAAATATTTGTCTTGACTGTGTTCCTATGAGCTTACTCACTGAGCGTTTATACACTGTCCCGCTCATCGCAGAACTACACGAATATTTCCTACAATATACAAACTTGAAATATTTGTCTTGACTGTGTTCCTATGAGCTTACTCACTGAGCGTTTATACACTGGCCCGTTCCTCGACTGGCACCGGCAACCTCGCTACACAATTACAAATAACAATAACATCTAGTGCTACTCACAGTGTGAAGAATAAAGTACGCACCAAAGTGAATTCGACGTTTTACTCGGTAAGCTGTATGGAAAGAACTGCTTCAATGCCTTGTACTATCTGGCGGCAACTTTGTTTCAGGCGCCTACGAAACCAGACTTTAAATTCCTGTTGACGATATCAAATTTTCTAAAAGTCCGTAGACACTTACCGAATCTCCACGATCGGTCCCATAGTACTCGCGTGCCAAACTCTTGGGTTCGCCTCTAAACTACTTCTTCTAGGTCATTGCGTAAGCGTTACGTGTTGTCAAGGCTTGAGAACGAACCAGCCGCCGCGCAAAGCGGAAGCAAAGCCCACAGTCTGCTGCGTCATGCTATCTTAGTTAAGCGCCAGCGTTAGTTTTTTGTCAATAAAAATCACCGAAATTGACGATGATAATACTACCTGTAAAGAGAAATATTAGTCGAGTCTCTTGCGCATTTGCAGAAATATGATAGGATAAAGTATAAAATTTTGTTGTTTATTCAGTTCACTTTATGTAGTTGGCAACGTGAGTTAGTTAATGTCAAGGACATCGTCATCTGAAGATCTGGTTCTCGGTCTCTCGTAGCTGGCTCACCTAAGTCATATACAGTCTTCCACACAATTCTCGCAGTTTGTAATTGTAATGTACGTCCTGACCGCGTATGTCTACATTTCGTTCTTATCATAAAGTTTTCGCTTCATTTCCAAAATAATTTTAGCAGAAAAAATTCTTATTCAATGTGAAGACCCAGTGCTTCTCACACAGCCAAAAGAAAGTCGTATTACCCACATGGATATTTTAGCGAATGGTTTCGTTTTTGCGTTGTAATGAGTAGAGAATACGTAACGACATAGAACCAAAGGAACATCTCACGTTCATAAAGTTGTGTGTTGCAACCAGTGTTAGGAAAAGAAAACAAGTGAGAAAATATTTCACTTATCAAAATTTCGATATATATTGAGCGAACATTGATTTAGAATTTAGAACAAATTACAGTCTGAAAACCTGTTCCAGTTATCGAAGTACAGTCTATCTTCCTTTTCTTTTTGTCTGCATTCCACTAGAACCTAGATCGATCTAGATCAGTTAGAGAACAAAGTAATTTATACTCAGAAGTGGCCGACACAGAAAGCATCACGTCCTACGTTAAAAAAAAACACGGTTAAGGAATGGAAACTAAAATGGGAAATCAAAGTGTTCTACTCAATATTTGAATCAATTTTTTTCATCCATTTGCAGATTTTCATCCTTTTGCAGATACGAATGCATTACCTTAGATCGCAAGAATGCTACCCTTTCTTTACTTCTTCTCAGATTTATTTCTATTTATTTTTAACGAACTAGACCTCTACCACATAATCTCTGTTTGTCCATCATGGACAGGGAAGTAATTGCCAATGTCAATGAAATTCTCTAACAGCCACGTAAGTTAAGATGTTAAAATGTGTGAAATCGTATGGGACTTAACTGCTAAAGTCATCAGTCCCTAAGCTTACACACTACTTAACCTAAGTTATCCTAAGGACAAACACACACACCCATGCCCGAGGGAGGACTCGAACCTCCGCCGGGATCAGCCGCACAGTCCACGACTGCAGCGTCTTAGACCGCTCGGATAATCCCGCGCGGCTAAGATGTTATTTTATTTCATTTTACTACCATAAATCCCTGGATGTTGTGAATTCAATCGTTTCACTAATGCTTCATTCGAAGTTATATGACATTTTCGTTTATTTGGAGAGATGCATAAGGGCGTGAAAATGGCATAGTGAAATGCTGAAACTGGTAGCCTCCAAAATAAAATAACATCTAAAGTTACTCGCCTGTTGGAGAATTTCATTGACATTGATGTCTACCACATCAAGTCTGTTGCTGTAACTTTCCGCTCATTTTGTATGATGGCCAACACAAACACACTTCACTGACTCTCGGAAACTGAATGGAGAGGTACGGAAGCATCTGCCAATACCTGCAGACAAACAATTTGAGTACCGGCATTAGTATTCCCTCCCCGCTGTTGTGTGACAAGTACTCATCTATACTTCAGTTGTGTTACTATACAAATCGACACTTCCTTGAAAATCTAACTTATACTAAACAGTTGAACAATAAAAGTCTGCTGAAATCGAATGTGTTGGGGAGGCAGAGTGAATACAGAAAGTACGTAGAGTACCACCACCTTGCATAAAACGACAATTTAGTTCATACTGTGCATGCATACACATACTGTGCGTGAAGAAATCTTTGGCACCCTGTCTGTAGCTCGCCACAAATTTAAACCATACTTCTGCAAGGAATTGCGTTGCAGTGCACGGTGCAGAGTACCAAGGTATTGAACGAAATTTCCTGGCAAATGAAATGTTTGTTTCGGACCGGAACTCGAACCTGGGATCTTTGCCTTGCGAGTTCAAATGTTGTACGGACTGAGCTGCTCAAGCCACAGTCAGGACCTCCCCCCCCCCCCCCTCCCTCCCCTTTACTTCCGCCAGTACCCCTCGTCACGTACCTTCCAGGCTTTACAAATACAAATGTTCTGCATATCTTGCGGAACTAGCACTCCTGGAAGAAAGGACTCTGTGGAGACATACATGTCTTAGCCACAGCCTAGGAGATTGCGTTCGGAATGGATTTTCACTCTGCGGCGAAGTGTGCGCTGGTTTGGAATTTCTTGACACAAGAGCTTTTTGCTGAACCGTTTGAATGGAGGTCGCGGGTGTGTGTGTGTGTGTGTGTGTGTGTGTGTGTGTGTGGGCGGGGGGCGGGAGGGGGGGGGGGAGGGGGAAAGCCATGATTCGTGCTTGGGTAGCTCTGTCAGCTGAACACTTGCCCGTGAAAGGTGAAGGTTCGAGTTTTGCATATCAGTCCGCCACACAATTTCAGTCTGCACGGAAATTTCAAAACAACGCACAGTTCGCTGTAGAGCGGAAATTCATTCTGTAAACGGTATTTCACGAACGTTACCCAGCAGCAGGTTCTTATTTGGCAGATGTGCAAAGATCTGCACTTTCCAAACGATCCACTTTATTTAGTTATCGTTTTCTCTGTATTTTACTATTATTTTTTAATTTCCTAAGGCTTATTCTTTCATTCTCTACTTCCCTTGAGTATAATCCCACACAGGTTCACACATATGCACGTGCAAAATCTAACGAAATTTCCAGTTCCTTTTTTTGCTAGTTTTTAGCAAGGAATTTTCATTAAGAGTGGCTGCAAAGAATCTCTTCACACATTTAAGACTGGAAGGATTCTTAAGATCCTCCGAGTCTCATTGGGATTCCTCTGAACTTGGTTTGTTGTTCAAGACTTACGGGAAGATTACTTACCAAGCTAACTTCGATAAACAACTTCTGGTGAACAGGAGGCAAGTCTCAGATACGGGTAACTGAGTGGTAAAATTTTCTAACGCCGTTTTTTCTTTCTTTTACTGCGACAACAAGCTCTTCACTGTTCTAACAACTAGAAAAACTGACTACGGACGTGAAGGGTTACAACAACCATCGAGGACTGATATTTGTTATTTGTTGTTGTTGTTAGGCACTGAAAATAACGAGATTGTAAACCCGAGTGTTCTGCTGCTATTGCAGCCACCAGAAGACAGAGACATAGTTTACTCGGCACAGCAGGAATCATTAAGATGATACAATGTGCATGACAGGCGACGAGCAACACGTGTGCCGCTAATTGCTAGCCACGGAAGAAAGCTTTGCCAGTGGAAACGCGTTATACGAAAGGAGGTGCGTGGCTTCCTTGGCAGTCCTGCTTACCCCTGCTAAGGGAGGGAGAGTTTGCAGTGCGTCCTCCAACATGTAACATCGATTTACAGATAATCTGAGGGCATTATTCTTCCAGGACGAGTTCCATGGTAGCTTGCAAGGTAACAGTGCATTTATTTTTATTAAGAGTTAGAACACGATATAACTCCTCATCATCAAGTTCTGTCGCTGCAACCATTCTCCACTATTTTGTGCTGTTCTATTCGCTTCTTGATAATTTTTGGAAATTTGTTACACACCATACATCTTCCACAGTTTTCCTTCTTCACCTCCCCTGTATTTCTTTCCCAATCTTTTCCTTATCGTATCCTTCAAAAACTCGGGAGGACGACGGTTCAATCCCGCGTCCGGCCATCCTGATTTAGGTTTTCCGTGTTTTCCCTAAATCGCTCCAGGCAAATGCCGGGATGGTTCCTTTCAAAGGGCACGGCCGACTTCCTTCCCCGTCCTTCCCTAATCCGATGAGACCGATGACCTCGCTGTCTGGTCTCCTTCCCCAAAACAACCCAACCCCCCCTTTAAAAACTTATTGTGTCTTAATAAATGCCCGAAGAGTTTTGTTTTCCTCTTTGGGCTATTGCTATGAGATTTCTCTTCTCAATGACGTGTTTCAGAACAACTTAATCGGGTTTTATAACTGTACAGCTGTTGGTTTTCATTACTCTTCTACAAAGTCATGCTCCATCGCTTCCAAGCGCTTTCTGCTTGTCTTCAATAGTGTCCAGATTTCACAGGCATACAGTGGAACACTCCAGACGAATATCTTCAGAAATTGTTTCTCTTTTTATGTGCTGAACGACTTGTTCACCAGTAGTTGACTTTGTTTATTGAAAGTACGTTTAGATATTGTAGTTTATAGTATCCGAATTGTGTTTGTATCTGCTCATTCGGCATAACTTAAAACTACAGCGATAATATTTTGTGGAAGAGTTAACGACGTTCTTTAATTGAGATGTATCTAATCTGAGGCAACACTATCTATGAAGCTCTACCGTATCTTACTCTTTGTAATCAAATCATTTAAATAGTCATGATGCCGACTTTACATTGTTTCTTCTCATCGACTGGTAACAGGGTAATCACGTGAGTTTAGTTTGCGCATGCCATTTGTTATTTTCACTGTCCCATCATTCGTAATTTTAATGATAATTCAGGGTTCCTAAATTTGTTTTCCTTGTTTGTAGTAGCTCCTTCCTTTCACCATAAGGCTTGATTTGAAAATGCAGTTCACTGAGGTGTTAATAACGATTCGTTTATTGATTTATCTGATAACGCAACGATCGAGCGATAATTGCTCTAATGAAAATCAGTTTAATATTAAAATCGAGCCTGCATCTTTTGGTAAAGTTGTCCGCTTTTCATATTAATGTGAAGGCTACGTGTGGCTTGGACAGTTAATTTTCATATTTTTACTCGTCATCAGAAAGGTCATCTAAATGAGATCGCGATCAGGGACACTGGTTTCACTTTCTGATTTTCACAAACAATTTAAATGCTAATGGCAAACGTGTGGTTCCTGAAGAGGGGCAGCAGCCTTTTCAGTAGTTGCAAGGGCAACAGTCTGGATGATTGACTGATCTGGCCTTGTAACAATAACCAAAACAGCCTTGCTGTGCTGGTACTGCGAACGGCTGAAAGCAAGGGGAAACTACAGCCGTAATTTTTCCCGAGGGCACGCAGCTTTACTGTATGATTAAATGATGATGGCGTCCTCTTGGGTAAAATATTCCGGAGGTAAAATAGTCCCCCATTCGGATCTCCGGGCGGGGACTACTCAAGAGAATGTCGTTATCAGGAGAAAGAAAACTGGCGTTCTACGGATCGGAGCGTGGAATGTCAAATCCCTTAATCGGGCAGGTAGGTTAGAAAATTTAAAAACGGAAATGGATAGGTTGAAGTTAGATATAGTGGGAATTAGGGAAGTTCGGTGGCAGGAGGAACAAGACTTCTGGTCAGGTGAATACAGGGTTATAAACACAAAATCAAATAGGGGTAATGCAGGAGTAGGTTTAATAATGAATAGGAAAATAGGAATGCGGGTAAGCTACTACAAACAGCATAGTGAACGCATTATTGTGGCCAAGATAGATACGAAGCCCACGCCTACTACAGTAGTACAAGTTTATATGCCAACTAGCTCAGCAGATGACGAAGAAATTGAAGAAATGTATGATGAAATAAAAGAAATTATTCAGATTGTGAAGGGAGACGAAAATTTAATAGTCATGGGTGACTGGAATTCGAGTGTAGGAAAAGGGAGAGAAGGAAACATAGTAGGTGAATATGGATTGGGGGACAGAAATGAAAGAGGAAGCCGCCTGGTCGAATTTTGCACAGAGCACAACATAATCATAACTAACACTTGGTTTAAGAATCATGAAAGAAGGTTGTATACATGGAAGAACCCTGGAGATACTAAAAGGTATCAGATAGATTATATAATGGTAAGACAGAGATTTAGGAACCAGGTTTTAAATTGTAAGACACTTCCAGGGGGCAGATGTGGACTCTGACCACAATCTATTGGTTATGACCTGTAGATTAAAACTGAAGAAACTGCAAAAAGGTGGGAATTTAAGGAGATGGGACCTGGATAAACTAAAAGAACCAGAGGTTGTATAGAGATTCAGGGAGAGCATAAGGGAGCAATTGACAGGAATGGGGGAAATAAATACAGTAGAAGAAGAATGGGTAGCTTTGAGGGATGAAGTAGTGAAGGCAGCAGAGGATCAAGTAGGTAAAAAGACGAGGGCTAGTAGAAATCCTTGGGTAACAGAAGAAATATTGAATTTAATTGATGAAAGGAGAAAATATAAAAATGCAGTAAGTGAAACAGGCAAAAAGGAATACAAACGTCTCAAAAATGAGATCGACAGGAAGTGCAAAATGGCTAAGCAGGGATGGCTAGAGGACAAATGTAAGGATGTAGAGGCCTATCTCACTAGGGGTAAGATAGATACCGCCTACAGGAAAATTAAAGAGACCTTTGGAGATAAGAGAATGACTTGTATGAATATCAAGAGCTCAGATGGAAACCCAGTTCTAAGCAAAGAAGGGAAAGCAGAAAGGTGGAAGGAGTATATAGAGGGTCTATACAAGGGCGATGTACTTGAGGACAATATTATGGAAATGGAAGAGGATGTAGATGAAGATGAAATGGGAGATATGATACTGCGTGAAGAGTTTGACAGAGCACTGAAAGACCTGAGGCGAAACAAGGCCCCCGGAGTAGACAATATTCCATTGGAACTACTGACGGCCGTGGGAGAGCCAGTCCTGACAAAACTCTACCATCTCGTGAGCAAGATGTATGAAACAGGCGAACTACCCTCAGACTTCAATAAGAATATAATAATTCCAATCCCAAAGAAAGCAGGTGTTGACAGATGTGAAAATTACCGAACTATCAGCTTAATAAGTCACAGCTGCAAAATACTAACACGAATTCTTTACAGACGAATGGAAAAACTAGTAGAAGCCAACCTCGGGGAAGATCAGTTTGGATTCCGTAGAAACACTGGAACACGTGAGGCAATACTGACCTTACGACTTATCTTAGAAGAAAGATTAAGGAAAGGCAAACCTACGTTTCTAGCATTTGTAGACTTAGGGAAAGATTTTGACAATGTTGACTGGAATACTCTCTTTCAAATTCTAAAGGTGGCAGGGGTAAAATACAGGGAGCGAAAGGCTATTTACAATTTGTACAGAAACCAGATGGCAATTATAAGAGTCGAGGGACATGAAAGGGAAGCAGTGGTTGGGAAGGGAGTAAGACAGGGTTGTAGCCTCTCCCCGATGTTGTTCAATCTGTATATTGAGCAAGCAGTAAAGGAAACAAAAGAAAAATTCGGAGTAGGTATTAAAATCCATGGCGAAGAAATAAAAACTTTGAGGTTCGCCGATGACATTGTAATTTTGTCAGAGACAGCAAAGAACTTGGAAGAGCAGTTGAACGGAATGGGCAGTGTCTTGAAAGGAGGATATAAGATGAACATCAACAAAAGCAAAGCGAGTATAATGGAATGTAGTCGAATTAAGTCGGGTGATGCTGAGGGAATTAGATTAGGAAATGAGGCACTTACAGTAGTAAAGGAGTTTTGCTATTTGGGGAGCAAAATAACTGATGATGGTCGAAGTAGAGAGAATATAAAATGTAGACTGGCAATTGCAAGGAAAGCGTTTCTGAAGAAGATAAATTTGTTAACATCGAGTATAGATTTAAATGTCAGGAAGTCGTTTCTGAAAGTATTTGTATGGAGTGTAGCCATGTATGGAAGTGAAACATGGACGATAAATAGTTTAGACAAGAAGAGAATAGAAGCTTTCGAAATGTGGTGCTACAGAAGAATGCTGAAGATTAGATGGGTAGATCACATAACTAATGAGGAAGTATTGAATAGGATTGGGGAGAAGAGAAGTTTGTGGCACAACTTGACCAGAAGAAGGGATCGGTTGGTAGGACATGTTCTGAGGCATCAAGGGATCACCAATTTAGTATTGGAGGGCAGCGTGGAGGGTAAAAATCGTAGAGGGAGACCAAGAGATGAATACACTAAGCAGATTCAGAAGGATGTAGGTTACAGTAGGTACTTGGGGATGAAGAAGCTTGCACAGGATAGAGTAGCATGGAGAGCTGCATCAAACCAGTCTCAGGACTGAAGACCACAACAACAACATGGTAAAATGCAATAAGCTCAGAGTTTTTTATGTTTTTTTTTTTTGTTAAATTTCCATCTCTCTCAATAAATTACAAAGAAATATTAACTAAAATAAACCATACAACTTCCACGAGAGGATGGTACAAATTCTTTTCCTGATCTCCATCCTATATTAGTCTTCTGTAATAAACCTGCCTAAACAATGTGATTTGTCAAATTTTTCTATTTTATTTCTTTCAGTTTTGATGATGAGTTTCTTCCTCATTACTGAGTTGCTACCACAAATTTGGATTCCTGCAGATTTATTTTAAGTTCAAAGTTTTTTCATTATTGCTTAAAATTTAGCAATTATAATCTGCACTTTTCCAGTACCAGCTATCAAGGTAACATCATTAGTAAATCTAGCGCGTCACATGGGAATTCCGATCGCTTTAACCCCAGATGTTTGTTTTTCCTTTGAAAATCCTCATAGCGTTTTCGATGAAAAGACTAAACAAATGAGGGGATAACAAGCATCCTTCACTTCCTGCTTTTCTAATTATGACTTCAGAGTGTTCTCTGTTATTCTCTGTACTTACATCTGTATTTGTTTAATACTGTTTTTCTACCTTTCCAGTCTAAGAGTGATCACATATCAAGCGCCGATTACTCGGTAGGATCGAGGTTCAAACATCTCGTTGATTCAGGTTTTCTGCACATTCTTTCTAAAAGGTTACGCCCAGTTTCCTGTCTAATACTTGACCAATCTGTGGTAAGGCTCTGTGTCCAACAACCGTGTTATCGAAGGAATATTCATTTCTAACAGTTTTCTTTCTTTCTTCGAATTAACAGGTAAGGCAGAAATTCTAGTTACGCAAAGTCTGCATTTGCTGCAGCATATCTTTCTGTGGGCATACAGAGCTCCACATTTATTACTGTAAGACCACAGATCTACAGATACGACAACCTCGACGGTTGTGGACATCACTGAGCTCGTGCGGTAAGTTATTATTTCAGCCTACAAATTATGCTCTGACTTGAAAACGATATCTTCTACGTCAAACTATTCTGTGCATGGACTGACCAACTCATTCTTCCAACTCGGATCCCACAATGTTCTTCGGATTACACATGACACGTAGTTCTATATTATACTGTACTATTGCTCAGAGTGGAACCACTGCGTAATGACATTATCAACGTAGACACAATGACACGAATTTGAACATAAATTCTTTCTCTATAACTGTATTTCGTTCTTCATTACCGAGCGAGATGGCACTGTAGTTGGCACACTGGACTCGCATTCGGGAGGACGATGGTTCAAACACGCGCCCGACCATCCATATTTAAGTTTTCCGTGATTTCACTAAATCTCTCCATGCAGATGATTCCATCGAAAGGGCTCGGCCGATTTCCTTCCCCATCCTTGAAACATTTTAAGTTTGTGCTCTTTCTCTCATGCCCTCGATGTCGACAGCGCGTTAAACCCTAATTTTTCTTCCTTCCTTAGTACTTTATTCACACTATGACACATCCTAAAGTGCAATAAACATACATTGTTACACAGTAAACATGGGCGCACAGCTGTCGCTTGATGATTCACTAAACTAGTCCGTGTAGGGTCGTCGTAAAGATGTAACATACATCAACAAAATATAGTCCATGATCACCCAACTCCGTCAGCATCCGTTTATTCGCAATCCAGAGGGTTGTCCAAGCGAGATCAAATAAGCAGCCCGATCATGAATGTGCACTGTCAGCAAGGAAGATGCTAGAACACAACATGATACGAAGAGAAGTTCATGCTGGCAAGGTGGCTGGTTTTATTTCCTGCATGACGCCAGAGACCAGGTTCACTTGATTGCTCACGGGCGCATTTTATCGGTCCAGATGAAGCTTTTGCCAGTGTATATTACATCTGTGTCTAGGAACACAGATATAGCACATACTTTGTCATGCGCCGTTACCAGTTTGTTTTTCGTCCTGTTTATATGCTGGACATCGAGGTTTTGCTACCTTCGGACTTCGATCGTAACTCATTTAGAATGGATAGTGTACTGGCTGATTACGAGGGCAAGCTGAAAACTAATGCCTCCTTATTTTTTATGTGAAAACTCGTAAAGCTGTTCATAGAAAACAGACTTTATTGACATTCCAACTCTTTCTTTTTCATGTCTACGGATTTCTTTCACAACATTGGTGTCACCTTTGCGACGAACACATTTCTCTCAAGGAGACAGGAGTTTGTTGATACCGTCTCTGTAGAATGTTTGACTTTGTTGGCAGGATAAGGCCAAGTCAAGAATGTCGCAGCACTCGAGTATGTTCTGGTATTGTCAGAGGGTGATCCGCGTGTGGACGAACACTTCTAATTCAAAAGCTGATTACAGCACGCTGTTTCTCACGCACCGACACAGTACGGTACACACCACCATGCTACATACTACAATTCGGAGCCGTCTAGCGGCAGAGGGTTCCAACTTGCGTCAGGGAAACGAAAAACTCGACAGAATAATATGCAAGATATGTAATTCAGAGGTATTACTTTTCAGCAGGCCCTCGCACTTACCTCAGCTCCGCTAATAAACTTTATTGGGCACCCATCTGGCTAGATTCGCTATTGGCACACAACAGCTGATTAAGCGTCGATTGTTGTGACCATCCTGTAATTTTCTGTACATTCCAAGATTTAACAAACGTTGGCTTGATTTCAACAGAAAAGTGGTTGAGGATATCGACACCCGCAAAGGGAAAATTCGTTTACAACATGGACCTTACTTTCATCAGGTTGTGGCAGCTACAGTTGTTTATACGATTGTAGACCAAGCACTAAGAACTACAAGAATACCACATGGACCAGATGTCGCAGTCACTTCCGCGACAGCTACAAAAACTGTCGGTCCTCAACTGTAGCGGTCCATTCACCAGAGCCCACAGCACTGCGTCCGCCATTCCTAGGCTTCCCAGAATTTCGTCTATCCAAATAGGACTAGCGCTCATCCTTTAGACAGTTCATTCAGTATCTACGAGCGCGTAAACGTACTCAGTAAGTGTACAGTCTTTCACTCGTGGTCTGATTGAAAAGTGTGTCAACTGTTTAGAAATCCGATCCAATACCACTAACACTTAAACATATGTGTTACCTGTCACGGTCGTATCTCTGAAGCAGCCTTCCATACCTGTATCCTGTAAGTTTTCAGCAGTCTCATAAGAGGTCTGATGCATTTTATAAGGCATCTACACATCATCAGCCGCAAACGTGATTTTAAATGTTAGTAACATTATTTTTTCTATGCAGACTCGTCGATTCGTGATGTTGTCCATCTCCCGTTCATAAATTCTGACATTAACAGTAGTAATTAAGAGAATCAGTATTAGAAGAAGTGCTTAAAATAGCTCAACCGTCTGAATAACTATAGGCATCCGATAATTACAAACGAGGAAAAATAGAAATATCTGTATTGCATTCAGTACGAACAACCAAAGCGTAATTGCCATCAGAATCATCCGCCGACAAGCCTGTATCAGATATCATTCAACGTCGTATCTTCAGCACTTACATTCGTTTCTGAGTCAGCCATACCCAAAGCAGCGCCGCAGTGTTTAAGAAGTCGAATCCGCCGAAGCCGGAAACAAGGACGAGCTCCGACGTGCCAAATAGTTCTGCTCTAGCACGCAGCCTGTTTCTGAAGTCGCGACAGACGGCATTGTTCGTGACAATCTGTGACTTGTTGCAAAGTTGGCCACATTCCCAGTGGCTGTAATACACTGGTGGCCAATAAAATTGTAACGTAATCCATATGGCATGCCACAAACGCCAAATTGGTATCAAGTGTACTATATGCTTCCAAATGATTAGCTTTTCAGTGCTTTGATCTGATATTAAAATCCTATTGTTATAATTCTTTGTCTTCCCATACATTAAGATTTATTTGTCCCTGAGACACAAGGGATGGGACTGACTTTTTGAAACCAACCATACAGAGGTGTAAGATTAATTTCCACGTGGTAGACCATCGTTTATGAAAATATGACGAAAATTAGTTCTCTTGGCAAACTAAGCTATTAAAAGTAATATGAATTTACCCAGTATCTGCTTAGTATACTGGCTAACGATCTAGGCTCTTAAGCTAAAGGTCGCTTGTTCAATACTTGTTGTTGTTGTGGTCTTCAGTCCTGAGACTGGTTTGATGCAGCTCTCCATGCTACTCTATCCTGTGCAAGCTTCTTCATCCCCAAGTACCTACTGTAACCTACATCCTTCTGAATCTGCTTAGTGTATTCATCTCTTGGTCTCCCTCTACGATTTTTACCCTCCACGCTGCCCTCCAATACTAAATTGGTGATCCCTTGATGCCTCAGAACATGTCCTACCAACCGATCCCTTCTTCTGGTCAAGTTGTGCCACAAACTTCTCTTCTCCCCAATCCTATTCAATACTTCCTCATTAGTTATGTGATCTACCCATCTAATCTTCAGCATTCTTCTGTAGCACCACATTTCGAAAGCTTCTATTCTCTTCTTGTCTAAACTATTTATCGTCCATGTTTCACTTCCATACATGGCTACACTCCATACAAATACTTTCAGAAACGACTTCCTGACATTTAAATCTATACTCGATGTTAACAAATTTATCTTCTTCAGAAACGCTTTCCTTGCAATTGCCAGTCTACATTTTATATTCTCTCTACTTCGACCATCATCAGTTATTTTGCTCCCCAAATAGCAAAACTCCTTTACTACTGTAAGTGCCTCATTTCCTAATCTAATTCCCTCAGCATCACCCGACTTAATTCGACTACATTCCATTATACTCGCTTTGCTTTTGTTGATGTTCATCTTATATCCTCCTTTCAAGACACTGCCCATTCCGTTCAACTGCTCTTCCAAGTCCTTTGCTGTCTCTGACAAAATTACAATGTCATCGGCGAACCTCAAAGTTTTTATTTCTTCGCCATGGATTTTAATACCTACTCCGAATTTTTCTTTTGTTTCCTTCACTGCTTGCTCAATATACAGATTGAATAACATCGGGGATAGACTACAACCCTGTCTCACTCCCTTCCCAACCACTGCTTCCCTTTCATGTCCCTCGACTCTTATAACTGCCATCTGGTTTCTGTACAAATTGTAAATAGCCTTTCGCTCCCTGTATTTTACCTCTGCCACCTTGAGAATTTGAAAGAGAGTATTCCAGTCAACATTGTCAAAAATTTTCTCTAAGTCTACAAATGCTAGAAACGTAGGTTTGCCTTTCCTTAATCTTTCTTCTAAGATAAGTCGTAAGGTCAGTATTGCCTGACGTGTTCCAACATTTCTACGCAATCCAAACTGATCTTCGCCGAGGTCGGCTTCTACCAGTTTTTCCATTCGTCTGTAAAGAATTCGCGTTAGTATTTTGCAGCTGTGACTTATTAAACTGATAGTTCGGTAATTTTCACATCTGTCAACACCTGTTTTCTTTGGGATTGAAATTATTATATTCTTCTTGAAATGTGAGGGTATTTCGCCTGTCACATACATCTTGCTCACCAGATGGTAGAGTTTTGTCAGGACTGGCGCTCCTGAGGCCGTCTGTAGTTCTAATGGAATGTTGTCTACTCCCGGGGCCTTGTTTCGACTCAGGTCTTTCAGTGCTCTGTCAAACTCTTCACGCAGTATCATATCTCCCATTTCATCTTCATGTACATCCTCTTCCATTTCCATAATATTGTCCTCAAGTACATCGCCCTTGTATAGACCCTCTATATATTCCTTCCACCTTCCTGCTTTCCCTTCTTTGCTTAGAACTGCGTTTCCATCTGAGCTCTTGATATTCATACAAGCGGCTCTCTTTTCTCCAAAGGTCTCTTTAATTTTCCTGTAGGCAGTATCTCTCTTACCCCCAGTGAGATAACCCTCTACATCCTTACCTTTGTCCTCTAGCCATGTCTGCTTAGCCATTGTACACTTGCTGTAGATCTCATTTTTGAGACGTTTGTATTCCTTTTTGCCTGCTTCATTTACTGCATTTTTATATTTTCTCCTTTCATCAATTAAATTCAATATTTCTTCTGTTACCCAAGGGTTTCTACTAGCCCTCGTCTTTTTACCTACTTGATCCTCTGCTGCCTCCACTACTTCATCCCTCAGAACTATCCATTCTTCTTCTACCGTATTTTTGTCCCCGATTCCTGTCAATTGTTCCCTTATGCTCTCCCTGAAACTCTGTACAACCTCTGGTTCTTTCAGTTTATCCAGGTCCCACCTCCTTAAATTCCCACCATTTTGCAGTTTCTTCAGTATTAATCTACAGTTCATAACCAACAGATTGTGGTCAGAGTCCACACCTGCCCCTGGAAATGTCTTACAATTTAAAACCTGGTTCCTAAATCTCTGTCTTACAATTATATAATCTATCTGATACCTTCTAGTATCTCCAGGATTCTTTCATGTATACAACCTTCTTTCATGATTCTTAAACCAAGTGTTAGCTATGATTAAGTTGTGCTCTGTGCATAATTCTACCAAGCGGCTTCCTCTTTCATTTCTTATTCCCAATCCACATTCACCAACTACGTTTCCTTCTCTCCCTTTTCCTACTGCCGAATTCCAGTCACCCATGACTATTAAATTTTCATCTCCCTTCACTACCTGAATAATTTCTTTTATCTCATCATACATTTCATCAATTTCTTCATCATCTGCAGAGCTAGTTGGCATATAAACTTTTATTACTGTAGTAGGCGTGAGCTTCCTGTCTATCTTGGCCACAATAATGCGTTCACTATGCTGTTTGTAGTAGCCTACCCGCACTCCTATTTTTTTATTCGTTATTAAATCTACTCCTGCATTACCCCTATTTACTTTTGTATTTATAACCCTGAATTCACCTGACCAAAAGTCTTGTTCCTCCTGCCACCGAACTTCACTAATTCCCACTATATCTAACTTTAACCTATCCATTTCCCTTTTTAAATTTTCTAACCTACCCTCCGATTAAGGGATCTGACATTCCACTTTCCGATCCGTAGAATGCCAGTTTGCTTTCTCCTGATAACAACGTCCTCTTGAGTAGTCCCCCCCACCCCCCCACCCCCGCAAATCCGAATGGGGGACTGTTTTACCTCCGGAATATTTTACCCAAGAGGACGCCATCATCATTTAACCATACAGTAAAGCTGTTGCCCTCGGGAAAAATTACTGCTATAGTTTCCCCTTGCTTTCAGCCGTTCGCAGTACCAGCACAGCAAAGCCGTTTTGATTAGTGTTACAAGGCCAGATCAGTCAATCAACCAGACTGTTGCCCCTGCAACTACCGAAAAGGCTGCTGCCCCTCTTCAGGAAACACACGTTTGTCTGGCCTCTCAACAGATACCCCTCCGTTGTGGTTGCACCTACGGTACGGCCATCTGTATCGCTGAGGCACGCAAGCCTCCCCACCAACGGCAAGGTCCATGGTTCATGGGGTGGGGGGGGGGGGGTTCAATAGTTACAGAACAGTAATTTTTTGAAATATTTATCAAAATGATTATTGGCCTTTATAGTTATTTGTTTAATTCGGTTTTAAATATAATTCTCATCTTAAATTTAATTTCTAATCCTTGAATGCCTCGTTTCAATCATTGTGTTAACTTTATCATTTTGCATAAACTTTGAATTGGATTTGTGATTGTAGTGAAGTACTGTTTATATTCTTCATAGTGAGAAAATAACTGTACGGCAATAACCATCCAAGAAGACGTACATAGCGATTTGAGACCAAAGTAAAGTTGTTTTATTTTATACCCTAAACTGTGAGACGTAAAACAAACCGCGGGCCTCTTCTTAGCATTTGCTGCAGGCCCCACGCTGGCTCAGTCGGCCATTGACAATGTTGAGGAACGATAAACCGCAGTCGCAGTAATCCACGATGCGTCCGCTGTCGAATTCCGATACTTGCTGGTAGGCATTTCTCCTTCTTACACGAGGCATACGTGAAAACAGGTTCGATTAAGGAAATTCGAGAAATTTTCGAGGTCAAGTATCCGAATAGAGGGCTACCAGTAAAGAGAGCAATTCAGAGCAGTTATAAAAACAGGCACACCTACGGATTTGTTCAAAATGTAAAACGACCAAGAATTCTTTCAGTTCGCTCACCAGAAGTTATTGCAGACATTCGCCGAAGAATTATTTATAGCCCAAAGAAGAATACACGTAAATTGGCCCAACAGGCACATTTAAGTAGATGGAGTTGCCAGTGTATATTGAAAAGTCTTAATTTGAAGCTATATCGTGTGATGATTGTGCAGCAGTTAACGGGAGGATACAAGTCAGAAACATATAGATTACTGAACGTGGCGTTTGGATAACCTCAAAGATCGCTTGTTAGGTCCCTTGCCATTACGTCATGAGTGATGAAGTATGGTTTCATCTTTTCGCTCATGTGAAATCACAGAAGACGAGAACCCTAACATTGTGCATTAGATGTGTTCGCAATTGTGAATATGGGCAACCATCAGCTGCAGAATGGAATGACAACAGTGAAGATTTGTGCGGACCGGTACTCGTACCCTCATTTACCACTTACCGCGAGCGGTCGCCTTACCATTTGGCTATCCGTGCACGACTCCCTGCCAGAACCTCCATATGTCGTTGACCATGTGTCTAGAACCTGTACTCGTACATCCATTATGTATATTTCATTATTTTCATCAAGATCACGCAGCCGTTAGGCTAAGACATGTTTCATTTTTGAAAGCCTATGTAAGTAACGTGTTATCACATACGTAGTTTTTGAAGTTTATGTATAGATTGCATTACTGGTCTAGATGTTATTTTGATCACTTTCTAGAACTTCTGGAGATTATTATAGCAGAAACCATGGTCAAGGTTTAAAATAAACGTAATTAGTGCAACTGTGGGCTGTTTTACATTCGAGACAATCATGTATATTCCCGCACATGTGCGATATTTTACTTGAAGTCGTTTGCCTGGTGTCGGCGGATAAATACGATATTGCAGCGCATTGCAACATTGTACCTAATATTGTATTAGCAACCACTCCACGGTGAAAAAGTCGACGTTTGGTGCGGTGGACAGGAACGCACATCATTGGACTGATACTTCTTGACACTACCCTCAACACAGCTGCATATACTGAAATTTTTTATACATTTTGTGATCAACTCATCGAATATGAAATACTATACTGCTTCTTCCAGCAATATGAGGCAACGTGCCACCTGTCTAAGGTACCCCGGGAAAAAGTCCATGAAGTCTTCATTGAGGAACGAATTGTCAGCAAACATTTATGGTCACTACGTTCGACGGATCTAACAACATGTGATTTTTTCCGCTGGGGAGACTTGAAGATCAAGGTCAATGAAACGAATCCACACACAATACAACAACTGAAAAACACATCAGCCGTAAAGTTGCCGCCATCGATATCCGAACTTTATGCCGGGCGTATCTGAATGTGCTTAGACGTGTACAGCAGTGTACTTATATTGCAGGAGACCACTTTCAGCATCTGCTCTAAATGTATATTTCACTGTTAATAAATGGTACATCCATTTCAGCCCTTCGTTTCTGTAATTTCACTGCATTTCCATTATACTTACACGGGCTACTTTTATCTGAGATACTCTGTGGACAGTATTACTCCTATTTAATTTGTATGGTTGCACTGAAAACACCTATAATTGATACCGACATTGTTACATACGTCGCACATGGCAACCCATTTTTAAGTTGGTAGAGTATATAAACAAAACAAATAAACTGATCTTTTTCTTCGATGCTTCCCTTTTTTCCAGTCGACAAATTTCGCAACCACTAGGTAAAATTATATTTTACTCTCTCAATATTTTCTACTGTTGTTAAACAGTACTATTGTACCCTATCAGTCCACAGCGGTCGGCAAAGTAACAACAACATAAAAGAAATGCAATACTCACGAAACTACAAAACATTATACAACAATAGTCCACCAATAAGAAAGTGACCTTCACTCTAGATTGCTCGCATCAAAAGTACTGTAAAACAAACGTAAATGTACAGAGGTGACAAAAATAATGGGATACCTCCTAATAGCGTGTCGGACCTCTTTTTCCCCGGCGTAGTGCAGCAGCTCTACGTGGCATGGACTCAGGTCGTTGGAAGCCCCCTGCAGAAATATTGAGCCATGTTGCCTCTACAGCCGTCCATAATTGCGAAAGCGTTGCGTTGCAGGATTTTTTGTACGAACTGACCTCTCGATTATGTCTCGCTAATCTTCGAATGGATTGGTATCGGCCGATTTGGGTGGCCAAATCATTCACTCGAATTGCCCAGAATATTCTTCAAACCAATCGCGAACAATTGTGGCCTGATGACATGGTGCATTGACATCTATAAAAATTCCATCGTTGTTTGGGAACATGCAGTCCACGAATGGCTGCAAATAGTCTCCAGGCAGTGGAAGATAACCATTTCCAGTCAGTGATCGGTTCAGCTAGACCAGAGGGCCCAGTCCATTCCACGTAAACACAGTCCACACCCCACTCCATTAGGAAGCCACCACCAGTTTGCACAGTGCTTTGTTGACAACTTGGGCCCATGGCTTCGAGGCAGTCTGCACCACACTCGAACCCTACCATCAGCCGTTACCAACTGAAATAGGGAATCATCTGAATAGGTCATGGTTTTCCTGTAGTCTACTGAGTAAGGCGGCACGGTGCTTAGCACGCTGACTTCCATTCGGGATGACGATAGTTCAAACTCGCGTCTCGCCATCCCGATTTAGGTATTCCGTGATTTCCCTAAATCGCTTCAGGCCAATGCCGGAATGGTTCCTTTGAAAAGTCACGGCCGACTTCCTGTCCCATCCTTCTCTAATCCGATGGGATTGATGACCTCGCTGTTCGGTCCCCTCCCCCAAATTAACCAACGAAACAATTCAGTAGTCTAGGGTCCGACCGGTATGATCACAAGCCCCGAAGCCTCTCCTCCGATTTGCTGTTAGCAAAGGCACTCGCGTCGGTCGTCTGCTTCCATAGATAGTTAAAGCCACATTTCGTCGCACTGTCGGAAAGTATACGTTCGTCGTACCTCCCGCACTGATTTCTGCGGTTATTTCACGCGGTGTTGTTTGTCTGTTAGGACTGACAACTCTAGGTTGTTAAGTGAAAGCTGTCGGTCACTGCGTTGTCCGTGGTGAGAGGTAATACCTGAAATTTGGTATTCTCAACACACGCTTTACACTATGGTTCTCGGAATGTTGAATTCCCTAACAATTTCCGAAATGGAATTTTACATTTTATTATTTGTTTGTTGCTGCGTGTCTGCAGAAGAATCTTTCTGTCAGCATGGACTTTGATACGGAGAAATTTATTATAAACATAACGGAGAGGCCTGCTTTATGGGACTTGGCATCTGCAGAATATGCTGACAAAAATTTGAAAAAGAAAATGTGGGAGGAAGTGACTATGCTGCTCTGGGACAGAGAATGTGCAACACCGCAGGAACAAAACACACTGTGTAAGTTCTATTACTTTTCTTTATCTTTATTAACATGTAAGTATAATTCAGACTTCAGTGAATGTAATTCAACTGCCATGGCAGAATGCAAAACTTTTCTGTAGTGTGAACTGGATGCACGTCTACGTACTCGTTGTGGAATATCCTCGTGAGCTGAAGGATATACATACAGTGTATCTGAATATTGAACACCATCACTCTTTCGTACAAAGTTGTGTAAAACACAACATGCCTTAGCAATGTCTATGGCGAAATCGACTTCCACTTTCAGCGGTCTGTGAAAGATCCTCCACTTACTTGCCATTATCCCGAACGTGCACCCTATGAAACGTCTTGCTCGAGAATGACGATAGTTTTTTGTATCAAGTCGCAGACTTAAGTACGGACATGTAATTGTGTGTGACAGCGAAAATGCGTCGTCAGCAACAAATACAGAAGGCACAGGTGTTTGTGTTTTGTTTATGTCTGAAATGTGTTTGTCTTCCGGAATGTCCAAGTTATTACACAGTATTCGCTTATAGGACACTGATTGTTGAAATACCGCTGAGTCAGCACTTTACCATACGATCCCACATCTACAGCGACAAATTTATAGTTTACATGACAAACAGCCATTAGTACAATAGAAAAATATTTCTTATAGTTCAAGAACGTGGATGCACTGTTTGCTGGTTTCGCCGGTCGCACATGCTTTCCATCAACGGCGCCGAGACAGTTTGGGAAATTGGCCTTAGTTTCGAAATCTTTTGCTATTTGCAGCCAGTCGCTTTGTTGTTGGTTCTGACAAACATTCATCTTTTAAGATAATCCAGATGGATGAACATACTATTCTTACAGTTTCTTTGATTGTTGTTACTCCACGTCGGAAAGCATGATGCAAATCAACGAACGAATTTCCATTTGCCAGATATCTGAAAGGGAGAAATTACTAAATTATTTCACACTTTTGCGAGATAGATGAGTTTTAAGGCAACCTTTTTCTGAACGAAATGTCTTGAAATATTTTTCTAAGATAATCTAATAAACAGAATTGTTCTAATCACTTTCTTTAAATTAACATATGTCGCATCAGTTCCTACCACATATGGTATGCAGAAACTCATATAACATAGCTTCCTTTTACAAAGTATAGACATTATCGGTAGCTAAAATAGTATTTCATTTTTACATGTATATCGTTACAGAAGAAATGGCGTAACATTAAAGATTCATACAGCCAAGAAAAACGGAGATTAATCGGTAAATGTGGTTCTGCACCTGCGAGAAAGACACCGTATCTTTATTTTAATCTCCTATCATTTCTGAATATTACCAATCCACCGTCGCATACATATAGCAGCGAGTCACCTGAGATGGCTGAGAATCAGGCCACAGTAGAAAGTGGAGTTCAAAGTGGACCATACCAGGCTAAGGTGCTCGCTAAGAAAAGGAAAGCGGGAGACGAAACAGGAAGACAACTAATCGATGTTCTGCAAAAATCTGCAGAAGCCAGGCAACAATTGGACACAGTAACGACGACAGATGAGGACAGGCTTTTTTTCTTGTCTTTGGTCAGCGACTTCAAACAAATACCTCAGCATCTGAAGCTGTCTGTAAAACGACGAATCTTAAGTATTATTGAAGAAGCTCAACTGCATCCTAACTGTCCAAACACATCTTCCTACGAACATTATCCAGCGCACATTTTTCACCGGCCACAAGCATCAGCCGGATATTCGTCACAACACCAGCCCCTATCTACATCGTTATCTTGTGATGGGACAGGATATTATCAGGAAATCTATCCCACGCAGTCTTGTTCTTCTTCTTCTTCACAAAATAATAATTCACCACAGTCTCCACCAGAAACCACCGATGACGGCATTATTGATAATCGTTTTACATCACCACTACTTACATCCTTCAGTGAATCATCAAGTTAATTTTACTTACTACATAATGTAACATTAACAATTTCATTATTGGTAAAAATTTTCTTTAATAAAACTTACCTTAATGTGATTAGCAATTTCTCTTCATTTCTTATGCATTGTCTCATTACTGTGTCTGTGCCTCTTATGCTGTCTCCAATTTTCTTTAATATTTCATAAAAAGTGAAATCGAAGAATTTACCTCCGTCTTCACGAAGTTCACAAAAAAAGTAAGAAACATTCAGTTTGTGCAGCGTGATTGCAACATAGGATGTACCCAGTATCTTTTCTTCTTTCGTTTCTCCTGACGATGCCAGAGGTACAAAGCCGTTGCTACCTCCGTTATCTCCATCGTGCGACTGAGCTGCGACCAACCGACTGCCAGCTGCAGTTCTGGTCGCAGTCCGGCCAGCCGTTGGTCGTGGCTGTTGCCCTTTAATTGACTGTCCCTGTGACTTGTTAATTATAACTGACAAATACAAGTCTCACTGGAAACTGTAGTCTTTTGAAGTGGAAGGGGCGCAGCTGCTTCGCGTGTCTACAGTGATGTTTTGTAAACGTCTCTATGGCATCGCCTCTTATAGCTCAGTAGGCGGCCATTATTTTCGCCTACAGCCGTTTGTGCTTCGCAGTTGAAAGCTGTCAAAAGCGCTGCCAGGTGGCAAGGATTTCCCTAAGCTGACTTGATGTAGAGTGTCTTAGTAGCATTTTTCACGCATCTCAGTGTTTATGACGTCATATCTCCTGATCTATGACGGGCTGGTGGCTCTGACCCTTCAAGGCCATTCTTAACTGACAGTAAGGTATATGCGTACCAAGTGTGATGGAAATCTGTCCAGTAGCTTAGCAGGATATGTGGAACATAGAAATTTACATTCATCCATTTTTATAATAAGTAGGGATTTCACATGCCGCTTATCTATAGACTTTCTTGTAATGGCGAATTAAACAAATCAAACTACGATCAGTGACGGACTAGAAAGCGAATATGTCTGAACAAGAATGAGATTTTCACTCTGCAGCGGAGTGTGCGCTGATATGGAACTTCCTGGCAGATTTAAACTGTGTGCCGGACCGAGACTCGAACTCCGGACCTTTGCCGTTCGCTGACAACTGCTCTACCATCTGAGCTACCCAAGCACGATTCACGACCCGTCCTCACAGCTTTACTTCTGCCAGTGTCTCGCCTCCTACCTTCCAAACTTAACAGAAGCTCTCCTGCGAACCTAGCAGAACTAGCACTCCTGAAAGAAAGGATATTGCGAAGACATGGCTTAGCCACAGCCTGGGGGATGTTTCCAGAATGAGATTTTCACTCTGTAGCGGAGTGTGCGCTGATATGAAACTTCCTGGCAGATTAAAACTGTGTGCCGGACCGAGACTCGAACTCGGGACCTTTGCCTTTCGCGGGTAAGCGCTCTACCATCCTTTCTCTCAGGATTGCTAGTTCTGCTAGGTTCGCAGGAGAGCTTCTCTAAAGTTTGGAAGGTAGGAGACGAATACAGGCAGAAGTAAAGCTGTGAGGACTGGTCGTGAGTCGTGCTTGGGTAGCTCAGATGGTAGAGCACTTGCCCGCGAACGGCAAAGGTCCGGAATTCGAGTCTCGGTCCGGCACACAGTTTTAATCTGCCAGGAAGTTTCATGTCTGAACTACTTCACAAGCGTATGAGGACTCAGTTCTGTCCTAATCGTCTTCTACATAAAGAGGGAGAGACAGGTGCAGATGAGCTATAGCTGTCGTCTATGGTCTAAGTAGCGTTAGGTTGACGGTACTCATTGGTATGCTCTTTAATATCTATTACAAAAGTATCACTCTAATTCCTAGCTGCGATGTAGCAGAAAATGAAGAAATATTACAAAACTGAAGATATGAGATGGAGGTGAAGGCATACCACGATGTGGAAGTTATGTGTCACGGGCGAAAGATTAGCATGATACGATTCGCTGATGATGTATACAGTAGAAGTGGTCGTCGAAAGTGGACCGGAATTGAGACCGGTGTATAATGAAGTAGAGCGCGTGCTAGCTGATGGCTAACATACGCATAAATAGAGAGGAAACTAACAAGTGAACTGTCCAATCCGACATGTCGAAAACTGTCCTGAAAATTTTTATGCAGGAAGAATACACCGAAATGGAAATGAGCGTTTGGCGTCATTGGACGGGAGGCCCCTTGCGGAGCAGGTCCGGCCGCCTTGGTGCAGGTCTTATTACATTTGACGCCACATTGGGCGACCTGCGCGCCGGATGAGGATGAAATGATGATGAAGACAGCTTAACACCCAGTCCCTGAGCGGAGAAAATCCCCGGGACGGTAGGACAGCAATCCGTCACGCTGACCACTCAGCTATCGGGGCGGACAATACACTGAAAGAAACAAAGTGAAAAAAAAAAAATGTTAGCTCCTAAGGCTCACTGCAACTATTTAAAAAAAAAGTTGAAAACTGTCAAATTCGTAGCTTGCCAAGTGGCTGGAGGATTGTGCACCCCTGCCGTAGCCGTGGCAAACAACGCATGCGCAGTACGGCGGATACATGGCCTTAGTTGATGGCACAGCAATAAGCAGATCACATGGCACATCGCGATCGTAATTTGTAAAGTGAATTTCAGCTTCCTTTGGTAGTTTCTCTGACACAATTGTTCACAGTTACTCAATCGTTTCAATTTGCAACTGCATAATAACTAGCAGTTGCCTCTGCATCTACACCTACACTCTGCAAACCACCGTGAGGTGTATGGCAGTGGGTACGTCCCATTGTACCAGTTATTAGGGTTACATCCCGTTCCATTCGCGTATGGAGTGCTATAAAAATTATTGTTTGAATGCCTCTATGCGTGTAGTAATTATTTTAATCTTACCATCAGGTTCACTATGTGAGCGATACGTAGGAGATAGTAGTATATTCCTAGAGTCATCATTTAAAGCCGGTTCTTGAAACCTTGTTAACGGGCTTTTTTCGGGATAATTAACGTCTGCCTTCAAGAGTCTGCCAGTTCAATTCCTTCAGTATCTCTGTGACACTCTCCCATAGATTAAACAAACCTGTGACCATTCGTGGTGCCCTTTTTGTATACGTTTAATATCCTCTGTTAGGCCTATCTAGTATGGGTCCCATACATTTGAGCAATATTCTAGGACGGGTCACACGAGTAATTTGTAAGCAACCTTCTTTGTAGACAGATTGCATTTCCCCAGTATTGTACCAATAAACAGAAGTCTACCACCTGCTTTACCCACAAATGAGCGTATGTGATCACTTTATACTCCTACAAAGTGTTACCGCCAGATATTTGTATGAGTTGGCTGATTCCAACAGTGACTCACTGGTATTATAGTCATAAGATACTACGTTTTTTTCGTTTTGTGAAGTGTACAATTTTACATTTCTCAACATTGAGAGCAAGTTGCCAATCCTTGCACCACTTCACAATCTTATCAAGATCTGACTGAATGTTTATGCAGCTTCTTTCAGATAGTATTTCATTATAGATAACTGCATCCTCTGCAAAAATCCAGATGTTACTATTAATATTATCTACAAGCTCAGTAATATACAGCATGAACAGCAAGGGTCCCAACACACTTCCCTGCGTCACACCTGAAGTTACTTCTACATCTGACGATGACTTTCCATCCAAGATAACATGCTGCGTCGTCCCTACCGAAAAGTCCTCAATCCAGTCACAAATTTCACTTGTTACCCCATATGATCGTACTTTTCATAATAAGCGTTGGTGTAGTAATGAGTCAAATACTTTCCGATCCGATTGCCTTCAACCAAAGTTTTCAGTATGACATGTGAGAAAAGTGCAATTTGGGTTTTACATGGACGATGTTTGCGGAATCCATGGTGGTTGGCATCGAGGGGATCATTCTGTTCAACATACCTCATTATGTTTGAGTGCAGAACATGTTCTAAGATTATATAACAAATCAATCCCAAGGATATTGGACGGTAGTTTTGTGGCTCACTTCTTCTACCTTTCTTGTAGACAGGTGTGACCTGTGCTTTTCTCTGTGAACTGGGCATGGTTTTTTGTTCGAGGGATCTACGATAGAGTATAGTTACAAGAGAGGCTAACGCACGCGCAAATTCAGTATAGAATCTGACAGAGATTCCATTTGGCCCTGGAGCTTTGTTCAATTTTAACGATTTCAGCTGTTTCTCAACACAACTGACAGTAATACTTACGACATTTATCTTTTCAGTGGTACGAGGATTAAATTGGGGCGATTCTCCTGGGTTTTACTTTGTAAAGGAACATTTGAAAACTGAGTTAAACATCTCAGCTTCCGTTTTGCTACCCTCAATTTCAGTTTTTGTCTCATTTGCTAGGGACTGGACACTAATTTTGATGCACTATGAGGCTTTATATACGACCAGAATTTCTTTGGGTTCTGTAACAAATCATTTGATAGTATTCTGCTACGGTAGTCATTGAAGGTACCACACATTGCTGTCTTGACAACCAAAAGCATTTCATTCAGCGTTTCTCTGTCTACAACCTACGCTTTGTTTTACATGTATTATGCAGTAACCACTGTCTCTTTATAAGTTGCTTTGCAGTTACTGCATTCCATGGTGGTTCCCTTGCATTAGGGACTGTTCTACTGGGTACTATCTATCCAGTGCGTAAACCTGGGCCATACTTCCTCTACGTGCTCCTGCCCTTTGCTGAAAGTTTCAAGTTCCTCATTGAGTTTTGACACTATTGATTTTTTATCTAGTTTATTGAATATATATATATATATATATATATATATATATATATATATATATATATATATATATATACACGTGTGTGTGTGTGTGTGTGTGTGTGTGTGTTTGTTTTAGTTGTGCTTTGCACTTTGGTAATCATTGTTGCCACAACCATGTCACGATCACTGAAACCAGTTTCGATGTGGACATCCTCAAAGAGGTGAAATCTATTCATTGCCATTAGATCCAATATATTTATAGCATGAGTGGGATTCCTAACTATCTGTTCGAGGTAGTCTTTAAAAAAGTTATTTAGTAATGTTTCACAGGATGTCTTATCACACCCACGCCTAACAAAACAGTCATTTCCCAGTTAATTATTGGATGACTAAAGTCTCCACCAATGATTACAGCATGATCAGGGAACTTAAGTACAAGTGAACTGAGTTTTTTATAAAGTTTTCGGTTATATCAGGAGATTAGTCTGGTGAGCAATAGAAAGATTCAATTATCATTTCATGCCCACCCCTGATACTGAGTCCAGCCCAAACAGTCTAACATGCAATTTCAGTTACTATCTCGCTGGATTTAAATTTCTTGTCTACTGCGACAGATACACCACCTCCATTTCCCATTTGCCCATCCTTTCAAAATACACCTAAACTTTCCCCACTGCTATAAATTTCAGGTTTCATGCGTCTTTCTGTACCTTGTATTATGTGAGCTTCACTGCTTTTCATGAGTGCTTCTAATTCTGGCACTTAGTTGCGAATCCTTCGGGAGCTTACCATTAGCATTTTAATACCCTCACCTGTGGGAGGCATTTCTTTCGATCTTACACTGATACTTCTGGGTTTCCAACAGCTTTCGTTATTTTGATTGAATGGAGAGTGGCTTAACCTAGAAAACCCTTGTGTGCGACCCACAGACAATCAGCTATCTGAGCAACAGACACCGATGTGTAGTGCACACCTGACCCATTGAGGGAGACTCTACAATTCCCAACCGTATGGCACAAGTCCAGGAAGTCACAGCCTAGTTTGTCAAAGAACCTTCGAAGTCTCTGGTTCAGTACTTCCACTCGACACAGAACCAAAAGACCACGATCAGTTCTGAGGTGCGTTGTGAGCTTCGTTGAAACTCCATGCATAAACTGGTCTTCTCAATCTTCTCTTCCAGTTCCTGGAACGACCCAAGTAAAACCTTGGAGTCCAGACAACAGGCATCATTTATTTCACTGTGTGCCAAAATCTGCAGTTGGTTACACCGTGTTCCCTCAATGGCTGCTGGAACAGCCTCTTCAGCATGCTGTATGAGACCCCCAGGCATACACACCGGGTGCACCTGGTGTCCTTTCATGTCACTTGTTGCCATATCCCTACGGGGTACCATCATTCGCTGTACGTTTGAACTGCCGGTGGTTAAGAACACCTACCCTTTCGTATTTGCCTTCTCCTTCACACCGGACAAAACAGGTTTCCCCAAAATAGGTGAAGTGAGTCCCACTGGCTAACTTTCAGTTTCAGCGAGAGACAGCACCTCAAACTTGTTGGTTATGGAGATCGGCACGACACCCGAGATCTCCCTGGTCCTCACCCACTCTGTACTGGACACCTAGATCTACCATTGACACACCACTTACAGTCAAGTGGACGAGTAATGACACATCCTGTCCTTTCTGCAGAGGAGACAGGATCCACAGGACAGGGTAGTCCTTGAGATACCTCTGGTAGCGGTATCACAGGTACACAACTCTCGGGAGCTCTTCCAACACACCAATTCACAACAGTTGTCAATAGTTTGACAGTAGCCAGGGCGATTTCCAGCTCGTACCAATGTCAACCAGTTCAGCCTGTGTTCGAGAGGAGCATTCACAGTGGGACTGCATGTTGGCTAGTGCAATGTATTATAAGGCAGTGAACAAATAACTTTAAACTAAGCCTGCTGATTATCTTTTAATTTGTTAAGCTAAAAACTTGCTAATTTCCTACAGTAATTGAATCAAATACACTAAATTAGATTTCTATTAAGGCAACAGAAAATTATTAATTTCCTAAAACTTTTGAGGTTAATTGTAGTTGTTATCAAACTCGAAAACAGTGTTAATTCAGCGTAAATGCAGATAATACATAGGGCTGCTCCTCTTTAAGGGAAAACTCGATGCAACACAATGTGTTAACTAGAATATCTGCTACAGTGACTAAATCACAAACGCTGATTTGCTACAAACTGCTTGTCAGTTATGCAAAGGACAACGGTAGCTTCCGACAGTTCTCAAAAACGCACATTTATTTGCGTTGATATGCAGTGAAACTCAGGGGTGATGTATTCCTTGGAACAATTGTGAACCACAAATGCTGATTTGCTACGAGATAAATTACGCATCCAAAACACTCGTACCGGTAACTTACGAAAATATAAATTTGTAAGTGTCCGAAAATACTCAAAAATGATCTATTTCTTACGTAATTTTACAACGAAATTACAGAACGATTGTTTTGAACGAAAATAGGCCACTGTCCTAGTGTTCCCAAAAATTTTAAAAAAGCCCAATTAAGTTTAAGCCTATGATTGACGTTTACAGAACGAATCTGTCGCGGCACTCGCGAATGTTGGAAATTTCGCATTGTACCAGAAACAGTCGGGTATTCATTCAATCAATGAAAGATTATGCAGAAGCGACGCGAACAGTAAAATATGCGAATTTAGAGCTTCAACATACGAATCTTTTAAACGCGGTCTCACACAAAATTCCGAAAACGACATTTATATATAAATAAACGTGCGTATTGCACGGATTTTTCACTTTGCTGATTCTGTGCACACTTCTACACTAGCCGCGCAGGGTAGCCTTGCGTTCTAAGGCGTCTTGTCACGGTCCGCGCGGTTCCCTCCGTAGGAGGTTCGAGTCTTCCCTCGGGCATGGGTATGTGTGTGTCTGTGTGTGTGTGTGTGTGTGTGTGTGTGTTGTCCTTAGAGTAAGTTAGTTTATGTTAGATTAAGTAGTGCGTAACCTTAGGGACCGATGACCTCAGCAGTTTGGTCCCATAAGACCTTACCACAAATTTCCCAACTTTTACACTGGCCTGCCGAAGAACACTGCAGTGCGTGTTTACCTCGATCAAAATATCTAAAATGTGCACCACCAATAAAGCATGTCTTCTGCCTGTTGTAGCTAACAGTGCCTCTACAGCATCACTAGCTATTAACAAGGGAGATGGATCTCAATTAATTTTCTTTGCTTTTTCTTCAGATGTGCTAGCTAATATCATTTGTCTTTGTGAAGGTTCCAGACTTTCACATTAATGTGGACTCCAATTAATGGTTTCAACCTTGCAAAGATGAAACGCGAAGAACATAGCAGGTAGTCGAAATCATCTACTGCTTCTGGAGACCTAGATAAGTTTTATTTATTATACTGGTGTCCAAAATTAAAGGAACAAACCACTGTTTCCCCGTCCTATGTCTAATTCACGATATAAGCATACAAACTCAACATATGTACGTAAGATGGTGTTCTGCACGAAATATAGCATTCCAGACAATACTACGCCAATGATGACGTCAGGGCATCTATCAAACGGGATAGTATTTGCTGGGTAGTCCAAACCTACAATCGCTGTGTACACAGTCATAAACGATGCCATATTGCTCAGTGAAGACTCCTACCAAACTCTCTGCGGTGGAGGGACATAAGAAGAATGAAAGCAGGACAATAGCAAATTGAAGTGGTCCGATGGCTTAACGTGAGTCGTTCAGTTATTTTACGGATGTGACGACGGTTTATAGAGATCGGAACTGTATCCCAACACCAGAGCAGGGCCTAGCGCGTGTGTCATTAGAAAGAGAGGACCGTTATTTGGCTGTAAGGGAAAGATGGTACCGCCTTACACTGCACGCCAACTGGCATCTGACCTCGCAGCACTCAGTGGACGAGTTGTATCCAGGAAAACGGTGTACAGAAGGCTTGTGCAGAGTGCTCTTTATTGCCGGAGACCTGCTGTATGTGCACCTCTTATGCGTCTTCACATAAGGGAACTTCTAGAGTGGAGTCGTCAACATGCCACCTGGTCGGTCGAACAGTAGGCCAATGTTCTTTCCACAGATGAGTCCCGATTTCGTCTGAAGAGTGATTCTCGATGGATTCGCATCTGGAGGGAACGTGGAACACGACTTCGGGAACCAAACATGGTGGAAAGAAATCGGCATCAAGGAGGGTCCCTGATGATGTGAGCAGGGATTAAGTTAATCACCTCTTCATGAACTTATACGGTTGAATCAGCAGGCTGTGAGGTATCGTGACGAGATCTTGGGACCTCAAGTGGGGTTGTTGCGAGGTCCTATGGGCCCAGATTTCGTACTTATGGACGATAATGCTAAACCTCATAGAGCACAGCTGGTTGATATTTTCTTGGAAACGGAAGAATTTGCACGCATGGCGTGGCCTGCTCACTCTCCCGCTTTGAATTCCACAGAGCAAGTCTGGGATGCAATGGGGACATGGATTGCATCACATTAGCTCCACCAACCACTCTGCAAGACTTGCGCGCAACTCTGCAGGAAGAATGGGCATTATTGCCTTAACATGAGATTGATGGCATCATTTACCGTATGCCTCATAATTGTCACGCCTCTACTGATGCCAGAGGTGGTCACACACCATACTGAGCACATTAACCAGTCGTCAGAATGTGTGTTAAGGTGGAATAAACGAAGAACTTGTTTGTCCACCGTTACGCATGTTGCACTTGTTTGCGTTCTGTATCAATTGTTTCTACTTTATTATCACCCGTTCATACTGTTTTGGGGCAAAGTAAACCAACTTTTCAAAATTTATGTATGTTGCTTTAATTTTGGACACCAGTGCAGTTAATTTCTAGGACATTCATTCGAATCATCTCGACATTTCGTTAAAAATTATGGAAACAGAAAATTACTGACATAACAATTTTGTGCTAATTAAAGTCCAGAACAAATACTTAGTACCTTCATAGCCCGAAGGAAACATTATACGGTAACAGACTTCAGTGTCAAACAAAAGGCCGTAAACATTTTGGCCAATGAAGGAGGAAGAAAACGCTTATAGTTAAGCAATGTACAAAGCCGGTTCCATTCCGCAAAATCTGAACATGAACTGTATATGTGACTTTTCAGGCTTTTCCGACGGATCTGTTGCAAATACACTACTCGGGTTTGCCGCCGGATCGAATTGTGTAAATCCCATAATATTTCGTCGATGTAACTGCTCGACATATTCAGGTAGTGGTAGTAGCTGCTGTCACAGCTACAAGATCATCCCAGCATTTGCCGTGAGCGATTTAGGGAAATCACGGAAACCTAAATCTGGATGGCCAAACGCGGGTTTGAACCTTCATCCTCCCGAATGCGAGTTCAGTGTGCTAACCACTGCCCCACCTCGCCCGGTGTGATTAATAGGTAATACTATAGAGAAATTCGTAGCTGACATAAAGACGAAGCTTCTTGTTATCCCGCAAAACCAATCAATCAAATGTGGTCGATAAACTGCATGCAAACTGCACTTTATAGTTTCAAGTGAAAGAAAGGCGAAGTTGCCTGTGCAGTCAACGAATGCTATGACAATTCGTATACAACAATGCCAGTGATAAATATTAGTGAATTACTGTTTCCAGGGTTTTATGCCTGTCTTTGGAAATCTAAAGGCAAATTGGGACCAAAAATATAAAAAAGGACTATTTGGTTGCAAAAATCTTGTAATCGACGTAGTAAAATATGGAAGAAAATAATTTTCAGTATTACATCCGAAATCTCTTCTCACCAGTTGAAGCAAATGTTTTTGTTGGACTCTTGGCCTGGTCGTAACATCACATCTGTCTTAAGGAGGTACCAGTACGAAAACATTCAGCCACTCGATAAAGAAATTTTCCGACACCATAAAGCATTTTTCAGAAAATTATCGGACAGTAAAATTCCTGATAGCTATTCGTCATTCCAGGTTTATCAGCGGAATAGTATCGTTAAACTTCAATCACTTGTGCATTGTCACATTGTATCACCAGGCTTTACAGATTCGGTCAAGCAGTACAATATGTAGAACAATACCCAAGACCATTTCATATTTCATCCCAGTTCTGATTGAATAAAACTAGTAATTACTGTAATGTGCCTAAATGCATTAATTTTTCTGTTCTCAGGTGTGCCTGCTTCCAACAAACACTTCGCATTTGTGTGACATCTTCTGGAAATAATCAAGGAACTCTTTCATTGTTAATAAAATATACATTATTCAAAAATTATCATAAACGCTGAGCTACAGAACATCACACACTGCCTTGATTTTCTTTCCTCTACTAGTCACGTGTATAACAATTATTACATCAGGAACAAATCTTCAGGCTTTCCCAACGATCTAATGGCATCTTGGGTTGTCGGGTGTTCTGCCGGATATCAGCGTCGTACTTGCACGATATTTCGGCAACGTAGCTCGTTACCTTCATTAGGTGAGACCTCAGACTACTCCTCGAGTTGTTTTGTGTAACATTGTTGAAGATCAGTCCCACCGGCTTCGCCGGTTTGATATGTTTTGGTGTGGTGTTTTGTTTGACTTTAGTGCTGTGGTGGCACCGTTTATTTAAGCTTTTGGGGACAGGATCGTGAATTATCGAAGTTCGCCAATTCACCGCCATAGGTGGGGTTCTGTGCCTCATTGGGTTGAAGCTTTGGTTTTCTAACTGTGTTGTTACTAGGTCAATATTCCTATGTTGTCTTGGTTTGACTTAATCTAAGATTTCTTGTTTAGAGGTCCTAGACTTCTGGTTTTCCTTTGTGGACAGCCTATTTTACTTCATTGGACTCCATGAATTTATCCTACATCTTACTGGTCTAATATGGTTCTGGTTAGCCTATTCTGACTGGTTTTTCACCGTGTCATGAATTCATCTTACATCTGATTGACCTAATGGTTTTGGCTGGCCTATTCTAATTGGTTTTTCACCATGCCATGAATTTATCCTATGTCTATCTGATCTACTGAGTGGACCTGGTCCAGTATTTATGCCTGTGGCCTTCCCCCTTCCCCAGGCGCTTCTTCTGCGGTCGGCGCCCGCTCGCTGCGATCTTCTGGAGCACTGCCGTTCCCTTCACATCAACTCCAGGGCGGCGGACAAGATAAAACGCAGAGCGCGCATGGTACTGGTGAGAGAAAGGATTCGTGATTTGAGGCACAGATTGGACGTGGTACCCAGGGAGCTGTTACGCCTTCATCTGTACATGGCAGCCTTCTTAACAGAGGAAGACTGGGACTGGGTAGACCATGCTTCTGGTCTTTGTCAGAGTGTGCCAGAAGGAATGCCTCATCTTCCCAGTCTGCAAAGTTTGACTGCATGAGTAAGAAAGTGCAGCAGATGGAGGAGACTCGTACTGTGACGAATCTAAGTGGCACACAGTTTGATGTTATAACCATAAAGGTACTCAGCAAGGGTCTCAGCTTCGCCACGACCCCCAAAAATTTGCCTACTTCAGATTTTGTCAGTGCAGTAGAGCAAGTTTCAGCCACACTTCCACCCAGTGTGGCAGAGGAAGTCCGCCGAGAGACTTGCAGAGCACTCACCAACGCCAGACTTCCAAAATCGAATATCACATCTGAGGAGAGGCTTGCACTGAAGACGCTCCGGGAAGACAACGGTATTGTAGCACTGCCAGCAGACAAAGGGAACTCTACAGTCATCTTACAGCGGGTGGATTATGATGAGAAAGTACGTCAACTTCTAGAGGACCCAGCATATAGAACTTTGGAGTGTGACCCCACTGACAAGTTGGAGAAAACCAGGGCTCTCCTGAAGGAGACAGGGATGCCTGAGAAGATCATCAGACAACTTCGGGCAAAAGCACCAGTGCCACCTAGACTGTATGGTCTACCTAAAATACACAAGGAGGGTGTGCCTCTACGCCCAGTTATCAGTAATATTGGGGCACCTACTTATGCAACAGCGAAGTATTTGAAAAATCTGCCTTCTCCGCATGTGGGCAAATGTGCTCACCACATCCAAAACTCGGAAGACTTCCTGCAACGCCTCAAGCAACTACGCATCACAGATTCGGATATCATGGTTAGTTTTGATGCAGTATCACTGTTCACTATGGTCCTACTAAGAGACTCACTAGAACAGACTGCAGAAAAATTTGACAGTGCTCTGTTGGACCTGTTCAGGCATACACTGACATCCACTTACTTCCTGTATGGGAACCAATATTACAAGCAAACTGAAGGTGTAGCTATGGGTAGCCCACTGTTTCCTGTGGTCGCCAACATGTTCATCGAGAGATTTGAGGAGAGGACATTAGAGACAGCCAGATATAAACCAACATGCTTCTTCAGGTATGTGGATGACACCTTCGTGATCTGGCCTCATGGGAAGGACAGGCTCAATGTCTTTCTGGAACATCTTAACTCATGCCACCCAAATATCAAGTTCACCATAGAACAGGAGAAGAATGGCCAGCTGCCGTTTCTGGATATACTAGTAAAAAGGAAAGCAAATGGTTCAATTGGCCACAGTGTGAATCGAAAACCCACACATACTAATTTATATCTGCAGGCCAGCAGCTGTCACCACCCTGCACAGAAGAACGGTGTTCTTAGGACATTGGTCCACAGATCACGTGCCCTGCCAGACCAAGAAAGTCTACCGACAGAAATAGAGCAATTAAAAAAAAAACTTTGAACATAGCTGCTAAGGTTCAGTGACCGTGTCAGAATTATATTAGAACAAATAAGCCCTCGATCACAAATATTAAGTCAAAATTGACCAGGTTTCAACGCTACTGTGAGCGTCGTATTCATAATTAGACTAACTGCTCTAAAACATATTAAGTATATAATGCATTAATAAAATTAAAGTTTGTGCTGACTGGAAAAAGATGCAGTACTTACAAGTCACATATTAAAAAAGATCTAAGCCGGAAAGGCGACGTCATGAATAGTTGTAAGATGGAGAGCCGCTAAGGGCTGCTCGTACTTTAGTGAACAAGGGTTGCAACAATGTGTTATGTGTCTCCTCGTGTTAAAAATAAGATACATAGATAGGATAACGACTCACGTATAAATCGTCTTCCTTACACTGCCTTGCGTTTGTAAACTGCATACATTAAATGCATGCCTACCATCAAGGTCGGTTTGAAAGTTGAACAGGCCCCAGAACACTTGAAGTCAATAAAGATGCTATGCACCATATTACTCAAGACACTAAAACTACTTGTCACATTTGTCTCTGATCAGCTCCATTCACATAGCAAGGAAAAGTCTGTCCATCATAAAACCGAATTAAAATTTTTGGACCGCTACCTACACTGAAACTATTTAACTGGCCAGGGAGCTGTTACTGTCTGCCATTGCAGGGCTGACTTGTACGGGTGTCTAAGAATTGATTATAAAATATTACAGTTCACGTTAAAAAGTAAAATGCGCTGTATTAAAATCTTGATAACTTATTGACAGAAGAAAATTTCGTGCCGCACTCCACAGGGCCATTGCCACACAGTAAAACGCCACGCCACGCCGATTCAGAAAGCGTGATTTAGATTGTGTTTAGTGATGGAAGGAAGAAGAAGAAGAATGAGCAGGGTTTGACATCCCGCCGACTTAATGGTGGAAGCTGGAAGTCTAACATTGTAAAATTCTGCTGGTAAGTATTAATACTGTGATGATACAGTGATTCGTAGACTGTAATATTCGCGCAAACAAAGTTGACATTCGTGGCGAGGCTAATGGGAACGACTAATTGGGAAATGCCTTTACAGTCGCTAAATCAGCCAGTGCACTGAGTGTCAACTTTGTTTGCACTTGTAGTACCATCGACCAGTCTCCACCACTCGATACATGGACCTTAAGTAGTTGTCAAGTTTTATAACGTTATTGAAAAATAAAGTTAGTGTATATTTTGATTGTAAAGTGCTACTGTAAGAAATATGTTTTTTCTTTTGTTTCGTGGAACTAGCGTAGGGCTTGGTAGTTGCAGCAGGACCAGTCGCCTTGTAGTTATGCAGCCACACAGCTGGTCGACAATGGCGTAAAACCGACGGTCGTTTTCCAAAAGACCTCACGAGGCGACTCACCTGACCCTACATAAATAATGAAGACTAACAGAGATCTCCCTGGGAGAGGTTGTATATTACGTTTATGGCAAACTTGGGTTTTCACTGGAATAAAGTGGCACACCACATGAGACGTGCTACCATAGCAATGGAAGTCTTTTTTTCTGTTTACAATTTGAGCCATTTGTAGTTGTAAAATTGACCATCCTGGAAGAACCTTATATAAATTAAAATGGCGGATATACCGGATGTAAGTTTCACTCCAAAGGGTATTGTACTCTTAGATAAAAGGGCAGAAAGGAAAATAGATACATAAAATTCGAAACAGAACATCAAGAGAAGTTAGAGGAAGAGTGGAAAATCTTATATTTGTACAGCTGATAAAGACAAGCCTCAAAAAACTACATCAAAAGTGGTACGTACATGAACATTATATATCATTATAATATAAAAATTGTACACTAGAGTAATCTGCTTGGTCTGACTGTTGGTTTGGGCAAAACAAAAACTGGACAGTGACACTTTTGTGCAACTTTCTCTGTTTTAACAGGATATTTTACAATAGTAGAGCATAAATTTATTTTTTGGGGCATAGCATGCTGTCTTGAGATCATACTTTTGCATTGGTCAGGAAAAAAGAAAAGAAATGTATATCATGGTTACCTATGAATGGAAGTACATAAAACCTGAACCTTATTTAAGAACACCTTTCATGAAATGAGCCACAGTGATTTAACTGCTGCCAATGTTCTCGAAGGAATTATGAAGTATGACCTAAACTTGAAAATTACGAGTTGTATGGTTGACTGTCAATGCAGATATAGATGAGTCTTAGTCATAATGTCATTCGACCTTGGCTACGTCATTCTCTGCTAACAATAAAATAGAAAATCACTCTCAAGTTAAAATCCCTGTATGCACTGGTTATCCTTGTACATCCTTCTTCCCAGACATATCTTCTTCTTTTCCCAGTTTCTTAGCTGGTGGAGTCTTCTTAAATTTCCTTTCTAGCAAACTCGCTTTTTCACAAAACATCTCTCTTGTACAGTGATACGTAAATTCTTGTTATTTCTGCAACTATCATTATTATTATTATTATTATTATTATTATTACCTGTTTGCAATATTAGTGGCAGTAGCTGTGGTAGTACAAGCACTGCCAACGTTAAGTTTATTAGCTGATAATATTATTTATTCACATTGCCACTTCAGATACTTAGATCATTTTAATACTGTCATATTTAAACTTATTTCTTAGGAATCTTTGATGTAAAAAAGATATGGCATGAGTGAAACTCTGGTCTGATGTAAAGTAGGGCCTGATGATCCTAATCAGATAAGGTTAAATAAATATATCTTTTATGAATTTCCTTTTGTTGTATAAAGAACTTCTACCTCTGTCAGTAAAGAAAATGAGAGACTTGTTGGCCATGTGAAATTTTATAAGAAATTACCTTCTGAGTGAACAGTCCAGCTCATTTTTCCACTGTTTAATTTTTTCTTTGTTAATGTTTCTTGTCCTATGTACAATTAGTTTTTTAGTTTGAATGTAAATTAAATAAATATAGTGTATGATTTTGGTATATCAGCCAATAATTTCTGTTAATACTTTCCATAATTTTTGCCATTTTAACATAAACACAAGATTTTTTGATATGCAACATTATTTCACAATGTGCTTTTACAGACTATACACCATTCTTGCACAGAAAGCTACATAAAAATTTAGATAACTTTCTAAATATTGTAAAATATGCTAAATACATGTTGCTGGTCTATAATACATACTATATCACACAATCATACGTAATATAACATTTATAACTAGTATCAGAAAACAACAATTACTTTTAATTCCCAAATGATTATGAAATTGTGATATACAACATGGTCTTCAAATGAATTGGATAGTTTTTAACCATAACGAATTAAAATATGATCCAGTTCTTGTTCAGATTTAGCCACAAGCATGTGAAATTTGTTTATATAAATTATTAATATTTGAGATGAGAACCTATTACTCATGTTTGAATGAGTGATCTGTTCCAGTTAAGTCAAGTGAAGTTTTCTTGACAATGATGTCTCATTCATTTCATACTGCATGAAGTAGTATGAGATAGTAAGATTTCTGGATAATTGAAATTATGCAGTTATGCTAGTGGGATCTGGTCATTTTATTTCGTGACTGTTTCAACGAAAAATTTTTTTGAGATCTTTATATCCCTTTTGGAAAGAATAAATATAAGGTTAACTGTGAAATATGTTTTAAGCAACAGTTCATAATAACAAGACATAGATCTTCTTAATGACGGCAGTGAGACTTAAGGTGGGTTTAGACTAGCAAGTCGCTTGCAGAAGTTATTGCTGCAAGTTATTGCTAGCCGCTTGCAGCTGTGTTTACACAGCAGCTCAAGAATTAAGCAAGATTCTTCCGCAAGTTCTTTGGCAAGAAACTTGCGTCAATAATTTGCTGATACTGTTTACATATGCTTTCAGTACCACTACGAGTGTCAGCCAAAGTGTAAAATGACAAGTAGGCGGGTGAGATATCCTGCAGCTCTTGTAATTGTAATGCAAAACGTGAAAATGAAAAAGAGAAGTATTTGGGTTAGAGAGTAGATAATGAGAAGATCGCAAAATGGTGCCTGTAATAACCTTTTGCAAGAACTGAGTATCGAGAGCATGGATACTTTTGAAAACTTTTGCAGAATGTCCTCAAATGATCTGGAGTATTTGTTGGTGTTAATAGTGCCCGTCATAGCAAACTTGGGTAATGCTATTTCAGCAAAGGAACGTTTGCTACTCACTCTATGATTTATAGCCACCGGTGAGCTACGAATAAAATAGGCATTTCATTTATTTATGTGAAACACACAACCAAAAAAAGTTTGAATTTTGAAATCTTTTCTTTGTAGGATACTCATACAAGTCCCTAATGTACTTGTTTCATATTCCCGTCAGCACGATTTTTCTGATCGTACCCGAAGTATGTAGACCCATTTTTAACGTTTTGAAAAGGGAAAATTATTTGAAGATATGTGAAAACACAACAATGAAATTAAATTTTTATTGAAATAAACTGAATTTTACAGAATGATATGCTTATAAAATTGTTTTTTTTCTAATGCTCATAAAATGGAAAGTGACAAGCTAAGTAAATAGAACATATAATGATTACACATCATCTTTTTCTAGACTCCTAAAACAACAAGCGAGTGGATGCAGGTGACAAAGGGGTTGTGTCTTCAAGTTATGCTACTTTCTGTGTACTTCTTTTATAGATGTGTCGAATATCGACGAGATTTCATTTAATGCGCTGATCTTCTTCACTCTATCCTTAAAGTCTCGGTTATGCACGTTCTGTATTTCGGGGTAGCTCTCCACGGCGTCAGTAAAATGTTCTGCATCCTGCTTCATCCATTCCCGTTTCTCCTCCATTTCTGAAATTTGTTTGCATATAATTCGTAAGATGGTTGCATAAAATTAAGTCACCACAGTAAGTAAAATGTTAAATATGAGTGTTATGCAGACGACATACATACTCTAACTTGCGCTTCCTACTTGCAGGAAATAGAAATAAATCCTAAAAGCTGCAAGTTACTTGCAGATACTTCTTGCGTGGCGTTCACACTGGAAGCGGAAAACGTACAGCAAGTCACTTCTGCAATAAATTGCTACGGTCGCAAGTCGGCTTGGCGATATGTCTACACTCGCAAATCGCGCGGCGAGTTCCTCCGCGCAAGTAAATTGCTGCAATAACTTGCTAGTGTAAACCGAGCATTATGTCAGGAACCATACTAGAATCGCTGGATGTTATAAATTATGCAGTATTAATATGGAAGGTCATTGTACCGACAAAAGAATTCTAGTATCTCAAATCCAAAGCATTCATTACGACTGTTAGAGCACAGTAATTGAGTTCATGTTTCACAGATTAATTGCAGCCTATTTCTGAACTGAACACATAAGGGTTCAGTAAAATGTAGACCTTCTTTGACAGTGTGACAGTTAACGTAGTGTTACAATTCTTGCATGAGGGGAAGGTTATTTTATATATTCAAATTAAGCTCCATTAGCAGTCAAACAATGTCAGTGCCACTGAACTGTTGACTGAACTATGGCTGTCAATGTTTCCAGTGTGATAGCTGCACAGGTTGCCTTAAAGGTTTCTTGTAGCTCATTCAGTGTAGCTGGCTTCTGTAGATAAACTTCATTTTTTAAAGTTTCCCATAGGTATAAGTCAAGAGGCGTAAGATCTGGAGGCTGGGGTGGGTACTCAACAGCTCCTCTTCTACCTATCCACCATCCACGTAAATTTTAATCCAAATAGGCTCTGACGTCTTTGTGGTAGTGAGGCAGAGTGCCATCTTGTTGCAGGTAAAATCTTTCAGTTCCATACACCTCTCAGTTGCCAGGTAAAATCGATGTTTGCTGTACATGAAGATATACCTCACCAGTTACAGTACCTTCCCTTCAGAGAAGAATGGACCAATCAAACTGCACAATGTAAGAAACATAATATGCATTTGCAAATACATAAAGTGTTACATTTTACATACAAACGAAAAACTATGATGGACATATGTCATTTATGGTTGAAAAATATAGATATCATTAACTCATTTTTTATAACATAAGTATAAAAATGTACCAGAAACATACAAAAATGATATTGCATTTAGAATGTTTATTATATGTACCCCTCTGTGAGACAATAAGACTGCACAGTCTTAACCAAGGAATCTCTAATACCATTTTGGTGAACTGAACCTGCAATACACACAGTTTACATTTATAGAACAGCTGCTGTCGGCTGCTCCTTCATCACACCCACTGCTGTTGTCTTCAGAGTCAGGCAGATTCTTCATTGTTGCCTTCAGGTGCCATACAAATTTTGTTATAAAATGCTCTGTTGTCACGCTTGCTCAAATATTGCATCAAATTTTGCAGGTCCGCTACCTTGTCTGATGCTACTGATAACCTTGCGCTATGTGCTGGGTATATTTCAATTTCCTGTGAAACTGGAATGCTATTGTGAATGTATCCCTGAGTTTTACAGCTGAATGTCTCTGCTCTATCATGAACATTTCCTGTTCTAATTTGCATCTGAGACTTGTGACAGTTCAGAAAGAATGGGGTCAAAGTTGTTCTGAAATCAGAGAAATCACTGTATTGGATTTCTCGTATATTTAATGGTGGTGGATTTTGTCATGATATTGATATTACTTCCATCCCATGTGGAGTTGCTAGTCTCCCATCGGGCGCCTCCCCAGGTGGCGGATAGGGGAATGATCACCAGATATGGTGGGTACCGGGGATAATAAAATACCCAGGGTGGACCAAAACTAGCAAGCCTCCGCCCCACTAACAAGGAAAGGGGGTTGGCGGCAGGAAGGGCATCCGGCTGTAGAAACATTACCAAAACAGGAGGAATGATGGATGCTTCTCAAGATAAATGTTCCAGAGTAATAGCCTCCCATTCGGATCTCTGGGGGAGGCGTTTTGCGAAGGATCCATAGGTGTTCAAGATCAGAGTGGGAACTCTAAACGTGGGAACGATGACGGGGAAGGGAAGAGTGATAGTAGACATGATGCAGAGGACGAAGATAAAGGCTTTGTGTGTACAAGAGACAAGGTGAAAGGGCAATAAGGCAAATATCTTAGCTGAAGGCTATAAGCTACTTTATAGTAGTGCAAGCCCAGAATCAAGAAATGGAGTTGCAGTTGTTTTTCACAGAGAGCTTCAAGAAGAGGTATGTGAAGTCAGCAGAGTAAATGATAGGATCATGTATGTTAAGATGATGTTTGGCGGAGAAATGGTAACAGTGCTGTCAGCCTATGCACGCCAAGCGGGATGTTTGGAGGACAAGAACGAAAAATTTTGGAGGGATTTGGATGGAGTAATGGTCGGAATACCAGAGAATGAAAGAGTGATAGTCGGAGGGGATCTAAATGGTCATGTTGGTGGAAGGAAAGGTGGGTAAGAGAGGTGCATGGAGGATGGGGATATGGCGAGAGAAATGAGGAAGGAAAAAAGATAGTGGAGTTTGCAGTGGCTTATGATCTAGTGATTACGAATACCTACTTCCAAAGAAAAAGAGAAAAACTAATAACATACAGGAGTGGCGAAAATAAAAGCCAAATTGATTACATATTATGTACAAGGAAAAATAGTGGGGAGGTGCGAAATACTAAGGTCATATACGGTGAAGGAATAGCAACACAACATAAGTTGATTGTAGCGGATTGTGAGATGAAAATATGTAAAAGACCGAGGCACATAAATCAATGTGAAAGGAAAATTAAGTGGTGGACATTAAAGGATAAAAAATTGAGAGAGGAGTTTAGTCAAAAAGTACTGGGAAAGGTAAAATTGGCAGAGAGTGTGCAGGAGTGGTGGAAAATAAATAGTGCTGTCATAAGGAAGACCGGGGAGGAAGTGTTTGGGTTAACATCTGGAAGAGGGGTGCCAAAAGATAAGAAAACATGGTGGTGGAATGAAGAGGTGCAGAAGGTTGTGAAGGAAAAGAAAGACGCTAAGAGAAAGTGGGATATGTCCAGAAATGCTGAGGATGGGCAAGCATACAAAATTGCAAAGAAGGAGGCAAAACGAGCCGTGGCTAAAGCTAAAGCTGAATCAGTAAGGGAGGCATACGAACAACTACAGAAAAATCAGGATATGAGATAACTGTTACGGATAGGCAAATCAAGAGATAAAGCTTCTAAGGATCTAACAGTAATAAAACAAATGAAAGATGGAACAGGAATAATTCTGCATGACCATGGAAAAATAATCCAAAGGTGGTTGAATTATTTTGAGAAATTGCTGAATGAAGAAAATGCAAGAGTGAAAACTGAGGAAGGAGGGGCAAACGAAGGATTAACGATGGATCTAAGTAGAGATGAAGTCGAATGGGCAGTTGAAAAGATGAAAAATGGGAAGACAGTTGGCCCAGACCAGATCCCCGTTGAGGTATGGAGGTGTCTCAGTAAAAAGGGAATTGAGCTCCTTTGGGATTTAATGAAGAAAATTTAGCAACAGAAGGACATGTCAGATGAGTGGAGAACTAGTGTACTGATCCCAATATGTAAGGGGAAAGGTGATGTGCAGAACTGCAGTAACTATAGAGGTATTAAACTGATGGCACACACAATAAAAATTTGGGAAAGAGTTATAGAAGCAAGACTACGCAAGGAGAGAGTGGTATGTGAATAACAGTTTGGGTTCATGCCTGGAAGAGGAACAACTGATACAATACATGCTTTAAAGCAAATAGTGGAGAGACACGGGGAGCTACAAGCTGATCTACATATGGCTTTCATTGATTTGGAGAAAGCATATGACAGAGTCCCAAAGGACGAAATATGGAGAAGCATGAGAGAGCAGTGCGTGCCAGAGAAGTATGTGAGGTTAGTGAAGGAAATGTACAGAGGACCAATGACACAGGTGAGAAGTAGTGTGGGCATGACAAAGGAATTTCCAGTAAAAGTAGGGTTACGTCAAGGGTCTGCGCTTAGTCCCTACCTCTTTGACCTGATTATGGACGTGCTGGTTAAAGATGTTAAGAAGGAAGCGCCGTGGAATATGTTGTTTGCAGATGATGTGGTTCTTTGTGAGGAGAGCATCGACAGACTTGAGGAAAAGCTGGAGGATTGGAGGAAGGCACTAGAAGAAAGAGGGATGAAAATTAGCAGGATAAAGTCAGAATATTTAGCACTGAAGAATGTACAGATGAGGTCTTGCAAGATCCAGGATGATGAGCTGAAATCGGTCTGCAAATTTAAATACCTGGGGTCGTCCATACAGAGGGATGGTGGACTGGAAAGCGAGATACAACACTGAATAAATTGCGGTTGGAACAACTGGAGGAAAATGAGTGAAGTGTTGTGTGACAAGAAGGTGAGCATTGGGTTGAAAGGGAAAGTGTACAAGTCGGTGGTAAGGCCTGCTATGATATACAGGGCAGAGACATGGCCAATCACAGTAGCCCAGGAAAGGTAGATGGAAATGGCGGAAATGAGGATGCTGAGGTGGATGTGTGGGGTAACAAGGAAGGACAGGATTAGAAATGAATTTGTTAGAGAAGCTGTGAAAGTGGGATCCATGGGGAAGATACAAGAGAGCAGACTAAGGTGGTACAGACACTTACAGAGAAAAGGGGAAGAGTATATTGGAAACAGAGTTGAAGATATAAAGATTAAAGGAGCGAGAAGGAGAGGAAGTCTGAAGATGAGGTGGAAGGATAAGATATCCGGGGACCTAAGGGAGAAAGGATGGAAGAAGGAAGAGGCAAAGGATAGAGTACTATGGAGGAGAAGTATCCAGAAGAGCAATGTTGACCCTACGTGAGGTGGGACAAGGCGACGATAAAAAGGAAGAAGATTGATATTACTTCCATCCAGTCATTAGAAGATTCCTCTGCATTCAGTTTTCTTTACTGTTTTTCTATGAGGGCAAAGTCTTGATCATTTGGGAGGTAGATGTGCCCCCAAACTGGAAAAATGTACTTTATGCCATGCAACATTTTCAAGGCATGCACTAGAAAATACAAGAAATACACCAGTACATGGTTTTTGTTCTGTCCATATGCACAATCACGTGTTAGAACTAGATGTTTGGTATTACAATTCAAATGTTTTAGGTAGGTAAACAGAAGTGATGTGACATCATTAGCTCCCTTTTTCCTGTCGACCTCATGATAAGTAAACATAGTCACTCGATGATCAACATCAAAAACATACCAGAGCTGCCTAGGATAAAAGACAACGTTGGATTTATTCTGTGGCAGTGAAAGGTTTTGCATATAATCAATCCTAATGCATGTCACCTCATTAGTTTGGGCTTTTGACTTCAACATTCTCTTTCGTTGTCTGGATGCTTCTACTTTGTGCTAGTGAAGTTCCTTCTCTGTTCTCAAGCTCTCTTTGTCTTCCAGGGTCAACTCTGGATTGTTCAATGTCTGTAGCAGTGAATCATAAAACGTGCGTATGTCTGACTGTGAAACCTAAACTTGATGTTATGTTTGGAAAAGATGTGCCAGTACAGTTTGTAAGGAATGTTCAGTTGATACTGTGCTAGAAACATTCTATGCAACCTTTTCCCTGACGTATCTTCTGATAGATATTTCACATTGGGATTGTGTATGAACGAGGCTGCCAGACAGGAAATGGTTTGATGTGGATTGTGATAAGATCTGTCACTGCTGACAGGTTCATTATGTTGGTTGTCATGCTTGCCACCCAGCCATATCTTTGGGGGATGTGCTGTGAATTACCAAAGACATTTGAATTCTGTGCACATGCAAACGAGTAATGTCATGAAGGCTTATAAATGCTTTCAGACAAATTGGCATACCCTTATCATCCAATATTTTTTTGTATATATAAGCAGCACAGTTATCTTAAATTTTTCTGTACAAGCCCTGATTTCTCTTGTTTTATCTTGATAATCATTTCTCCCAATGTAGGTGGGTGCCGACAGAACGTTTTCGCAATCTGCAGAGAAAACTGGTGATTGAAATTTCATGAGAAGATCCTCTCGCAACGAAAAACGCCTTTGTTTCGATGACTGCCACACCAATTCACATATCATCCCTGTGGCACTATCCCTCCTATTTCGTGATAATACAAAACAAACCACTTTTCTTTGAACTTTTTTTATGTCATCTGTCAGTCCCGCCTGATGCAGATCCCACACCACACAGCAATACTTCAGAATAGGGTGGACATGCGTGGTGTAAGCAGTCTCTTTAGTAGACCTGTTACACCTTATAAGTGTTCTCCCAATGAATCGCAGTCTTTGGTTTGCTCTACCCACAACATCATCTATGTGATCGTTCCAATTTAGGTTATTTGTAATTGTAATTCCTAAGTATTTAGTTGAATTCAAAGCATTCAGATTTTGTGTGACTTATCGCATAATCGAAATTTAGTGGATTTTCGTAGCACTCATGTGAATAACTTCACACTTTTCTTTATTGAGGCCCAATTGGCACTTTTCGCACCATACAGATATCTTATCTAAAGCATTCTGCATTTCGTTTGGTCATCTGATGACTTTATAAGACAGTAAATGACAGTATCATCTGCAAACAATCTAGTAGGACTACTCAGATTGCCTCCTATGTCATTAATACAGATCAGAAACAATAGAGGACCTGTAACACTTCCTTGAGGAACATCGGATATTACTTCTGTAGAGTTTCCATCTATTACTACGAACTGTGTCCTTCCTAAAAGTAACCACGAATCAAGTCGCACAACTGAGGCGATATTCCACAGGAATGCAGTTTGATTGCGTCTTGCCACTGGTGTGCTTTATGTATGACCAGAATTTCTTTGGGTTTTCTGCCAGATTCTGAGACAGAGTTTCGTTGTGGAAATTATTAAAAGCATCTCGCATTTAATATGCACTATACAGTAGAGCATCGATTATCCGAAGTAATTGGGGGACATGGGTGTTTGGAAAACTGGTTTGTTCGGATAATCGAACTGTACATGTTTATTTGCCAAAAAGAAGTACTGTGCAGTACATTTATTCATAAAAACAGGTATCTCTTTTAGTATTACAAAGTAACATACAAAGGCAACTTCAGTAGGAATACATAGTATGTAGCACAGTTTATTAAACAAAAATATATACATATTACATACGCATTTTGCATGAACAATACACACAGTATACAAAATTAATGTTTAAAAAAATCCTTTGTTTTGGTCTGTCTAAGCAAGCCTACACGCTTACGAGCAGCTAAGTCACGTACTTTTTTCATTACAGATAACTGAAACTGGTCACTTTCATCTTGGGCTTCAAACCATCGCAAGGTTTGGGAGTGAGGGGGATGATGGACGGTAGGGTGGGAAAGTAACAGGTGCGAGCGAGTACACAGTTCGGTTAAGCGGTCGTTCGGTTGACCGACGCCCGGATAATCGACGCTCTACTGTATTTCGAACTTCTGAAAAACTTAGCCAATCTTGGGGATTTTGCGTTCTTTTAAATTTGGCATGCCTTTTCGTTGCTTCTGCAACAGCAATCTGACCCGTTTTGTGTACTACGGGAGATCAGTACCATGACTTGAGTACCATCAAATGAGAATCTTGATCATTTTTGTTTTCCAGTGTATTAACCATTCGAAGATTATATTCACTTTCTTCATGTCCTAGCTTCTGAAAACAGGTGAAAGCACACACACTTGAAAATGAAATCACATTCAATGTGAAGTTATGTGATACTAATACTATTGTGAAGTACAACACACCATACAAATTTTCCAAATAAAGCAGTATGAAAACATAAATAATAGGATGTAAATTATACAATAAACATGTGGGAAATCATCTTATTTCTTACCTGCAGTAAATTCCTATTACTCAGTTTGGTACTACATGGCCCACATGGTGTAAAAGTGTCAGTTTAACTTATGATGTTCCACATCATTACGAAATGCCATATTCATGATCTATGGAATAAATATTAATGTAATGAAATGTTCTATCCTAGCCACTTTCTTCTGACGTATCAATTCTCAAGTACCGGTATGTATCTTGCTCTTCTTACTTAAAGGCCAGTCGTAACCTTCAGGTTCTCCATTTGCGTACATGATTACACACCCTCTCGCAAGTGATGTAACTTCGAAGGCAGTACCTCTTTAAGGTAAATACAACGTCTCTTTCGACAAGATTAGCTTCAGCGCCTGCCACTGTACTGCAGCACCATTCACCGCTCTTAATGCAAAAGCAGCAGTCGTCCATGACTAGTGCTGTTTTTCCAGGAATCACGTTAGACTTATGCTGTTGCTCTAGAACCTACTGTATTATAATCCTCGTTTTCTGTGGGACTAATGCCATTTTAGCTGACGCAGTATTATCATCAGATGCATTCATACACACACATCAAAATGGCAGCACTAACTCAATTTATGCAATTTTGGACTAATGCTGGTTTTCCGAGAATCCCTTAATTTTTTGGAGATCTTTCCAAGACTAAACAAACACTCTGGAAAGAATAAATATAAAGTTAACGGTTAAAGAAGTTTTCAGGAGACAATTCGTAATAATCAGAGATCTTCTTGGCCACTGGTGTGATTTGTGCATGGAGGTAAGAATAATCTTACCTCCATGGATTTGTGTACATGTTTGTGTACGACTAGAATCTCTCTATGTTTTCTGCCAGATTCCGAGACAGAGTTTCGTTGTGGAAGTTATTAAAAGCATCTCGCATTGAAGCAAAAATTATACCAGCAACCATATTAGCATCATGCAATATTAATGTGGAAGATCACTATACTCATGAAAGAGTTCTGTTGTCTCAAAGCCAAAGCATTCGTTAAGACAGAACAAATTACCGGTAATTGAGTTTATGACCTGTGGATTAATTACAAACTATTTCAACAGTGAATATTGATGGGACAGAAATAATTTACGGCGCCTATTTCGTAAGAAATTAACATCTGTGAGTTACTATATATATCAATGAAATAAACAAGAGAGTGATAAGGCACTATTCACACCTCGAATATTAAAATTGCTATTAATAAAAAAAAGACTTTCACGATCGACCATAAAGACAGAACCTGCAGACTGATTAAACATTATGTTCAGAACTGTGCAGTGGTACGAATTGCACATTACCGAAGCAGCATCTCGTCACTGACAGGTAACACATTCCGTCTTGGTAAAAGAAAGGCGTACTGAACATCTGTAACATGCATATACTTTATGAATTGGCTACATATTAAAACCTGTATGAAAATTATCCAACGGCTGAACTTAATATTACTAATAAAAGGGACGCAAAACAGGATCGCAAAAATCGAATTTGTGTTTTTCTCACACGATACCATGAACGTCATGGATCTAGCCAATCAGATGGATGCAGTATTTCTTGATTTCCGAAAGGCATTCGTCTCAGTACAACACCAATCCTTATTAAGTAAATTACAAAAAAATCGAGCATCATTCGAAATTTGCGATTTATTGGCAGGCAGGACGTAGTATGTTACCTTGAAAAAGAGTTATTAACAGACACAGAAGTAACTTTAGACGTGCCCCAGGGTAGTGTGTTGGGCCCCCCACTTTTCGTACAGTATATTAATGACCTAGCAGACAATATTAATAGTAACCTCAGAATATGTGCAGATGTTGTAGTTATCTATAATGAATAACTGTATGAGAAAAGCTGCAGAATTCAATGAGATCTTGATAAATTTTCAAGCTGGTGCAAAATAATTTTACATCTTCGGAAATGAAAACTTGTGCTCTGTGCATAACGCAGGGAAGTAGTATCCCATGATTGCAATATCAGGGAGTCACAACTGGAGGCAGTGATCTCATATAAATACCTAGGTGCAACAGTTTGCGTATACATAAAATAGAATGATTATGGAAGCCCAATACCATTTAAAGCGGGGTGCAGGGTACTGGTCAAATGGAATCTATCAACAAAGGAGACAGCTAATGTAACACTGGTGTGTGGGACCTGCACCATACAGGACCAACAAAGGATGCTGAAAGTATACTTAGAAAGGGCAGGAATGGTCACAAGTTTGTTTGACCAACGGGAGAGCATCGAGGAATCTCCAAAAACATTAAATGTCAGATGCTGGAAGATACACGCCAACTAACCTGCAAACGCTTACTTACACAGTTTCAAGAACCAGTGTTAAGCAAGGAATCTAGGCAACACAGAGCAAAGATTAGGGCAATAACAGCACACTTGAGTCATTTAAATAGCAATTGCCCACTGTAATGGGAAGTATTCTTTGCCACTCACTTCGTAGTGCTTTGAAGAGAATGGAAGCAGATGTGAATGTATCTTACTTACTACTACTCACTGTCTTTCATCTGAAAGTCCAACAATAGTGTAAAACAACATGACACACTATTCTGCAGTGTACTCTGCGATGAAAATGACTTTGAATATAAAATGTGAGCAGCATAACTTGAATTAACCGCGACCATTTATGATGTGTCCCATAGCAAAAGGTATTGAGAGTAAGAAAATCTGGTATCTGGCTCCGCAGAAGTTTAATGCCCACTGGAAGTAATGGATCCTGATAGCCTTTGGAGGGCACAGTCTCGCCACAATGCTGCGTTCGCAGGGTGAGCACACCACTCGTCTCACCACACGAGTACATCAGCCAATAGTGTTCCTCGTAGCTAATATAGATATGGCCGCCCAGTGATCGGTCAGTCAGTTTCGTACTTGCATCAGGTATTGTTGGTTATACTATCATTGTTGTACTATAAACCATTCGATAACAATCTTGTTTGACACTTGGTCTTTCTCTCTGGTCGTGATTCAGAGAGTCTTCCTCTTTGCTCTTGGCCTGTTGACATCATTGTGTCGAAGGTTTCCGCTTTGTATTTTGTCTAAGTAGACTGCTTCGGTCTTGATTTTGTCTGTCTCCTGTCCACTGTCAGCTACTGCTTGGTGTCGTGTACCCTGCAGACAGCCCTTCCACCTTGCGGTGTCAATTGTTTTCCCCCTGGGTACTGATGCATGTGGTGATATCTTGCTACTCCTGGATATAGCTTTGGCAATGAGGAAGAAGGAAGTTGTTTGGTAGCATGGACTCTAAATTGGCAGCAGCAACTAACGTGACAGTAACAACTTCACATAGACTTGGGGAGTGCCTCAGACATTTTTTACTGTGCCAGACCAGTTCACGTTACCTTAGGTGCAGATATGAAGCAGGAGCTAGATCATGTCCAGGCTACTAGGGTTATCAAGCTGGTGAAATCTAGTGCATGGACACTCCCTTAGTCATCTTCAGAAAGCCCAGTGGTTCTCTAGGCTTGTGTGGAGATTTCAAGGCTACAATCAGTGCACAATTGCAGGTAGAAGCTTATCCTACCCCCAGTTGTAGGTCCACATCATCAAACTTGTTGGAGAGGAATACTACACGAAGACCAACCTTGCCGATGCTTGCCTCCACTTACACTTAGACAAGACATCACAGAACATCATTGTCATTAACATGCCTTTGGTTTGTGCAAAAACTAGAGGCTCCCATTTAGCATAGCCTCAGCACCCACAGATTTCCAAATGTTTCTGGAACAGGTGACACAACATGTTCCAGCTTGCGTGAATTAGCTGGCAATGACAACACCCCATTGCCATATGGGTGTTGTCATTAACATGCCTTTGGTTTGTACACTTGCTAGACACTCACATTTAACGTTGCTTCAGCTGTCACAAATTTCCAAAGGTTTCTGGAACAAGTGACACGAAATATTCCAATTTGTGTGAATTACCTGGATGATCCCATTGTCACAGGGCTCCCCCTCCAAGGAGCATTTACAAAATCTCTGTATCTTTTTTACCATCCTGTGGGACACAACCTACTTTGTCACTTAGAAAAGTGCAGGGTTTTTCAGCCAGAAGTGAAATATCTGGGATACTGGCTCACCAATGAGGGAACCAAGGCAACTGATCGGATTGATGCCACAATAGACTCCTAATCCCACCTAACAAACTCACCTGAGTTGTAGGTGTTTTTGGGAAAAATCAACTATTATTCCAAGTTCTTACCCCACATGGGCCACACTGTGCATCCCTGAATGAGCTGCATAGAAAAGGGTGTGTCTTACAATTGGACTCCTGCCTGTGACCAGGCTTTTATCCAATTGAAATTCATGTTGAATTCCGCCCTTCGTCTCATGCCATTTTCTCCCGGTTACCCACTGGTTGTGGCAACCAGTGCAGTAGCCTATGGCATTACTGCAGTCTTGGTGTACAGGAATGGGGATGGCTCCAAACAGCCTACAGCATATGGGTCGAAGACATTGACCCCTGCACTGCACAACTATTCCCAGATCAAAAAGGAGCCATTGATGGTAGTGTTTGCCACTAAACAATTTGATATCTTTCTGTGAAAAAGTTTTCCCTAATTACAAATCACAAGCCACTGGTGGCATTCTTTGGACCGCACTCCATACTTCCAGTGTGAACAGCCTGATGCACAGTGTAGCCCATTGTTCCTGAGTGCATCAGTTATACAACACAGCATTCTAATGTGTTGTTGCATCTTCCTGCTCCTCCAGACCCTGATTCTGACCAACAGGAGGCCTCTGTTTCCACATCAGTACTGAGCAGCAACATAAGTTGGATGGTTTTCCCATTACAGCTGCTTGTGTTTCCACCGCCATGCACTGGGACTCCACCTTCTGGCAGGCCCTCGGCTACATGACCCATGGCTGGTCAACTTACCACATCCACTGGTTGGTGACTGAGTTCAGCTCCCAGTAACATATTTCTCACACTCTCGGTTGTTGATGATGTCACCTCTCTTGGACGCTGAGATGGATGCACATCGGTTGGTCATCCTGGTAGACTTGCACCAACAGTTGTTGAGCTTGCTGCACGGAGGATATTGGGGGATATCTGACATGAAGAAGCAAGCCAGCTGACACATGAACTGGCCTGGAATCAGTGGTGACATCGAAGCAACGGTCCATGACTTCACAGCATGTGCATGTAACCAGGTAGTACCCCCACAATCTTTTGCCCCCTGGCCTACCCATGCCTCCCCTATGACTGCATCCATCTGGATTTTGCAAGCCCATTTTTGGGATCATTGTGGTTGTTCATTGTCGATACTTACTCTTAGTACCCATACATTGTACAAGTGTCATCCATTGCGACTATTGCCATTCTCGCTGACTTGGCTCAGGTTTTGGCCATCGAAGGGCTGTCTCGCACATGGTCTGTGATAATCGTCTGCAGTTTATAGTATGTGCCTTCATAGAGTTCTGTGAGACCAATGGCATAAAAATATTTGCAACCTCCAGAATGAAATTTCACTCTGCAGTGGAGTGTACGCTGATATGAAACTTCCTGGCAGATTAAAACTGTGTGTTGGTCCGAGACTCGAACTCGGGACCTTTTCCTTTTGCAGGAAAGTGTTGTACCATCTGAGCTACCCAAGCACGACTCATGACCCATCCTCACAACTTTAATTCCGCCAGTACCTCATCTCCTACCTTCCAAACTTCACAGAAGCTCTCCTGCGAACCCGGCAGAACTAGCACTCTCGTAAGAAAGGATATTAAAGAGACATGGCTTTGCCACAGCCTAGGGGATGTTTCCAGAATGAAATTGTCACTCTGCAGTGGAGAGTGCACTAATATGAAATTTCCTGGCAGATTAAAACTGTGTACTGGACTGAGACTCAAACGTGGGACCTTTGTCTTTCGCTGCCAAGTGCTCTACCATCTGAGCTATCCAAGCACGACTCACGACCCGTCCTGACAGCTTTTAATTCCACCAGTACCTCATCTGGCAGAACTGTGTTTGTGTGTCTGTGTGTGTGCAGGGTGTTCAAAACAAAGTGTAAAATACTTTGAGAGGTGGTAGTACTCATCAAAACAAGAAAAATAAGTCCAATAAACATACTTTCTGTGATAAATACATCTTTACAGGAGGTGTTCAAAGTGGCATTCATTCGTGACAATTCACTCCCCTGTCCTCCGGCATAAGGAATAATGCACCCTTTGAAGTATACCTGGTTGTTGTTGTATCTTGTGGTACACATTGAAGACATGACCCTGTAATGTCCACACAGCATTGATTGGTGGGGCATGGACCAATTCCTTCGGGTGTTCCCATAACCAAAATTATAGGGGACTGAAGTCTAGGGAAAGAGTAGAAGCGTGGGGCCACCATGAACAACCCAACAGTCCTGAAATACCTGTGTTTTAGGTGTTAGTGCACATTGTAACAAAAGTATGCTGGTGCGCCATCATGCATGAGCCATATTCGCATTCATTGCTGCAGTGGGACAGCCTCCAGCAAGGGAGGCAATACGTTAATGAGAAAGTCCAGGTAATGTGCCCCAGTTGACATTTGTGATAGCATGTATGGCCCTATTAATCTATCACCAAGAACTGTGGAAAAACTGGAACATTAGACAATCAAAGCAGTTGAGATGTGGTGATATAGACAAATGTTGAAAATTAGGTGGACTTCTAAGGTGAGGAATGAGGAGGTTCTGCGCAGAATTGGAGAAGAAAGGAATAAGTGGAAAACACTGACAAAAAGAAGGGACAGGATGATAGGACCTTTGTTAAGACAACAGAGAATGACTTCCATGGTACCAAAGGGAGCTGCAGAAGGCCAAAGACTGGAATACCTCCAGCAAATAATTGAGGAAACAGGCTGCAAGTGCTACTCTCGTATGAAAAGTCTGGCATAGGAGAGAAATTTGTGGCAGGCCGCATCACACCAGTCACAAGACTAAAGCCCCCCCCCCCTCCAAAAAAAAAGGGTAGACTTTACAGGTGCTGGTGAAACCTATGTAGCACCACTTCTCCATGCACGTATATGATGAATATGTCATCCACATGTAGAAACTAACAGTGTGGGCACAGCAGTTTTCAACTTAATGGTTTTTTTTTCCAAAAAAAAAAACGGCTTCACTGACCACATTTGCCACTACTGGTGAGAGGGGTGGGTCCATTGCCATTACACTTGCCTCCTCATAATATTTGTCCTGCTAACTGAAATATATTGATGACAGGCACAACTGCACTTCGTCACAAATATATAATGGCATTCGCTGCTGTAAGATATTAATTGTCTGTTCCTTTGGCATGCTGGACAATATGGACTTTCTCATAAGTGACAATTAAATTTGGAACTTGGTTATAAAGTGTGTAGAAACCTTAAGGCAAGATGTCTTGTTGCAGGCCAGTTGGCTTATTGTGTAAGCCAATTGTTTCGTCTGATAGCCAGTGGGTGAATGGATCCCATTGGCACTGGTCAGCAATTCTCACTACTGACAGGTAGCAAAATGTGCTAGCTGCTCTACAGATGGCCTGATCCATTAACAGAGTGATCTTTCTGGAGTAGCTTCTGATACTGTGTGTGGAGCTGAAGCTAAACAGTCCCAGATTTGTTAATTTACGTTTGGAACTTCATGTAGTCCCTGAGGTACTGGAGCTTCTGAGATTAGCCTTTTGGCTGGGCCAGCATTGACAGTATAATCTTAATTAGGTTCTGCACCTTTCATCTAAATTTTACTGTGGGCTCTCTCTTTAGATCTTTATTAGTGTGTTCACTCAGCAATTCATTAGTTTTCACTTCATATTGTGACATAATTATTAAAACTATATCATTTCATTTTTTCATCCTTTGAATCACAATATTCTTGTTCTTCTTCTGTCTATAGATGATAACTCTTCCTTAGTGTAATATTTTCTGCTCTGATGACCTCATGTGATATGACAAAGAATATAAAGAACTCTGTCTTCAGAACCCAGCAGTTGCATTCAACTGAAGAGTACAATTGCCAAGCCACTTGAAACATTGCATTTTGTAGTGATTATCTGGTTTTACAAAAGTATTTTGTTCAGTTTGACACTAAGCACTGAAGCTTATATAATTATATTGACAGTAAGATCAATGACAATTACCACCCAAAGAAAAATTCTTCAGTACGTCCATTTTGCATGATGTATTACACCTGAGGAGTCTGTACACAATTAAATAGCTGTTGTTTCATACCTAGTTTGAATAATGGGTATATTAAAATCTGGTGCATAACATAATACATAACCAGCAGGGATTGAATACCAATTCATAAGATTGGGAGACAGAAGCCTAATATTTGTAAGATCCCCAATCAGTAATATCTGAGAAGGTGTTTCCATCTAAAACCAAGGGAAAACTTCCCAGAAAATAACCATAGAACTTAGTTCAAAACCCTAAATTCAGTACAAATAAAGTGTGCCATATTGTAACACAAATTTCATGATTACTTATGTGACACAATATTCCATTTCACAACAAATCAAATTCTTGTTGGCTTTTTGGTCCTCTATAGGATGGGTATATCATTTGTCGGTAAGAGATAGTGCAGAGGCTATAAAGGTGGGAACTTTTTCTTAGTACATTCTGTTGTGGATTGGCAAGAGAGCCAACCCACTATGAGAGGAAGCCGAAAGGCACGCGTTTTAGCTCACGCAGGCTGGCGTGAGGTCTGGAACAGGTCAAAGAAATTATACTAGCAAAAAACGTATGTAGCTGCTGGAATACTTAACTTTAATCCATAATTGGTGAACATCGCTCTTGACGGTACATGTTTTACAGCATCAATAGTAACTGGTAATGGCGCCTTGCTAGGTCGTAGCAAATGACGTAGCTGAAGGCTATGCTAACTATTGTCTCGGCAATTGAGAGCATAATTTGTCAGTGAACCATCACTAGCAAAATCGGCTGTACAACTGGGGCAAGTGCTAGGAAGTCTCTCTAGACCTGCCGTGTGGCGGCGCTCGGTCTGCAATCGCTGATAGTGGCAACACGCAGGTCCGACGTATACTAACGGACCGCGGCCGATTTAAAGGCTACCACCTAGCAAGTGTGGTGTCTGGCGGTGACACCACACATTTAACAGTGAAATCCCTTTCCAAACCAAAATCAATGCACATGCCATCTCAAAACTTTCAATAGGGTCAGACTCAGAATTTGAGCCCTAAGAAGTCATGTGTTTCCAATCAGACACAGACATTCAACAAAATCTGCATGCACTTCCAATAACAGTTGAAATAAGTAGTCCAAGCTGCCAAGCTGTGTTAAACCAAGTCATTGAGTTTTAAACAATGATAAAAGTCAAGCAAATAAATGCCACTGGCAGTAACACTGAACTTTCTTGAAAGTGGTCGATCCTTCACAACAAACAACAGCCATCCCATGGCATGCAAATGTGAGCCAACACATTCCAGCACCATTCAGGATGAACAACCATATGAGCAGACAGATGAATATCGTTAATGGCAAGTATAGATATTTGAAATGACAAATGATTCAGATGTGTCCTTGCTATCCAGGAGACCAGCACCTGTCAACTCTACCACTGCTACACGATACATCTACTGCCATGACCAACACCTCGCTATAATGTTGACAGGAAGGGGGGGGGGGGCGGGGAGGGGGGGGGGGGTGACATTGAATTTACCCTACAGACAGCACTACAAAAACACTCTTCCACTCATCACACGTAGTGGGGCAACTACTGAAAGACCACCACTTGAGCAAGCCCTGTGATACATTAGCTGTAATAAAGAGATGACCTGGCACTGTGTAACCCTTCAACCAAAGCTTCACAAACTGCAGGAACTATTTGAGAAATGGCTGACTTTGAAACGTGAAATAAATGTGCAAGGCTTTGATAAGAATCTACAATTTCCAAAAAAAAAAATGAAGAATAATGACAAGTCTTTACTTTACAGAAATTGCTTTTGTGAAATTTGTGTCTGGATGTCCACGTGAAATCAACCAGTGATCCTGATCTTGACATCTCACAGTTTGATACATTTTGTACATTTGTAGTAGTAGTTGTACGCATGAAAAATCCCAAATTAAAATTTCTTTGGAAGTTTCATTTTCAGCTTTTTAGTTTTTAAAATTTCCAAAATTAGGCAATTTTTGTTTTGCTTTGAAACCTTAAAATAACCATATCTCAAAAAGTACTTGTCTTACAGATCTACAGTTTGTACCATTTTTAGATAGATAGATAGATAGAGAGAGAGAGAGAGAGAGAGAGAGAGAGAGAGAGAGAGATGCATTTTACTTTTGGATTAGTTGTCAATGTGTGTGCCATATTTCATGATAGTATTCCACATTAAAATTAATTTCATTTTACTGGTTGCCACAGGACCTAGTGCTTAGTCTGTATGATTTTCAGTTCATTACCAAGTTGTAATGCAAACCTTAAATGTCAATAACCAAATAGACCATCAAATAATCATCATTATTATTATTACTGGTGACAATCAATTTATCAGATAATTAGAATTAGACACTTAAATTTAAATTCAGATTTGGGTTTCCTGTATTAACTGTAAAAATATCTTCACACACACCATATCAACACATACCCAATATGACCTCAAATAATTTACTTAATTATGCCTTTGCTTTACAAATACATTACTATTAATCAATACTATTAATTAAACAGTGGTATAACTGTTATTATTGAAGAATGTGTTATTTGTGGCCCTAACAATGAGAAACGTTTTACTCATCTTCATCAAGAAAGACATTACGGTGATCTGATAACAATCTTACTTGAATCTATGATTATGTATTGCAGATTTTTTAATCACATAATGCAATTCTCCCCAGCAATACTGAGAGATTATTAGTGTAACAACACAGTCTCTTTCGATATAATGTGAGAGGGATTTTGCAGCTCTTCATCTGATAGTCAACATGTTCTTCCAGTGTGGTTGTGGGAATTAATTTACAAAGTATGAAGTTTCTTAGTGCAATCAATTAATCTTGTCTTGATTATAAAAAAGAAACATCTGATCCAAGAGGATGCATAAATAAAAGGTTTATTTCTCATTTTTCATCTATTGAAAGTTCACATGGCATCCACTATAGGTACAAGCAAGTACTATAATCCAATCAAAAGCATGCTGTCTGCATATGGACCCACTTGAATTTTAGGAACATTAGCATCTTTAACACCAGAAACAATATCTGCTTTACTTTTGGCATTGCCCATAAGAATAAATGTTTGATACTTCTGAGTCCCTGTGACTACTATAGCTTTGTAAAATCTTTTTATTATGCTCCTTTTTATGCTTGCATACTCATCATTTGCCACATGGAAAACAGTGACTGATGGCATGTACACTTAACCTGTCTCAAACTGTTGTAACCCTAAACAGTGACACAGATAATTAAATGTGTGCTGCTCCATGTCTGGCCTAAAAGAACTGTCTCACATCGCATAGACGGTTCTGCACCATGTACAAAACAGCCTTCTATAAGCCAGCATGTCAGGCCCTTGGCCACTCTAATGTTTATGTGACAAATTTATACTTCACACTTAGACTGTGCCTTAGTGTACTCCTTGATTTCATGTATTTGTACTGATTACTATGTCATTCAGTATCTTGATATATTCCTTCATGCGGAAGGGGCTTAAAAGTTGGTTGGTGGGAATTCCAATATTTTGTTTGCACATTGTTACAATTTTTCTGGCAACAATACTCTGCATACTCTCCCAAAGAAAGCAGGTGTTGACAGATGTGAAAATTACCGAACAATCAGTTTAATAAGCCACAGCTGCAAAACACTAACACGAATTCTTTACAGACGAATGGAAAAACTGGTAGAAGCCGACCTCGGGGAAGATCAGTTTGGATTCCGTAGAAATACTGGAACACGTGTGCTAATACTGACCTTACGACTTATCTTAGAAGAAAGATTAAGGAAAGGCAAACCTACATTTCTAGCATTTGTAGACTTAGTGAAAGCTTTTGACAATGTTGACTGGAATACTCTCTTTCAAATTCTAAAGGTGGCAGGGGTAAAATACAGGGAGCGAAAGGCTATTTACAATTTGTACAGAAACCAGATGGCAGTTATAAGAGTCGAGGGACATGAAAGGGAAGCAGTTTGTTGGGAAGGGAGTAAGACAGGGTTGTAGCCTCTCCCCGATGTTATTCAATCTGTATATTGAGCAAGCAGCAAAGGAAACAAAAGAAAAATTCAGAGTAGGTATTAAAATCCATGGAGAAGAAATAAAAACTTTGAGGTTCACCGATGACATTGTAATTCTGTCAGATACAGCAAAGGACTTGGAAGAGCAGTTGAATGGAATGGATAGCGTCTTGAAAGGAGGATATAAGATGAACATCAACAAAAGCAAAACGAGGATAATGGAATGTAGTCGAATTAAGTCGGGTGATGCTGAGGGAATTAGATTAGGAAATGAGACACCTAAAGTAGTATAGGATTTTTGCTATTTGGGGAGCAAAATAACTGATGATGGTTGAAGTAGAGAGGATATAAAATGTAGACTGGCAATGGCAAGGAAAGCGTTTCTGAAGAAGAGAAATTTCTGAAAGTATTTGTATGGAGTGTAGCCATGTATGGAAGTGAAACATGGACGATAAATAGTTTGGACAAGAAGAGAATAGAAGCTTTTGAAATGTGGTGCTACAGAAGAACGCTGAAGATTAGATGGGTAGATCACATAACTAATGAGGAAGTATTGAATAGGATTGGGGAGCAGAGAAGTTTGTGGCACAGCTTGACCAGAAGAAGGGATCGGTTGGTAGGACATGTTCTGAGGCATCAAGGGATCACCAATTTAGTATTGGAGGGCAGCGTGGAGGGTAAAAATCGTAGAGGGAGACCAAGAGATGAATACACTAAGCAGATTCAGAAGGATGTAGGTTGCAGTAGGTACTGGGAGATGAAGAAGCTTGCACAGGACAGAGTAGCATGGAGAGCTGCATCAAACCAGTCTCAGGACTGAAGACCACAACAACAACAACAACTCTGCATGTTAATATTGTTGCTCACTGTGGCCAATATGTCAGTGGAAGAAATTCTCCAGTCCCATGTTGATCAGTCGTCAGTTCTCACCAACCAGCAGAAGGATCTCTCCATGGCTCTAAACAATTTGGCAGCATCATTGATAAGCTATGGTTCATCACCACTAATGCGACCCCTACTGTTCCTGTGTATGATGACTCTGCAGAAGATTTGGATGCATATGAAAAATGCATTTGGTAACATTTCCACACTTTTGGTGTCACCAAACACAACTTGTGAGGGATTTCTTCCTGTCAAGGATTTCTCCTTGTGTTTATCGCCTTTTGTGTCAGCTAGCTCCTTTTCAGGTACCTGCCAGTCTTACTTTTGATGAAATGTGTCAGCTGCTCTCTACTTATTACTGAAAACATACTCATGTTACTGCTGCTTGCATTGAGTTCTGCCATTGTCAAAAGTGGCCGCAACAGTCATACAGAGCTTGAGCAACAGAATTTCATTAGATTAACTGTAATTGCCAGTTTGTTACTGAAGCTCACAGGGAATCATACGCTGATTTAACAGTTCATGATGCTATGATGCACTTGGGCCCTGGTGGAGAAGTTTGTGACCACACTTTATAATGTGAAAATCCCACTCTCTCTCGGGTTTTGAACATTGCCCGGTCTTTTTAAGTATCTAGAAGAGCAAGAAATCAGACAGAAGTTTGGTGTGAAGTAGCCTTCATTGCTTCTTCTCCTCAACTGCCATTGGTTAGCTCATGGAGGAGATGATGATGTTGCGGCCATGCAACTGGGTCTCCACGACACATGGGGCAGTGTCGTTTCTGTGTTTCTGATGAAATGCATCTAATGTTGGATCACATTCTGTACCAACAACTGGACGTACTCTGCTCAAAATTTTTCTCGCTCTTCTTGGAAGCTTTAGCACATGCTACAGATTTCAGTGCTCACATCACAATGAAACTGATGGCATGGCCCTGTTTTTTTCATGCCTACCTAGTCCCAGTACCTTATGGGATCAAGTCAAATCAGAACTTAATCGACTTATGTCCTTGGGTGTTGTCATGAATGGTAAATTGGCTGGGGAAATAGCAGGAAAGTTAAAGGGGGGAGGCACTGTCATGAGTGGTAAAATACCAGTGGTTATAGGGTTCAGAAAAGACCCCTTTTTTAGGGTAGGGAGGACAGAAAGAAAGCAAATTTTAAGAGAGGTTAGAACTGAGACAAACCTTAAGTTGGAGAATGAAATCAAAAAACATAATTCCTGCTTATTACATCAGCATAAACAACTATTGGTTAAGAATTTTCAACAGTCAGCAGATATTATAACTCTACCAAATTTTAACTCAGTCAATGTGAAATGTCAGCTATCTTTATTGCATCAAAATATTCGAGGACTGAGAAATAAAATTAATGAATTAACTATCTGCATAGATGAATTAGAGTCTTCAAACCCAGCTGACATAATCTGCCTCTCTGAACATCATGTGACCACTGGTATAGAACTTTTAAGTGTTACAGGGTTTAGGTTAGCGTCTCACTTTTGTAGATTAGAAATGGAGAAAGGAGGAGTTGCCACATTCATTAGGAACTGTCATAAATTTAAGAACACAGACATTCATAAACTTTGCCTAGAACAGCATATGGAAGCATGTGCAACAGAATTAGAATTTCACAATAAATCCTTCATAATATTAACTGTATATCGAGCACCTGCAGGTAACTTTAATCTGTTTGTAAACCACCTTGAAGCTGTAGTGGCCCATTTAACAACCAAAAACAAATAAATAGTGGTTGCTGGTGATTTCAATGTAGATTTCCTTAAAGACTCTCCCAATAAGAACTTATTTGAGTTAGTAACACTATCATTCAACTTAATTCCCACTGTAAAGTTCCCCACTAGGGTAGCCACTTGTTCTCAAACAGCCATTGATAATATCTTTATAGAAAAGTCCAATGAACAAAACTATATTACAAAATCAATAGTCAATGGCCTCTCAGACCATGACTTGCAGTTCCTTCTGTTAAATGTTAATACTGAACAGGATATAAAAACTGTTAAATCTGAGCTCAAGAGGGTAATCAATAAACCAAAAATTGATTATTTCAGGACACTCCTCAGAGACATTCACTGGACTGATGTTTACAGTGCTCATGGCATGAATGAAAAGTATAACACATTTTCTAATAAAGTGCCTACCTTATTCGAACACTGTTTTCCCCCAAAACTTACCAAGGTTAGAGCAAAGTCTACAAAAAAGCCATGGATTATTCGAGGAATAGGGGTATCTTGTAAAACAAAAAGAAAACTGTATCTGTCAGTCCAAAACAGTTCCGATGTTGATGCTATAGCACACTACAGGAAATACTGCAAAATATTAAAGATTGTAATACGAATGTCAAAGCAAATATATTACAAGGAAAAGATAGTCATATCAGATAACAAAATAAAGACAATATGGGATATAGTGAAGGAGGAGACCGGTAGAACCAGACATGAAGAGGAACAAATAGCATTAAGAGTAAATGATACATTGGTGACAGATGTATATAGTGTTGCAGAACTTTTTAATAAACATTTTATAACTGTTACCGAAAAGATGGGGTTGTCAGGTTCGGTAGATGCTACTATGGAATACCTCAGACCAGAAATTTCAAGCAACTTCCATAATATGAATTTGACCCTTACTATCCCAACAGAAATAATGTCCATCATAAAATCTTTAAAACCAAAAACATCTAGTGGGTATGATGAAACATAAACAAAGTTAATTAAAGAATGTGATTCTGAGCTAAGTAACATATTAAGCTATCTGTGTAACCAGTCATTTATCAGTGGAATATTTACTGAATGGCTGAAATATGCTGGAGTTAAGCCACTGTTTAAGAAGGCAGATAAAGAAATAGCATCAAATTTCCATCCAATTTCACTGTTGCCAGCATTCTCAAAAATTTTCGAAAAAGTAATGTACAGTCGGCTTTATAACCATCTTATCTCAAATAACATACTGTCAAAGTCACAGTTTGGATTTCTAAAAGGTTCTGATATTGAGAAGGCTATCTACACTTACAGTGAAGATGTGCTTAATTCATTAGACAAAAAATTGCAGGCAACTGGTATATTTTGTGATCTGTCAAAGGCATTTGACTGTGTAAATCACAATATCCTTTTAAGTAAATTATGAGTATTATTATGTAACAGGAAATGCTGCAAAATGGTTCAATCTTATATCTCTGGCAGGAAACAAAGGGTGTTATTAGGAAAGAGACATGTATCAAGCTATCAGGTATCATCCAACTGGGAACTAATTACATGTGGGGTCCCACAAGGTTCCATTTTGGGGCCCTTACTTTTTCTTGTGTAGGTTAGGTTAGGTTAGTGTTTAACGTCCCGTCGACAACGAGGTCATTAGAGACGGTTTTTCTTGTGTATATCAATGACCTTTCATTAGTAACATTACCAGATGCCAATTTTGTTTTGTTTGCCGATGATACAAACATTGCAATAAATAGCAAATCAAGCGTAGTCTTAGAAATATCAGCTAATAAAATATTTGTGGATATTAATCACTGGTTCCTAGCCAATTCTTTGTCACTAAACTTTGAAAAAACACACTACATGCAGTTCAGAACTTGTAAGGGGTGTCCCACGAGTATATGTCTAACATACGATGACAAGAAGATAGAAGAAGTGGACAGTGTTAAATTCTTGTGATTACAACTTGATAATAAATTCAACTGGGAGGAGCTCACCACAGAACTGCTGAAGCGTCTTAACAAATCTCTGTTTGCAATGCGAATTTTGTCAGACATAAGGGATAAAAAAATGAAAAAGCTGGCATACTATGCTTACTTTCATTCCATAATGTCATATGGGATTATTTTTTGGGGTAATTCATCAAGCCAAGCTAAAGTTTTCCGGGCACAAAAACGTGCAGTAAGAGTTATATGTGGTGTGAACTCAAGAACATCCTGCAGAAGCCTGTTTAGGGAACTAGGGATACTAGCTACTGCTTCCCAATATATTTATTCCTTAATGAAATTTGTCATTAAAAATATATCACTTTTTCAAACCAACAGCTCAATTCATGGAATCAATACTAGAAATAAGAATAATCTTCACAAGGATTTAAAGTCACTTAGTCTTGTACAAAAAGGTGTGCATTATTCAGGAACACACATTTTCAATAACTTGCCAGCAGCCATAAAAAGCTTAACAACCAATGAAATTCAGTTTAAGAGAAGCCTAAAGTACAATCTAACTTCTGCACCATTTCAGTGCAGTAATGTGTTCATTGTAAATAAGTATTATAGTAGTTGTGTTACATGTTTATTACCTTATAAATAAATAAAAAACTTTTTTATTTTAAATTCAGTGCATTAGTATTTGTAAAATGACTTTCATATAGTGTTCATTAAAAAATGACGATCATTCCACTTGGGACCTGTGGAATGGTACATTAGCTTATTTGTTTTAGTTGTAAATATTTGTCATGTATTGTTGTTTTTCTGACATGTTCCACATCCTGGAGGACCTCCTCACTACGGATCAATTGGAATGAAAGTAAATCTAATCTAATCTAATCTAATCCTGTCTCCTTTAGTGAATGATCTACTTCCTAATAGCAACCTTCAGGTCTGTGGTGATTTGAAGTCTGTAAATGTACAGTCTACGATTCATACCTATCCCTTAGCATGGCTTTCTGTGGTCAATATTTTTCAAAACAGTCTTGTCATAAGCCTACTTCCAACTGCTTGTGGATGATTATTCCAAAGATATCCTTATAGTGAACACCACCTTTGGGTTATACCAATACCAACATGTGCCACTCAGCATAGCTAGTGCCACATCTATAGTCCACTGATTGTTGGAGCAACTCATGGCCTCTGTACCAGGGTGCATTAACTACCGAATGATATTGTGGTCTCTGGTTCCTCAACAGATGATCACATGCAGAACATTCGTGCCTTGCTCAGAGTGCTGCAGGCCATCAGGTTGAAATTTAACTTGATATAACTTGAACAAATCATAATTTTTGTCAGCTGTCTATCAGCTGTCTTGGTTTTGAAGTCTTGCTTGCTGGTGTCAAGCCTTTATGCCAACATGTAAATGCCATCATGGATTTTGCTGCATCCTACCAATGTCAAAGAATTGAAGGCCTTTCATGGCAAGATTGCATGCTACCATAAATTCCTTCCTACCACAGCAACAGTGGCTCAGCCCATTCATGTTCACTTACATAAAGGTGTTCCTTTTCACTCGCTGCCCACCTGTGAATATGCTTTTACCCTGTTAAGGTCAAAATTACATTCAGCATCTTGCTTGGTTACCTTGCAACCAGGCCAACATCTTGTTTTGGCCACAGACACATCCCAGTGCAGCCTTGGGGCCATTTGCATGCACAAATATGTGAACACTATGTTGCATATGCTTTTAGAACTCTGAATTAGGTGCAACAGCATTACTCGCAGAGAGAAAAACAGCCCTTGCTATTGTGTACACACTAACAAATTTCATGTTTTCCTCTAAGGTTCTAAATTTCACTTGATTAGTGATCATAAATCTCGTGTTTTTCTTTTCCATCCTTCGGCATCTCTTCTGGAGAAAGTGGCCCATCATCTGAACCACTGGGCTCTGCCATGTTACACTGTAACTACAAAGATTCATTTCTGTCCCACTTCTCAACACATTAATGTAGACACTCTTTCTCAGTTGTCAGTTGGCCCCAATCCAACATCATTTGATCAGGATGAACTGCTGTGTTTCCATTTTGATGTAAAAGCCCAAAACACCATGAATGGTTTCCCCATTACCAGTTCTTGGATTTTGGTACCTGTTGTGGCCGATCCTATCTTACATTAGGTTTTTCAGACTGTCCACCACAGCTGGCCAGATAAATCACTGAGCTGGTCGTCGAATCCCTTGCATAATTATTATGCTAGGCACCCCTGCCCCTCCCCCCATTGCCTCCCCATTCTTGATGGGGTGTTAGTGTTGGTTACTGAAGAGTCAGTGCCCATGGTTGTGACCCCATCCACATTGTGGCAGGGATGTCATGCACCTTCCCCACCTGGAGCATTAGGTGTTTCTCATACAAAATTGCTAGCCCACCATCACATGTTTTGGCTTCTAATGACCCTCCCTTGGCCACTAGAGAACTTATTAACTGTTCTTGATAAGAACAAAAAGAACAAACAGACAGGCAGCCTTGAAACTTTCCTTTACAGAATTAATTCTAACTACTGTCCCCTACTCTCACTAGGTCCTCTTTCCATCCTAGTATTAAATGATTTAAATAAATCTGTCCTTTGGTGTTACTTTTGAATATGAAAATTGAAATTGACCTTTTCACCAAAAATAAATTATTTAGTGCTGTGGATCTTAATTACTGTCTTCTTGCTGAAATAGAGTGGATTATTAATTTTGCAGTAATGTGTGGTGTTTCCAGAGTGCAATCAAGCAAACACAAGGTTAAAGTTCATCTTAGCAGCCAGCATAAGAAACAGTTTTTCAAGATCTGCATTGTAATGTAGCTCTGAAAATTCTTGATGTTGCTAATGAAGAGCGAGCCAGATGGATATGATTCTGAACAACTAGGATAGTCTGTGCTGATAGGAGAAGTTCCACAAATTTTTGCTTTTCACAGAAGAGAATCTGTTCATTCCAAAAGACTGTGTTATTAAACAGGATCGCACAGTACTACCTAGCATTCAAAATCATAAAGTATTTTGTATTGTAATTACTAGGAGACGAAAGATGAGCATAATATTCACTTTGAAATAAGAAAAATTTTACATTTTAAGATAACAATTATTACTTCATAAAAATGTTCTTCTGAGTGCTCAACTATTACAGTATCAATTCAGCTTCTTACAAGAGCATATGTTGTTGTAATCTTCAGTCCAGAGACTGGTTTGATGCAGCTCTCCATGCTACTCTATCCTGTGCAAGCTTCTTCATCTCCCAGTACCTACTGCAACCTACATCCTTCTGAATCTGCTTAGTGTATTCATCTCTTGGTCTCCCTCTATGATTTTTACCCTCCAATCTGCCCTCCAATACTAAATTGGTGATCCCTTGATGCCTCAGAACATGTCCTACCAACCGATCCCTTCTTCTGGTCAAGTTGCGCCACAAACTTCTCTTCTCCCCAATCCTATTCAATACTTCCTCATTAGTTATGTGATCTACTCATCTAATCTTCAGCATTCTTCCGTAGCACCACATTTCAAAAGCTTCTATTCTCTTCTTGTACAAACTATTTATCGTCCATGTTTCACTTCCATACATGGCTACACTCCATACAAATACTTTCAGAAATGACTTCCTGACACTTAAATCTATACTCGATGTAAACAAATTTCTCTTCTTCAGAAACACTTTCCTTGTCATTGCCAGTCTACATTTTATATCCTCTCTACTTCGACCATCATCAGTTATTTTGCTCCCCAAATAGCAAAACGCCTTTACTACTTTAAGTGTCTCATTTCCTAATCTAATTCCCTCAGCATCACCCGAATTAATTCGACTACATTCCATTATCCTCGTTTTGCTTTTGTTGATGTTCATCTTATATCCTCCTTTCAAGACACTGTCCATTCCATTCAACTGCTCTTCCAAGTCCTCTGCTGTCTCTGACAGAATTACAATGTCATTGGCGAACCTCAAAGTTTTTACTTCTTCTCCATGGATTTTAATACCTACTCTGAATTTTTCTTTTGTTTCCTTTACTGCTTGCTCAATATACAGATTGAATAACATCGGGGAGAGGCTACAACCCTGTCTTACTCCCTTCCCAACCACTGCTTCCCTTTCATGTCCCTCAACTCTTATAACTGCCATCTGGTTTTTGTACAAATTGTAAATAGCCTTTCGCTCCCTGTATTTTACCCCTGCCACCTTTAGAATTTGAAAGAGAGCATTCCAGTCAACATTGTCAAAAGCTTTCTCTAAGTCTACAAATGCTAGAAACGTAGGTTTGCCTTTCCTTAATCTTTCTTCCAAGATAAGTCGTAAGGTCAGTATTGCCTCACGTGTTCCAGTATTTCTATGGAATCCAAACTGATCTTCCCCGAGGTCAGCTTCTACCAGTTTTTCCATTCATCTGTAAAGAATTCGTGTTAGTATTTTTCAGCTTTGGCTTATTAAACTGATAGTTCGGTAATTTTCACATCTCTCAACATCTGTTTTCTTTGGGATTGGAATTATTATATTCTTCTTTAAGTCTGAGGGTATTTCGTCTGTCTCATACATTTTGCGCACTAGATGGTAGAATTTTGTTAGGCCTGGCTCTCCCAATGCTGTCAGTAGTTCTAATGGAATGTTGTCTACTCCCGGGGCCTTATTTTGACTTAGGTCTTCCAGTGCTCTGTCAAACTCTTCACGCAGTATCATATCTCCTATTTAATCTTCATCTACATACTCTTCCATATCTATAATATTGTCCTTAAGAACATCGCACTTGTATAGACCCTCTATATACTCCTTCCACCTTTCTGCTTTCCCTTCTTTGCTTAGAACTAGGTTCCCATCTGAGCTCTTGATATTCACGGAATTGGTTCTCTTTTCTCCTGTAGGCAGTATCTATCTTAGCCCTAGTGATATGCGCCTCTACGTCCTTACATTTGTCCTCTAGCCATCCCTGCTTAGCCATTTTGCACTTCCTGTCGATCTCATTTTTGAAATGTTTGTATTCCTTTTTGCCTGCTTCATTTACTGCATTTTTATATTTTCTCCTTTCATCAATTAAATTCAATATCTCTTCTGTTACCCAAGGATTTCTATTAGCCCTCATCTTTTTACCTACTTGATCCTCTGCTACCTTCACTATTTCATCTCTGAAAGTTACCCATTCTTCTTCTACTGTATTTCTTTCCCCCATTCTTGTCAATCGTTCCCTAATGCCCTCCCTGAAGCTCTCTACAACCTCTGTTTCTTTCAGTTTATTCAGGTCCCATCTCCTCAAATTCTCACCTTTTTGCGGTTTCTTCAGTTTCAATCTACAGTTCATAACCAGATTGTGGTCAGAGTCCAAATCTGCCCCTGGAAATGTCTTACAATTTAATACCTGGTTCCTGAATCTCTGTCTTACCATTATATAATCTACCTGAGACCTTCCAGCATCTCCAGGCTTCTTCCATGTGTACAACCTTCTTTTATGATTCTTGAACCAACGCTATGATTAAGTTATGTTCTGTGCAAAATTCTACCAGGCGGCTTCCTCTTTCATTTCTTCCCCCCAATCCATATTCAACTACTATGTTTCCTTCTCTCCCTTTTCCTACTATCAAATTCCAGTCACCCATGACTATTAAATTTTTGTCTCCCTTCACTATCTGAATAATTTCTTTTATCTCATCATACATTTCATCAATCTCTTCGTCATCTGTGGAGCTAGTTGGCATATAAACTTGTACTACTGCGGTATGCGAGGGCTTCGTATCTATCTTGGCCACAATAATGCATTCACTATACTGTTTGTAGTAGCTTACCCACATTCCTATTTTCCTATTCATTATTAAACTTACTCCTACATTACCTATATTCGATTTTGTATTTATAACCCTGTATTCACCTGACCAGAAGTCTTGTTCCTCCTGCCACTGAACTTCACTAATTCCCATTATATCTAACTTTAACCTATCCATTTCCCTTTTTAAATTTTCTAACCTGCCCTCTGATTAAGGGATCTGACATTCCACTTTCCGATCTGTAGAATGCCAGTTTTCTTTCTCCTGATAACAATGTCCTCCTGAGTAGTCCCCACTTGGAGATCCGAATGGGGGACTATTTTACCTCTGGAATATTTTACCCAAGAGGACGCCATCATCATTTAACCATACAGTAAAGCTGTATGCCCTCGGGAAAAATTATGGCTGTAGTTTCCCCTTGCTTTCAGCCAGTCACAGTACCAGCATAGCAAGGCCATTTTGGTTAGTGTTACAAGGCCAGATCAGTCAATCATCCAGACTGTTGCCCCTGCAACTACTGAAAAGGCTGCTGCCCCTCTTCAGGAACCACATGTTTGTCTGGCGTCTCAACAGATACCCCTCCATTGTGGTTGCACCTACAGCTATCTGTATCACTGAGGCATGCAAGCCTCCCCACCAACAGCAAGGTCCATGGTTCATGGGGGCATATATTGATAAAAATTAATGTTTTCTGTTATCTCACAGCAATGGCAGCTGTCATTCCTTTTTTTTAACAGTAGAAGTACACCTCCATCGCAAATGCATACTTCCTTAGACAAGTCTACTATCAGGTAAAGAAAACTCCTTAGGAAAGTCACAGTATACACAATCTCGTTAAAAATCACAGAATGCTAACAAGCCAATGATGTTATTTACAATGCTACACTCTCGGAGGCAAAAACGATAATTCAGGCTTTTTACAACTGACAGTTTCTCTGTTGATTCTGCCTCTCAATGTTCCACCAAACAATTAAAATACAGTCTTGCTCCACCAAATAGACCCTCTTACAGTATTTTACCAGTAAATAAACAGAACATTATCATCAGAAAAAGTCCCTTGGGCTTTCGCAGCACTGAGTATTTAGATTTATGTCACAGTCTGCATTACCCATTATGAAGTGATACTATAGGCTGAATATCAACAATGAGGTCATGAGTGTTGTGGGAGCCTGCCCACAGTGCGCCACCCGTCAAGCTGTGCCATGGGTCTCTTTCTCCCAGTGGCCCACCCCGCAGTGCCCTGATTTTGCTGGTCCCTTTCCCAACTCTTTATAGCTTTTAGTAGTTCATCCTTTCTCAAAATTTTCTTATGTGGTTCTTTGCCCATCCTCATCCACAGCACCTACGGTCAAAGCCCTTGCAAAGATTTTTTCCTTGGAAGGTTTACCGTACACGCTTGTGACAGACAGCAGTGCACAGTTTGTGTCTCAGGATTTTGACTATTTTTATACAAAAGAATGGCATCTGCCATGTTATGGCCACTCCATTTCATCTTCAGTCCAGTGGTGAGGTGGAGTGGCTGGTCTGTACTTTCAAAACTCAGATGAAGAATTACATCATACAATCTTCTCCCGAGGAAGCCCTCGATAGGCTCTTGAGTTCATATAGATTATCTCTAGTTGGCAACCGTAGCCCAGTGGAGCTACTCTGGGCTCTGGCGTCTGGACCCATGAGTTTGGTTGCCACCAAAAGTGGATATCACCAGTCATCCATCACTGCTCATGCCTCCGCCTCTACACCATGCACACCTCTGATGGCTTGGTATCATGACACTATGACCAGCTCTGCCTATGCATGACTGCCCATGAGCCAGAGGCCCTATCGCCTTCATGGCTGCCTCCACTGTCCACACTGGCCCCCACAGCATGGTCCATGCCCCCTCCAGCTCCTTTGCCATCTTAGTTCTGGGTGCTGCTGCCACCGTGTTGAGTCATTAGCAGTGGGCCACATTCATCTCCACAGCCCATGTCACTGCCGCTGCTGCCTTTGTCTTCTCTGCAGCCTCTGTCACCAAGAGCCTGCCCAGATTTGGACATGGATACGGCTTCTCCATCACTGGGGCTCCCTTATGGTTTCTCATAGGGGAGAGGGCACCATTCCTGTCCATGGCTGCAAGTTTTCACACCCGCACCCGTACACACCCATGCCATTTCAGACCCTATTCTCCTGTGATGACATGATGCCTGCTGCAGCAATCGTCCCTTCCTGATGGCTTGGTATCATGACACACGGTGAACATTTTTCCACAAGGGGAAAGGAGTGTTGAAACCCTGTGCAATGAGCACGCATCATTAAATAGAGTATGCCTCCATAGCCAGCCTAAAGAGGCTGCCTCATATTGGCACAGTGAACATTGTGCCATCTGTAAAACAGTCTTATACAAGCTGGTGCACCAAGCCCTCGGCCACTCTAAAATTTATGTGACAAATGTATGCTTCACTGTTAGACTGTGCCGTAATGTACTCCTCGATTTTGTGTGTTTGTACTAATTACTATGTCATTCTTTGTGTTAGTATTGTCCTTCATATGGAAGTGAATTAAAAGGTGGTTGGTGGGAATTCTGACACTGTGTTTGTGCAATGTTACAATATAAACAATTAGAGGCAAGTTAGTGCTTAATCACTTGTTTCCATGGCTGATTAATATGGATGTCAAGATAAAAATGAGACTTTTATTTTATGTGCATTTATTAAGCCACTGGTTTCATTATAAATGCATAGCCTCAGATGACAAAGTGGCAAGACTTAACTAGTACAATGATTCAAAATGCTCAGTTGTCCAGGCACTTGTTGGAGTACAACAAGTACAATATTTCACTTTGTTGGCTGTGCTTCATACTTGTCATAATGCAAGATGTGCCTTTCAACATTTCATTGGGCAATTAAGCATTTTAAATCATTACATTGCCACTTCTCTCCCACTTTAACCCCAGAGCACATGTGCTGAATGAGTTATACATGCATGCAGCAACCTGCTACTCTTTCATTCATCAGTGCTTAATTTATCTCAGCACTTCATGACTACTGAAGTGAATTACTGTCAACAGAAGTGAATGTTTTTGTTTTATTGTATATTGGTAATATATATAGTTTCTACTGTTCTATAAATATGAACTACAACTAAATTAAAAGTCATGTAAAATGGAAAAAGGCATACTGTCCCTCATATTATTTATGTTAATTGGTACATGGCACAGTTTAGTAAAATTTTAAAATGATAAACTGAAGTGTGTATTCAGTAATCAGTATGTTCACCATTGACCACTTACAGCGGAATAGGTCTGAACATTAAATATACAGTTAACAATAACTTTACAGTAAATTTTTTACAATTTAATTCCTTTTCTTTTAGGAATATTCTTATATACTAATGTCAATGATTATTTCAAAATATTCTGTTGTCTTATAAAATGGGTGTTTGAGTAACCAGTCATAAACCTTACGTTTGAAAATATTACTGGTCAGTGACTGAGCAGATGCTGGAAGTTTATTGAAGAGTCTTAAACTCATTATTTTGTGTGAGTTTGCAGTCTTTGTGAGTCTGTGTCTTGGTATGTCGAAGTCCAGTTTGCCTCTGGTGTTGTGGGGATGTATGTTCTCTCTGGTCTCAAACTCATTTAAGTTGCTTTTGACATAAAGCAGTGCTGTGTAGATGTATAGATTCACAACAGTTAATATCATGTGCTTGACAAAGAGGGGGCGGCAGTGTTCCTTGGGCTTAACTTTGCTCATTATTCTGACTACTTTTTTTTTTCAGAATTTCACTGACAAAGCAAGAATGTCCCCATAACAAAATGCCGTAGGAAATGTGTGCCTGAAAGAGGCCAAAATATACCACCTTTAGATACTCATCAGTGACTACATCTGTCATTCTCCAGATGAGATAACACACTCTTGCTATTCTCTTGCAGATATGGCTAATGTGTTCCTCCCAGTTTAATTTTGAATCAATGTGGAATCCTAACAATTTTATTGATTTGCTTTCAACAGCTGTAGTTAAACCCAGAATTAGTTCTCGTGTTTTATCAGCATTACACGGGTGTCCATTAGAAGAAAACCAATCCATTACTAGTTCTAGTTTTTCCTGTGTTGCCTGATGCAGTTCTGTTGTGTCATGGTGTGTGTTGAGCAATGTTGTACCATCTGCATAACACACAATTGAATTTGCTCCTACATGGTAAGGTAAGTCATTAATTGCAATGATGAACAGGAAAGGACCTAGGACCGAGCCCTGAGGCACTCCAGTCCGAACTTCCTTCAGTGAGGAGCATCTATTTTTAATTGATACAAACTGTCTCCTGTTACTTAAGTATGATTCGATTACATCCAAAGATGGTTTTTGTATGCCATAAAATTCCAGTTTTGCAAGTAGGGTGTTAGATGGTATGCAGTCGAAGGCTTTGCTAAGATCACAAAGTACGACTGATACTAGATCCTTATTTTCGAATGCAGTTAACACCTGGTTAACAACTTCAGTGACAGCAGTAGTGGTGTTTTTACCATGTCGATATGCAAACTGTCTGTTGGAGAGGAGATCATACTTATCAAAATAGTTATTTAGTTGACTGTACATTACGTATTCAAAAACTTTAGAGAAAATTGGGACAACAGAAACTGGTCGATAGTTTTGGGGTAGACTGGTATCACTTTAGCAGTTTTGAGTGCATCTGGGAAAACTCCAGATTCTAAACACATTAAAAATGAAAGAAAGCAGTTGACAGATAAGGCGTATTATTTTTTTCATTACATAGAAAACCAATAACAGTCCATACTTTTGGAGTTGGTGAACCTCGCCACAGCTTTTACAATATCCTCTGGGGTGACAACATTCCAGTGGAAAGTATGCGTCCTATGGGGCACAGCACCAAGATGATCTAGTGCACAAGTGCCATTTTGCTTGATTTTGTTTTTCAGCTCGCTCACTGACGTTAGGAAGTAATTATTTACTTATTCTGGGACCAGCATTGCATCTTGTGTATGGGTTTGTGAATTATATTGGTTGATGATATCCCATGCTGCTTTACATTTATTGGGAGCACTTTCAATGTTACGTTCACATGCTTGTTTTTTGGCCAAGGACAGTTTGTCTTTGTAGATTTTTTTTGCATTTTAGATAAGCTCTATAAGAAGTATTATCTAGCTCAGGTCCTTGTCACAAGAATTTTTATATATTCTGTACAGTCTGAAAATCTCCTCCCTAGTGAGAGCTAGCTTATCTGTATACCATTTTAGCTGTTTGTTTTTCTGTTTATGCTTAGGGCTGCTTTTGATTAATGGTGAGCAGGAGTACCATAACTCTATGAGTATTTCCAGGAAGTTGTTAAACACCATTTTACCAGCACTCTTCTCAGGTTGTGTGTTGTATACAAAGTCCCAGTTAACATCAGATATTCAGTCAATAAATAAATTAATATATTCATCTTTCTGCCCTCTTACCCATGTGGCATTAGACTTGATTCTGACTGATTTGTCTGATTTAGACAACTGATCACAGGAGAATGTTAAAATCAATGGTTCATGATCAGTTAGGGCTCCACTGGCAAGTCTAATGTCATACATACCTCTAGAAAAATTTACTATAATATTATCTAAGCACGCCTTATCCCGTGTTGGTGTGTAATTTGTACATTGTAAATTTAGTGTTCTTAAGATATTAAAAAACGTTCTAGTAACATGTTCATCACTGTTGGCCATTTCAATGTTGAAATCACCACAGATAATTAGTTTTATGTTAGATTTTAGTATTTTCCTCATAAGTAGGTCAAATCTTTCGAAAAATGTATTTACATCTCCTCCTGGTGATCTATATAATCTAACAATTATAGTATTCTCTACGTTTAGTCTTATACAGCTAAATTCTCCATCTAGTTCTGCACAGTAAGAACTAACATCTATTTTAGTAAACATTATACTATCTTTAACAAATATTAGGACACCTCCATTCTTTCTTTCACTTCTACACATAATGTCTCCAACAGCATACCCTTGAGGAACAAGATATTGTACTTGGTCTTCTGCCAATGTTCTGAGATACAAACAACATCAATGTTTTCAATACTGCCAAAATGTTCTAATTGTAATACTTTGTTCCTAATGCAGCGAATGTTCGTCTGCATCACAGTAACAGATTAATTTTTATTGTTTATTGTCTGTGAACAATCTCTCATTCGAATGTCGCTTTTAGCACCTAGTTCAAGTACAGGAGGTTTATTACCCGTACAGGAGGTTTATTACCCGCCAATTCACAGACTTTTATACTAAAAAATGATGTACATTCCAGGTATTACTCAAACCACTGCTTTCGTAGATTGTTTTATTCCATGTGAGTCTTTCTTTAATTATTTCATTGACACGTTCACACACAAACTTTTTCCCTTCATAGTTTAGGTGGTGCCCATGTCTGGTGTGAAGGTTCCGCTGCAGTTTACTTATATCGACCACAGCACAATTTGCGTATTCAGAGCACGGATTCTTTATTTTAATATTTGTTCTTCGAATTTCTTTATTAACGCACGAACTATAGATCAGATCGTGCCTATGAGGCAATGTAGCAACAACTGTATCCCTTGATTTATTTTTTTCGAGAAAGTTCTGAAGCACTTTTACATAGACATCTGCTTCATTTTTCGCAACATCATTGTGCTTGATTAGTACTCAATAATTTCATTTTAACAATTCTTTTATTAACCAGCTAGTGAACCATGTACAGTTGAGATACAGTTGGCAATGAAAACTGCAGTAAAATAACATTTATTTCAATATGTTCCCTTTTTAATACTCATGGAATCTGGCACACACATTAACAAGTATTTTAAGATACAATTGATTTTTTTTTCAAAAGAAGACAGCCCATTTTGTAATTTTAAAAATTACAAGAAAATCGGTTTGGAAAAATTCAGCATTTCATTTAATTTGGTCACGTAGCAAATATTTTTAAAGCCTATAATAAACTGAACAAGATGAAATAAATTTCAGGTCTGTACATCAAATAGTTTTTGAGATATGGTTTCAAAATGTGACTAAATTGCACTATTTCAGAAACTTTGCAAGTTAATAATACAAAAACAAAATGCTGAAAAAAACTTTAATTTTGGACTTAATCTTATTTTCACAAAAAAACAGAAAATTCTTAATCACCAAGGTTCAAATTCATTTTTAATTTATCAGTTTTACATGGAAAGACTCATATTTCTTTGAAACAACTGGCCCTATAATATTCAGTGGAATATCAAAATTGGACAGCAACATCCTAGTGAAATTATTAAAACCAGTGCCACTTCCAAATTCAACTCAGACAGCATGTGTTTCCCACCACATCTTCTTTCTATGTTTTTGTCCATCAGTGATGAGTATTATTAATGCAGCAATGCATATTTTAAATTCATTCTACTCACTTGTCATGGCATAGCTCTTGAAGTGAAATGTTCACTGCAACTTCAGTATAGCAGGCAATGTGAGTACATATGTAGAAATTCTTGTCACAAGTGTCGACTGGGACATGAACAATGAACATTTTTGCTAATATGTTTTTGTAAACTTTGGATAAACTCTGTTGAGAACAGAAGTGTGCTCTTAAACTCAATGAAAACATGGCTTAACAATAAGTTTATATACCGTGTTTGAGCTTGCAGCCATGAACTCACTTGGAACTGTGCTGTATTCATCAACATAACAAACTGCATCCCAACCCACATTCAAATAAATAGGAAGAATTTATGGACCTTGTGCTCCATTGCTAATGATGTTGTTGTCAACGATGTGGTAAACCCTAATCTTCCTTTTGCTTTTTGGTGGCAGTTCTGAAAACATTCATCCACTCTACATAGCATGCTCTTCTCTGAGTGAGGTAGCACAATTTTTAGTGCATGGACTTCCATTCAGGAGGATGGTGATATAATCCCCATCCAACTATTGAGAGTTAGGTTTTCAGATGTTTCCCTACATGAGTTATGATAATTGCTGGGATCCCAAACTGCAAAGCTGTCTGTAGTTGGCTAACATTTGGACATATACACTGCCACCATTTGAGCCCAGATAATCAAACAGCTGGTTTTTATGCACCAGTAGACTACATTCTAAGGTAGCCAGAAGAATGTGAGACAGGTGCTCCAGTGGCATGACCGGTAATATTCTTTGATACTGTTTGAAAATTGCAAGTTGGCTGTTCAAGATACAGCATATTTGCAACTTTATTTTTGACAATGGCATGTCTGCCAAATGAATTCAGATCAGTAAGTGGTCATTGGTATGTAAGTCTTTGACTATTTCCCCCTATGAGCACTCTGAGCAAAGGCAGCTGTAGCATAATGAGAAATTGATGGTGGAAGATGTTGCAGTGCTCAACAAAGCCATGTTCAGTACATATGCTACATCTGTGATGCTGATATGGATTTCTTGCTCAGGAGAACATGGGCATGTCATTGCATAGGAGAACATGGGCATGTCATTGTATAGCTGCAAAATACAATGTACGTATTAAGATCCACAGAGATGAGGAGTGATTGGAGGAGCTGTGTGGTGAACTAAATAAGATAATCTCAGTATTTCAAAAACTGTGATATCTGCTTTGTGATACACATATAAGCCTACTTTTAAAACATGCATCCACACATAATGGAACAGACTTACAAGTGGTTCAAAGCCAACAATAAAACTCATAATCTTAAAATATCTCACACTTAATAATTCCGTAGAAATAAAAATACCTATTTGTGTTAGAATTGAAACCCATTAGCAGAAACTAAGGAAATTACTCTTATATGCCAGTAGATTTGCTCTCTAATCATATTTGTGAATAACAATAAGAATAAATTTATGATGAACGGTAATTCCACAATCACAATACTGGAAGTGAAACTAATACATTCTTGTGTTAGCTGCAGAATGTACCTTTATATTCTGAAGCAAAACTCTTCAACAGACTGCCAGTAGACATTTGGCAGGAAACTATAAATCCCCTGATATTCAAAAACAAAGTAAAAGAGCACTTCATTAGTCAGTGTGAAAGGATACAATATTTTCTGCTATTTTATTGGTAAGAATTTCAATTTAAAAAAATTAATTAATAGGAAAATCCTGTACTAGCTTGATGTACAAATGAACAAGCATACACAGCTGTATATTTACATAAAGTTAAGCAGGAAGCTTATTTAAAGGGTTTGAATTACCTTTATTACATATGAAGATTTATTATGTGGCACATTCTGTTGTGACTGTTTTATTTATACATCTCAGGTATTCCAAATGGGCTTTGTATGGTAATGAGAGCTGTATAACTGTGTCTGACATCATTGCAAGTACAGCAAAGATACTTCCACACCGTATGCTGCTCCAGAGAATGTCAACAACTTGGACATGATATATTCCTATAATATTTATCAGTACTAAATCTTTTTGGAATAGTATTTTGCTCAGTTGGTTGAATATCAGAGTCTGAATTGAATGACAGCCTCACATAAAGACACAGGCAAATGATTCATGTCTTGTCTGGTGTATAGTCCATGTTTTCAGAATACTGAAGTAGCAGACATTGCTGTTACATCAAGATTTGATGAAATCTCATGTAGTCGGGAGTTCGGTGACAACTACAGAATGGATGTGTAGTTTATTCGTAACACACATATTGACCGAACTTTCACAACCCCCTCCATAATTCATCACAATATTTGGAATAACATGTGTAAATTGTGGTCAACATGTATTTACATATTAAATAGGCTTTAAGTTTTACAGTGTATAGACAGATGATGTTGTTCACTGAAATCAATTAAGTTACACAGATGCTTAGTGTGAAGTGGTAGACAAAATAACAGCCGAGTAGTCAAGAAAAAGAACAGTGGCTTTGCTCTTTATGTAATCTAAAAGTAATTACCATAATTATTACACACAATATGTGAATGAATTAATGAGCAGTCATTAGTAGCAATGTGTAGTTAAATTAACATTAAAAAACTGTATAAAAATGTACCTCCAAAAAATAGGTTTGGCACTTTCAACACAATAATTGAGAGTGTTAAAAGTAAAATAAGAAATAAAAAGCTACAATCTTATCCCTAAAATATTAGATGTAAGATTACAACTTGAACAGAAATTTATAACCCTTTTGATAAGATTAGGGGTAAGTCCATCATTGACTAACCTCTCAACTGTAAATATTTTGCCTGACGTCTGTCAGTATGTGGCATACTCACATCAATGATACACAAGCACCTCAGACTGGTGAGTCCCAAATGATAGATAATGAGATGGTTGAAGGAGTACAGGTAACAATTCACTAGTATCAGATGTTGGATGGTCAATAGGCACATAAACAAAATTGAAAACATTGCTAAGCTTTTGGATGATGTCCTTCTTCAGAGCTAATGCATACAGAATACACACACATTCACACCCTTGAATAGCAGCACTGTTCCAGCACCTACTCTGTATTGCCACTGCAGCTCAGCTGGGGTGAGTCATTGTATCTAGTAATCTCTAGAATACCTGAATGAAGAACTCTTGTCACTGAACATAGAACCTCAGGATGTCTGTGGATTACTATAATCTGAATCATCTGCCATACTGTAGTTAAACAAAGTGTTTTCATTTATCTGCATGTGATTAAGAGTAATCTACTTATTTCTGGTTGTAAACCTTATGTCATTTACTGTAACCATGTCTGAAGTGGGGAATTATTAGATCAGCAAAAAGGCTCTACCACAGTATTTCATTAGAAGATGCCCACTGACCAAAATTATTCTTTATTTTACATCAGCTACAAAGTTTACAGACTTCTCTTGTGGTTTTGTTCCTGCATATGGTGAAAATAAATTTAGTTCTTCAAAAGTAATTTGGGTCTATTGTATTTTCACACCATTTAATTCTGCAGGAAATACACAAGTATTTGCAACATTATTCCCACAATCCATTGTCAGTTACCTTGCACAGGTATTCTGTTGTTAAAATAGACCTCAAATAGTACTCAGAATTGTAAATATTTTACATGTAAATTCAGTTAATGCCCTGTTGTAAAACGTACATTGTCTCATTCATAATGTGTGTCCCCCTGACATCGTGTGGCAACAGAAATGCTGATAGGCAGTGCATCATTTCAGATACCAAATATGTAAAAATGTATTTCACTTTAGACTGAGATGGAGGTACCCAAACAATTAACTAGTTTATAACTAATTTAGACTCAGTCAGTACTTGCTTAGTTCATTCATATTTTTTTGCTTCCATCGGTAGTGGCGTGTCTGAAAAAACAATGTCAATTTTCTTCATGAAACATCTTAATTTTACAAATTTCACCTACTAACACATTTTACCAATGCAGTATTTATATTTTCAATCTCTGCTGCATCTTATGGTGTCATTTTGCATGACGACAGAATGTATGACTAAAGCATAAGTGAAACAAAGTAAATCAATATCAGGAACAGACTAGAGTTTTGAAATAATACAGTATATTACCATTCTTGCACTATTTTTAAAATAATTCATTTTGCTATTCCTTAAACATATGGAACATTTGATGCACTACACTCATCTCAACACAGAATCAAAATATTTCCTTTTGCATTCCAGTAACACCTCATAGTAGTCCTATAGTAATTACTAGTGATAGTGGTGGTGATGGTGGTGACAGTATGTGCAAGGTGCTCAACAGCATGGTCATCAGCACCCTTACTCAACAAAGTGGTTTGTTTTTGTGAACATTTTGCACCAAGAGGTGAAATATAAAATGTGATCCTCAGCTACACACTCGCTCTCACTCCCACTCACTCTTTTACATAGAAGATGAAAAGTCATATGTCTCAAGTCAGTTTATGATTAAAATGCCCAGACTACAACTACGCAACAGCTAAAATAATGTCACAGAGAATTGTGTCTGTTTGATCAATGGTAAAATAAAAGATGAAGCAATCATCTTATAAACACATTAAAATTATCTATCTAAGAAACTAATGAGGAGGTCAGACATCACACAGAACTTTAAAAAACAAACCACATTCATTTCATCATCTCCTACAATGCAGGGCGGATCAGCTGGTAAGCCAGTTGCAGCTCTCGTGTTTTGATATAAGATGCAGTCAGTTAAAATGTAGATAGCAGATACCTGTACATGACAACTGCATACTGGTGGATGCTCCTGCCAGAGAAGGAATCCATGCATCATAAGACAGTGCCCCAGAGGCATATTAAAAAGTGTTTCCTCCTGCTGCAGTGGACATGAAAAAATAACCCATATAGTAGGTAGACGAGAAACAAAGCATTATTAGGATCTTTTGCCACCATGTTTAAATAGCAGCTGTTGATCATCAAGTTAAGATAACCACTGGATGTATTGGCTGAAGTGAGTGAGGGAAGAAAGGTGGTAAGAAGGGGTGCAGATGGTTGGAGAGAAGGGTGGCTTGTGATTGGAAGAGAGGCAGCAAGTGCATGAATACTGTGCCAGTGAGCTCTCTCTTGGACAGGTGTGTGGCATATAATGACTTTGGGAGCAGGATGTAGAACAAAGATTGAGGAGGACTGAGCTGAGGAGTGTTTGAGAGTAGAGTTGGTGAAGTGGGGGGCAGGGGATAGGGACGGATGTGGCTGTGGGACAGGAGGATTTGGGAACTATGGATATATTGGAAATGCAGTTCCCATGTACATCGTTCAGAGAAGCATGTATTTGAGGGAAGGATCCAGTGGGCATAGCTTGTGAAGCAGCCATTGTGTCTCTTTCAGAGAGATAAATTTGGACCACTTTGTGGCATTTCCTATTACACCATAAACTAAACTCCTCCAAAACGGTCCATGAAGGCCCAATGGTACTGACCAGTCGCCATGTCATCCTCAGCTCATAGGCATCACTGGGTGTGGATATGGAGGGGCTTGTGGTCAGAACACCGCTCTCCCGGCCAAATGTCAGTTTCCGAGACTGCTATTACACGATAATATACTAATTTACTTAAAAGGGTCTTGTAATTTACAAAGTCAGACAAATCATGGAACAAACAAACAGCCCTGTGGTAATATACTGTCTAACAAATAAAGTACACTATTACAATATCTTCAAATAATCTTATCAATATTGGAACCCTTTAAAAATCCAAACTATGTTTTATATGAATAAAAAGAATCAATTTTTGAAAATAAGGTATAACTGGGTACATAAAAAATCTACATGCCAACTATCAAAAGGGTAAAACACATAAAAAGGTACTGAAATTTGCAAGCTTTTGAAGCCAGTGGCCTCATCTTCTGGCAGTGGAGTTGAAGGGGAAAGAAGAGCAGTGGATGAAAAGGACTAGTGAGGTTTAGAAAATGGGGATAGTTTGGAAAAGTCAACCAGAACCCTGGATGAAGGGACACTTACTGGACATGATGAGAAGGAGGGACTGATTGTTGGGGACTGCACATGACTAGATTTGGAAATCTTAAAGCTTAGAGGTGCAAGATAGGCTAAAAAGCAAGACAGAGATTACTGACAAAACATCATGCAAGAGTTAATAAGAGCACAAAGCTAAGGGCATTGTGTATGGTAGAGGTGGGGAGGGCAGCCAGCAAAAAATAGACAGGTCAGAAAACTATAGGCAACTAAATGCGATAAGAAGGGAATAGTTACTGAGAAGATATGCTGAGACTGAAGAAATTAATGTAAATTCAGGCCAGGCATATGGTGAGAACCAAGGACATGTTGTAACACCAGTTCCCACCTGTGGAGTTCGGAGAAACTGGTGTCGGGAGGAAGAATCCAGATGGCACATGTGGTGAAACAGGAACGGAAATCACAAATGTCACGTTGAACAGCATACTCTGCGACAGAATATTGTGTGTTGTCAGTATATACACTCTGCCTATGACCATTCATCCTAAATGAGAACTTGGTGTAGTCATGCCAAAGTAAAAGGCCTAACATTACATGTCCTTGGTTCTCACCACCCGACTAACCTTAAGTTATAATTTCTTCAGTTTTAGTATTTGTTCTCAGTAACTATTCCATTTTCACTCCCTTATATTTTCTACATCTTTTATTTTCTGACATGTCTCTTCCCTCCCCCCCCCCTCCCCCTCCTACCCTCCCTCCATCTCTTCCATACAATGCATATATTTTTCCACTCTTATTAACTCATCCATGATGTTTTGTCAGTAATCTCTGCCTTTTGTTTTACCATACTGTCCATCTTTACAATCTCAGGTTCTCAAATTTCATCCAGTGCAGTCCCCAACAATCAGTCTTTCCTTCTCATCACATACGGTGAGGCCCTCCTGACCTGGTGTTCTGGACGACTTTTCCAAACTCTCTCCATTTCCTAAACCTCACCAGTCCTTTTCCTTCACCCTTCTTCCTTCTCCTTCAACCCTTCTGCCAGAAGAAGGAGCCACTGGCTGTGAAAGCTTGCAGATATGAATACCTTTATTTGTTTTTTCTCCTTCTGCCATTTGGTGAATTACTGTTTTATCTATCCAGTTAAACAATGAATTTTAACTATATTATTTGTAGTCAGATAATTAAGAAGCCACTTGCATATCACCTTTTTTAAATTTCTGGGAGTAATGGAAAAAGCAAAACTCTATGGATTTTGATATATTTTCTTTATCCCGTTTCTCATATGGGGGTTTAACTTCATATTTCAGCCAGTTGGTAAATTTTCCATTGATAAAGTGGTGTGGTGCACCAAAAACTCAATATGCAACTAAACTCAGAGCACATTTTTAAGGCCTTTATTTGTATTTTATTGTAACCACTAGAATTTTCTTTGATTTAAATATTTCTTGGTGGATACTGCTTCTGATGTAGAGATGGTTATAGAAATATTACTGAAGTTATTTGTAGTGGTTGCTGTGAGACATTCAATGGCAACATCTACTGAACCTAAGGATGCCATCTTTTCAGTAACAGTTAGGAAATGCCGTTAAAATGTTTTCCAACAGTGAACACATCTGGTGTATCACTTCCTCTTAAAGCTATCTGCACTTTCTCATCTTTTGTTCTACCAGTCTCCTCCTTCACTGTATCTGATATTGTTTTTATTTCATAACCTGATATGGCTATCTTTTTCTCATAATGTGTTTGCTTTGCTGTCTTTCTTACTATCTTCAACATCTTGCCTTGGAATGAACCATAACATCTACATCAGAGCTGTTTCTGAAAGATAGATACAATTTCCTTCTTGTCCTTAAAGATATCTTTTTTCCTTGAGTAATCCCTGGCCTTTTCTAGATTTTGGTGTAATCTGGGTTACTTTTGCAGGAAACTAGTTTTCGAATAAAGTAAGAAATGTGTCATATTTTTCATTCATGACTGTTGTACACAACACTTCAGTTCATGTCTTAGAAGAGTTTCCTATAATAATTAATTATCTTTTACTTACTGGCTACTCTGCTGAACTCAGATTTAGTAGCTTTTATATTCTGATCAGCATTAACTTTTAACATAAGAATTATATGTTGTGGTCTGAGAGGCCATCAACTATTGGTTTTATAATACAGTTTTGTTCATTTCACCAGTTTATACAGATACTATCGGTGACTATGTTTGAACCACGGACAATTAGCTACCTTATTTGGAAAGTTTACTAAGGGAATTAAGTTGTATAATTATCTCACCTACTGCAGTAAAATCCTACTAACATAATCTGTGTGGAAATATGAAAATAAACACAAATGTTATGAATGGAATTAGTTAAGACTTCCTAACACATTATGGTGTGGCACAAATGACAAAAACTGCTGCATGGGTAACCAAAAATTCAGCAACAATCTTGGTCCTTGTACTTACAGATATCAGCTGTGAAACTTGCTGTGTGCATAAAAGATCTTGGCATCTCAGATAATTATTACCAGATAATAAAGCTATGTCAAGCTTGGAAAAACTCACAAAACTACACGCCTTTAAAAGAATCTCTCAACCTAAAATACATATTCCATTTGTCATTAAAACTGCAACACAAGGAAGGATAGCATACAATGAAGCTTTACTTACTGTGCACATACAGTACAGCAGGAAGCATACATGATTAAATTTGTAAAAGATTTGGGGTATACAAGGTGTGACTTGAGTTGCCACTTTTGGCAGCTACAATATCTCTAAACTGGTTAGGCATTAAATCAAACTGAGATTAGGTGGCAGACATAGGTGTGTCATTCAGTGCTGCTTTAACTCTATGCTCAGGTTCATCAATTTGGTGTTTAGCAAGTGTTGTGCCAGTCTCTCAGCAACCCATGACCAGATATTTTCAAAGGGTGAGATATCAGTCCAACAGACGGACACCATCTGAAGGTTAGCATTACAGAATGGACAACATGTTCTCTATGTTATCTTGCTCACAGATAACATCACATAAACCTGAAAGAGAGGGCACAGTTGCCTGTCTTAACATGTCAGTAATCTAGTGGCTTAAGTCCAGCTTACCAGGTATATGAACCAGAGGCAGTCGTGTTGTGTACTAAATGGCACTTCACACCACTACACCAGATGCTGGGACATTATGGTGATAATGAATACATTCTGTTAGTGCTTTTTCACCTCAGAGTCTCCAAACACATATACATAAATTGTGATGCTACATGCAAAACCAGAACTCATCTGGAAGTACTACATGGTGCCAAGTACAAGCATACTTCATGTCAGTTTAAAATTTATTGCATTTTGTCTTCACGGTGTTAAGTTGTAATGGTCAGCATACTGTTTCAAGTGTGTCATCTAACTAGAGCTGGTATGAAGTGTATACTGAAAACAATGTAGATGTCAAATTCTCTAAATCCGGCGCATTGCTCAAAGTCATTTCTGAGGAGTCATTTCAAAAATACCTCAACAGCAGCAACTAAGGAAAATAAATGGATAACTGTGTGTATTAGATAGTCCTCAAAGACTCTTTAACCCTCAACCAGTCACGTTAGTTTTTGTAACATTAGTGGTCGCATGGTTGTCTCTGCCAACCAGCCATTGTGCTCTTTAAAGGAACAAAAAATGCTGCCTTAATATGCTTGGTATTGAAAAAACTTAGCTTTATTTTGCTTTTTACATATGTAAACTTATACTTTCTGCTGTCTGCTTGTGTCTGTATATGTGTGGATGGATATGTGTGTGTGTGCGAGTGTATACCCGTCCTTTTTTCCCCCTAAGGTAAGTCTTTCCGCTCCCGGGATTGGAATGACTCCTTACCCTCTCCCTTAAAACCCACTTCCTTTCGTCTTTCCCTCTCCTTCCCTCTTTCCTGATGAGGCAACAGTTTGTTGCGAAAGCTTGAATTTTGTGTGTATGTTTGTGTTTGTTTGTGTGTGTGTCGACCTGCCAGCACTTTCATTTGGTAAGTCACATCATCTTTGTTTTTAGATATATAAACTTATACTTTAATGTTTAAGCTTTATTTTTTCTTAATAGGTAGTAACAAAATCTTAATAGGTAGTTACAAAATCTAGTATAAGTATCCTACTTTTTTATTTGACAATAAATTTCTAACAAACATCATATCCTCACATCACACTAGGCCTACATTTACTTCACAGAGCACATTAATTCTGCAGCACTTATTGTATCATATTCAGGTTATTTATTAGATATGTTATTATTGTTATTATGTATGAAATGTGTGTTCCTCACAGTTTGATTCCTCTCCCTCTTAATGTTGCTTGCAGTGTTAATTTCAATTCCCACCACATGCCATCTTTTGTTTGCTAGTGACTCCAAGGGGACTCTGTGTGCTCTGCACGGAGCGGTTCCTCGTTGCACGTGCAGCAGGGGCTGATGGGAAGGCCGGCAGTGGGGAGTGATCATGAGGAGCGCGACCATTGTTGACACTCTATGCCTAGTGCGGACGTGGCCTTGATAAGGTTACTGACATCGGGACGTAATAGTGGTGTCTGATTCAAGACGTTATGGAAATTCTATCAGTTCTGTTTCTTCTATGCTGTCAGTATGGAAGCAAGACTGTCACGCTACTGGTCTTCTGCTGTATGCTGTTGGGTTCATTTTAGTGTCAATATTCAGCCCAATGTGTTAGAAATGAATTCTTGTTGTCTTGTGGTTGAGTCCTGGGTTTGTTTCAATCGATAACCAGGACGTCCCATACCATTCATGATGCATATCAAGCAATCAAGATAAATGTGACTTAAATTTGCATTTGTGTAACTTGTTTACCCAGTTTTCTATGAGATTTTAGTTAATTAGTTAAATAACTATTTTATACTTGGGGGGGGGGGGTTTACTGGTAAAGTCCATGTTATGTCATCTTAATGGTCTGTTAAGTGCCTCAGCACTCACAACAGTCATAGGGGGTATATCTAATTTATTACTTTAGTTAATTAATAGTGATTTTATTCAGTTCATTACAGTCCTCTCATTCCTTGAGCGACTACAAGGTCTTCTATTTTCTACCTTATTCTGGATGTGTGAATGACCATAATCTGCAAAGATTTATTGGTGGGGCTCTTTCTATATGCCGTTACACTTGCCTGGCTCCCGGTGGCTGTTAGAATTTCTATCATGACTTGTTTGTTCTTCAGCCAGTTGCTTCAGTTAATGAGTTTAGCACCTTGTGGAGGTCAATCTTACCCTTTCTTTACCTGCCTCAACCTTAGGGAGTGGCTTAATTCCTCAAGCTAGCTTTAGGTCAGTGCTGGTTCATTAGGATTCCTTTGATCTTACGATAGTTTTATATAGCTCTAGAGAGTAACTTATTGTGGTCAAGTTTATTAATTTGATTTTACACAGTCAATGTGATTCCAAAGTGATGGTTTTAAGAATAATTTGTAACCCCTTTTATATGCTGAATTGTTCAGGGTGAAACAGAGTTGTATTAGAAGCCTGTTTATATATATTTATGATATCTTTAAAGTTATTGTGCTATTTGCATGATTTAATGTATATGTCCCTTTTAATGGGTGCTAGATTTATCGTGTCTTATTTAGTGTTTAAGTAAGCCCACTGAAATATCACTCTCAAATTAAACTAACTGATCCGGTTTCATGTAACACGTGAATTTGCTTAGTTCTCCGTGTTCTACCATTTATCTCGTCGAAAAGTGTTTCAGTGCTACAATGTATACCAGTCAAATCTGAACCAAGTTGTTCTCTAATTTAACTGTTTATTGCAACATGTAATTGTTGGTGTTTTAACTGGTTGTGTTGCAATAAATGCAAACTTAAAGTGAAACTTGTGGATGATTCATATTACCCGGTTCCTCATCCTCAGTAATGCTAGAGTTAAATTTTTTTATTAAAGCTTGTGTTAAGGTTTTTCGGTGAGTTACTGGGGGAAAAGAAAAGGAGGTGCTACAAATGGTAGCACAGCATGGTTATTGCCCTTTCTCACCAGTGGGAGGATAGTTAGTATTTTGCTTCACTGCTTGCATTTGCTGTATAGCAATCTTGGATAAGTGTTTATTAATTTTGATTTTTGTTTCATATTGTATTCCAATTGACTTGCATCATGATGGGGCAGCACAACTGTCCTGGTCTCACCCTTTTAAAGAAGGAACAATTTATCTAAGAGTTGAGTATTTGGCAACAGCACACACGAGGAGGAGGGGGGGGGGGGGGGCGAATTGGACAGATCAGTGATGCTTTACGTTTCATTGGTAGTGCTGTTGAGGAGTTGGCCCTAAATATTGCATTTCTCCATGACATGTGTCACCTCGAAACAGATGGGGAGATTACAAGCCCAGTTATGTCATTGGTACTCGAACATTCACGATTTGGAATTGTTGTCATTAAATAGAGAACAGCAGGACTTGGTTGGCCAACTTGTCCAGAAAGTAAGCGGCTCGCAGGTTAAGGCCAGTGTGTTGAGGTTGGGCATATTCATGATGATGATGAAGAAAGTTTGAGTTCCTTAGCCCATAATAATCAAAGTTTGCAGGTTCAAGAGTTTAAGGGGGAAGTGATGGAAATGTTTGCCAAATTGCCTAATCCCATTATGTACCTTCTGCAGGGGATTTCTCAGTTGATGAATGACAATTTAGATCAAGTTCAGAAGGTATTATGGTTAACCGTTAATCTTGAGATACATGCTGGGTTCCCCAGATAATTATTTTGCATCTTGTGTATCCATTATCTAATGGTGACCATATTGAAATTTTTTTGAAAGTCTTGCACAGGCCGGCTACCTTGTGTGAGTTGAGAGATGCCATTATCAGACGTAAACTTTCACCTAGGGTTCGGCAGTACTTAGAGGGCCAATATTATTGGAGGGTCCAGGGGTTCAATGAGAGCTTGTCCCAGTATGTTGAGCCGGTTGGAATAGCCATTCACGCGCTTGATATGTCTGTAAGTGAACGCGGTGCTGTTCTAGTTATAGTGCAGGGAATGAGGCCAGAGGATCGGTTGCAGGCCCAGTTTGTTTGGGAGCCACTTTCGTACACCAATTTTACAAGTATGATTGATTCTATTGAAGCATTTAGTTTTGCTGATGAATGTCATCAGGAAACATCCACCGGTCAAGACCAAATGTCGCTTGTCAAACAGACCAAGGGGGCGCTTCTCTCATCAGAGATACAGCTTAGATGTTTCAGGTGTGGGGCTGTGGATCATTTAGTTTGCAATTGCCAACTGCAGCAAACGGCTCGTGCGAGCAAGTGATGTCAGAAGGGCAGCAGGCGGGCTTTTCGATTTCATCCTCCTAAATGAGGCACCCATGTTAAATTAGTGCCAGGAGCTTGGCTTCCCCGCATCTGCTCCCTGATTAATCATGAACCTGTTTGTGTCCTGCTAGATTCGGGTAGTGCAGTTTCTATACTAGATTATACGTGGTACATGGAGTTTTGTGCCTTATGCAGATTCCCTTATTGGTCTCCCTTCCTGCAGGGATGTCATGCAGTAAATGGCCAGAGGTTCCCCCTGGTAGGGGAGATAAGGGGAAACATTGTGATAGGCGGCTTTTCCTGGCCAGTCCATCTGTTGGTCGTTAAAAATTTGTCCGTCAGTCTGTTATTGAGATGTGATTTCATTCGCAAGGCTGGGTTGATTCTTGATTTTGCTGGTGGTACCTTTAGTTTTGCCTTGCACCCGAGTGAGAAATTTGCCTTTCGTTCTCATGGGTCTATTGGGTTAAAAACCATTAATAACATGGTTTCCCAGTTTGAAGTTGGTCATTTGTCTTGACTTGAGGGATTCCGTTTGCTTCAGTTATTACAACTTTATCCTCAGGTTCTTACTAATCGGTTGTGGGTCATCGGTCATATTCATTATAAAATCTGTCTGGTTGATGATATTCCTGTACGTCAGGCTGCTTACCATCTGTCATGCCTGAAGATGCGGGTGTTACGCCAAACGATTGATGAGATGCTAACCAATGGTGTCATCAGGCCATCTACATCTCCTTATGTGTCGCCAATATTTTTGGTGTCTAAGGAACATGGTAAGGACTATTGTCTGGTTGTTGATTATTGTCAGCTCAATCAGAAGGTTATATTAGAGTCGGTCCCCATGCCTGATCTTCATAACTGCTTTACGTGGTTTGTTGGAGCACGTTGGTTTTCTGTGCTTGATTTAAATCAGGCTTATTATCAAGCACTGCTTACCAAGGATTCGAAGCCCGCTACCACTTTTGTAGCTGATTGGAATTTATTTGAATTCAATCATGTTCCTTTTGGGCTTGCTACCAGGGCATTGGTTCTCTCACAGCTATTAGATTATGTTTTGGGTGATCTTAAGTTTAGCTGTGTCTACAATTATTTAGATGATGTTGTAGTCTAGAGTGCCAATTTTGATGAATATCTTCAGCATCTGGGGTTGGTTTTCGATCATTTGGGACAGGCTGGGATAACTGTTAAACCTGACAAAATTAAGTTATGTCGTGGCAAAATTTCTATTTTGGGACACTTGGCTTTGGCCAACGGGATCAGGGTTCATCAAGAACAAATTGCCAATTTAAAGCGGTTCTGTCCTTTTCATAATAAGAAGGAGATTGCCAGGTTTATAGGCACGGTAAACTATTTTCGCAAATTTGTTCCCAGTTTCGCTCAGTTAGCCACTCCTCTGAATAGTTTGTGTGGTAAGAACAGTGAGTTTCAGTGGGGAGAGAGCCAGCGAGTGGCTTTTGAGGCACTTAAAACTGCCCTTACTAATCCTCCCAGTTTAGTAGTACCTGACTCAGTAAAACCTTTATTCTTCAAATGGACACCTCAAGGGGTGGTCTTGTGGCTGTTCTTATGCAATAAGTCGATGGCGATAGAAGTTATGCTGAATCCAACTATTCTGTTTATGAATTGGGGATATTGGCCGTGCTCTTTGCCCTTGAGAAGTTTAGGTTTTACCTTGAGCATCACAAATTTTCATTGGAAACTGATAATCAGGCATTAAGTTGGGTGTTGGCCCGTCCCCAAAAAACTGGAAGAATTGCTCGTTGGGCAGTTCAAATTTCTGTCTTTCGGTTTAAGGTCAGACACATTTGTGGTGCTGATAACCTTGTTGCCGATGCCTTAAGTCGTATGTTCGCTGAGGAAGCACAAGATTCCCAAGACGTGGATCACATACTTGTAGCAGGGGTTCTTGATGAGATTCCTGAATTGTTTGTGGACATTGGTGGCAAACAGGAAGAGGACCCGAGATGGGGAGCTGTTAGGAAATATCTGCTTTTGGGCAAACACATTTTGGGTTACACTATAATTAGAGGTGTACTAAGTAAGCAAGCTGGCTGAGATAGACAGCCTAAAATCTGTCTGCCCCAACAGTTGGTTGGCCCTGTTTTTCATTATTTTCATGACTCCATTGTTGGAGGTCATTTGGGTGTTGCCAAAGCCCTAGCTAAGATTGGCCAACAATTGACTTGGCCATCCATGAGACATGATGTGAAGAGGTTGGTCAATATTTGCCATTTATGTAAGATGGGTAAACCTAGTGGTGGCAAGCACATGGGATTTTTTCAGTAAGGGAGGGAGCAAAATCCCACGGATAATTTATTTACAGACTATGTAGGGCCTCTTCTCCGGACCTCTAGTGGCTGTAAATATATCTTGGTGGTTGCTGATGGCTTTAGTTGGTTTGTTTGGCTTATTCCTGGTCGCAGGGTCACTGCTAATCTGACCATTCAACATCTTACCAGGATTTTCATTGTCTTTGGACTTAATTAGTGATAATGCACCAGCGTTCACATCTCGTCAATTTAAGCATTTCTGTTTGAATAATGGTTTCCATCATGTTACCACCACTCCATATTTTCAATGACCATCCTTTTCAGAGCACTTTAACTGCAATTTGAAGGCCACTTTAATAATTTATCATACACATTCGCCATCCAAGTGGGACCAAACTCTCCCATGGTTTTAGTTTCACCTTTAATTCTGCTCATCATGAGGCATCTGGAGTTACGCCGGCATCCTTAATGCTGCCTTATCCCTTGAATTGTCCCCTGAGTTGTTTATGGGGCATCAACAATTTGTTACCTGAAGTAATAGATGCCCAGTTTATTAAAAGCAACTTGGATAGATCTATGGCCAATATTAGGGGAGCTCACCAACGAGAGGCACTTCATTACAGTCGTGGCAGGTGCCCCTTCCAGGAGAAGGTTAGCAACACTGTTTCTCTCCAGAACTTAAATCCCAGGAAGCAATCAGGTGGGGAGGAGAGAGTTAAATGAGCTCTGCATTTTCTTGGACCTTATATCATACAGGAAGTATTGGGACTAGTTAATTTATTACTTATATGGATATGGTGACTGTTCTTTTGGACATGTCCAAAAGAACAGACACCATTGATGACCTGCAGCCGTCTAGAACGAAATCAGAATTATATATTAATACCGTCAGCTGCTGACGAGTGTTGATATATATCAATGGGGGCAGGTGAAAATGTGTGCCCCAACCAGGACTTGAACCCGGGATCTCCTGCTTACATGGCAGACACACTACCAATCTGAGCCACCAAGGGAACAGAGGATAGTGCGACTGCAGGGACTATCTTGCACACCCCTCCCGCGAGACCCACATTCTTACCTTATATGTCCACACACTACATTCATAGTGTCCCACCCGAACACACTCATTACTCGTGGAAGACATTCTTACCAAGTCTCGTAAGAGTTCAGGGAATATGTGTGCATCCGCACAGAAGAAAAAGGTCATGGCCGGTATTGCCAGAACTGTATACTTATATAGATATGGTGTCTGTTCTTTTGGACTTGTCCAAATGTATATACCCCTTTTAATGGGTGCTAGATATATCCTGTCTTATTTAGTGTTTAAGTAAGCCCACTGAAATATTTGTCTCAAATTAAACTAACTGATCCGGTTTCCTGTGCTATGATTTATCTCATCAAAAAGTGTTTCACTGCTATAATGTAGTTTAACTATTTATTCCCTAATTTTTGTAGAATTTAAAATTTCTAAATTTGAAAGCCTTAATCTGTTTGTGTAAATTGTTGTCAGTATAGCTGTGACCTACCTAATCAATTGCACCACATAATTGTTGGTGTTTTTAACTGGTTGGGTTGCAATAAATGCAAACTTAAAGTGAAGCTTTCGGGTGATTCATATTCCCCGGTTCCTAATCCTCAGTAATGCTAGAATTATTTTTTTTTTTTTATTAAAGCTTGTGTTAAGGTTTTTTGGTGAGTTACTGGGAGAAAAGAAAAGGAGGTGCTACAATGTATACACAAATTTTACTCATCCTGTTCCTTGAGCTCATCCATAATGTTACATGCACCCTTTTCACAGACAATTGAAGAATGCTTTTTGCACACAAACATCTTACACTGTTAGCAGTGAATTGTAATAACAATATTCTTTTTACTGCACATGTAATGCAGCAACTCTTAGTTTTTTTGGAGGCTCTTCCCTTTGTCAAAGTTCATCCAATAATGTACCAAAAATATTTTGCAGTCATTTGGAAGTGTAGGAATGTGGTATTTTGTAACTAAATCAGCTCGCATCAGTTGTTGAGATACCTGTTTCAAAAATATCCTCCTTGGTTTTCTTGGATTTTCTGTATTGGGCTGAAAGAATATTTGGACATTGATGCCAGCGATATTTAGTAAATCAAAACATACAGCCATTGTCCATTTTCTAGTTACATGAGCCACAAAGTATTTACTGCACATCTGATGCAAGTGATGTGTTTCTACAAAAGTGAGACTGCCAATGAAAAACTAATAAACAAATTATCAAAAGTAATATTCCAATTGCATCCATTCAGACTTTCTGCCAATTGATGCACAATATCATATGGTTTAAATGATGCCTTGTGTGGGACATCTAGTTGTCTTCCACAATATAACTCATTTGATACTGTGTGCAATGTTTTGGCATTACAAATAGCAAAGAATTTCAAGCCATACTTGGCTGGTTTGTTTGGTATGTACTGAATGAATGAACATCTTCCTCTATAAGGTGACAGAATCCCATCTATGGTTGCAGGCTCTCACAAACTATAGCCTTCCTTACAATTTATAACAAATTTAACTTTCTCAGGCCTTCATGTTCTTAGTCATCTCTTGTCATCAAATCTCACACTTATGAGAAGAAATAAGGACCATCAGTATGACACAAAAACTCTGAAAATCATAATACCAGCTCCATCATGACCCCAAAGTTCTTCAACATTTGTTTTATTTCCACCTTTCAAGCTAATCAAATTAAGGGTTCCAATAAGAGCACAGATCCCTTTTCTCAAAGTCTCCTTTATGTCTCTCCCTCTAGAATATTAGTTTTGTGATATCAGGTTTCTAATATGCAAGTTGATGAATGGATCATGTCCTCACTAATCTTGTTGAACGCCATTAATTCCTGTGTAATACCTTTAGCAGGCCTCTTTGGACCAGGAATGATTTTTACTAAATTTCTTGAGGGTGTTTTTGCTGTTTTGGCTACAATACTTTCTATAGACCACTTAGTTTTACCATATTTACCAACACAAAAAATAATACTAATACCATATTTACCAAAAAAACCAAAATCGTTGTCACCAACATCTTCTTCATAACACTGTATTTCCTCTTCTTCGAGATGTATATGTTCATTTCCCCATAAAGGACCCCTTCTAATTAACTCTGTGATTGCTAACTCATATTTTTTCTTCCCCCCCCCCCCCTCTCCCCCCATTGGACCAGTCAGATTTCGAATACTTGCTATCATTGGAACCATTTTTTAGAAGGTTTAAAATTTCCACCTACAACAATCCTTTTCTGAAATGAGTCCTAAAAGTACGAACAAAAATGAAACTTATTTGATAAAAGATTTTAACCCATAAAACAATGGTACAAATAATTAAAATAAAAATTTACTTACATTACTGGATGCATGTCTGACCCTGTACACAAACTCAGTGCAAACAAAAGTAAGCTGTAGTTATTGCCAAAGCTTTTTTGTTACAACTCTAGCAACGAAACAGATGACTAACAGAGGTCCAACTTGAAGATAGGTGGAATCACAAGCAGTTCAACAGTGAGTAATTAGAATTCAGAGCAAAACAATGAACTGTGACTGACTCAGTCAACAAACATCGTTGATCATAAAGTATTATGAAACAAATTATAAACAATGTTCCTCAGGTTAGGGTACTAGGACCAATTCTGTTCTTAATTTATATTAATGAGTTTCCAAATGGTTTAAGAAACAGAGAAAAGAATGGATGACAGCAACATTATAGTCACTGATAAAAGCACCAGAACCGGTGAGAAGGCAACTGATATCTTTCAGAATGTCTACAATTCGCAAGCACATAATAAATTAGCATTGAACATGAAGAAAACAAAACAGCACGAGCTTCAGCCCAAGGAGAAAAAACAACTCTCACATTAAACTTACATGATAAATTTATAAACTCTGTAGTAAACACAATTTTTAGAGGTGAATATTAATTGTTAATTGAATGCAAGGAGCACATAAAGATTCTGACAAAGAGAATGTCATTAGCATGTTACACCATTAAAATCCTACCATCAATATGTAATAGGCAGTACCTTTGTGCTGACATACTATCGTATTTAGATCCAAATCTTCACTGTAGCACTGTTTTCAGGGTATCAAACGTACGAAACAAGGACACAATTTTCAAACTACAGAGAAGGATTATAAGAATAATAACTAAAAGCAGTAGTGACACTCATATAGTAAAGAAATATTAAAAAATGTGTATCCTTGCTGTTCATCTACCAATGAGCTATGCACATCAGGAAAAAAGTTAGTAACTACGTCACAAATATATCTATACATGACTATCGAACTAAAGCTAGCTTGTATTTATAATTACCAAGGAAAAACAAATGAAAAAGTCTAAACAGCATTTTCTGTCATGGATTCATATTGTATAATATTTTTTCCAAAGCTGTGAAAGAGGGAACTAAAGCATATTTGTCTGAAAATGTAAAGTATACCTCTTCAATAATTAATAATTACTTTTAGAACTCTAGGTAGGGGTTAATAAAAAATGTGACAACTTTAACATCTCTGTCACATTATAATATATTTTTAAAATGTAATACTTTTTATAGAAATATCATACATTCAATATTGGTTGTGCATAATAATAATAATAATGTCACAACTTTTTAGACTAACATCTCACTCATAAGGGGATGCTAATTCAGTTTTTCAGGCAGGCAGAAGGGAAGAGATTGGGTGAGTGAAATGTGCAGTAATTAGACCAAATGAATTGTGTGTAATTATTTTTCATGTTATCAAACTATAGTAACTTGTTCCAGGTATGTACATACACAACACATTGCACACTAGGTATGACTGAAAGCAGTAATGCATTTTTTTTTAAGATACTAGTATCAGATTCAGGATGATGGAGGCTCTGGCTCTGTCCAGTCATCCTAATTTAGGTTTTCTTAAATGACTTTGAGCAAATACTTCTAGAGCAGATGCTTCCAAATGCCTTCAAGCATAATGTACTAATGTTTATATTTTTCCAGTATATTAGTGAGAGCACACATCAATTTAAAAACATCTGAAACGCTGTATCTAATATGGTATTTTTGTTTATACACATTATATTATTATCGATAATATACAAGAAACAACAATATTCAAAATGACTGTTATTATGGGCAAAGGAAGATGATAAGTGAGAGTCATTTGAGTCTTATTTTGAAGATTTTAGCTATATCTACAAAAGACCACATTTGCTAGTGGTGTGAGTTTTACATACCTGCATTTGTCTGTGTTCTACCACAGTTTATGTTCACTAAGTTTGTGGTGTTGCACTCTGGAGTGTCAGCAGATGGTGCAGTTCTTCAGTCCCATCTACATCTACATGCATACTCAACAAACCACTGTTAAGTGCATGGCAGGGGATACTTCCCTTGTACTAGTTATTTGGGTTTCTTCACATTACATGCATATATGGAGCGTGGGAACAATCACTGTTTAAATGCCTCTCTGTGTGCTATAATTAATCAAATCTTGTGTAGGGGGTTGCAGTATATCCCAACAGTCATCATTTAAAGCTGGTTCTCGAAACATTATAAGTAGGCTTTCTCAGGATAGTTTGTATCTATCTTCAAGTACCAACCACATCAGTTTCTTCAGCATCTCTGTGACACTCTCCCATGGATCAAACAAACCTGTAATCATTTATGGTGACCTTCTCTGTACACGCGCCATAACCCCTGTTAGTCCGACCTGGTATAGGTCCCACACACTTGAGCAGTATTCTGGGACTGGTCTCATGGATGATTTGTAAGCAATCTTCTTTGTAGATTAATTGTATTTCCATAATATTCTAGCAATAAACTGAAATCTGCACCTGCTTTATCCACTTGGGTACATGGTATGTGATTGTTCCATTTCATATCTCTAAAAAGTGTTATACCCATGTATTTATATGAGTTGATCGATTCCACCTGTGACTCTTCGATGCCGTAGTCATAGGTTACTATATTGTGTGTGTGTGCGTGTGTGTGTGTGTGTGTGTGAAATGCACAGTTGTACAGTTTTGAACATTTAAAGAAAGTTGTCAACCTCTGTTGCACCACTTTGGATCTTATCATGATCTGATTGAATGTTTGTGCAGCTTTTTCTAGACAGTAATTCATTATAGGTAACTGCATAAACTTTTCTTGATTCGCAATATCATACTTTTGACAATAAGCATAGGCTTGGTCATCAGTCTGGAAGTGCTTTTCATAAATCAAGAAATGCCACTTCTAACTGACTGCCTTAAACCATGGCTTTCAGGATGTCATGTGAGAAACATGTTACTTGGGTTTCACATGACTGATGTTTATAGAATCCATCCTGGGCAGTCTGGAGGAGGAGCTCAGAGTATGTTTTGGTACCACAGAAGTCTTTACACATGGTAAGAGTTTCTTTGGGTTTTGTGAAAGATCCATCAATAATAGGATTAGGATAGCTGACCAAAATTTCTTTGCTTTTTTTAAAGATCCATTGATAATACTCTGCTATTTTAGTGGAAAGACCAGTAAAGTGCAGTACCACATGAGGCTCTTCCATGAGGTTGTTGATTTCTAGTCAAAACAAGAGAATCATGGAAAAGAAAAGAAAGATTTGTGCCCTTCTGGCAGAACTAGAAGTGGCATATTTTGAATTAGAGTGATTGAAGCAGAAAGAGACAATGGGAACTGGGAAAAGGTAATGGGTAATACACAACAGGAGAAAAACTCAGAAATCAAATTTCAGATTTCAGTTAGCAATAGGTTTGACTTGTTATCAGAAGTGGAGAGGAGCCTAAACCAATTTCTGAGCAAAGTACAGTGCAGCAGACTTGTAAGAACAACTTTAGGGCTAGATCAGTAGGAAAGACAAGTAGAAAGAAAATAATCCTGTTTCTAGGTACAGTCATGGGAGGGTTATAGGAAACGAGTTACAGGAAAAGTTAGGTGTAGAATGCCAAGCCACACATGATACCTAGTGCTAAGTTCAGCTAGGTGACAGAGAACTTAGGGGCTTTTGCAGAAATTTTGATGAAGAAGATCAGTCACTTATAGTAGGAAGAACAGGAAACACACTGCCTAGCAACTAAAATAAAAGTATTAAAGGTGACCTGGAGGAAATAAGAGCACCAACAGCACAGGCTGCAGTACGGTTTGTGGAGTTTTTGCAGCACCGTGACCAGACCTGAGTTAACACGGCTGTCTGCAGTGTAAACAAAGATCTGAGTGGACTGCTTTTGTCTGAAACAAAGTGTCTTATCTCTACAGTGCCTGTTGCTGCATTTAGGACATGAGAACATACAAATCATGGCCTGCACATGAATAGGAGGGTGAAACACAGATTAGCAGAGCATCTTCCAGAAAGTGTAAGGGAAGCTGCAAAAACATAAGGTAAAGTCACTGTGGTGGCTGGAGTAATTTTGTAGGTTAGAGTCAGGTTCTAGACACACAGTCTTAAAAGAAATGAGAACAGGACAGGACCATAATATATTTAATGGCTTCCAGAAAAGTGAAATTAGTTTGTTTCATTACTAGCACATTATGGAGCTGAAAAACAAGGTAGATGAACTTCTCTTATGTCTAGATGATATGAGATACTCTGAACTGATAGATTTTCTGTGTCTCTCTGTACTTATGTAACCACAGGGACTGAGAAATTATGTATAAAGGATTATAGACTGGTGTCATTATTGTGTAGAGTGCACTTGCAAAAAGGAGGTAGTACCACAGATATAAAAGTTGGGCATAAAGTCAAAAATATTAATACAAATAGTTTTGTGTGGATCAGAACCTGTGAGTTGTTACTGAAATCTACAGATGCCCTCTAGGAAACTTAAGCTATTTACGAGAAATCTAGATACATTACTGAGTTAGCAGTCAGACAAGAAAAAAAAGTTAGCAGTTTGTGGAGATTTCAGTACAGATTTCTTAAAAGATTATGACAGATAAAATAAACTGGAACCATTATTTGGCTGTTTTACTTTCATTTCTGTAGTAAATTTTTCAATTAACATGCAACAAAACTGCAGTACCCTAACCGATAACATTTTTACAGACAGTGCGCAGACTGAGACAGTTAATGTATACCCAATTGTTAATGGACTACCTGAACATGAAGCACAATGACAGAAATAAACAATGTAGCACCTTACAGCTCTGAGGTATGTTCATGCAAAGCAGGGATGTTTATTAATGAGGATCTGTTACATGGGATGAAGTATATATAGAAAAAGATGTTAACGTGAAATTCAATACATCACATAAATTTGTGTCAATCTTGAAAGTGGTTTTCCTAAAAAGCTACCGAGAAAGTCCATACAAAAAGTGAACTATGGATAACTAAAGGAATTAAAGTTTCCTGTAGCGAAATTTAGCCACAATAAGTTATGATCTGAGGTTACTTGTGTTCCATTCTATGGGGTCGTCCACAGAAGAGTAATCTCACTAATAACTAGAAGCAATTTACTTAGCAAATAAGAAGGGTTTTTCAACAGAGAATGCTATTTATACATTCACTCACCACATATTACAAGCCCTGAATAATGAAATATTGCTGGCTGGTATTTTCTGTGATCTTTCCAAGGTGTTTGATTGTGTAGATCATGTTGCAGTCACAGAAAATCTGAAGTTTTATGGAATTGATGGTTTGTGCACAAATGGTCTGAATCAACGTTAGCTAGTAAAGTTGTGCTGAATAATTCAAACAATGTTGAAAGGAGAGAAAAGTTTAGTGACTGTGTAGAAATCACAAATTGTGTCCCACAAGGTTCAATTTTGGATCTGTTCCTATTCCTTATGCCTCCCAAGAGTCATCAACTGCATTTTTTATGATGTTTCATCAGATATTTGATATTTTGATTTTGCAATGTTTAGCTGGAGTAGGCCCAAAAAATTAGTCTAGTATGATATTTGTTTCATCATTATGCATTGACAGGGACAGTAAAACATGAAGAATAACTGGTACCCCAGCAGTGACTGAGCAGTGCTGCTGCATGGCAGTGGCATTCAGTATTGCCAGGGAGATGCTTTCGCTGCTGGAATACCGATTATTCCTCATGTTTTATTGACCCTGTTATATACATTGATAAAATGAATATCACACTAGACTAATCTGTGACTGCCCTATCAAATACGTACACAAAATTCCATTTTAAAAATAATTTTGTTTGGAACAAGAAATGGACCGTCACTTACTGTCAATGGGGGACATCACATGAAAGACTTGGTGAGCATTATTTTTTTGGGCTGACTCCAGCTACACATTTCAAAAAAAAAAAGCCTACAGATCTTAGGAGTAACACTTCGTGCATGTGAATGACCTGCCACATAACATTCATCAAGCAGAATTGGTACTTTTAGCAGACAATACTAGTGTTATGATAAAGAAAGAGAAGATATTGTTACTGATGTTTTTCAAGGAATTATTAACTGGTGGACTCTTCCTTAATTTTGGCAAAACAGACTATATTCAGTTCAAGACAACAAATAGAAATACCAACAATTTATGTAGCACATGAGCAGGTTTCAGTAAACACGGTAAGGTGCACTAAATTTTTGAGTGCACATACTGATGAAAACAAACTGGAAGAAGCATATCATTGTGACCCAGGGAGTTGGGATCAAGTTCTGTGTACGAAGCTGGGCATGGAGTGAGGGACAAGGTCCAGTATACGCACGCAGGTGTTAGTGGCACAATGATATGCATAATAAAATTTATTTTCCAGGATGAGTTTATAGAGCTATAAAGTATCTCAGTACATCAAACAGCAGACTGCTTAAGCACGAGCTGTGTATAAGTGCTGACATGACCCGTATAATAGGATGTAGTGAGTGGCACTTTATGAACACAGAACACAGTGTGTAACGACACAGTTTTTGCTTCATAATTTATGATCAGATACTGATGGATACATTATGAAACAAGGCCCCAGGGGTGGACAACATTGGAAGTACTGACAGCCTTGGGAGAGCCAGTTATGACAAAACTCTACCATCTGGTGAGCAAGATGTATGAGACAGGCGAAATACCTTCAGACTTCAAGAAGAATATAATAATTTCAATCCCAAACAAAGCAGGTGTTGACAGATGTGAAAATTACCAAACTATCAGTTTCATAAGCCACAGCTGAAAAATACTAACACGAATTCTTTACAGACGAATGGAAAAACTGGTAGAAGCCGACCTTGGGGAAGGTCAGTTTGGATTCCGTAGAAATGTTGGAACACGTGAGGCAATATTGACCCTACGACTTATCTAAGAAAATAGATTAAGGAAAGGCAACTCTACTTTTCTAGCACTTGTAGACTTAGAGAAAGCTTTTGACAATGTTGATGGAATACTCCCTTTCAAATTCTGAAGGCGGCAGGGGTAAAATACAGGGAGCGAAAGGCTATTTACAATTTGTACATAAACTAGGTGGCAGTTATAAGAGTCGAGGGGCATGAAAGGGAAGCAGTGGTTGGGAAGGGAGTGAGACAGGGTTGTAGCCTATCCCCGATGTTATTCAATCTGTATATTGAGCAAGCAGTAAAGGAAACAAAAGAAAAATTCGGAGTAGGTATTAAAATCCATGGAGATGAAATAAAAACTTGGACGAGCAGTTGAACGGAATGGACAGTGTCTTCTTGCAAGGAGGATATAAGATGAACATCAAGAAAAGCAAAACGAGGATAATAGAATGTAGTCGAATTAAGTCGGGTGATGCTGAGGGACTTGGATTAGGAGATGAGATGCTTAAAGTAGTAAAGGAGTTTTGTTATTTTGGGAGCAAAATAACTGATGATGGTCGACGTAGAGAGGATATAAAATGTAGACTGGCAATGGCAAGGAAAGCCTTTCTCAAGAAGATCAATTTGATAACATCGAGTATAGATTTAAGTGTCAGGAAGTCGTTTCTGAAAGTATTTGTATGGAGTGTAGCCATGTATGGAAGTGAAACATGGACGATAAATAGTTTGGACAAGAAGAGGATAGAAGCTTTCGAAATGTGGTGCTACAGAATAATGCAGAAGATTAGATGGGTAGATCACATAACTAATGAGGAAGTATTGAATAGGATTGGGGAGAAGAGAAGTTTGTGGCACAGCTTGAGTAGAAGAAGGGATCGGTTGGTAGAACATGTTCTGTGGCATCAAGGGATCACCAATTTAGTATGGCAGGGCAGCGTGGAGGGTAAAAATCGTAGAGGGAGACCAAGAGATGAATACACTAAGCAGATTCAGAAGGATGTAGGTTGCAGTAGGTACTGGGAGATGAAAAAGCTTGCACAGGATAGAGAAGCATGCAGAGCTGCATCAAACCAGTCTCAGGACTGAAGACCACAACAACAATGACATTATGTACACAATGTAGAATAACTAATTAGCTTACCAGCCTGCAAAGTAAAATTAACTAGCCAGAAGCTGTAATTACTGGTTATGCATTATTTCAGAATCAGCAATTTGATACTGGTTATGGGAAAACTAATTATGTAACTTTTGAAAACGATAAGTGAAGATGTCGTGATAGCCGAGCAGAGTGGCCGCACAGCTAGAGGTGCCATGTCACGATTTGCATGGCCCCTCCCACCAGAGGTTCAAGTTCTCCCTCGGGCATGGGTGTGTGTGTTGTTCTTAGCATACATTAGTTTAAGTAGTGTGAAAGTCTATGGACTGATGACCTCAGCACTTTGGTCTCTTAGGAATTCACACTCATTTGAACCTTTGATGTCATGATAATGTTAGCATCAAATTCCAGCCTGTAACTAATTAGCAAATTAATCACTAAAATTCAGTTATTTCATCTAAAGCCAAATTAACAGTTAAAAAAGTTTCTCAACATAAAATTTAATTAAATTCATGCAGGATCTTAGGGAATCATGTTGTTAAAGATGCCAGACTCAGAATGCCTGTAATTAATTTTTTACACCTTCTAGAAATTTCTGATATAAACAAATGACCTTTTCAAGGTTCTGGCAAAATAAAGTTTTTGTATAAAATGTAAAGCTTGTAATGTTATTCTGCAGTCAGTAAAGTTCCCCGATTTATGTTAGCACAAAAAGTTATTCAGTAATTAATAAGAAAAATCTAATTTTGCATTGAGTATTGTTAACCTCATTTCATTACTTTATTCTTGTCTCAAAACCTAAAAACCAATACTTGAAACTATATTCATTAAAATGAAACATTTGTTTACTTCAGAATCTATTGACTAAATATCTGGTAACGAAACTTTCTAATTGTAATTCAATAAATCGATTTTGTAAACAATGAGACCAAAAGGGCATGTATTGTCAAGGAAATATATAAGCAGTGCTGCCTGTTAAACCAGAAGAAAAGTTCACATTGTGTTTTGCTCTGTGATGAAAGGTCTGTGTAACTATGTTGAGAAAATATATGACTGTCAAAACAAAGATTTTCTGGAGTTAACTTTTATTTAAAAAACTAGAACCTCACATGTTGTGTTCTCAAGACTATTGGAAGTGTATTAAGCACCCCAATGTATAGTTTCTGCAATCTAGTAGAGATTTCCGTTATAAAAGCTAACTATCAGCCTTCTAAGTTTACTTAAATTGACAGCAACTTCTTATTAAGTTAGTCAGTTTCTTTAATTTCTTTAATTAATTAATCAGAAGGGAGCTATGTTAGATCCGTCAGCAAGTCGTGATGTCAGAGCAGCAGGTCACTGAATTGTGGCTGCGTGTTGTGCCAGTGACAGTGTGGAGACAGGCAGACATCACTTGTTTAGGTGTCCAGTGGTACAGTGCAGCTTCCACATCAGCGTGATCATAAACAGCCCACTGAGTGTTACGGGTGATGATAGTCGATTGAGTGGTTCAGGATGTTAGCTGTTATGAAGACTAGATCCTGGTCATCCATCATGGATTGACCAAGAATGCAGTAGATGTTCACAAATCAGCCAGGGGGCTGCACGCACAAGGCACATGGAGGTAACAGCTTGCAGTTCATCTGTGACCGATCCTCAGTGGAGGAGGGCTAACTGCACACCAGCCTTATCCTTATCCATGATGTCCCACTAGGCAGCAATGGCAGACAACAGCTGTGATTTGCGCAGGTTGGCTGCATCTCGGTGTTGAAGTCAGCAAACAGGTGGCAGGAAGACGATCAGCTTGTTGTGGTTTCACTGAGGAAAGAATGGTGGCACAACAGCATGTGTCTTTGAGCTCAAGCCCCCCCCTCCTCCCCCCATCTAAAGAGCCGAGCCTGCTGCTATGATGCGGAGCTCTGGGATCATGATTGAATTTGCCCTTGTTTATCGGTCTTGTCAAAGCTCCTTGCTTTGCAGTGGTAACTCAATAATTGAGCTAATGTCTTTCTGCAACTCTGACTATTGCAGTGACACCCTAGTGCTGAAGTTATTGAGTATTACTTCATATTACTCAGTTATGTAGCACTGCGGCATTTGTGCTTGTGCTTCCCTCGCTCGGGGGGTTGTGTACCAATGCTCACCTTGCTCCCTACCTTCCGCTAGGGACACCAGTCCAGAGCTAGCCTCTGTGGCTCTGAGCTTGCTGGGTACATTTAAGCATGTACAACAAAATTATTCTGCAGTGTAACAATATTACCGAACTGCTTAAATGATTCAGCTCAGCTACTTTTTCTCTGCGTATAATTGCTAGTCCTTGAAACAAATGAATCAACCTCCTGACATATTTTGCATATTTCCATTCAGTAATGTCTTACAGAATAATTTTTTGAGGTAACTTGTCACTAGAGGCAAGAAAAAATTGTTTTACTTTATGTCATATTCTGTGGTTTTTTCTTTTTGCCAAGTTTAGTGTTATTTTTGCCAGATTCATCATTATTCTTGCCAAATTAATTGTTAATACTGCCAAAATCATTTTCCGGCAAATTTGATGTTACTTTTTCTCAATAGCAGTATTTTTTTTCCAAATTCATGAACCTTTTTTCCCAAATCTGATGTCTTTTTTGCCAAGTTCAGAGCTGTTTTGTTGCCAAACTTGTGTTTTTTTTACCAAAGTCTGTGCTTTTCTAAATTGATATTACTTTTTACCATGTTATTTTTTTGGCCAAATTCGTTGTTATTTTTGCTAAATTATGCAGTTTTCATGAAATTCAGTGTTATTTATTTGTCAAATTTGTTGTTATTTATTTGCCAAATTCAGTGTTATTTTTTGCCAAACTTGATGTTATTTTTTTGCCAAATTCAGTGGTTTTTTTCCCCTCAATTCACTGCTATTTTCATCATTATGGAAAAGTTTGTTAGAGGGAAATGAACTATCATTTTAATATTATAAACAAACCTCAGCGTTGAGAAAATTAGATGTAAAATGCAATTTCAACACTCAATGACTATCTGTGGCAACTATTAGTAAACTGCCATCCTCAGATTTGTAACACTTTTATATAGTGCAAATTAAAATTTCATACTATATTTTAGAAATTGCTAATTTTGCAATATTTCATGAAAATCACTAATTTCACATTAACATTTTTGCAAAATTTTGCTGTTTATCACTTACAAAGAAAGTATTGATTGTAGGAAAGTGGGCGGCAAGGACACATGTGGTGTTCACCTGAAGTCATCACGTAGGCACCTCATCATCAAGAAGTTAGGCATCTTAAGTGAACCAACACAATAACGATATCTGCTGTGGGTAATGAAATTCATCATCAATAATCCATCACAATTTGAGAAGAATAGTGACCTTTATTACACATTATTATAGCTAGCAGTGGTTCAAAAATGAGTTCATTATTCACCAACAAAAGTTTTTGATCATTTGACCAATAATATAAAATGTCTGACAGGTAGCAAAGCAAGTTTTAAATCTAACATAAATTCATTTCTCAGGATATACTCCTTTCATTCCATGCATGAATATTTATAAAATGACTCATTCCACATAATTTCAATAAAAGAATCACTCAAGAGATCTACAGAACATGTAACACTAACTACAGTAGTCACTGAAAGCATCACACATTGTCCTCTCTTCCAGGATAATAAATTAGTTTGTAACTTATTTGAAGGGATAAAAGGATAATGCAGTTCAGTTCACTTCAGAATAGTGGCAGTTACAAGTCAAGAAATTCACAAGGCATTGTAAAGTTACCTGAACTGCAACATAATCAAATAATTTTCAGGTGCATCTTCACAAAAACAATGCAAGCAGTTGCAGACTCCCAAGAGAAAGACTACAGTAGTTGAATTTCTGTGACTGTAGTAACATTGACAGTGTAAGAAAAGATAGATTGCTACTTACCGTGAAGGCAACATATTACATTGCAGACAGGCACAGTTAAAAAACACTTACACACCAGCTCCTGGCCACAGCCTTCAAAGAGAGAAACACACACCATTCATTCAAACAAGCAAGCACACCAATGTCAACACTGGCAGCTCCTGAGTCAGCAGTCGTGGGAGCGAAATGCGCTTGCCTGTCTGAATCAATGGTTGTGTTTCTTTCTTTCTGACAAAGGCTGTGGCGAAAAGCTTATTGTAACTGCTTTTTAATTGTGTCTGTCTGCAACCTAGCATGTCATCTCTACAGTAAGTAACAATTTACCTTTTCCTATATTATTGATAATCCTACCTGGAGTTTCCATTGTTAGATTTTGCAAGTGTGTATGCCACCAAAAAGAGTTTTATGTTACGTAATCCAAAAGTTTATTAATAATATCTGCCATAACCTATACTGAGAATGACACAAAGTTTGATGAAAAAATGGCTCTGAGCACTATGGGACTTAACTTCTGAGGTCATCAGTCCCCTAGAACTTAGAACTACTTAAACCTAACTAACTGAAGAATGTCACACACAGCCATGCCCGAGGCAGGATTCAAACCTGCGATTGTAGCGGTCGCGCGGTTCCAGACTGTAGTGCCTAGAACCGCTCAGCCACTCCGGCCGGCTTTGATGAAATGTACAAATATCTTCTTACATCTTCCCACATTTTAATGACACTGATCAATCCTTTTTTGAACAAGGGGCACTGTCTGGCAACTGTTAACTTTTATAGATCCTTACAAACAGACAGTTTAGTAATTGATAGAAGATTTTTATGGCACTACAAAGTTGAACAAGGAAGACATGCCACTAGGAAAACTGAGAAAGAATATAAGTAGAGGAGATATTTTGGCTTTCCTGCAAGTCAGAATACTGGCTCTGAAGGACATGAATATGAAACTACAAGAAGTTTTTGATGTCTTTATTATGGGTGGAATACGTATACAGACAAACACCTGTCATATTAACCACCAGTCAGCAAAAGGGGTTACGAATGATACTTTGTTTCTTTGTTCTTCTTGTTCTTCTCTCTCTCTTTTAATGGCACTGTTTGGAATTCATGAATCCTCTATTGTTAATACAATAGTAAAGGAAACCTTTGCAATGTAGATAGACACTAACATGAGCAACCATCCCAGCGTAACACAGTAGTTTAAAACTAAACTCCTCCCGAACAGGCCACGAAGTCCCAACGGTACTGAGCAGCCGCCATGTCATCCTCAGCTCATAGGCATCACTGGATGCGGATACGGAGGGCATGTGGTCAGCACACCGCTCCCACAGCCGTATGTCAGTTTCCGAAACTGGAGCCGCTACTTTTCAATCAAGTAGTTTCTCAGTTGGCCCCACAAGGGTTGAGTGCACCCCGCTTGCCAACAGCACTCGGCAGACCGAATGGTCACCCATCCAAGTGCTAGCCCAGCCCAACAACTTCGGTGATCTGACTGGAACCGGTGTTACCACTGCAGCAAGGCCATTGGCCCAACACAGTAGTTCACGTTCTCCAAAATCGAGATGTCCAGGAAAAGCACCAGAACCTCTTCACTTCTACAGAGTACAAAGTCTGATATTTCACACTACCAATAAAAAGGAAGTAACAACCGAAAAAAGCAGTATGCATAAATGATTGTAATGCAAATCAAAGGGAAATACATTGACACAGCCAATATTATTGTATAGATTATAAAGAGCCTAACTATTTTACACTATGCTCTGTGTTAATCGTAATACCATAAAATTTATATCCAGTTTAACTTATGATAATATTTTGCATCTTTTTTTGGCAGCTGATTAGATCTACAAACAATACTGTAACACAAATCTATAAACTACAAAAAATCTATAAACTACAAAAAAATCTATAAACTACAAAAAATTATGATAATTTTGGACATATCATTGCAATATGACAATGAAGGGGTTAAAGTAGGCTGCTCCAACAATGCCCCATTGGGCACAAGTGTCCATGATCAACAATATGCTCACCTGCAGACAGGTGCAGAGGAGGCAGCTCGGTTTCATGTACTTTTGTGCGTGCAAAAGCAATGAGGCCAAACCTGTGCACAGGCCCTCAGCCAGGGCAATACAATCATGTTGCCTACAGATGGATACTCGAGCTGGAACAGCCTGGGTCAAAGGAACTGAGAGTGTTCTTACACACATTAAGTGTTTATTTTTGCAGAATGGAAAACAGATGTCATAAAGTAGCTCTTTTGTGTATTACAAGTTTTGACTTATGTAAGATATTTCAAAGACAAAATCCTCCTTCCTTTTATTACAACAGAAAATATTTGAAAAGCTGAAATTTTCACACAATTTACAGAATGTTTCTTTGCATTTTATCAGGTAATATCAATTTTCACATCTTCTTTAAAGAATGTCATTAACTAAAACGAATGTTATATGTTGCTCACATATACTGACTGCACACTTTTTTTCAGGTATTAATTACAGACTAAGGCCTACAATAATCCCACGCATATGTATGTGTGTATACATACATCCGAGTTCATGTACACTGATGGTAGTGGTGAAAATATACTAGTTTTGTTATACAATTGGAGTTACCTCAGGTAGATACATCACTACCTAAATCCTTTTTACTTTGAGCTCCATAAGATGAGACAATACTGAATTTTTCAGTTAAAGAGGAGTTCCTAGCAGGATGTGTCATACTCATATGGTCAATGAAGGAATGCTTACTGTAAAATGTAGATGGGCAAAAATTACATTTGAGTATTTTTTCTTGGTTGTGTTTCTGTATGTGAACTTCAAGAGAATGCTTATAAGCATATGTCTTTGGACAAAGGACACACTCATATGGCCTTTTTATAGATCGTCGCTTTTTTGTGGATTTCTTATAGCTCCTATTATGTTTTCTTTTATGAAGACTACTACCATCAATCTTATTTCCTTTGTGTAGTAGTGCATGTTGCTGATACTGAACCTCATTATGGAACCTACTTTTACAATGATCACAAGTATACCTGTACATTCTCTCATGATCTTGATAGTGTGTCTGAAGATCTGAAGCACTACAAAAGTATTCTGAACAGAGTCTACACATGTTGTTTATATTCTGCAGATGATTTATTATATTATTCTTACTATCAAATGAAGTAAAGCATTTGCTGCACTGGAAATAGCCAACATCTTCTTCTAGGTGCTCCTCATTTATATGCCTTAACAAATCATCCTTTTCAGAGAAGTCTTCAGAACAATGGTGACAATGTGTATCTGGTATTCTGTTTTCAAGAAATTTGATAGAATCAGTAATTTCTCTTGGCCAGTGACTTTGTTCATCTTTACTCCATCCGTACCACTTACTTATGGCTGATTCTGGGCTTGAAGTATTGTCTGCACTATCTGCCTGACAACCATCAACTGGTTTTTCAGAGACAAGCCACTTAGTTATTTGCCATGTATAGCACGGACCTGCAACAAACAAACGCACTCAGAATTGATATCAACAATTTTTCCTGTATACACAATAAACAATGGTTTATATCCTGCAAGGATTTCAGAAGGATAATATTATATCAATATTTCAAAAGCACAACAGTAAATCAACTATTAATCAATACATCAAAATAGTGAACTGTAAGAATTATATGCATCAGGTAATTGTTCTTTTTTGCTGGTAACTAGTATTTATTACATCTCCGGCTGTGTCATTAAAATTAACAACAGTAACAGAGCTGTGAAAAGAAATACTGAACATTAACTGAAGGTATTCATACTTGCGACAACCAAACAATCAAGTCTAAAACAGGAAAATAAGAGGGACTGGGGTTTAAAGTCAAATGAAATTCAGCAGTGTTCAGGTAATATGATAGGACTGCAGAGAAATTTAAGAAACAATACAATGTGTATTTGGCAGGAAAGCTAGCCTATTTTCCCCGTCTTCAAAGAAATAAAATTTTTTTTGTTCCTATGATTTTCACTACCTTGACAGTGTTATACAGAAAAAAGTAAAAGGTAAAGTTTTTGTGGCTTATAATTGCCAAGTGGAAGTTGAAGCTAAACTACATATTTCTGATAACTAATCTAGGAGTAAAGGAGACCGCTCACTAAATAGTAGAACCATTGAATCTTCAACACAGATACATAAAAAGAGTCAAATCCTTCACACACACACACACACACACACACACACACACACACACTTCTGCAGTTACATTGTGCTGGCTGAACACACAGTGCAGGGACAGCAGCTTGTCCAGTGGATTAAGTGAGGGGTTGTGGAGGGTGGTGTGGGCAAAGGGAGAAAGAGATGGGAAGAGGTGTAGCTGGCGTCTCAAAGAGAGGTAGCAGGTGTGTGTGATAGGGTGTGGGATAGGAATGCAAGACAGAAAGGCAACTCATGCAATATATGATGACCATGATGACAGTGGTGTGGAGGCACGGTTGGGAGGGGGTGATAGGACACAGAAAGGGGAGACTGCTGGGTATAAATTGTTAGTGCAGTTAGTTAGTGCACTTTGAGACCTGGAGGATTACAGGAGCAAAGGATGTATTGCAAGGATAACATCCATCTGCATCATTCGAAAGCTGGGAAAGATTTTTTCATTCATTTTTGTGTGACGGTTGATGACTCAAAGCTTCTACTATTCAGTGAGCAGTCTCCTTCACTCCTAAATTATTAACAGTCTGTCAGAACTTTTAATTATCAAGTTTATTTCTGATAACTATTTTATTTAGTCCACCACATTCCTCAAAACCACTTCAGTTTCTCGCTAGTTTACTAATTCCAGTTTTAACTTAACTCGGAACACCTTCCAATACATGTGATTGGGCAGAAATTTTTTTATGAAAAATACATAATCTCTTAATCAATGTGTTTGTTTATTTTGAGAGCACTTATAATATCCAGTAAATAATAAGGAAGCATGACAGAAAGAAAGGTGTTTGCATTCTATTAAGTGATCTAGTAATCGAAGTGAGGAGAATTTTCAATAATTACATTGCAGAATACAGAGATTTTGGCAAAATCAAGAAGCATGATAAAGAAAAAATGATGTATTGAATGAAAGCTGTAGGTACTCAAATGACATACAGTTTCCATGCAAAATTACACATTCTCTGAAATCATTTATTGGTAGATATTAGTCAACTATTCACATTATTAGTAGGCCTACATCAGAGATCACTCAAGTTCATTTTTATAGATCTTTTGTTTCACCTATTGTTTTGCATGATGAGGTGGTTTATGAGTAATTTAATTTTTACATACAAAATGCTTTTCTGATAACATGTTATTCTAGCCTGTGTCATTGAGATAACATCAGATTTCTTGTGTTGTAGCTGTTTATTTTGTTGCAATACCCTGTGCTGTTTAAATGAGAATGATTTGCAATCAGACAGACTCATAAATGTAAAGTCTGTCCAGGCTCAGTATTTTCACCTAAATGAATATGGTCTCAATTACCATTAGCTACTTGATATTCACAGCAGAGCAAACACCTCTGTCAAACTTCTCAATTCTTTAGTCTTCAGTTATAAGCGTCCAAGATGCACCGGCACATTTTCTGTTGTCATCTATCCATCTTCTGTAAGATCATCTTGGTCATTTCTTACCTCTTGCAATCCAGCAAAGGACTTCTTTAGTCACTCTAAATCCATTCATCTGGCTACATGTCTACCCACCTTCATTTTGTTTTCAATACACTCTTAATTATCTCTTACACTCCCAATCAAATTGAAAATATGAGCAACATAGCTCCTATATTTCATGGATTAACCTCCAAAAATATATGCAACATATGGCCTACACTGGCTGTTTCTCAGCTTTGTACCATATTGACCCCATAATAAGATGCCACTGCATGCAAGCCGCACCTCTAAATTTTGAGGAAGAAATTAAAACAAAATATTATGCACAAAAATAAAAGGAGAAAAGTTACCAGAGATTTACTTGTTGTTACATGTGATATGTATGTATGTACCATAAACATTTGTTCTAACATATAACACATATGCACCTAATATACTGGTACCATATTTTACCTTATTCATTCTCAGAACTGTAAGTACCAGTATTAACTTCATCACTCTCATTCTCTTCCCACAACATGTTATCCTCATTGCCCTCCACTACATTTGATACACAGCATTTCTTGAACCCCTTGATGGTGGATTCTGAAAACATGGAGGACCATGAAGCAAGAATCCACTCACACAGAAGGGTGACATGGCTTCTAAATTTCACCAGATGGTGAAAGGAAATGGTCTTCTGGGGCTGTTCTTGAAAGGCTTGCTGTTTTGAAGCCTTTCCTCTGGTTTTTGTGACGAGGTATATGTTTGGGGCAGCAAGTTTATCTTTTACTTCAGCAGTTAGATGTCCCTTCAGGGGAGTTAGAACAGAAAAAAAATTTCACATTTTCGGATTTTTATCTCATTATAAAATTTGTAATTTTCCAAATATATATATCACTTACAAACTCACATGGAAAGTATTTTATTTTATTTATTTATTTTTAATATAATCTACACTGGTTGAAAATGTTAAAATTTTTACGTGCACTACTTCAAGACCTAACAAAATCGGTAGTTTTTTTATTTAGAAGGCTGTGGATTGCTGTGTTATAAAGGTTAAATTATGTGTTTGTATTGGCAGCACTGTCAAAACCAGTAAAGTTGAAACAAAGTTTGAGAAACAAGAAACTTTTTGATGGTAAAACCATAAGAGGCAGGCTTACAGACAAAATGATTGATTAACTAAAGCAGTATTATGGGAAGGCCATTAGAAATAATACTGAGGATTTGTTGAAAATGAAGCAGGCAGTATGGGCTATCTTCTTCCACAGACTGATGAAAAACCAGTATACCACCTTTGCCCTCCTGGACCTGATTCATGGTACAATTACTGCAAAAGCCCAGTACTCAAACAGTTCATACAGCCATATACATTCCATCCCAGCAGCAGTCATGGATATCATAAAACCTATTTACAGAGACCTGGCAAATCCTGAATTACTGAAGAAATGTCTGCATGGTCAGACTCAAAATCCCAATGTGTTGTTCAGTAATCTTATATGGATTTGCTTACCAAAAAATGTCTTTATCGAATGAAGACACTAAAGTGTGTGTGTGTGTGTGGGGGGGGGGGGGGGGCAGTGATGCTGTTATTGCTTTGGTACGGTGAAAGTGCTACTGGATATGGGAATTAATCCTGGAGCAGATGTGTTATCATGACGCAGGAGCCATGAATTATTTTGCCACATTTCAGGCCATTTCCTTCTCACATTTTCTCGCAGGCATTGCAACACGTCCTGATAGTACCATTGGTTAACAGTTTTTCCCTGTAGCATGAATTCATGATGAACTAATCCTTCAAAGCCAAAGAAAACTTTCAGCATGGCTTTGACTTTTGACCTGACTCAGCAAGCAAAAAAGGCTTGGAGAACCTTTCCTGACCCATTGTGAAGATTGAATCTTGGTCTCAATATCGTAACCATAGACCCATGTTTTATCATCAATTATGATTCTCTTAAGGAACATCCCAAAGCTGTTCAGAAATGGCGCAATCCAAAAGCTGTTCAGAAATGGTGAGGCGAAGGTCTTTCTGGTCTTGACTCATGAGCCGTGGGGTGAACTTGATGCCAACACGATGCATTCATAGATTCTTTGTCAGGATTTCATAACATGATCCAACTGAAATGATAATTCTTCTGCAACCTCTTGGACAGTCAATCTTCAATTGGCACATACAGTTTCATTGACATTCCTGACATGAGCATTGCAGGTAGATGTTACAGAGTGTCCTGAACAAGGTCATCTTTAACTTTTGTCTGCCTATTTTTAAACTGTGTGAACCATTCATAACATCAATTATGGCTTAAGCACTCATCACCATAGGCTTCCTGCATCATTTGGAATCTCTCTTTAAAAGTTTTCTTTAGTTTCGCGCAAAATTTAATGTAGACGCATTGCTCTTCTAACTCTGGCATCTCGAAATTAGCAAGCTTTGCAACACAACATTCTACTCAATACAGCACTGAACAATATGTAACAGATATACCACTATGAAACTTCTGGCAGTTACAATTAAACACAAGCATGTGCAGAGATGCCAACCGCATTTCTTTCCAACACATATTCATCCCTGTCGGTGCACAACTACTGTGCAAAAAAATGAAATCACTGTGCTGCCTCATCCTCCATACTCTCCAGACCTGGCCCCTGCAGGCTTTTTTTTTTTTTTTTTTATTCCCAAAGTTGAAAACTGAATTGAAAAGATAAAGATCTGCAATGACAGACGAGCTAAAAGAAAATTCACAGATGGCACTTCACACGATCCAGCAAGAGGCGTACCAAGACTGCTTTCAGAAGTGGAAATGGTATTGGGAGCAATATATCAATTGTGGAGGAGAGTATTTCAAAGGAGACCATGTACAATAAGTGAAAGGTCAGTGCAGAAAAATTTTGTGGACAAAGTTCTGGAATTTTTTGAACAGAACTTGTATTAATTCATAAGCATACACTGCTGTGTACTGATCACTAGAAAATCTACTTGTCTCAATGTTTTTGAGCTTGTATTCTGTCTTAATATATGTATCATCTCCTCCTTTTCCCATATTAGCTCTGCATGAGTGTAATCTTTTACATGTAAGTTATCTAACCCTGTAGTTATGTGGCACTCAGACAGGAATAGGATGTCTATCTTTTCAGAGTGCTCTAAATTTTCCAATGAGACAAGAAGCTCTTCTACCTTTCTACTCAATCCTCTAATATTTTGATGAACTAAACTAACCTTACTTTTCTGTTTATTATTAAACATTTTATGGGGGGCTCTTCTGTCATTTTGAATTCTTTCAAAACAGGGTGCCTCAATCCTGACTCTAACCCTTAAAAAAAAGTTCCTCTTGTAGTACCACAATCCTTTGGGACTCTATATCCTTTTACCAGTCTCATCCCCACTCTCCTGAAGAGGGCATATGTGTAATATCAGTATGCTGCTACGATTTTGTCTTTTCTGGTTATCTGGAGTCAAATACATTGAAGATTCTCTTTTTCAGTAAATTAATAATTTGCATTAATTTAAGCTATTGTTTTGACATCATTTACGTTGGGCCTCACCAATATGCAGAATGAAGGAAACATGTTGAATTAAAAGCTGATGTACCATCACAATTTGTACATTATACAAACTTCAGGCACGTGGTAGGAATAAAACTGCTATTGTAATTATGGAATAATTAACAATTAAAATTCCAATATTTCTAGTCATTGAAAGACACCTATTTTTATGTTTTCAAACTAAGAAACAAATTGTATCCATAATAGAAATATAACGTGGTAATTTTTCAGTCAGAATTAAGCATACTAATGTTTTAATTGGTGTTAGTTAATGGAATTGTAAAGTTTTACTCATACAAAATTTAATTAATTGAATCTCGGCCTTTCATTAAATAAAACTAATCCCTCAGTTCACCTGAAAATGATAAGATGATTATCCTTTATGTAAGTAAAATGATATATGCAAATTTATGAAATATATTGTTGTAATGATAAAACATGTAATTTATAGTCTTAATAGAAACAGATTTTTTCCTGTCTTTGTATGAAATTATTCACTTTTATTTCAAGTAAATTTCTATGTAAGATGTACATAAACATTTTAATTGTTAAACCTAAAAATTTAATATGTAACAATGCCAGTAATTCTTTAAAATCATATAAATAGAGGTGATTTGTATGCCGCCATAGAGTTGGAGTTCAGTTTGACGTCGGTCATGAGACAGTGTTAAGTCAATTTTACATGTAGTTCACCACTGAACATCTAGCGTGCAAAAAAAAACTAGTTGTGAACACAAATTCCTGGAGCTTATTTCTACCATTGCATGACTTCTGAGTAGCGATGCAGTAACATCAAAATGAACCTATGGTAGCATTAACAAGCAGCACCCTGTATTACACAAGATACGTATTATTTATTTGGTGGAAGACATCCGTAATAATAGAACTTAGTATTATTCTGTTTTCTTGTGTTAAGTAACAATACACATCCCAAACTTCACCACACAAAATCCATTTTTGCCACATTATATTACACTCTCTGACAGTAGAAACCAAAGGGATCAGCTTTGTGTGATGGTGGCTCCCTGTATGTTATCTGCAAAAAGCTCAACCAACCTATGTATCCCTCACCTGTTCAGGTGTAGGCCATGTCTAGTATATCCATATTCCCAAACTGTAGCAATGCACTGCTTTAATATGTTATTTCATTTCAGTCAGCTGCTGCTTGCTCAACTCAGTGCTCACATGCCTCACAGCAGTGTTAACCCAGGGCTGGTCATGGCACTGCAGGACCTCCACAAAACTCACATTTGTTCATGAAGTTCTACTAATATTTCATCCATATCAACCCTAATGCTGTAATTACTGTCCGTAGGCATGCTGTTCCCTGCTCCACCTACTTCTTCTTCTTCTTCTGCTTCATTAGCTCCCTTCCTGGATCATGTGTGGCTTGTTTTGCATGTCTTCTTTTTTCCCAATACCTCTTCATTCTCTTGCTTCTTCTGTTTCTTTCTTCTTCTATTAAGATAACTTTGATTTTGGTGTCCGGCCACCTGTAACAATCCACCAACCCTTTATACTTTTCCCTGCCCTGTACTACAGCCTGCAGATTCCTTTCTTTTATTCCTACAGCCTTCCAGTCATCTCTGACTTCCTTCACCCAGTTGTTTCCCATATGACATGTTACATTCCATATCTTCTTAGTCAACCTCTCCTCGTCCATCCTCATGATGTGCCTAGCAAATCACAACCTCCTCTTCCACATCTCACTCAATATGGGTTCAATCTTTTCATACAATTCCTGTCGTAATATGTATATCCAGATATCCCCATGTTTTTTTGTGCCCCAGAAGTCTCTCAAAAGTTTCCGCTCCTCCTTCTCCAACTGTATACAAGCTCTCTTGCTGAGTGTGATGCATACAGAGCAGCATTTCTTACAGTTGCTGTGTAATGTTGCAATTTGGGATTCCGTGACAGATTTTTCTTGCCATATATTGTTTTCACCACATACCGAAGCTTCTGCAAAACCTGTGCCCTGTCTACTGCGCTACTGTTGCTCTGTATGCCACCAGTTATCTTCTCCCCCAAATAAGGAAAACTGTTGGCCTTCTCAACCACTTAGCCATCTATCTTCCAGTCAATGTCTTGGTCTTCTTATATGCAGCCTCCAGTCCAACCTTTTATGCTGTTTTGGCTAGATTTTTTTGATGCTGTCTTTGCCTCTTCCTCTGTCTCATTTAACATTTCCTTTATTATTGAATGTGTTGTAGTATCCAGTCCTCTATCTTCTAACACATCAAGCAGAGTACTTCTGTCAGCTGAATCGTAGGCCTTTTGGAAGTCCACAAATGTCATTATCACCTTTTTTCCTTTCCTGTGTTTGTGTTCTATTATCCTTTTTATTCCAAATATCTGTTCTGTACAATTCCTCCCTTTTTTAAAGCCACACTGATACTCTCCTATTGTTGGGCCCAGTTGTTCTTCAACTCTGTTCAGCATGATTCTCAACAAAACCTTGTACCCTATGTTTAAGAGAGAGATGCCCTGTAGTTATCCAGTACTTTCTTGTTCCCCTTCATGTGTAGTGATATTATAATGGCTTCTTTCCAGTCTATGGGTATTTCGTGTGTCCATTTTACAGCTGGTGCTTCTGCATTCAACAAATCCCTAAAATACCTAGCCATTTCCTCGCACACCTCTTTCTCGCCAATTTTTATTGTGCCACCTTGTCCTATTATGAAGGTTTCTTTTGCCTTGAAGCTTTTAATTTTGCTCTTCATTTCTCTATAAAAGATTCATGATTTGTCTTTCTTGAAGCCTATGTTTGCTTCTATAAGTTTTTCATTCCATCTACTTCTCTTGGCATTTCTGATCATTTTGCTAGCAATTTTTCTTGCATTCTGAAGTTTGACCAGTCTTCTTGCTTTTTACAGGATTGCCATTTCATCTATGCTTTCCTCCTGGTCTCGACTGCATTCTTACATTCATCCGTCCACCACTCATGCTTCCTTTCCTTGTTGTTAGTAGCCAGTCACACTGCCTCTTCTTCCATCATATCTCTCACTCTCTTCCAATCACTCTGAACTACCATTCTCTTTGCATACTCTGCTCTATGTTTTTTCAGAAGATCTAGGTCGATTCTGTGAGTGTTTATGGTCCTACGTTTCCTTGCTCTGTTGGGTATCCATCTGCATTTTATTTCGACAAGGTAGCGATCTGATTCCATCCTACTATTTTTCTTCACTTTCGGGTTCATAATCTCTCTGTGATTACTTGCTGAAAATGACTAGAGAAAAACAAATATTGCAGCATCTCTGGATCATCCACCTTCCCCTTGCACTTTCCCTTTTTCTCTCATAATTTCTCCTAGCAGCCTCATAACTTGTTCCTGTCTGCACTGGCATGTTTCACCCTAGCAAGTTCTTCTGTAACCCTGTCCTTTCTCATTCCTTCCTCTTCTCACTGCATATTCCTTCCATTTCCACATCACTCACCATGACCAAGTCTGACATCAACCCCAGTTAGGTGGCAAAATTTCATTTCATCCCATAATCAAGTCTTTACCACATAAATAAGAGCCACAGCACTAATGATAAATTGTATCCAGTAGAAGATAATCTCTTACGTATATCCAGCTCTCCAGTCCTGCCATGAAGATTGTTTTGCAGTTGTTCTCCTTTTCTACAGTTCCTGAAACAAAATTTTAGGTCCGATTAAATCACTATTACCTGTCCCAAAATGAACTCGCCTTTGAAAATAAAATCATTAAACAAATCTATTCTCTGCCAATGCATGATAAGTCAAACTCAAAATTCCAGGTTTCACTTATACAGAAAATCTACATGAAAATCTGTTGGGTTAAAACTATATAGATATTCAAAGGACATAGCATAGTTCTGTTTTCATGAACAATTGAACAATAAAACACAAGATGAACACATCATTTACACAAGTATCAGTCAATTGAAAATGAGACATTTTTATTTCAAAGCCCAGGAACATTAATGTATAACAATTCCAACCAAAATTGAGGCACCTCTGAGGACGTCGTCATGACAGGTGAGTCTCTCTCATCCTGGGGTCTGAGTGACCAGTCCATCCTTTTTAAACTTCCCCAACCTATGCCCTCCCCAATGAAGGAACTATTAGTTCTGAAAGTCAGATAGTGTATTCCAAAACTATTCATTCAAATTAATACAGGAGGTTGAGAACATCAAATCAAATGTATTTACTTACGGTTGACTGCAATTTCAGATGCTAGGTATAACTTACAGAGAAGGTAGTTTATAATGGTAATTACACCAGTGGCATTCACAGGAACTCCTTGAATGTATGACCATTGGCCTGCATGCATGCAGTACATCGTTGGATTTTTGAGTGTCATGTCCATTCAAAGATTCTTGGTATGTCTGTAACAGTACCAGCAGCAAAAGCGATTCTAACGATGAGATCTTCTGTTTCCACAACAGTTTCGTACACCAGCTATTTAATATGACCCCAGAGGAAGAAATTCAGACATGACAGATTAGGTGACCAGGGGCCAACGTGGCCGATCCATCGATTCCCAAAAGTGGCGCTCAGATGATTGCTCAAAGCAGTGCAGAAATGGACTAGCATTTCATCGAGCTAGAATTATATCCATTGTTAACATTCAGAGGTACATCCTCCGGCAGTTTTGGCAACACATGTTTCACAAATATCTGATATCTCTGTCCATTGAGGCACAATGCAATAATGTATGGTCCAACCAACCTACCAAGAGAATGACAGCCCACACATTAACAGTGAATCACAGCTGATGAGCATGAGATCATGGCCATTGTCTCATAATCTAAATAAATAAAAATCAGTTGCTGCATGTATGAAAGCTCATCACATGAGAACAGCTTGACTGATTTGTTTTCCCCCCTCCTGCTGTCAGAACGAGGTTTGTGCGAAAGAAGTTTTTTGAATAATCCAACAGAAAAGTTGGAAATTAAAATCAGTTAGGAAAGATCATCATTTGAAAACAGCTAGATCAATTCTTTTTGTATGGAAAAGAATTTTTTTTTTAAATTGCATTCTCTTTGACAGTCCTGCTGTCACATTTTCATAACAAAAAAATCAGTTTGACAGATATATCATTCAGATGGACAAAAGCAGGTAAGCCGTATTTTTTGTAACATATAAGTAATATGTAATACATAAAGAGGATGCTTTGTTACCACAAAGTTCTTGACTAATTTACTTCCAGATTTTATATGATACTCTATTGAACATTCGGACAGTCATAGGCCATATATTTTTGTAATATACTACACATATACATAAATACTGTATATATGTAATGTATAAAGGATAAAGGTTGTTACCAAAAATCTCGAAAATATCTTGGTGGCTTTACTTCAGGTTTTTACATGATTCTCTACTGAACATTCAGATGGAAATGGACATCGAGATAAGGGAGGAGGAGATGATGGACAGAAAGAGGAGGAGAAGGTCATGCACAGAGAGCCCGGGGGTGGAGGGGGGGGGGGGGGGGGGAGGGAGATGTACAGAGAGAGTGGGGATGAGAAGATGGGCAGATAGAAAGAAGCAAGGAATTCAGGATGTATATGCAATTTCCATACATATTTAGCAACTGTGAAGCATTGCTGGGTTTGTAGATAGTTTTTTAAATTCGACATATGAATTTCAAACTCAGAGGTTATCTTCTGAACCTTAAGCACAGAGATTCATATTATACTGGTATCATATGATTATAATCTTCGGTGTCAAAATGTAATTTTTTGAGGAGGAAAATTTTTTATGATACACATTAATGTCATAAAGGTTACTAGAACTCTGAGATGTCTATTTTAAGAAAAGCTTCCCCTGTGAGTACTGATCTTCCAAGGAAAACCTAAATACACTTTTCACACAAGTGGCATGCTGCTCTTAGAAAATGTGAAAAATTATCTAACGGGAATGAGATTTCTCCAAATTGAGGTAGACATGTGCATATCTTACATGTGGCAAAGAAAAATCAGATAATGGAGCATCACAGATACAGTTTGAAGTTTGAGTGATACCATCCCTCATTTCACTAATATTCTTCCTTTGGTGTCAGATTAAAAAATTCTGACACAAGCTTCAAGACACCTTTATTTTTGCGTGGAGGGGCTGACACAGGCTATGAAAATTTGTATTTTAGGATTCTATGTGCAATAAGGACAATGACCAATATGTACAGAAGTAACAGTACAACCTCTTGCTAAAATCTGGAGTTCAGTCTTTAAGACATGTAGCATCTATTAGTTAGCTTCTTAGGGGAAAAACCAAATTGACTTTGTCCAACAGTCAGACAACAGCATTCCCAGAAGGTTCAAGAAGCCAAGGAAGAAATTTAAATGGTAAAAAATTAAAAGTCTGTTTCAAAGTGTGTCATGAACTTCTGTACCATCTGTACACATTTCAGATTCTGAAACTCCATTTTAAGTTTGAACTTCAGTTATAGTTACTGCCTATGGTACTTCCTCTACAGTAACTAGCATTTTTCTTTTATTAAAGCTCTATTTTTAATGGTATTCACATTCTAGTTCTTTCAAGAAAAAATGTATATTTTTCACAATAATTGTCTGTGGTGTTGTGAAGTCACGTGCCTCCAGTAATCTTTTTCACTCCTGGGACATTTTGATAATACATGAAATACTGTATGTCCCTTTAACGATCTGACAGCATTTTTCTTCACACTGAGGTCAGGTTCTTAATCTGGGTGAACAATGCTCATTGATGTTATGGTGATGGGTGATATTTTTTAGATAATTGCTATTTTTTTCCTGATGGACAACCACAACAATACTATACCACATCAGCTATAATGCCGATAAACATCTGGGAATGGTGATGCTGTGAGTTGTGTACAATGTCAAAAAATCAGATAAGTATCTTGCTATTTTTATTTTTAATTGCTGCACGAGTTAAATACTGAAGTAAGTGGCTGTTTTGGTGAAATCCAAAGGTGATACCAGCACACAGTTTGCTAGTACATGAGGAGAACATAACTGAACATGTGTTCTGTCTTGTCTGCTGTTGATAACACAACCTGAGTTTAAGAGAGATAAGTATTTATACATTATGACAGATGTGCTGCACGATTGCAATTGGTATACAGGAATGGTGCACTATACCTCACTCTGCAGATATAGCTAGTAGAACTGAGATTCAAATTAGTAGCAACCAAGGAAGAAGTTATTTATTTATTTCCTGAAAGACAACCAGCTGCATGCTAATTCAACAGTGTGTCTTGCAATAGCCTTAACTATCCCAGTTGACCGAAGTCCAGCTGATGCAGCTTGAACTTACAATAAACTTGCAGCACTGAGATGTGACAACAATCACCTACTCCATGCTACCACATCCAGAAATGTTATTGGATTTGTGTTGCACCTCAGTAATATCAATTCCAAATTTCATTCTTTTTGCTTCTGATTCAGTTCGTTACATCCTGCAGTCTTACAATTTTTTGTAATGATGTTTCACAAGGCAAACTGCTATAACCCTGTATGTAATACTTGAATATATGCTGTGGCACCAGGTCACGGCACACTACACTTAAAATTTTCTGCCACCATCATCTGTGCAGGCCAGCCACCAGAGGCCACCTGCCATGGGCAACATGAATTGTGCACACAGTATGGTATCCGCCATGCCATCTACGCTCACATTGTGTCAAACTTATTGTCAGAGATGCTTGTATCAGTACCTAGGTTGTTTCTAAGTTTATATCTATGTTCTCAACTGTTGTTTGCTTGGTTCATTGTGGCCAGGCTGTTGTTTGTGTCTTACAGTAAGATATATGAAGCTCAACCCATTGACTGTATCTGACATAGATTTCTGACAAAGATATGCCATACTGGTATGGCATGGAATGCAACTAAACTGAGATCTCCTGTGTCCTATGTCACCTATTACTGTAAGATTCTTCCCTTAAGCAGAAGTTAAATAACACACTTAATCAGATCTCAGTACAGAAGTCTTCGAATCTATGATCAGTAACAAGTAGGAATGTCATTGTTTTGTTGGTCTGTCATTGTTTTCATTTCTTTTATTGTCCATCTTAAAGAGTGGAATTTAATTTCAGAGTCCCTTCTCCAAGATTATTATGGGTCAATGCACCACAACAGATAAGTTACATTTCTCATTATAGTTTTGGTGCCAGCTGAAGTAAAAATAATTCACTCTGATTAAACTTATGGCAGATACTGCTTTCCAGCGTGACGAAAGCTACTGATTAATCTAAGACATCCAAGAACTGAAGATGACCATTCTGATTCACCTCTACAATGAAATTCTGACCTGTTTGATTTAACACTTTCCACTGACAATCTTACATCTAAGTATATGTACAGTGCCCTATTGACAATGCTCATTTGCTCTTTTAGATTTCATTTGACAACTGTGCCTGAGTCTCTGTTCAGTGGTGTCAACATTTACGATATAAGGTCTGTTCTTCATGCTTGTGATGCACTGCTGCAATGAGTCTGATAACTTACTCCATGCCCTAAACATTATTTGCTGGATTTATGTCCAAGTAATCAGAGTGACTCAGTTTAAAGAATATCTACCAGTATAGATGCTCTCATTTTGTGTATGAGTTTCGGGGGGAGGGGGGGAACTGTCATTTAATGTAATGGGAGTCTATACATCCAACTGCTGCTACAGTTTTGTTATTGATGTGGCAGTGTACTTGTCACTGATGTATTTTGACAGTGTTAACCACACTGAATGTTTAATTTGTTGCTGAAATGGTTGCAGGTGTTCTGGCACACACAGCAATTTTTAAAAATTAAACAAAAGATTGTATTAAACTTTGCTTTCAGAATGGAATAAAGTACAGCACCACATTTAAAATGTCCTGTGTTGGTTTTGGTGCATATTCCACATATAGTAAAATGTGTTTACAGCTGGTATAATAATCATCATGAAGATAGCGAAGATTAAGAAAGGCATAGATGCCCAGTACATCTGATACATATGATGTTGTAAAGTGAAGGCAACCTTTAGTGGCTTTGGCAGTGAATCACTGTCAACAAGTACTCTGCAAACAACTGTGAAGTGCATGGCAGACGGTACTTCCCATTATCCAGTTACTTGAGCTTCTTTCTGTTCCGTTCATGTATGGAGTGCAAGAAGAATGACTGCATTAAAGCTTCTGTGCACTCTGTAATTAATACAATCTTGTCCTCATGATTCCAACTGGAGCAATAAGTAACAGACTGTATTATATTCCTGGATTCATCTTTTAAAACTGGTCCTTTGTAATTAGGCTTTCACTGGATAGCTTGTGTCTATCTTCAAATATCTGACATGTCAGTTTCATCAGCATTTCACAGATCAAACAGTCAAGCAAGCCTGTGACCATTTATGCTGCCCTTCTCTGCATATTTTCAACATTCCCTGTTGGTCCTTTTTGGTGTAGGTCCCACACACTTGAACAACATTCTAATTAGTTAGTTAGTTGGTTGTGCGTTCCATTGATCAATCACACGGTACGGTAGCTGTTATGATGTGGAATGTGTCAAGTGCACAAGAAATGCACATATGAAACAAGATTTTTTAATACACACACACACACACACTTGTGTCTGTATATGTGTGGATGGATATGTGTGTGTGTGTGTGTATGTGTGTGTGTGTGCGAGTGTATACCCGTCCTTTTTTCCCCCTAAGGTAAGTCTTTCCACTCCCGGGATTGGAATGACTCCTTACCCTCTCCCTTAAAACCCATTTCCTTTCGTCTTTCCCTCTCCTTCCCTCTTTCCTGACGAAGCAACTGTTTGTTGCGAAACCAGAATTCTGTGTGTATGTTTGTGTTTGTTTGTGTGTCTATCGACCTGCCAGCGCTTTCGTTCGGTAAGTCACATCATCTTTGTTTTTAGATATATTTTTCCCACGTGGAATATACCTAAAAACAAAGATGATGTGACTTACCAAACGAAAGCGCTGGCAGGTCGATAGACACACAAACAAACACAAACATACACACAAAATTCAAGCTTTCGCAACAAACTGTTGCCTCATCAGGAAACAGGGAAGGAGAGGGAAAGACGAGGATGTGGGTTTTAAGGGAGAGGGTAAGGAGTCATTCCAATCCCGAGAGCGGAAAGACTTACCTTAGGGGTAAAAAAGGACGGGTATACACTCGCACACACACACATATCCATCCACACATATACAGACACAAGCAGACATATTTAAAGACAAAGAGTTTGGGCAGAGATGTCAGTCGAGGCGGAAGTGCAGAGGCAAAGATGTTGTTGAATGACACGTGAGGTATGAGTGGCGGCAACTTGAAATTAGCGGAGATTGAGGCCTGGTGGGTAACGGGAAGAGAGGATATATTGAAGAGCGAGTTCCCATCTCCGGAGTTCGGATAGGTTGGTGTTGGTGGGAAGTATCCAGATGTGCTGGCCGTGCACCAAGGCATGTTTAGCCACAGGGTGATCCTCATTACCAACAAACACTGTCTGCCTGTGTCCATTCATGCGAATGGACAGTTTGTTGCTGGTCATTCCCACATAGAATGCATCACAGTGTAGGCAGGTCAGTTGGTAAATCACGTGGGTGTTTTCACACGTGGCTCTGCCTTTGATCGTGTACACCTTCCGGGTTACAGGACTGGAGTAGGTGGTGGTGGGAGGGTGCACGGGACAGGTTTTACACCGGGGGCGGTTACAAGGATAGGAGCCAGAGGGTAGGGAAGATGGTTTGGGGATTTCTTAGGGATGAACTAACAGGTTACGAAGGTTAGGTGGACGGCGGAAAGACACTCTTGGTGGAGTGGGGAGGATTTCATGAAGGATGGATCTCATTTCAGGGCAGGATTTGAGGAAGTCGTATCCCTGCTGGAGAGCCACATTCAGAGTCTGGTCCAGTCCCAGAAAGTATCCTGTCACAAGTGGGGCACTTTTGTGGTTCTTCTGTGGGAGGTTCTGGGTTTTAGGGGATGAGGAAGTGGCTCTGGTTATTTGCTTCTGTACCAGGTCGGGAGGGTAGTTACGGGATGCGAAAGCTGTTGTCAGGTTGTTGGTGTAATGGTTCAGGGATTCCGGACTGGAGCAGATTCGTTTGCCACGAAGACCTAGGCTGTAGGGAAGGGACCGTTTGATGTGGAATGGGTGGCAGCTGTCATAATGCAGGTACTGTTGTTTGTTGGTGGGTTTGATGTGGACGGACGTGTGAAGCTGGCCATTGGACAGATGGAGGTCAACGTCAAGGAAAGTGGTGTGGGATTTGGAGTAGGACCAGGTGAATCTGATGGAACCAAAGGAGTTGAGGTTGGAGAGGAAATTCTGGAGTTCTTCTTCACTGTGAGTCCAGATCATGAAGATGTCATCAATAAATCTGTACCAAACTTTGGGTTGGCAGGCCTGGGTAACCAAGAATGCTTCCTCTAGGCGACCCATGAATAGGTTGGTGCACGAGGGGGCCATCCTGGTACCCATGGCTGTTCCCTTTAATTGTTGGTATGTCTGGCCTTCAAAAGTGAAGAAGTTGTGGGTCAGGATGAAGCTGGCTAAGGTAATGAGGAAAGAGGTTTTAGGTAGGGTGGCAGGTGATCGGTGTGAAAGGAAGTGCTCCATCGCAGCGAGGCCCTGGACGTGCAGAATATTTGTGTATAAGGAAGTGGCATCAATGGTTACAAGGATGGTTTCCGGGGGTAACAGATTGGGTAAGGATTCCAGGCGTTCGAGAAAGTGGTTGGTGTCTTTGATGAAGGATGGGAGACTGCATGTAATGGGTTCAAGGTGTTGATCTACATAGGCAGAGATACGTTCTGTGGGGGCTTGGTAACCAGCTACAATGGGGCGGCCAGGATGATTGGGTTTGTGAATTTTAGGAAGAAGGTAGAAGGTAGGGGTGTGGGGTGTCGGTGGGGTCAGGAGGTTGATGGAGTCAGGTGAAAGGTTTTGCAGGGGGCCTAAGGTTCTGAGGATTCCTTGAAGCTCCGCCTGGACATCGGGAATGGGATTACCTTGGCAAACTTTGTATGTGGTGTTGTCTGAAAGCTGACGCAGTCCCTCAGCCTTGTCCGCCGGAAGAATGACGACGGATCGGTCAGCCTTCAGATCACGGATAGCCTGGGCTTCAGCAGTAGTGATGTTGGGAGTAGGATTAAGGTTTTTTAAGAAGGATTGAGATGCAAGGCTGGAAGTCAGAAATTCCTGGAAGGTTTGGAGAGGGTGATTTTGAGGAAGAGGAGGTGGGTCCCGCTGCGACGGAGGACGGAACTGTTCCAGGCAGGGTTCAATTTGGATAGTGTCCTGGGGAGTTGGATCATTGGGAGTAGGATTGGATCATTTTTCTTCGTGGCAAAGTGATATTTCCAGCAGAGAGGTCGAGAGTAGGACAGTAAATCTTTGACGAGGGCTGTTTGGTTGAATCTGGGAGTGGGGCTGAAGGTGAGGCCTTTGGATAGGACAGAGGTTTTGGATTGGGAGAGAGGTTTGGAGGAAAGGTTAACTACTGAATTAGGGTGTTGTGGTTCCAGATTGTGTTGATTGGAATTTTGACGTTTTGGAGGGAGTGGAGCTGGAAGTGGGTGATTGAGTAGATGGGAGAGACTGGGTTTGTGTGCAATGAGAGGAGGTTGAGGTTTGCTGGAAAGGTTGTGAAGGGTGAGTTGCCTTTCCGGAGGTGGGAAACCAGGAGATTGGATAGTTTTTTGAGGTGGAGGTTGGCATGCTGTTCTAATTTGCGGTTGGCCTGTAGGAGGATGCTCTGAACAGCCGGTGTGGATGTGGGAGAGGAAAGATTAAGGACTTTTATTAAGGATAGGAGTTGACGGGTGTGTTCATTGGCTAAGTTGATGTGTAGGTGAAGGATTAGGTGGGTGAGGGCAATCGATTGTTCAGTTTGGAACTGGTATAGGGACTGATGGGAAGAAGGGTTGCAACCAGAGATGGGAACTTTAAGTGTGAGGCCTTTGGGGGTAATGCCAAATGTTAGACAAGCCTGAGAAAATAGAATATGGGAGCGTAATCTGGCTAGGGCGAAGGCATGTTTGCGGAGGGAATGTAAATAAAACTTAATGGGGTCATTGTGGGGGTATTGTGAGGGTGACATGGTATTAGAAGGTGGAAAGTGTAACATGAGGCTGAAATGAAAATGAAAATAAAAATATATGGGGGGAGATAAAGGTGAACTGGAAAGTAACTGGAGATCTGGTGTGAAAAAGGCGAAAAGGTGTTGGTTACAGCTGGGCTATGTTGGACTTGGGTTGGTAGACAACGATGTGCACAGAGGTTAGGTGGTTGTGTTGCCGCCAAAACACGTTAAAGGACGGAGAAATTTGGGAAAATTTCAAAAAAACTGCGTGTAATGTATTAAAAGGAGTGGTTTTGTGGTGGCAGATTATGAAAATGAGGCTAACAATTGCCTGACGAAGAAATAATGACGTTAAAACCTGTGGGAAGCGGCTAAAAATTATCAGTGATGTGGGAAAAACGGAAATGGAAATAAAGCGAAAGTTATTAGAAATAGCTGAAATGGTTGTTTAAAAGGTGAAAGGAACTGTTTGTGAACTAGAAACGGTGGATTTTATAGCAGCGGTAGTGTTGAAAGCGGCAAAAAAAAAATAAAAAAAAAATAAAAAAATATTTAAAAAAATAAAAGATTTTTTGGTTATGGTTTGGAAGAGAAATCCCCAAACCACCTTCCCTACCCTCTGGCTCCTATCCTTGTAACCGCCCCCGGTGTAAAACCTGTCCCATGCACCCTCCCACCACCACCTACTCCAGTCCTGTAACCCGGAAGGTGTACACGATCAAAGGCAGAGCCACGTGTGAGAGCACCCACGTGATTTACCAACTGACCTGCCTACACTGTGATGCATTCTATGTGGGAATGACCAGCAACAAACTATCCATTCACATGAATGGACAGAGGCAGACAGTGTTTGTTGGTAATGAGGATCACCCTGTGGCTAAACATGCCTTGGTGCACGGCCAGCACATCTTGGCACAGTGTTACACCGTCCGGGTTATCTGGATACTTCCCACCAACACCAACCTATCCAAACTCCAGAGATGGGAACTCGCTCTTCAATATATACTCTCTTCCCGTTACCTACCAGGCCTCAATCTCCGCTAATTTCAAGTTGCCGCCACTCATACCTCACCTGTCATTCAACATCTTTGCCTCTGCACTTCCGCCTCGACTGACATCTCTGCCCAAACTCTTTGTCTTTAAATATGTCTGCTTGTGTCTGTATATGTGTGGATGGATATGTGTGTGTGTGCGAGTGTATACCCGTCCTTTTTTCCCCCTAAGGTAAGTCTTTCCGCTCCCGGGATTGGAATGACTCCTTACCCTCTCCCTTAAAACCCACATCCTTTCGTCTTTCCCTCTCCTTCCCTCTTTCCTGATGAGGCAACAGTTTGTTGCGAAAGCTAGAATTTTGTGTGTATGTTTGTGTTTGTTTGTGTGTCTGTCGACCTGCCAGCACTTTCATTTGGTAAGTCACATCATCTTTGTTTTTTTTATATATATATATATATATATATATATATATATATATATATATATATATATATATATATATATATATATATATATATTACAATACAGAGTTAAGGATGAATATTTCTATTATTTATCCCATTACCTTAAATGGCACAAAATGCATATACTATATTTATACATTTATTTGTTCCTATTCAAGAATTCATCTATGGTATAGAAGGAGTTGTCAAGGAGATATGATTTCAATTTATTTTTGTAGCTATTACTGCTGTCTTTCAAAGTTTAGAGCAAGCCCATTTGCAGAAAACCAATTAATGACTTTTCCAAAGACCTTATTTGTATCATTTTCAATTGGAGTTTCTTTTACCGGATTAATAATGGATGGGTCACACAAGTAATTTGTAAACAGTCTCCTTTGTGGGCTGATTACACATCCCTAATAATCTTCCATTAAATCAAAGTCTGTAACCTGTTTTATTTAGAACTGAGCCAATGTTATTTTTCCATGTCATATGTCTTCAAAGGGTTACATTCAGGCACTTGTACAAGTTGATTGATTATGACTGTGGTTCACTGATATTGCAGTCATAGGGTACTACATCTTTTTTGACTTGCATTGTGCACTATTTTACATTTCCTGACATTTAGAGCCAGTTCCCAATCTTCGCACACTTTGAAATTTTATCAAGATCTGCCTGAGTACTTTCCAGAGAGTACTTCATTACAGATAATTGCATCCTCTTCCAGAAGTCTGAGGTTACTAATATACTGTTAACAAAGTCATTAATAAACAAAATGAACAACAACAGTCCCAGCACACTTCCCTTTCTAGATCTGCAATTGACTCTCCATTCAATGCTGTGTCCACCCATCAAGAAAGCCTCAGTCCAGTCACAAATTTTGATTGATACAACATACAATTGCACTTTTGGTAATAAGCATGGGTGTGGTATCAAGCCAAATTGAGAAATAGCGCATCTACCCATCTGCCTTCATCCGTCACTTTCAAGATGTTGTGTGAGAAAAATGTGAGTTTTCTCAGCAACCATGCTGACTGGCATGGAGGTGGTCATTCTGTTCCAGGTACCTCACTATGTTTGAGCTTAGAATGTGTTCTAAGATTCTACAACAAATGGACGTCAAGTATACTGGACAATAATTTTGTGGATCACTTCTGCTACCATTCTTGTAGATGGGTGTGATGTGTGCTGTCTTCCATCTACTGAGCACAGTTTTTTGTTCAAGGTGTCTTTGATAGATTATGGTTAAAAGTTGGGGCAACTTAACCTCAATTTTAGTGTAGACTCTGATAGAAATTCCATTGTGGCCTGGATCGTTGTTCAATTTTAGTGATTTCAGTTGTTTCCCAACATCATTGACACTAATATTTATATCAGTCCTCTTTGCAGTGGAGTGAGAATTAAATTGTCGAAAAGCCCCATGATTTTCACTTGTAAAGACACATTTGAAAACCCAGTTCAGTGCTTCTGATTTTGCTTTACTCTAGTCGATTTTTGTCCTGTCTGACCCATGAGTGTTTCGATAATAACTCTGGTACCACATCTCCCAAAATCTCCCTTCATATATGACCAGAATTACTTTGGGTTTTGGGAGGGATCCTACAACAATAATCTGTCATGGTAATACTTAAAGGCTTCACATATTCCCATCTTGACAGCCAAATACATTACATTCATCGTCTCCCAGTCTACAGCCCTATGCTTTGTTTTCACTTCTTATGAAATTGTCTTTGTTTTTCTAGAAGTTTCTTTACAGTGACTATATACCATGCAAGGTTCCTTCCATCATGAACTATTCTACCATGTGCACATATTTATCAAGCGCATGGTCCACTATTCTTCTAAACCCAACACCTTGTTCTTCTGCATTCTCCTTCTCAGCACTAAATGGTTCAAGTTGCTTACTGATATATGAAACTACTGCCAAAATCTTCCTGGCTGAACAAGTAAATATTTCTGCTTGTTTTAGTTGCCATTTGTCCTTTGGTTATCATTATTGCTACAAATGGCCACTGATACCAGCTTCTATGTGGACATCCTCAAAGATATCTAGTTTATTTGTTGGTATTAGATCCAAGATATTTCCATCATGAGTGGGCTTTTGAACAATCTTTTCTAGGTAGTTTTCAGAAAACACATTTAATAATGTTTTGCAGGACATCCTGTTACGTCCACCATTTACAAAACTGTAATTTTTGCAATTGATTGTTGGCAGTCTTCTCCAAGGACGACAGTATAATCGTGAAACTTACATATTAGTGAACTTAGGTTTTTTGTAACATTTTCTGCTTCATCTGGAGGAGCATCTGGTGGCTGATGGAAGGATCTAATTATAAATTTATACACAGCCTTCATATTGAGTTTTGCCTAGACAATCTTGCATGCAGTTTCAATTTCTATCTGAGTTTCTTGTTTCTGATGACAAGTAATGAGTGTGAAACTGAAGTTGAGTGAGCCCCTCTATTAACAATAATCTACTGTAGATCCCTTGAACAAAAAACTGTGCCCAGTAGTTGGAGGACAACATGTCACACCACTGTTTACCATTAGGCTTTCCTTTTGATACATGCTCAGATTTCCCCTAAATATATCACTGCTGTCAATTCTGTGTTTTAATGGGCTTTAACCAGCTTTCTGAACTTATAATGCTTCACTGATTTTTTTGGAGTGCTTCAAACTCTGGTATTTTGTTGTGAGCATTTCTGCCATTTTCACAAATATTTTAATGCTCTCACCTGTAAGAGGCACTTCTTCAGATCTTATGACACTTCTGGGTCACCTACAGCTCTCTATAGTTGGGCTGGATGGAAAGTTGCCCAATCCCAGCCTAGCTCATCACAGAACCATCGAAGTCTCAAGTTCCCTCCTTCCACTTGACTCAAAATCAGAACACTACAATCAGTTCTGGGATCAATGCTGCAGATTAAGAGCTTCGTTGAAACTTGTTGAAAAAGGTTACCTTCTCAACTCTCACTGCCAATCACTGTAAAGATCCAAGCATGACCTCAGAACCCAGGCAGCAGGTATCACTTGTTCCAAGATGTGCCACTATCTGCAGCTGGTTGCATCATGTTCTTTAAATGGCTACTGGAACAGCCTCTTCAACATGATGACTGAGCCCCAAGGAATACACAGTGAGTGCACCTGCTGTTCTTTTCCATCTCTTGCTGGCATTTCCCTCAGGGGCATCATTAGTCATTGTATGTTTCAACTGCTGACTATTAACAGACCCCTTCTCTTTTGCATTTGCCTCCTTTTGACACAGGATACAGCAAGTTGTAAAGTGAGTCTCATTGGTTCAGTTTTGGTTTCAGTGGAACTTGTTGATCAGGAGGATTTGTATAATGCCCCAAGTTCTTTCTGGTCCCTACATGCCCTCTACTGGCACTTAGCTCTACCACTGACATGCCACTCACAGTCCAGCGTACAAACAGTCATAGATCCCGTACATTGTGTACAGAAGACATGATTCACAGGTGAGGACAGTACTTGATGTACCTTTGGCATCATTGGTACATGAGTCCCAGGAATTCTACCAACATACACATTTGCAGTAGCTTCCAATCATTTGACTGTATTCAAGGCGATTTCCAGCAGCTTAAGAATGTCAACTAACTCATCCCATCTTTGATAATACCCACGCTATGAAGTGAAAAAAAACTCATATGTAATAATAAAAGAAAACACTTTTTTTTTCTCTCCCCCTAGACATGCTATCAGTTTTTTTTATTAAAAGCTTATCCTTAGGAAAGAAACATTTGTATAATCAGAACAACTTCAGTAGAAATTTAAAATTTGTTTTGCTACCTGTCAGACATTATATGTTACTGGTTAAATAATTAAAAACTTCCATGGCCATTTAGTCCACTGGCATCTTCTGGGATAAGTAATGCAGGTCACTTTTTCTTCTACTGTTGTTATTTGTGATGACATCACCTGAAGTGATCTACAGAGCAGTATAAAATTTTTATCAGGGTGGTCAAATGTGGATTTGAACTGTGGTCCTTCCAAGTGTGAGCCCAGGGCCACACCAATATGCCACGTCATTTGATCAGCTTCAATGAAACATAACTTTTGACCAATAAGCAGAAAATGTGTTTTGTGTTATCTACCTTTAGAAACTTCTCACATTCAAAAAGGCATTGCTCATTCTGCCCATGAAGGCTCAGATTTCAATAGCACTTTTGTAACTCTTTCATACTCTTCTGCTGGAAAATCCTGATTTTTCATTCACAAGTTATGCCTTGATATAGAGGTATGCACTCTTAGCAAATTTTCAACTCCACAAATCATTTTGTGTTTTAGTGGGTATAATTTGTACTATAATTATTTTCCCCCCTTCCTCAATTCCCATCAATGGCCTTGCCACAATGGTAAAACTGGCTCCCATCAGCTCATCGAAGTTAAGTGTTGCCAGGTTTGGCTAACACTTGGATGTATGACGATCTGGGTCTGTCAAGCACTGCTGGCAAGTGGGATGCACTCAGTCCTTGTGAGGCAAACTGAGGAGCTACTTGACTGAGTCGCAGCAGCTCCAGTCGCAAAAACTGACAACAGCCTGAAGAGTAATGTGCTGACCACATGACCCTCCACATCCATGTCCAGTGACTAGCAGATGAGGCTGACACAGTGGTAGGTCAGTTCCATTGGGCCTTCAGCAGCCTATTCTTATGGAGAGGGAGAGGAATGGAGGGGGAGGGGGAGAGAGAGAGTTTCCCTCAACTCCCCAAAGGTATATGGAAAGAAAGATTGTAAATACATGTATATTTAAGCTGAAACATCTCTAATTTTATCCTCATTATTGTTTTGAGAGATGTATGAACACGTTACATGTTTCTTGGTCTTAAAGTTATTGTCTTCTCTTGCATAATGCTTCTGTTCTATTTTATTACAAATCCAATCATGGATCACAAATTTTTATTAATCAGGTTATTAATTTTGATCAACAATGACAATCTTCAGACTAATAAATGCAGTATACTAAACAATTTGTGTTATAGTGTATTTTCATGATATAATTGTATTAATTAGCCATATAAGCTTCACCTTCACCAAACTTACAAAGTTTGCATACCGTGGACATCATTACACCATACAAGCTGACACTTTACAGTTCCAAAGTTAGAAGCGCAGGATAACCTGTTTCCTTAAAGTGCCAACATGTACATAATGATGTCCACGATACTCAACATTTCTAATTTTTCCATGAAACTAGTCTGCCTAATTAATGTGACTTTACGATCAGAATACACAATGTTCACTAATTGTGTAGTATACCTCATTTACTCAGGTCTGAAGATGGTACTCATTGAGAAAATTAGTATTAACCTGAGTAATAAGTATTTGTGGTCTGTGGCTAGATTTATGATAAAATAATTTCTGGGTCACTGCAGAACCTTACTGCGGCTATGTCGCAACTCATGCTTTTCTTCTAGCATCTCACATTGTAGTTTGTTAAGCGTTTCGGTGATGCTCTTGCACTCACTATATGCATCAATGACTAGCTGTACAGACCACATACAGGATGGTCAGAATGAAAAGTAATGTTGAAACATGTACTGTTATGTGTACTGTACTGAATCAATGGGACAAAAGGGCGGGGGGGGGGGGGGGGGGGGGGGGATGATGTCAGACATTTACCATGTTGATTATCATTTGGCAACAACTGAGTCATGTATCTCTGAGCATCATGTATATGATATTGTACCACTTTATTAAAATTATAATTCTTATGAGCGGGAGTGCCATGTTTTCACAATCATTTTAAGATTCATCATAGTCACAGTCAACTAATCTGCCCACACAAGAAAGAAATGGAGGTGGCCAAAAAGAGCACATATGCCTAGAAACAACCAGCACAAAGGAGTTGTGATCAGTAGTGTTCTACATCACTCAGCTTACTACCACAGCATCACCCTAGACACTTTTAAAAGAACAGTTGGGCAGATTTAACACAATAATCTAACCTTCACTCCTCAAAATCCAAAAAATTCATGATCATAAAGAAACAAAATATTTGATAAAAAGATAAAACTATCAAGATTTGTTAACAATTTATGGATGAGTGACAAAATCCATTTTCATTAGTTATGTCAAGAAGCAGAACTTGACAGCGAGCATGTGGCCCATCGCGAGCATGTGGCCCATCATCCTGAAGGTGCTCTATGCAGTGCTTTGATCATAACTTCAAAGGGATATATACACATGTTAGAAACTGTTTTAAACTGTAAATCATGCAGTACAAATTAAACAAATAGATATTTTTTAAAAGGATGGAGTAACTTCCCACATAGTGAGAGTAAGCATGGATATTTTATACTAACGTGCTTTCAGATCACACCATTGGTCAGTCATGCTGAGGAAACCTGAAAAATTGTTGAATATTGTGATTGGTTCATTTCCAGATCATGTGGTCTCTCAAAATCTGAATATCACATTGTCCCCTCCCTCAATTACAGTGCAAACCCCATTACTTTCTTTTTTTGGGTGGGGTGGGGTGGGGGTTGTTATCTGACGAGTAACATGTATCAAGAATAATCCATCACAAACTACACAACAACTGAAATAACAGCAAGTAGTCAGTATCTCACTGGGTAGGCTGTGGATGGTAGCTTAACTACTGCACTGCCCAGTCTCCCTGCTGCAGCTCCAATTCAGTTAAAACTACAGCCACTTACCAACCACTCAACTGCAGTGCTAGTACAGTGTAGTCACCCAACTGCAACAGAATTCAGCATGAGCAATCACCACTTGCAAGCCACCCTACTCCAGCTTGGGCTATATTTTCTGTGTGTCATTTCCCTGCATTTCCCAACATGACCTCGCTATGGAGCTCCTTCTGCCAAGCAACATTGGTAGGATGCACCCTCTACTATACAAAATTAGTGTGAAGCACACTCCACTATGTTACAATGTTGGTAAGAAGCACCCTCTTCACGCAACATTCGTATGAAGCATCCTCTGCCATGCACGATCAGTATTGAGCACCCTCTGCCTCACAGCAGAGTACAAACCAATCTCTGCAATGTAACATCACTACGAAGCACCTTCTGCCATACAATATTAGTATGAAACAACCTCTACCTTGTAACTTTGGTATGACGCACCTTCTGTCAAACAGCATTTGTATGAAGCAACGTGTGCTATGCATCATCAATATGAAGCACTTGTGCCCTGAAAACATTGTACAAAGCATCCTCTGCTAAACAATGTCAGTAGAATGTGCTCTCTGACACACAGCATTGGTACGGAGCACCCTTTGCTTTGTAATATTGGTACAAAGCACCATGCACAATCACTACAGAGCACCCTTGGCCATGCAACATGGTATGAAGCACCCTCTGCCATGAAACACTGGTACAAAGCACTCTCCACCACATGACAGTGGTACAAAGGATCCTCTGCTATGAACCATTGTTACGAAGCATCCTCTGCCACATACAGTTAGTATGTAGCACCCTCTGCTATGCAACATCAGTATGAAACAGCATCTGTCACGTAACACTGATACAAAGCACCCTCCACCATGCAACTTTTTATACAAAGGAACTTCTGCCACACAATATCAGTATCAAGCACCCTCTGCCACTCAAAAGTGGTAAGAAGCACCCTGTGTCATGTAACATTGGTAAAGAATACTGTTTACCATGCTGTTGTTAACAAAGGTTAGAGGGAAGACATAGGGTTACAAGTCAGTCTGCAATTTCTGAACAATTATGAGCAAATGCAGAGCCAAATTTCCAGTGAAGGAAGATTGATAGCATGAATCAGCATCAAACACAGTCACAGGGCACAGATTTTGGGAATCAACAGGATACTCGCGGCAGGAGACTCAAGGATACTCTGGGGTCTGATTAACACTATTTATTTGCAACCAGCTAACTATTACACTGAAGGCTAATTCTAAACATTAGAAAAGCAAAGGACGCAACTGGTTGCACAACAGGAGTCAGTGTCTGTGTCCGTGGGGTGAGAGCTAACAGAAATAGTAATCACTAGCAGCATTATAAAGTATGAACTTTAAGAGCAGCACTCCAAATGGGAAAAACAGACTTTTTGGAGCTTACCCAAGGCTGACAATGAGTGACATGGAGTTTGCACCCCAACAATCTGATTGAGAACTCCTTCTTAATGCAAAACATGGGTTTTTAAAGGAATGTGGCAGCACACTATTTCTCCCTCGTTCCTACAGTGCGTCCACTAATCCATCAGCACTTTACAGGATTCAGCCAATCTGACAAGTAGCTGTGCACCTACAGGGCACATCTGTCCAACCACTTTCAGAGTCATCCCCTTCTCCTTTCACTGATTAGGGATGTTTCTGGTCTTTACATCAACAAACTCCAAGTTCAGTCATAACAGCATTCAGCTGAAAGCTAAAAGTCACTCCCTTTCCTATTTTGGCTGCCTTGACACATCCCATGAGTGGGGACTGCTTTTGTCACACTCTAACCTGTGTAAGCTCACTGATACTGCAGTTCTCAGGAACAAGTATAAAGCTTGCTACCTCTGCTAAGTCATGCCTTTTTGTAACCATCTTCTAATATGACATCTTACAACAGTGTCTAGATGGTGGATGTCATTACCAGTTAATTCTCTGAGGTGAAATTTCTCCCCTGGGACTACTGCTGAGAGTGTCTGTATTTTGCAGAGCTCTATCATTACTGTTTACCTCCAGTAACCTAAATTGTTGTGACTCGCCGATCTTTCAAAGTGCCGCCGCACAGTTACGCGCATCCTATACATGCGGTGCTGTCTGCCAGCCATGCAGCAGCTGCGCCACCTAAGCGGCCAGCCAGCCAGCGGCCGCTAGACTTGGACTCAGTGCTGATTTGACCGTTACTGTGTACACATGTCTTACCTTGTCTACTTGCTCTGTGACTTACATGTGTTGTGTCGTTTTTTGAAATGTATGTGTTCAACTTGACGTTATAACAATTGGCGACGAGGTAGTGGATTTTTCCTTTTCATCGTTGACCCACCGACTTCCATGGCTACTTTACATTTAGCTACACCTTCCAGCTACTTCTCTACACAGCCTCTGGGATATTTGTTGTAGCACAGTACGAACTTCCCACCACCCTCATCATAGATGTCAGCTGCCTGTGATTTCTCTGATCAAACACTTCCTGGAAGACACAATTGTCTTGGCATCTTGACGTGCTTGCTGCACTCTCAGGATTGAAAAGCGGAATGTAATGCAACAGGCAGGCATACATTTGACACTGCGCAGCACATTTGCACAAAGCTTCACCGGACTTTCACTATGGCCTTAATTTCACAGCTGATCAGAGGTTTAAAAAATATCCCTTGTATAGTTCACATTTCATTAATCATATTTTATTGATATTATCTTCCTTACACGGGCTTAAATGAAAACCTCAAATTGTTCCACATAAGTCACTGCAGATTTCAGAAACAGTCTGATATAAAGCAACTACTGAAATGCAAAACTATCACTAGCTTAAACATCTCCAGCTGCTAATAGCCTCAGATTAACCTGAACAGACAGACTGAACCACAGTGGGAGACTTCAGTCTGCATATATACAGATTCAGACTTGATAAATTTAGCTTAAAGTCAATACAAAAGAATACACATAATGTCATAGTTTTCATAATCCTGTAATCACAAATATACTGACAGAAAAAAAATCTTAACACCAAAAAGCAACATGGTGTAATAAAATTTCAGGTATACATCTGTCTTGGTTGGTTGGTTGATTTGTGGGATTAAAGGGACCAGACTGCTACGATCATCGGTCCCTATACATCTGTCTAAGTAACATGTTATTGTTGCTGTGGTCTTCAGTCCAGAGTCTGGTTTGATGCAGCTCTCCATGCTACTCTATCCTGTGCAAGCTTCTTCATCTCCCAGTACCTAATGCAACCTACATCTTTCTGAATCTGTTTAGTGTATTCATCTCTTGGTCTCCCTCTATTATTTTTACCCTCCACACTAGCCTCCAACATTAAATTGGTGATCCCTTGATGCCTCAGAATATGCCCTACCAACCAATCCCTTCTTTTAGTCAAGTTGTGCCAAAAATTTCTCTTCTCTCCAATTCTATTCAATACCTCCTCATTAGTTATGTGATCTACCCATCTAATCTTCATTATTCTTCTGTAAAATTCAAAATCTTCTATTCTCTTCTTGTCTAAACTATTTATCAGCCATGTTTCACTTCCATACATGGCTACACTCCATACAAATACTTTCAGAAACGACTTCCTGACACTTAAATCTACACTCAATGTTAACAAATTTCTATTCTTCAGAAACGCTTTCCTTGCCATTGCCAGTCTACATTTTATATCCTCTCTACTTCGACCATCATCAGTTATTTTGCTCCCCAAAAAGCAAAACTCATTTACTACTTTAAGCGTCTCATTTCCCAATCTAATTCCCACAGCATCACCCGACTTAATTTGACTACAGTCCATTATTCTCGTTTTGCTTTTGTTGATGTTCATCTTATATCCTCCTTTCAAGACACTGTCTATTCCGTTCAGCTGCTCTTCCAGGTCCTTTGCTGTCTCTGACAGAATTTCAATGTCATCAGCGAACCTCAAAGTTTTTATTTCTTCTCCATGGATTTTAATTCCAACTCCGAATTTTTCTTTTGTTTCTTTTACATCTAAGTAACATATTTAAGTAATTAACATAACATATGTAACTGATTAACACTGCAAGATCACAGGTTAATGTAAGCATGAGATAAGCCATTGCAAATGTGAAATGTTGGTAGATTAATAACCAGTATAACTGTCAGAATGTTGAATGCAAGCATGCAAACATGCATCCATTGTGTTGTACAGGTGCCAAATGTCAGTTTGTGGGATGGAGTTCCATGCCTGTTACACTTGGTTGATCTATACAGGTACTGTTCCTGTTGGTTGTGGATGATGCTAGAGTTGTCATCCAATGATGTCTCATATGTGCTCCATTAGAGACAGATCTGGTGATCAAGCAGACCAAGGCAACATGCCAACACTTTGCAGAGTATGCTGGATTATAACAGTGGTATGTGGGTGAGTGTTATCCTGTTGGGTAACATCCACTGGAACGGTGTTCATAATTGACAGTACAACAGGTTGAATCACCAAACTGAAGCACAAATTTGCAATCATGGTGTGTGGGATAACTACGAGAGCACTCTTGCTGTAATACGAAATCACTTCCCAAACCATAACTCCAGGTGCAGGTCCAGTGTGTCTAGCACGCAGACAGGTTGGTTAAAGACCCTCAGCTGTCCTCCTTCTAACCAACACACAGCCATCACTGACACTGAAGCAGAACAATCTTTCATCAAAAAATCCTGCCCTCCAATGAGCTCTCACTTGACACCATTGAATTTTCAAATGGCAATGGTTTTTGGTCACTGGAATGCACACTACAGGGTGTCTGGGTCAGAGCTAACCTTGACGTAACCCGTTTGTAACAGTTCATTATTTAACTGTGATGCCAACTGCTGCTCCAATTGCTGCCTGCAGGTGTAGTACGATTCACCAGAGCCACACACCAAACACGATGGTCTTCCCTTTCTGTAGTGCCATATGGCCATTTGAAGCCTAGTCTTCTTACAACCATGACAACCTTTGCCAGCAATCATGTACAGTGGCTACATTCCTGCCAAGTCTTTCTCGCAGAAGGAACATCCAACTTTTCATAGCCCTATTACATGATCTCATTGAAGCTCAGTGACGTGCTGATAATAGCTTCTTTGTTGCCTTAAAGGCATTCTGGACTAACATTAACTCACCACGTCCAGTCTCAAAGGTGACTAACATTCACAACCATTACAACGTATATTTGAAGCAAACCTGCTTTGCATCTTCATAGTGGCAACAGTAGCGCCGCTCTTATTTGACTGCAATGAAATCTGAACAGATTTCATTTTTCAGGTGTAGAAACATGCCCACCAACTGTCATTGATTTCACACAACTCCTTCTTGGTGTTCTGATTATCTTTCTTTCTTTTTTTCATTGGTGTAGAAACTTGAATTGCAAGCTTCTCATAACTATTTTAGATGCCGCTAAATGAATTGCATGTAATTTTTTAATACTCTGTCACCAGATCATTTAAGAAAAGAGCTGTAGAAGGCAGACAAAGCATGGCAAAGAAAAAAGTCGGATTGGATTGAATGCATAATTGAGACTAAGCACAGCGTGGGCTGGCATAGTGCCGAAGGAGCAGCCACTGTTCTCAAATCGCAATCATAAGAAGCAGCTGTTGTTCTCAAATTGGAATTGTATCTGTCAAATTCAGTCTCATTGTGATTAATTTCATCCAAAGATACTGTCTTTAACTCACATTAACTGTTCTGTTATGCAATTATATTAACTGTTTCGTTCAAGTGTAACATATAGTTGTTTAGTCAATAACTATTAAAACACTTTTCATTTACCTCTGAATTTTAAAGTACTTCTGAGAATATTCTGTTAAACTTTCTTTTAGACATGCAGTGCCATGCTTTCAACTGCCCAAGCAGCAGTAGACGATAAACACCCCTGCCTGAGGCCACATTCCAAACAGTGACCTCCAATCTTCTATTATGTTGTTTTCTTAAAGTAGAATGACAAGATATAGTAGATACCGATGAATGATCCCAATGTGCAGTGGGATTTCCTGTGATGGCCCAAGTCAGTTTCTCCTGAGGTCCACCTGTTGGAACTGAGAAATTGTAGCTTACATTAGCTCGATGGTACATTCAAAGATAGCATTTCTGCAACTCCTTGAGGTATTCTCTTGTATATGAGTGCTCTCCGTAATCTACTAAAAGGCATACGAGTGCAAAGAGCTCTCTATTCTGAATATTGTGGCTCTGATGCTTTTCCTTTAAAGCTTTGTTCTATCACATGGTTGGAGAATTCAAATGTCCCACGAAGAGCAATGGCAACAACTCCACATATCAAGATATTCATTGAGCATGTAAAGAAATTCTTTAAGGGGGTAAAGAAGGACAAACTGGAATTGAGGTGAGTGAGCTACAGAGTACTCATAAAGTTTGACAATGATTGATTGTTGCATGATAAAATTGTACCTTTTATTCATTAGCAGCTTACATGGAGCCGTACCTTCTTTCGAAATTTGTGGAAAAGAAGTGACTTCACAGTTCCATAGTCAACACAATGCATGAGTTCCATGAGCTTGTAACTTACCCTAGTGCAACCGATGCACTGAGAACATACAGTTGCATAGAAAAATGGTTTAATCATTTCTGGAGAGATCTGAATGAAAAGTTTGCAAATTTAATACATGTAGTTAAACTGATGGCCTGACTCTCCCACAGCATGCTTCTCTGTGAATACAGACTGCCTTTTTTAGAAAATGGAAGAAGATGTTGCATAGTTATCGAAACCTGGATACTGTAACACAGGAGGCATGGAAAAAAAGAAGGATACAACTCAAAATTAAAGAGGTGCAGGCAAAATGTAATATAGTTCTAGCAAATGCCCAAGAAGACAGAGGCAAGCCAAGGATAAATAAAGTAAAGATAAAGCCACTGACAATAAACTTACTGGGGAATGATTGCCAATTTTCCCATAGAAGAAAGCTAAATGAATATTTACACTGGCAGCAGATGGATTCCCCCCTCCTGAAAATATTAATGAATACAATACCATATGTAATTTTCAAAATGAAATATATTATAGGGCAAAAATAATGGTTTAAATACTTGTAAGTATTGAGTAATAAGGTCAAAAAAAAGTCATGTGAGGTATGTTTGTTCATATAACATATTGTCTGCTTGTAATTCTGCTGTACGAGTTTTCCAGTCATGATTAATCATACTAACTGTGTTATGAAAACAGAATAGATTTTTTGCCAGTACTGATGGAGAGGTTTGTACCTAAATCGATAGCTAGACATCAAAATGGTGAAAATGAAGCAATAGTTTTGTACATAATTCTGTCAACAACTCTGCAGTACAAGCTCTAGCTGCCCTCAGAAATTAAGTTCTTGCCATTTGGTAAATTCAATTTCCCTGAGAATTCCTCGTTTCCTGGCTAAGTCACCACCCTGAATTAATAGTTAGTTACTTGGAAAACTGATGTGCTGTGAATCAGTCACTGACAAACAGTCTCCTTGTCACCAATATAACTCACACATTGAGGCAATCATATCCTTTACCAGATCTTCAACTACCTGATACACTCTACTAAATGTTTTAGTCCTTCCGTACACGAATGCTGCTCCCAAACCTACCACCATGGGTCATTGCCTTGTGGATACCCCAAATGCATGACATGCATACATCTACTCCAAACTGTCCTGCCAGTGGCCTTTTTGTGTCTGATGAAAGATAAGGACAAATGTGATGACCATGTCACAAATCAGCAGTGTTAGCACTATTATGCAGCATTTTATGTAGGTATGCCAACCAGCTGTTTGCTCGTGAGTGACCATCCTCAAAAATTAGATTTTGGAACACAATGAACACCCCAAAAGCAATGACTTCAACATCTACTTAAGTTCAGATCCAACTGGGAACTATTATCTCAGTACCAGTTTTCAGTTGTAAGGATGGTGATATATTTCCTTCAACACACACTCTATTTACCTGGCTTAAACCACTGTTAGTATCTTTACTCAGCCACCCATTTCTCATTCATTTAATTTCCCTTACTCCCAAACTCTCCTGCCCCTAACTTTAATACTTCTCACATATTTTTCCATTCTCATCCCCTCCTATTCCAACTTTGGATGACTGTTTTCCATGTCATCTTGCCCTCTCCCCTTCCCCCTTACACGAATTCTATCCTACTCTATATTGGTAGAACACAGTTTATGATCACTTGTGCTGACAGTAATGCAGAGACTGCTGGAATAAATAGGGGATTCCTAAGGCTGATGAGGATAGAGACCACAAAGTGAGAAGCTAACCATCACAAATGTAAACCACGCACAATCAAAACTCCTCTGTTCAATGGCACGTAACTGAAGGCTTCAAAGATAAGTGAGAGGCTGGCTAGCAAGAGTTTGACCACAGAATTTAACAGCACATATGCATCTGTGGTTGGCGCCACTTTATTCAGTTACCCATTTCTCATTCATATAATTTCCCTTTCCTCCATACTCTCCTGCCCCTAACCTTAATTTTCACATATTTTTCCACTGTGCCACTGTGCTGACAGCACCTCATGTGGTAGCAATCTGGGGCTGTAGTGTGCCCCAAGTATTTCTGACATATTCTCCCTATTAATACTCATGCTGAGTGGAGAATCTGAATCACCACTGGATACTAAACCCCTCCCCCTTTAATTGGCACATAGGGCTGGAAGTTGTCTGGCCTATGCCGACTTCACCAAGGAAGGGGAGGGAGAGATGCAGGATTTCCACCAAAGGCTCCTGCTTTAGGTCTCCAACATGACTGGATGAGGTGGAAGGTGGGACTGTCTGTGGGAATCTGAGCCAATTGACAGGGTCTGAGCTGCAACTTGGGCCAGCCCTGGTGGAGATGGGACCAATATTTCAGTTTGCATGGGCCTCATAGTAAAAAAACAATCAACCTTCACCGATGGTGTAATGGGGGAGTTACCAGTAGTGGGGGAGGGAGCTGGAAGCAGAAGAAGAGTGTGGAAGTGTTTGACCTCCATCGACCTCCACCCCCTGTAGATGCCTAACGAGAGGGCGGTCGTTGTAGCAATAGCAGGCATGCTGCTGGGCTGTCTTATTTCTGGTGTGGCTGTGAAGGCCATGCCCACTTGGTAGTAGGAGCGGGAAGGGGGGGGGGGGGGGGAGGGAGGGTAGGTATAGAGGTGGGGGGAGGGTAGGGACAGAGGTGAGGGGAAGGGGGGAAGAGGTGGTATGTCACATTGTGGCTGAAACTGATTCCGATGTCAGACCAACTGCTCCTGGCCGACTGCAACCTCAAACATTTACCGCCCTCTATTGTTGATGCCAATACCTTGGATCCACCTGGTGTTCTGACTGAAAGTATGAGCCATACATGGGAGCCCATGCACTAATATGGCTCTGTGTGCAGGCTCTGGGACCAAAGAGTCAGGTGTAGCAGGTCAAACAGGCTGCAGGTCTGTAGCAATGCAAGATTTTGGCTGGGCTATGTTCATTTATGGAGGAGGGCTGGTAGGTGGTATGCAAGCTGGTGAGTGCTTTCCTGGAGTCATCTATCATCATTATTTTAAGCATCTGCATTTTGAAGGTCCTGACCACCCACTCAGCTTCAGAACTGGACACAGGATGGAAAGCGGTGATGGTCAGGTGCTCAGTGCGACTGCACTGACAAAAATCCTGAAACACAGATGCTGTGAACTAAGGGCCATTGTCAGAAAACAACACAGATGGTGCCCCCTCTACTGCAGATTTGATGGAGAGGGCATGTATAATAACTGCCATAGCAGTCATAGCTCCCCATGCTGCATATGGAAAGTTAGAGAGGGGCAACTAGAACCACAATGTGCTCTGGAATGGCTCGGTGAAATAAAAGACAGACACTCTTGGGTGGAAATAAAAGACACTCTTGGGTGATCAGTGCATGGCCAAGGGTAGAAACATTATGCTGAGGCTGACAGGTTGTGGATGAAGGTCTTCCAGTCTTGGACATTGTGTTTAACTGAGGCATCAACACGAGGTCAACATGTAAGACGCCATGCTATTGCTTTCATTCTGCAGATTCCCCAGCAGAACCAGATCCATGAAATTTCTGAACTGGAGTAAAATCTCGATAGTGCTGCCCCTCACCCCCCCCCCCACCCACCCCCCTCCCCACCCCGCCCCCCTCTAATGTTTGAGATAGGATGTCAAAAATTTTTAAAAATCTGTTCATTTTGTAGTGCACAGCATTCTTCTACCGCACATCACTGTATTTTTCTGTGAAGTTTCAAGCGTCTATATTCCATAATGGAGGCCACCAAACCTATATTCATGACAATGGATATTGAAATGTCCTGTGGTGCCTCTCCAGCACCCAGTCTGCCGATTTGACATCCTAACGCCCTTAAAAAAAGTTACTATTAATACTTGGCAAGATTATTTGTAACCAGGAAATAAGAACTCTTCAGAAAATTTGCACTCTTTATTGCCTATTAGCTAATAACCTTCTCTTTTGTGTGACATAAAATTAAATATAGGAAACATAAAACCGGGAAACACAAGAGACAAGAAAGACAGTACACATTTCTTCAATCTTTAGGTGCCATTTTTTTCTCTCATCTTGCTACAGCTTTACATGGCATGCTTTCCTTTTAGTGAAAGAATCTATTGCCTCATCCAAGTTCGTCAAATGTTTTGCTACATGAAAAATCAAAATGTCATTGTCCAATACTGAAATATTTGTTAGTAAGAATAGTACCCAAGACTGGTGAGGTTTCTCAAATTAATTATGTCTATTTTGTCACTGTCTGCTAGATGAAGCCGGCTGGGGTGGTTGAGCAGTTCTAGGCGCTACAGTCTGGAACTGCGCGACCACTACAGTCGCAGGTTCGAATCCTGCCTCGGGCATGGATGTATGTGATGTCCTTAGGTTAGATAGGTTCAAGTAGTTCTAAGTTCTAGGGGACTGATGACCTCAGATGTTAAGTCCCATAGTGCTCAGAGCCATTTGAACCATTTTGCTAGATAAAATGAAATAGGCCTTTTTGATATTGCAGTGACTGTAACAAACGCCAAATAAGCAAGACTGTTTTGGCACAAATAGTCATTTTATGTACCTCATTTACATAAATAACACAACAGAATATAATTCACAAAGTACCAATACCAAATGCCTATAAAGCCTACTACAAGTAAAAAGTTTTATGTTAGAAAACAGTTCCACATTTCATTCATGTGCTCCAGATTCTCAAGAATGAGATCGAATAGTAGTAGTTCGAAATTTTGACATAAATTTGGAACCTCATATTCTTCCATATAATTTGTGTGATGTCCCCATTTCTTCTTCTTTCTCATTCTAACAAACAATCTTGTCGTCACTAGTTCTGTAACTACTCCTGCCATTGTCAAAACTTATTCTCCAGTTAACTTCACTAACCCTGCCAGGATCACCAGCTTAGTTATTCCATATTTATTCTCCAGTTAGGCATTATTATGTGTTTGTACAACATGTTTCCTGTGCTATTCTGAGAATAGAACTTAAGCGGCTGCTTACTGGGACCTGTACAACTGGTCCTTAGTAGTGTAATGATGTGGCAAAAATTTCCTGTCACAATTTCATGTTCTTGAATACAAAGAGAAGACAATAAGTAACCTTTTTTATCTGTTTTTCCTGTGCGTCATTTATTTCGACACTGGGAGTCTGAACCTTTGTATTTTGCTAATAATTATAACAACACTGATCATTCGCACACCTAATCAACCACATAAACAAACAGCGATTGGCATTCATCCGTTCAGGTTTATTCAGCTCACCTCATATAGTCCCATCCCCTTTTGTCTGCAGGAACATTTTTTATTCCTAGATGCAATGGAGATTCCACAAGCAGAGACATAAAATATAGTATTATACACACATTAAAAAATCAACTTATTATTCATTCAAAAATAAATTTAGGATGGGTTCAAAAATGTTCACAAACTAACAGGAATGTGTTTCAAAATCATATAAATAATCAATAGACCAATGTGTGCTGGTTACTAGGCGCCTTGTGAAATAAGGTTTTTTTCTTGAAGAATATGAATTTGGTACCCCCTGAAATTGCTACCAGGGCAGATACCCCAGTTTGCCCCCCCCCCCTCCCCCAGATCTGGGCCTGTTCGTCAGTGTGCAGTGTGGAGGAGCGTCAGTATGCAGGGGTGAAGCATGGGAGGAACTACCACCCAGCATTCAAAACCATAAAATGGTACATAGCTAACAAATGACACACTCAGAATATTAAGCCTGTGTAGTAAGGAAAAACAGATGTGCCATTCCAGGTTGGTGTCCTTAGGCAGGTGTTCCAACCAACCCCACTATATTACACACAACACCTTGCGGAGCAGCAGATCGTGGCCCATTTCTGCTGTTATTTCGCATGCCATGATCAGGGATTTGTTGAGGGTGAGTTGCTTGTTTGCGTCTAAGGCAAAAACAGTGCTTCAACCCTATTAAACTCTGCATCTAGGCTGCATAGAAAGCAGGAAAGTGCATCAGCATTGGAAGGCCATGTAGTAGGTATAGTTACTAAGGAACAATGTCCATTGTTGCAGCTGCTGTGCCATCTTATTGGGAAGTTTCAAATCGGGATCAAACAGGATACATGTGAAACTTTCTGATGCCGTACTAGGTCTGTTCAAAAAATTCCGGAACTTTGTCCATAAAATTTGCCAACATTTAACTTTACTTACTGTGTATGGTCTCCTTCAAAATACTCTCCTCTACAATTGATACACCACTCTCAAAACTGTTTCCACTTTTGGAAGCAGTCTTGGTACGCCTCTTGCTGGATCACGCAAAGCACCATCTGCGAATTTTCTTTTATCTCATCTATCATTGCAGATCTTCATTCTTTCAATGGAGTTTTCAACTTCATAAATAAAAAGTACACAGGGGTAAAAAGGTCTGTACAGTATGAAGTACGAGGCAGCACAGTGATTTCTATTTTTGTGCAATAGTCACGCACCAACAGAGACAAATGTGCAGGTGTGTTATCATGATGCAAGAGCCTTGAATTGTATTGTCACATTTCAGGCCGTTTCCTTCTCATATTTTCCTTCAGGCACTGCAACACATACCGATAGTACCATCAATTAATAGTTTGCCCCTGTGGCAGGAATTCATGATGAACTAATCCTTCAAACTCAAAGAAAATTATGAGCATGGCATTGACATTTGACCTGACCTCATGAGCTTTTTTGGATCTTGGAGACTGTATGAACCATTTGTAACACTGTGTACAGCTTAAGCACTCATCACCATATGCTTCCTGCATCACTTGATGTGTCTCTGTAAAGTTTTTCTTGAGTTTCATGCAAAATTTACTGAAGAAGACTAACTCAGCCATCTCGAAATCTGTGTGACACAACATTCTACTTGATGCAGCACTGAATAAAAAGTAACAGACATACAACAATAAAACTTCTGGAAGTTACACTTTAAACACAGGTGTGTGCAGGAATGCCAACCCCATTTCATTCCAACACTCCATTAGCAGGAAATAACAAATGTTCCAGAATTTTTTGAACAGGCTTCTTATACGATGGTCAACACTTCTTTCTCAATTTATGAATAATTCCGCTGACACTTCCAGTGTATTAGATGCAAATGCATTCCATGCCGTCGGCATATTTGTGGGCTAGCATGGCACCAATGTCAAAATCTGGAACAGCAAGAGTTAAATGTTTGCTGGGATAGAACACTGCTAAACAAGAGGCCCACCTGAGGCACTTTTTAAGATGCAAGAAAGCCTTCTGGCATGCGTCTAACCACACAGGTTTAACACATTTTTTACATAGTTGATAAAGCAGGTGGGAAATCTGGGCCACACTGGGAATAAACTTCGCATAATAATTTATTTTGTCAATGAATGACTGTAGTCTTTGAGGTTCTTAGGAGCTGGTAAGTTAGTGATCGCCTCCACATCTTTTAAAGTCCTAGGTACTTGACATCTGGCTCAAGGAAACTACATTTCTGGAGTTAATAATACAGACCGTGGCCATGGAGCCACTCACACAGCATCTGTAGATGTGCAAGTGCTGCTGCCATGTGGCCCCATTAATTTGTAAGTCATCTAAATAATTAATGCAGTTCGGAATACCTTGGATGAGTTGCTCATGGTATCTCTGAAATATTGCAGGGTGCTTGCAACCCTGAATGGCGAACTGTTACACAAATATGTGATAAATGGTGTATTAATCACTAAAAAACATTCCATCTGACAACCTACAGGCAACTGAAAGAAGGCATCAGCAAGATCTAGCTTCTTGGGTTTCCAGCCAATTTTGCCAACAGTTCCTCCACCCTAGGAAGGGAATACAGATCAACATTTGCTTTAGCATTGACAGTAGACTTCAAATCACCACAAATTCTAAAGTGATTCGTTTGATTTCTTAACAATGAGCATGGTGACAGCCCACTGACTAGATAATACTGGGGATATAACATCCCATACTTTGCATCCTATCTAGTTCTGCTTTAACTTGGTTGCACATGCCGAAAGGCTCTGGACAGGCTCTACAAAACTTAGGCAGAGCCAGTTCCTTTAAAGACACGTGGGCCTGGAACCCTATTGCACAACCTAATGTTAGTTTAAACATCTGCTTAAATTGTTCACATAATGTATCAAGTTCTAAGAATGGTATCACAGCTGAAACTAGATTCAGCTGGTCCTCAATATGAAAACCGAAAAGCACAAAAATATTCAAGCCGAAAATGTTAGTTAGTGATTGGCCACTGTACATCACCACTTTGTACTAAGAGGACCTCAGCTGTGTGAAGTCGATGTGTTGGTAAGCATTCTCATTAATCAGAGGCATGGTCACACCTATGATCAACTGAAAATCCACTATTGTTCCATTGTGTGCAGCACACTGATGGCCAATGCTGTTGATGCACATCAGCTGACACTTGCTAGAAAGCCCCAGTTTGCAGCACGCAAAACAGATGTCAAGGAAAGGGCAGTGACACAGTCAATGCCATCGGCCACAATCTGGACACAAATTGATGGCATGACTTTTTCTGGGACCCTTTGACAATGAAGTGGAGGAAAATGCTGTACTAGTCTCAGCTTGCTTTGGGACATGCCAATGGCAAGCAAAGCGCTTCTGCTTGCAAGTGTCTACTGGTGATGAAGGGTTACTATTAACTACTGCCCTAACTATTCGATCCCTTACCACTGAACTACTGGAAGAACAGGTGCTCAGTGAATCATATGATGACACTGACTGGAAGTCATCAGTTGGTCACAGAATGCAACAACAGCTAATGCTATTAACAACATTAATGCCAGAGGAATTGTGGATCATAGTTTGTGCTGATACAGTTACTTTGTGAGCTGTAACAATTTTCAACACACAGCACAGGGTTGTATCAGATGACTCTACGGCCTTCACAGTAACTTCTCTGCTAGGAGCAAGATGTACTGAATTGTCTCAGTTAAAATGTCGGTGTTCCAAGTGCTGCAACGTTGGTTGTATACATCACAGAACACTGAAAATTGTAGGTATGTTCATTAATCGGTGTGTGTGGAGAGTACACAGAATAAAATAACAGTTCCACTTTCTGCCACCTCATGAAAATATGCCACTGTAAGTGGTCATGATGTAAAATGTTTCCTGTTTTGACTTCAGTCTGCTGTTTATCACTTGGCAACACGTGCTGATTTCTTTTGTGACGTGACTGTTGGTTAAAGATTTAAGAAGGTTGAACCTTTCAGTACAAAATGCAATGGCTGTTAAAGAAAGACTGTGCATTGCCGGTAAAATTGTTTTATCAGAATGGCAGCAACAGCAATGCTGCATTGTGGGAGTATCATCTACATAAAAAAGCTACAAAGATGCCCCGTATCAGTAAATGAACTAAAAAATATGATCAAGAAATCTGAAGAAACAGGTGAATTAGGTTATGCAGCAGGGAGAGGGAGGCAGCCCATTCCCATGGCAGTTGTCGATGAAGTTGCTATAGCTACAGCCAACCATGCAGCACATGCCTCTACTCTGCAGCCAGTGCTTGAGCTGTGTCGTGGCAATTGTCTCTCTCCTGGCCAACACTTCAAACGATTTTGTGGTGCATTTTACACTGGTATCCCTACAAGATACAGAATGTGCACCAAATGAAGCCAGAAGATAAGCTACAACGCCATGACTTTGCCCTTGATTTTTTGGCACACATGGAAATGGATGACATGTGGCTGAGGAATATTCTTTGGACAGATGAGGCACATTTTACTCTGCATGATAACATGAAACCACAGAACTGTCGCATATGGATTCTACCCAACCTCATTTTGTGTACAATAAAGTAATGAGACTGATTTTCTTTGCAAGATGTGGCAACCCTGCAGGCTTGCATAGGCACAATATATTTGACCTTGGTCTATAAGCTGCTTCTAGTCCAAGCGGCACATCGATACAACTGCTCATTCATGAGTTGTGCTGTAATAAGTTAACATGTGTTCGTATCTCTCGTCATGGAAATGGAACCACATAATATTGCGGACTGGTGCGCCATTTCTTTTTGCGTTGAATTGGGTGAAAATGCGACGACAACTTACGGTAAGCTTCAGAAGGCTTTTGGAGAGGAGGTTATGTCAAAAAATGTTGAAGATGAAGACTGCAGTGGACGATCATCAACCTTCTTCGATTCAAAGGGAATTCTTCATAAAGAGTGGATGCCTCCTGGAAAAACAGTTAACCAATATTACTACAAAGAAATTTTAGAAAGGCTTTGTAAAAGAGTTCTTCGTGTCCGCGCCAACATTTCTGATAATTGGATACTGCATCACGATAATGCGCCATCCCATACTGCTCTGCAGGTACAGCAATTTTTAACCTCAAAACAAATTTCAGTACTACCACAGCAACCTTATTCACCAGATATTGCTCCATGCGACTTTTTTCTATTTCCAAGAGTCAAAATGGCAGTCAAGGGACACCATTTACAAATAACACAAGATGTCCAAAAAGCTGTGACGAGGGTCTTGGAGGATATTACAGAAGATGAGTTCCATAAATGTTACCATCAATGACAGAAGCGCTGGAAAAAGTGTGTGCAATTAGAAGGGAACTAATTTGAAGGAGACAACACTAAACTTGACTAAAACGGTAAGCAACAATTTTTTTCACATCAGTCTCATTACTTTATTGCCACACCTCGTAGGAACGTACACTGCACTCCGTTTATGTGACCATGTGGTGTGATTTCACAACCTCCTTCTCCATCATTCTTCGGTGACAGCTCGTGGACCTGACAAGTGTACAGTGACATCTGTATATTATAAGAAACTCCTTGTGTAACATGTGATTGCAGCTTTGCAAGAATGTAACTGTGTCCACAACACTGTTTTCATGAAAGATGGGCTGAGACCACATCTCGCTTCCCAGGCAAAATATTTGCTTCAAGAAACCTTGCATAATGACCTCATGATCTCTAGGCAATTTCAAGATGTCTGGTCTTCTAGACAGCTCAGCCTAAATCAGCTTGTCTTCTGGTTGTGGAGAATCTGCAAGATCATGTCCGTCAGGCTCGAACTCTACCTGACATAAAGCATAGCATATGACAACATATCACTCTCATTACACTGGACATGCTACATGCAACTGTTGACCATTACGTATTAGTGATGCAGCATGTTGGTGAGTCAGGAGACCACACTAGACATGCAGTAGCCACCAGACAGATCACGGGAGGCGCACATCGGCACGGCGTGTCACGGACGGTAGTTGCCGCAAGTAGAGTCCCGTCCACCAGAGGGCACGCGAGAATTCGTACGCGACCTCTGCCGGCATAACAACAACAACAACTCCGGCAGCACGGGCCGTGCCCAGTCAGGTAAAATTGGGCATGCCTAGGACACAGTCCTGGTCTACGCTAAGTGAAGTGCGACGTAAACATGAACAGTGTTACTACACAATTGGCGACGAGTAGGGTCGTTCTTTCGAGTGTTGCGTCGTTGTTCCGGTTTCGCAGCTTCTCCACGGCATGGAGGATTTAGTGGGGGTTTTGGTTGAGCATAAGACGGAGCTCATGGCCACCATGAAACAAGTGCTTCCGGCGTTGCTCTCTACGCCGTCTGCTCCAGCGCCATTCCCTCCTCCCTTTCCCCCGTATGACGAGACAGCGGAGGATTGGGACGCATATGAACATCGCCTTCGGCAGCATTTCCAGGCGTTTCATGTTGCCGATGCGGAGGTATGTCGTGCTCTCTTCTTGTCTCGGATATCTCCTTCGCTGTATCAAGTTTTGCGGCAGCTAGCGCCATTGCAGGAACCCTCGTCCTTGTCTTTTGACGCATTGTGTTCATTGCTGTCTTCATATTATCACCGCCGCACGCATGTTGTGGCGGCTAGGGTCGAGTTCTATCAATGCAAGAAACAGCCCCATCAGTCTTACCGGGCGTGGGCCGCTACCCTGCATGGTCTTACTCGCAAGTGTCATTTTGTCACGGAGCAGTCGCGAGAGTCGTATGCCCACGTTATAGTACGCGACGTCATTGATCGTTCAGCCTCTGATAGGGAGGTCCGGCAACGGGCCCTGCAGTTAAAAAACCCTTCCCTCGAGGAAGTCCTGTCCATTGCTCAATCGTATGAAGTCTCTCACGCCGCAGGTCAACATCTGGAAGCGTGGTGCGACGTCACGGCGGTTCAGGGCGGTGCGGCCGCGTCCACTGTGTCCGGGGTGGACGACATGCGAGCGGTACAATCCAGCCGTTATGGCCACTCCCACACGGCGCGTAAACAGAATTCCGGCCGCCGGCCCCTGTTGCCATCCTGTGCGTCGTGCTATATACATCATGATCGGTCAGAGTGCCCCCAGCGTTGGGCCGTTTGTCGCAAATGTAATAATAAAGGTCACATTGCTAAAGTTTGCCGCTCAGCCTCAAAAGAATCGAAGGAAGCAGATACAGAGGACATGGACGTTGCCATTCAGGAAGTTTCATCGGGCCAGGCTCCTGACGCATCGGCACGCAAACTCTTTATCGAGGTGTCGGTTCGGTCGTGCCGGTTACAATTGCAAGTAGATACGGGTGCGGCAGTTTCGTTGTTGAATGCACAAACTTATTCCGACCTTGGATCGCCCCTGCTGGCGCCAGTTTACCGGCATCTACGCGGTTATGGTACACAGTTCATTCCCTTACTGGATCAATTCACTACCGACGTGACTTACAAATCAGTCACTCGGCCTATTACTTTTATTGTTGTCAGTGATGCGAGCTCCGCTAACCTTTTTGGCCTGGATGCCTTTCAAGCTTTCGGTTTTTCTATCGCTGACACCATACAGTTGGTCTCCGAAGACGTTCCCTATCAATCATTGGAATCTTTGATCTCCGACTTTTCAGATATTTTTGAGGAGGGCCTGGGGCATGATTCAGATTTTGAAGCTCACTTAACGTTGAAGGCGTCGGCTCGCCCGCGTTTTCTACGCGCGAGGCAGATTCCCTTGGCTGTCCGCCCTCAGGTAAAGGAAGAGCTAGACAGGCTGCCAGCCCTAGGAGTTGTTCTTCCCATTTCTTCTAGTGAGTGGGCTTTGCCCCTCGTTATTGTAAGGAAGCCCTTGGGAAAATTACATCTTTGTGGCGATTTCAAGGCCACCATTAATTCCCAATTGGTGGTGGACACCTATCCTTTGCCTCGTGCTGATGAATTGTTCTCCGCCGTGGCGGGAGGCCAACATTTTTCGAAAATCGATCTTTCGGAGGCTTATCATCAGATACCACTTGATGAGGACTCCAAACGGCTGGCGGTCGTCAACACCCCGTTTGGCCTTTACCAATACCAGCGGTTGGCCTTCGGAATATCCAGTGCCCCGGCGATATTCCAGCGTTATCTTGAGAATGTCACGTCGACAATCCCTCATTGTATTAATTACCTGGATGACATAATTGTCACAGGCCACAGCACGACGGAACACTTGCACAACCTTCGCATCCTCTTTCTCAAATTCAGGTCTGTGGGCTTGCGTTGCAACCTGCATAAGTCAAACTTCTTCCAACCGTCCATTGAGTATGTGGGCTACACCATCTCTCGGCATGGCATCCAGCCACTAGGAAGTTTGGTTCAAGGTATCGTCGACCTTCCTCGGCCCGCTTTGCTGAAAGAGTTACAAGCTTTTTTAGGCGAGATAGCCTATTACCACCGGTTCATTCCCAGGGCTTCCACCATTGCCCGCCCCCTGTACTGCCTTCTGCGCAAGGGTGTTCCTTTTGATTGGTCGCCTGCATGCGAGCAAGCATTCACCTCGTTGAAGGGCCTCCTCACGTCAGCGTCTTGTTTGACTACTTTTGATCCCCATAAGCCGTTGGTCCTGGCTACAGACGCTTCGCAGTATGGGGTGGGGGCGGTCCTGGCCCATCGCAACGCAGATGGTTCTGAGCAACCACTGGCGTTTGCGTCTAAAACTCTTAGTCCCGCGCAGGCCCATTACTCACAGGTGGAAAAAGAGGCTTTGGCCATTGTCTACGCTGTTACCAAGTTTCACCCTTTCTTGTATGGCACGAAGTTTCAGTTAATCACTGACCATAAGCCGTTAATATCGTTATTTGGCCCCGCCTCTCAGATTCCGGATAGGGCGGCCCACAGACTACAGCGCTGGGCCTTGTTCCTCTCTAAGTACCATTATGACATTCATTTTCGCCCTACCGGACAGCATGCCAACGCCGACGCTCTTTCCCATCTTCCGGTGGGCCCGGATCCTACGTTCGATCGAGAGGAGATTATGTGTTTTCATTTGGATGTGGCATCCCGCCAAGCGATTGATGGCTTCCCAATCACTAGTTCTCGAGTCGCTAGGGAAACGGCAGCTGACCCGGTTCTCTGGCAAGTAGTTCGCCTCATTCAGCAGGGGTGGTCATCCCGCCCTCCGGGCCGGGCCTCGGACCCTCTTCGTAATTATTTTATTCTACGAGACCGCCTCTCGGTCTTGGAAGGAGTTCTCCTTCTGGCTACCGATGATACAGCTCCTCACGTGGTTGCTCCTGCAAGTTTATGAAGGGAGGTCCTCACGTTATTAATGCGAGGCACTGGGGTGTTTCCCGTACTAAAACCTTGGCTCGCAGACATGTGTACTGGCCCGGTATTGACAGAGGAATTGAGCACTTGGTGGCCGCCTGTTCCCAGTGTGCGAGCCAACAGGCATCTCCCAGGGCAGCGTTCTCTTCATGGCCGCCGGCAACCCAAGCATGGGAACATGTTCACATCGATTTTGCGGGCCCGTTTCTCAATGGCTTTTGGCTCATTGTCATTTATGCTTATTCCCATATGTGGTTCGCTGCTCCTCAACCACTTCAGAAGTTGCAATCCAGGCACTAGCAAAAATCTTTTCTGTGGAAGGTCTGCCAATCACCCTGGTCTCGGACAATGGACCGCAGTTTATTTTGCAGACCTTCCAGGATTTTTGTAGGCGCTTTGGTATTCGGCACGTTTGCTCTCCCCCCTTCCATCCACAATCGAATGGGGAAGCTGAGCACATGGTGCACACAAGCATTCACGTTTTTCCTGACGGCATACCGGACCACACCAATGGGAGAACGCAGCCCCGCAGAGCTCCTCCATGGGCGTCAACATAGGACTCTGCTGCACCTCCTCTGGCCTGGTCCTTGCCAGTCTTCGCAACACGGAGTACCTGGCTTTCCACTGGGTATGTCGGTCTGGGCCCGTGGGTTTGGTCGCAATCCACGTTGGAAACCGGTGGTGGTCCTGCGCCGAAATGGCCGCCGGCTCTATACCTTGCAGGCGGGAGACCGGGTGGTACGTCGTCACCAAAATCAGCTACGTCCACGTTCGGGCACCCACCCTCCGACCTCTCAGACAACGGCTTCCCCATTGCCGGCACCTGTGTTGGTTTCGCAGGGGACGTTACCCGCCTCTCCCCGCTGTGACTCTGCCGCACTGCAATGGTTCTCAGCCTTGGCAGCCTCCAGTAGCTCCAGCACCGGCATCGCCATCGTTCGAGATGCCCCAGCGAGGGCCAACCCTCCTTGCAGGCCCGGTTTCTCAGGAGGCTGGTTCACCTGTGGTCGTCCCTTCCCAATCGTCCCCGCCACTGGGTCTTGCCCCTCCCGAGGTGGAACAGGATCCAGAGTTCGACAGCTTTTCGCCCGTTCTGTCCCAGGCTCCGGTTGTGGGACGACGGGGGCCTCTTCGTGTGGGTCACTTCCAGCCGTATTTGAAGGTTCCGGCTCGAGGGTTGGCAGATCCCCTCGACTCTGGCCTTCCAATGGATGTGGAGGTCATCGCTCCTGCCCAACGCTCCACCTTCCAACGCAGTGGATCACAGTGGCTTCACCCCCCGAAGGAGGAGGAGTGCAGTAGCCACAAGAAAGATCGCTGGAGGCGCACATCGGCACGGCATGTCACGGATGGTAGTTCCCGCAAGTAGAGTCCCGTCCACCAGAGGGCACGCAAGAATTCGTATGCGACTTCTGCCGGCATAACAACAATAACAACAACAACAACTCCGGCAGCACAGGCCGTGCCCAGTCAGTTAACATCGGGCATGCCTAGGACACAGTCCCGGTCTACGCTAAGTGAAGTGCGATGTAAACGTGAACAGTGTTACTACAAGACACATGTTGTAACTTGTGGCCATGTCCTAATAAACATGTCAGAACCCCCGTTATTACTTGTTTGATCATTCCTCCATTTTTCCTGCATCCACACCACATTCTGACTGCTTACAGCACCATATTTTCACCTGGTGGCAGAAAGTGGAACTATTATTTTTTCAGCATACTTTGTGAGCACACTGATTAATGAACATATCTACAATGTTTCAGTGTCCTGTGATGTATGCAGCCTGCACTGCAGCATTCACAATATCAGTTTAATTATAACCACCTGGTAAAACAACATCACAAATTAATGATTTCACACATGATGGGCCACACATTTTACAGGAAAAACTGTATTTGTGTGCCAATCCTTGCAGGTCATGGTGACCATAACAATCAGTCAACAAACCCAAGCAACATAAATACTCAAACTACTGGGGTCCAAGAGTGAGCATAGTTCTTGCACCACTTTTTACAATTTAGTACTAAAAGACAGTAAGAGCACGCATTGATGGTCAGGCTCACTTACTTGCTTTGCCCTGCAGTGAGTGAAGAACAAAATGACATAAACAGATCTCCCAACTCTCAAGTGACTTGTCAAAGCAAGTGAATAGTGGAAGGGGAGGTGAGAAAACTGTAGCTGCCTAATGTTGTTGGTTTTGCAGCAGTTGTAACAGCAATGTCTACTGTTTCTGGTGGAATTCCAATTGTTTTTCTTGCTGCTGCATTTGTTGCTGCTCCTGTAAGTCCCACTGTTTTTTCTTGCTGTTGCAGTTGTTGTTACTGCTGCTGGAGCTGCAACTGGCACTGCCACAACATTAGAAATTTTGGGTCTATGCTTCCACGGAATAGCTGCACAGTGAGAAAGTTCTCATCACCACTTTTCAGTCCTACACCGCATAGATGGAAAACACAGTTCATGATCACTTGCACTAGTAGTAAGGCAGGAACTGGTGGAAAAAAAACAGGCAGTTATGGAGGTCGATGACTGCGGAGTTTACAAAGTGAACAGCTAACCAAAAACAAGTCCAGAGCATAAGCACTGCCATCTTCAGGATATACAACAGTCCAGGGAGCAATCCAAACCACACACATAAATCAGATAAGTCAAAACTCTACTGTTCAATTGCGTGTAACTAAAGGCTTCAAAGTATGGCAGAACACTGACTAGCAAAGCCGGGCCACTGTATTTAGCAATGTACACACATCAGTGGTCGCCTCCACGTGACGTGCTTGCTGCATGCTGCAGTGATGGTCCCATGTGTGGGATCAAGCTGTGGCTATATAAGTAGCCCAAGTATCTCTGTGTTCTCCCTATCGACACTTGGGCTGGGCAAGGAATCCAAATCACCGTCGTATACTAAATCCTCTGCATACAAGGCATCTATTTTCAAAACTAGACAGGTCCACAAATTGCAAAACTGGAGATGCTAGTGGTTTTCCACACTGGTTGGAAGGGTGCTTCCATCCCAAGCAAGTAAGTCTGGGGCACAAAACCAGAAATAAATGCCCCAAACAGGATGTAGAATTAGTTGTTTGTCACAATTGGACATGCCCTCCAAAACAGTAGTGGGCTAGTGGGCTAGTCCACCAACACCAATAAGAAACTTTGTCACATAACCATGTGACAATAAGAGGTGTCATAGTGGCAGCTGTTTGGCTGTTTTCATATAACATGCTATTGGCGTCAGAGGTATGTTGATTTGTGTGGAATAACTATTGCATTTGATCTAATTACCACAAGGAAATTACTGATTTAACGCCGAAGACAGTTGTGCAAGTAGATGAATGTAGCAGGCCACAGAAGAAACAATGGAATCCCCTGAAATGGAAATACAGAAGAGAAGGAAAAATGGTAGGTAATGGGTTGTTGATTTAAGAAATAACAGTTTGTGAGTTATTAATTACTACAAATGAACGGCATTCTGAAGTAGTGTATTTTTCATATCACAGACATGTGTTGTGTAATTTTACCTTCTCAATATGTGTAGCTGAAAATCTTGTAATAATAATGAATTTTTTTTAACAAAGTGCTGCACTCAAAAGGCTGGTTGGTGTGCTTGTGCCTCAAACAGCTATCAGTTGCACTGTTGTTTGTATTCATAATCCTATAACTGTCTTTCACATTACAGATACATGGCGAAAAAAAGAATAACTTCCAAGGAAAGAGCTGGATTCCATGCAATGTTTTATGTATCAAGTGCAAAGTCACAAGGAATGCCTTCTTTCCCAAATATTGTTCATCTTCTACCAGTTCAAAAAGGCCCAAATGTGAAATTGTTAAATACACTATGACAAATGTGCATGTTACAAGCATGTGTGTATGTAAAGAAGCTTTTCTCAGAATATTTGCCATAACAAAGACTGGGGTGCTCGACCAAAGTAAAAACAATGGCTCTGCCAAATGTGAAAGAAATGGGAGGGGGGGAGATCATTACCCACAACTAGAGGGTGTTACAAAAAGGTACGGCCAAACTATCAGGAAACATTCCTCACACACAAAGAAAGAAAATATGTTATGTGGACATGTGTCCGGAAACGTTTACTTTCCATGTCAGAGCTCATTTTATTACTTCTCTTCAAATCACATTAATCATGGAATGGAAACACACAGCAACAGAACGTACCAGTGTGACTTCAAACACTTTGTTACAGGAAATGTTCAAAATGTCCTCCGTTAGCGAGGATACATGCATCGACCCTCCGTCGCATGGAATCCCTGATGCGCTGATGCAGCCCTGGAGAATGGCGTATTGTATCAGAGGCGTCCACAATACGAGCACGAAGAGTCTCTATATTTGGTACCAGGGTTGCGTAGACAAGAGCTTTCAAATGCCCCCATAAATGAAAGTCAAGAGGGTTGAGGTCAGGAGAGCGTGGAGGCCATGGAATTGGTCCGCCTCTACCAATCCATCGGTCACCGAATCTGTTGTTGAGAAGCGTACAAACACTTCGACTGAAATGTGCAGGAGCTCCATCGTGCATGAACCACATGTTGTGTCGTACTTGTAATGGCACATGTTCTAGCAGCACAGGTAGAGTATCCCGTATGAAATCATGATAATGTGCTTCATTGAGCGTAGGTGGAAGAACATGGGGCCCAATCAAGACATCATCAACAATGCCTGCCCAAACGTTCACAGAAAATCTGTGTTGATGACGTGATTGCAAAGTTGCGTGCGGATTCTCATCAGCCCACACATGTTGATTGTGAAAATTTACAATTTGATCACGTTGGAATGAAGCCTCATCCATAACTGACGAAACTAAAATTAGCTCTAACATGGAAATTCGTTTCCGGACACATGTCCACATAACGTCTTTTCTTTATTTGTGTGTGAGGAATGTTTCCTGAAAGTTTGGCGATACCTTTTTGTAACACCTTGTATAAGCACTGCAAATAGCAAATGTTTATACAGAAGTTAAAAGGAATAGAACCACACTATTGTCAAAGTAAATCTGAATACATGTACCTGTTGTCTAATATCAGTACCAAAACTCTGTGGTGCATGTTCAATACTTCAGTGACTCTAGAACCTCAAGCCAAGGAAAGTTACTTTCAAAAGGTTTTCATCACAAAATGCAATATTTGTTTCAGATGGCCAGCAACAGATGCTTGCTCAAAATGTATTCAGCTTACCACTAATATAGGAAATGAGAAAGCTATTGCAAGAGAGAAATCTGATTATAGAGAAGAGAATCCATCAACTCCAGTATCATGCGTTCTATGCACTTCTTCAGGAGGAGAAGGATGACATTATCACATCATTTGACTGTAGGAAAAAAGAGAGAGAGAGAGAGGTGTTACCTACACTTCCAGATCAGACAGCGAATTATTTCAATCAACTATACAATTTCACAATTGATATTAGCAGTTCAAAGAGTGCTACACCTAAATCTGAAGTATCTTTGCATACTTGGACAAAGAAGCAATGTCCTAAAACGTCTAATAAAATGATGTCTTGTATTTGCAATCAAATGCAAACACTCATTCGGCGAGGGGTAAATTTAATGACATTTCACTGATGGATGTCCAGGTCACAATAAAAATTTAACCTTGGTGACAACATTGTCAAAATGGCTTTGCACTGTTCTTCTTAAGGGTACTGTGATTTCCTTTCCTGTAAATGCCCACTCATTCTCTTCTCCTGACAGAGTTTTTGGACAAACAAAGAAGGAATGGCAAGAGAATGGATACCATTCTTCAACCACCCGAGTACCATAATGAATATGTTCTCCAACCATAGAACTGTGAAGATTATAGGGCATGATTGGAATTGACTGGAAAGCTGAAAGAAAAGACTGTTATAAAACCAATGCAGAGGATAAGGGAAAACAATATTCACATTGAGGGGAAGCAGTTATACAGAAGTAATGTTAGAGTGGAGCACATAATTGCAATGAAAGAGAAAAGACATAACATAGTAAATCATGCTGTCTTGCCCATGGGCAGAAATAAAATGAGAGAACAGATTGTGGATGTGGATAAGCTTTTGCAGAAAAAATTTGGTCAAAACTGACAAAAACTAGACACATTACATCGTTTTTATAAAAATCTCATAATTAATGTTGGAGGAGTTTCTCATGGTGCTGATGAATCAGACTTTGGTGAAAGTAACTGCCATGAAACTGGACTCTCTATGTGATCACTATTATTGTGAGATGATGTATGTTCAAGAACTGTATCATTTTATATGTGCCATAATGGTTTAATTCCTCTTTTTTCTCACCAATATGTGTTTACTGATACAGTAAATCAGTATATGAAATGTAGAAAATGCCTAAATTGAAAATCTTCGAGACAGTTCCCCATTTACAGTCCTTTACCAAGTAGAAAAGCCAGTAGTGTGGAATGGAAATCTCACATGTTATCAGTTCTGTACCATTTTCAAGCTTTTTATAACTTCAGATTGAATAGACATGTCCAGTTTTGAAAATAGAAGCCTCGTACATACTCTTCAAGGCACCATACAGTGCATGGTGCAGGGTATCATGTACCTTTGTTAGCCATTCCCTTTCCTGTTCCACTTACAAATGGTTCAAGAGAAAAACGTAAGGGTGACTGGGTTGGGAGTAATTTAGTGTATTAATACATGCAAATACTAGGCCTAAAAAAAGAGTGAAAGTTAGTGTAATTGTCTGGCCTTTATAGTTTACCTATGAATCACACATTTATTCATCTATATGTGAATGATTGGCACTCTTTAGTTTTTGTTACACTTTAATATTGTATCACTGCAGGATTTTATTTAGCTGGGGAAGGGTGTCTGTGTGCTGCATGTATCTGCTCTGAAAAATGAGTATACAAAAACTGAGTTGTAATGTTCAATTCCTTGTTTATGTGTCTACACACATCCCAATGCTTCCTCTGTGTAGTGACTGGTTGTCTTTTCTCATACAAATGTTCATCAGTTTCATGTTCTTACTCTCTTTATATTTTTAAAGCTCTATATTTTTCCTTCTTTGGATTTTCCTTAGTCTCCTACATCCTACTCTATTCCCCTTGAAACCTACTACTACATGGTCGTTAGGATACGTGTGACATGAAGTGTTGACCTCGGATGTTAGGTTGCCACATTTACAGGCTTATATAAATTTTGTAACAATATTATTTGATTTATCTGGTCATTATAGAATTCTGTTTATTATACTGACCCAAATTCTGTCATTAATTTCATTTTGACTTAAGCAAACATATATAGACCCGTGCACTGGTTTGAATGTTATTAATCACTTGATCATAAATCACAAACAATTCTCGTTTTTCATTTCCACCATACCTTTCAGATGATGTGAAACTAACTTCTCATCAGTATCTATGCAATTAATGCATGTAGATGTTAGGAACATTTTCCAACTAATGATCTTCATGATATAAGCTACTTTATAAAAAGCATTGTTATTCAACATATTTTATGATTTTCAAAACTAAAAGCAAAAAGCCATGTAAAACTTCATGTTTCAATGTGAGAGGAGCAAACTAACATATAATTCTGTAATATCAGTGTGTATACCCCAGCATGTTTTTGATTGTAATCCATAAATTTTCTGTTTCTAACATTGGGTATTGTAACCAGCAATTGTTAAAATAATATAAAAGGAGTGACCAATCAATCATCAGGGTCTCAGTTTTCCGTGAGTTTTTGTGAGATAGTTTTGTTACAATTTTTGTAACTGTATTACACAGTAACATGTAATTCTGCAAGAGAAACATCATGTCAACCTGAATTTCTTGAAATCTATCTTGATACTAACAAATCATTAGCTACACTGTCAACAACTCAGGAAGTTACAGCAAATTTTAGTGGAGCAGATACTCAAAAATTCTTCTGCAGCCATTACAGCATCAGCAGAGGTTGCCAAGAAACAAAGATGTGTATTTGCAATTAATTGTTACACCCTGTAACATTTCACCTTCCTTACTCGTTTTCATGGGAGTGTTTTTTACATCACTCATCTTTCTATTTCCCCTGGAAAAAATTTCCCTCTTTACAGCCTTCACTCAGCATTGTAATTAGACACCATTTAGTTGCAGAAGAATATAGTTCCTAGATGCATGTTTTCAATATTTGAGGAACAAATTTATTTCATTAACTCCACTGTAAAGTGAGATGCAACACGTTTTTTTTCTTTATCTATGATTTTTAAAATCTTGATCTATCACATTCCAGGCAATATGACAGCTTTTATTATCCTCATTATTGAAGTAGCATGGTTTCACACACCATAGATACTAACCTATAATCTTTCCAGTGCATGTCCCACTCATCTGGCCCAGAATTTAGTCCCAGATCTTCACTGTCTGTCTTTGTGTTCTCCATGGCTTCTGCAGTCTGGCGCCAGAAAGCCAGTATGCACTAAAGAAAACAAACGCAAATGTACTAGTTCAGAAACAAAGGAAACAATTCAGGACTCTGCCAACAAAGATAAAAACCACAAATTTATGAGATTTTCTTAGATCACAGTATACTAGCAAAACATATTGCACGATGTAATACTAACACCTTTTTACAATGAAACATCCTAGAGTCATCACTGGATTTCACGAAATACAGCGATAAAAGCTATCTTCTTTCTGGGATTTAATGACATCCTGAAGTGATGCAAAGTCACAGGAAATAGAGTGTTGAAATAAAGATGACAATATGTAATAATTGGGTATTAAAGGAGGGGAAAAAACATTGAAAAATTTAGTATAAGCAATAGAACAAAAGATTTGACTAAATAAAAACACTTCCTGCATTTTCTACCGATGAAAAACAAAATAAATTACAGGTAAATGTGAAACATCACAATTATACTTAGCCAAGAGGAAAAGATGGCCCTGAAACAGAGGATAACACAGAAGTCTGAAAAGTGTAAAATGGAGACAATGGAATGAAGATTGGGTAGGGAATCAGTGAATTTGAGAATAAAACTAAACCAAGAAAGTTGGGTGACTGATCTCCTTGATTCAGTTTATATTTGCTTAATGAAATCTGCCTATGAATATTTTCAGAACAGATCACAAAGCTGGAAGCAGTATTACTTACCGTAAAATACACAATTTCTCAAATAAAATATTCTCATACTCGCAAATACTTTCCACTGTGGCATAGAGAAAGATAGTTACAAGTTAAACTTTGAAAGAGTAACAAAGATGAACAAAGAAGTCTTACTTTCCTATGGTTCTTATTACTGAAACTGGTATCATAAACTGCCTATAATGAGAGCAAAGAGAAATTTACCAAAGACAAAACAGAGCAAGTAGTTTTAGAGAAACTCTTTAAAAAGACTTTACACAAAAAATTAAGGTAAAATAGTATAAAATTGGAAGTAACTAAATATGGGCAAGCTTGTCTAACAATATACACACATCAAAAAAAGTTTTGCATCACCTTGATTCCAAGAGTTCTGGAACCCATACAGAAAGTTGGAATAGAGAGCAACATAAAAATCATTTCTGCCCTTTTTATTGCCCTTGCATGTTGTACCACTATACAGCGAGACCTTCAGAGGTGGTAGTCCAGACTGCTGTATACACCGGTACCTCTAATACCCAGTAGCATGTCCTCTTGCATTGATGCATGCCTGTATTCGTCATGGCATACTATCGACAAGTTCATCAAGGCACTGTTGATTCAGACTGTCCCACTCCTCAACAGTGATTTGCCACAGATCCCTCAGAGTGGTTGGTGGGTCACATTGTCCATAAACAGTCCTTTTCAATCTATCCCAGGCATGTTCAATAGGGTTCATGTCTGGAGAACATGCTGGCCACTCTAGTAAAGCAATGTCACTACCCTGAAGGAAGTCATTCACAAGATGTGCACGATGGGGGCGCAAATTGTCATCCATGAAGATGAATACCTCACCAATATGCTGCCGATATGGTTGCACTATCGGTTCGAGGATGGCATTCATGTAGCGTACAGCCATTACGGCGCCTTCCATGACCATCAGCTGCGTACGTCGGCCCCACATAATGCCACCCCACAACATCAGGGAACCTCCACCTTGCTGCACTCGCTGGACAGTGTGTCTAAGGCCTTCAGCCTGACCGGGTTGCCTCCATATACGTCTCTGACAACTGTCTGGTTGAAGGCATATGCAACACTCATCGGTGAAGAGGATGTGATGCCAATTCTGAGCAGTCCATTTGGCATGTTGTTGGGCCCACCTATACCACGCTGCATGGTGTCATGGTTTCAAAGACGGACATCGCCATGAATGTTGGGAGTGAAATTGAGCATCAAGCAGCCTATTGCGCACAGTTTGAGACATAACATGACATCCTGTGCCTGCGCGAAAAGCATTATTTGACATGGTGGTGTTGCTGTCAGGGTTCCTCCAAGCCATAATCTGCAGGTAGCCGTCATCTAGTGCTCTCTCTCTCTCTCTCTCTCTCTGTGTGTGTGTGTGTGTGTGTGTTCACCAGAACAGAAGGAAATTATAGTCTTTGTGAAGAAGATGGGAACAACAATTTGAATTAGATGTCACAGTTCCTTGATCTTTATTAAAGAATAATTTCAGAGTTCATTAGAAAGAAATTAAGATAGTTTGTGGAGTGAAGTTGCAAAAGAAATTCAAGTAGGTAAGCCTACAATTACTGAAATAGTTAACATATTACTCAACAGAGCACTGAAATTGTCAATCTGGGCTTAGATTACAGGGTGCAATAGCAATAAAACTGACAATTCCTTTAGCAATGGAGCAGTTGTTTGTGCATTCATTTTATATGTGCCTATGAACTGCTAAATTTTAAATAATTTAGTAGTTCATCTTACAACATAAGTACTAATAGAACAAATTAATCTGTATGACAGAGAGATAGGTGTATGAAAACAGTGGAATGAAAGAGATTTACAAACAAGGAGAAGGAAAAATCAACAAAGATAGTAAATTTACAGAATTCCTGAATATAATTCACTTGCTGTGCATATGAATACAACTGAACATTGGAAAATGTCATCTTTGCAATAAGCGAGAAAAAACTTAAGATATTAATTTATTGGCACAAACCCAAAATACTCACAGAAATAAGCAGTTTCATTTGGTATTGGCCGTCTTCAGATCATGATAAGAAACAGAAGTACAATTCAGTACTACACCTTAACACCTTACAATAAGTACCACTTCACCCATCTTCAGGTCATGTAGTACATGGTACACAAGCAACAGCATGCACTACCAATATGTTCCAGTATGCCACACATAAAAATTGGATTTTTTCAGGGTTTAAACTTTGTGTGATATTGGTGAATGAAAGGTAGAATCAAGTGTTTTTATAGCCCTTGGGTTACACACCATTTGTATATGCAACAGAAGAATCATCTTATTGTAATTATCCTACATTGCAAGGTTTAAGTTTCAATATTACAGACATCTTTCAGCTTAGGCAAATTGAGCAAATCAGTTGGTTCTTTTTGCATTAGATGTGGTCTATGGGGCACCTTAAGGAGCTTATGGAGCCACCTTTAGTTCGTGAGGAGTTCTTGGGAAAATCTGAAAAAAAGGTTTTTCACAATGTTTTCACCATTAGCAGCAGATATCTAAGTAAGTAACTGCAACTAATTGCTCAAATTTTAACAGTATATTCTCTACGCACTTATCTAGAAGTGCCACCTTCCCGTTTTCATAACATGGTTTTTGGGTACCACAACTGGGCCATGGATTCCAAGATAGCTATGCACAGCAAATGGCTGAAATTTTTATGATATATTCCTTACATCAAGATCTTGAATAAACTTTCAATTTTGTTGCTAATTTACCATTTCTGAGATACAAAGGTTCAAAGGTGTCCTACTTGTAAACATAAAATACAGATTTGAAATCCAGTATGAGGTGAAAACATATTTTATAAACTGGCATAGCCTGGTCAAATATGCTGTGAAGTGTCTCCATCAGAAGAGTTCTGGGTTCCCCATGTTGTAGTATTGAACCACCTGCAGAATTTTTGTACATGTAAAATCCAGTCTGAGGTGTAAAATTACTTTTGCTGAATGACAGATGGTACTCCACTATTCAGTTTGCATCTTTTAAGCAGCCGCATATTCACCTTTTTTATGCTCTGATAGGAGCATTCCCTGCTGGTAGTAGTTTTACTCATGCATGGATCATGTGGCATGGACTCAACTAATGTCTGAAGTAGTGCTGGAGGGAACTGACACCAGGAATCCTGCACAGCAGTTCATAAATCTGTAGGAGTACAAGGGGGTGGAGATCTCTTTTGAACAGCATGTTGCACGGCAGCCCAGATATGCTCAACAGTGTTCATGTCTGGGAAGTTTGGTGGCCAGCGGAAGTGTATAAACTCAGACAAGTGCTTCTGGAGCCACTGTGTAGCAATTCTGGATGTGTGAGGTGTCACACTATCCTACTGGAATTGCCCAAGTCTGTCGGATTGCACAATGGACATGAATGGATGCAGGTGATCAGACAGGATGCTCACATACATGTCACCTGTCAGACATATCGTCAGACAGACCATATCTAGACATATCAGGGGTCCCATATCACTCCAACTACACACACCCCACACCATTACTAAGCCTCCACCAGCTTGAACGTTCCCTGCTGACACACAGTGTCCATGGATTCATGAGGTTGTCTCCATACCCATACATGTCCATCCACTCAATACAATTTGAAATGATACTCGTCCAACCAGGCTATATGTTACAGTCATCAACAGTCCAATGTCGGTGTTGACAGGTCCAGGTGAGGCATAAAGCTTTGTGTTGTGCAGCCACAAGGGTACACTGTAGCAGCAGCAACCAATCTAACAACTGCGCCAGACACTTGTCTTATATAGGCATTGCCTACCGCAGCACCATTTTCTGCCTGTTTACATGTCTCTGTATTTGAACAGACATGCCTATACCAGTTTCTTTGGCGCTTCAGTGCATATATTGGTATCTACCTACTTAAAGGTGTAGTTTGACAAGGATTGAAGAGGCATTCAGTCTTGGCTCTAAAGTAGGAGCTGTCGTGATGAAGAGCAGCAGTTTATTTCTGGTAAACTAGACTTAAGATTGAAGTATATCATTGCTTCTCATCATCATGAGAAGCAGGCCAATATTGGGTGAAACTAGTTACTTTTCTGCAATACTTTGTGAGTCTATAAGTAAACAAAAATTTTGTAAATATAAATTATAAATGATTTACAAAACGAAAAAACCACACAATCGTCAAACATAGCACTTTTCACAATCTATGAATACCATTCAGAGAGAAACTAAGAAAAACTGTTGTATTTGAGAGTCTCATAAGATCATTTTCCTGTCATGGTCTGGATGTAGGTAAACTTGGCTGCCTCTCAAAAAACTGGTTAACAATAAATATGTGATTAACTTACTGGATCTTCCATTTTCACATATGCAATATCTTCCACTAGTAAAAATTCTTCTACTTTTATTGGGGCTTCTTCTTCAGCAGATTGTTCTTCATTGCTCTGGAACATCAAGAACACAAAAAAATTGAGTCAGTACTTTGTGAATGATAAAAGTGCATTAACCAGTTACATTCAAATAATGATGTAAAACTGAGCACTTCACAAAATGCAAAAACATAGTATCCTATGACTACAGTATGAATGAGCCACAATTATAATCAATCAACTCATACAAATACCGGCCTGAATATGTTGTGATATAAAGTGGAAAAATCACATATGCTCAGTTGTGAGTAAGGCATACAGCAGAGTTAACATTCATTGATAGGCTACTGGGATGTGCAATTAGTCTACAAAGGAGATTGCTTATAAAATATAACTAACAAGTGATGTAAAACACATACAAAGATGGGCAACATGAACAGCCATAAATTTATTTGACTCATGGGAGAGTGACATGGAAATGGTGAGAAACCTGACCAAGCACAATTAATCCACAAAAGCCTACCTACATTTCAAAAACCAATTTGAAGTGAAGAATCTAATTGAATATTACAGCCACCTATGCCTCTCTCTCTTTGGGACTGCAAAGATAAGCTCAGATTAATTACAGCACGACAGAGGCATTTAAGTAGTCATTCATTCTGCACTTCATATATGAATGGAACGGAAGGAAACCATAGCACATGGGATAATGGAAAGTTAGCTCTGCCAAGCATTTCACAGTGATTTGTAGAGTATGTATGTAATTATAAAAATGGCATGTTTCCTATCATAGGTCTCACCAAGCTCACTAAACAAATACAACATAGGTATGGCAGTTTAGCAAAGAAAAGACACTAAATTGAAGGCAAATGTGAATGCAAATTTTCATATAATAATCATGATATGAGGAGAGGGGGGAAAGCTAGAAAACAATACAGGCAGCAGCAGTGATGTCACATACACAAAGTTTAAGTTTCATAAGTACAATGCAACGAACTTATATCTCATACGGTTTGTAATGTCCACATCTACATGTACATCTACATCTACACTCTGCGAACCATCTTGAATTGAAAGCCAGAGGGTACATCCTGTATTACTCATTATTAGGGGTTCTTCCCATGCCATCCACATATGGAGTGCGGGAAGAATGATTGTTTGAATGCCTTTGTGCATGCAGTAATTATTCTGATCTTATCCTCACAATCCCTATGTAAGTGATACATAGGAGATTTTTTATATGTTCCTACAGTCCTCATTTAAAGCTGGTTCTTGAAACTTTGTTAGTAGACTTTCTCAGAATAGTTTACGTCTATCTTCAAGAGTCTGTCACTTCAGTTCCTTCTGTACCTCTGTGACACTTTCCCATGCATCAAACAAACCTGTGACCATTCCTGTGCCCTTCTCTATATACATTCAGTATCCCCTGTTAGTCCCATTTGGTATGGGTCCCAAACACTTGAACAATATTCTGGAACTGGTCGCATGAGTGATTTGTAAGTGATCTCCTTTGTAGACTGATTGCACCTCCCCAGTATTCTGCCAATCAACCAAAGTCTACCACCTGCATTACCCACAACTGAGTCTACATGATCATTCCATTTCATATAATTACAAAATGTTACACTAAGGCATTTGTATGAGTAGGCCAATTTCAATAATGACTCATTTACAGCCATAGAATATTACATTTTTTGTTTTGTTTTGTGAAGTGCAAAATTTTACACTTTTGAACATTTAAAGCAAGTTGCCAATCTTTGCACCACTTTGACATCTTATCAAAACCTAACTGAATATTTATGCAGCTTCTTTCATACAGTATTTCATTATATATAATTCCATCACCTGCAAGAAGCCTGAAGTTACTATTAATATTGTCTGCAAGGTCATAAATAGACAGCATGAACACAAAGGTCCCAACACACTTCCCTGGGGCACACTTGAAGTTACTTCTACGTACCAAGATGACTCTCCATCCAAGATAATTTGCTGTATCATCCCTACCAAAAAGGTCATAAACCAGTCACAAACTTCAATTGTTACCCCACATGACAATAAGTGTAGGTGTGGTAGTGATTCAAATGCTTTTCAGAAATAAAGAAATACTGCATCTACCTGCCTGCCTTGATATACAGCTTTTAGCACGTCATGTGAGAAAAGAGTCTCTGTAAGGTACACAAGAAAAAACAAATAGATAAAAGCATGAACTAAAAAGCCGTCACAGCCTGAGCATACAATGCCTTTGAAGAACACTAAAGATGAAAAATGTGTTTATAATGTTAGAATGCCAGATTTTATGTCCCCCAAGAACCAGTTGTTATGTGTTTTACAGAATATTGTAAAACTGGACTGTGACAATGCAGCTCATGAAAAAAAACTGCATGACAAAATTCAACCCAAATGCCCATCACCAATCACAGATGATATATTATGAGAGCTGTCCCATAAATGCACGATCTGATCTATAAATAGTGGTTGTTGTTACAAACATATGGTTATCATAAAAGCACCTACTTTATAAAGCTGAAGTTTGAAGTCTGACTGTGCTACGATGTTTAGTATTTTTTGGCAGCAATCAACAATGAATGCTCTCTGTGAATTTGTAAACATGGACAAAACTGGTCATTATTATGTGGTACAATACTTTCATTTGAAATGTCTCAGTCCAACAAAATATAAAGATGAGCTAAATTCTAGCCTGGGGCAGTCTGTCCCTTCACCCACAACAATAAAATATTGGGTGGCAGAGAATAAGTGAGGTGGTGCAAACTGCCAAAGACAAAACATTGCTGTGGTCAATCAAATGACACGACCATGCCAGATACTGTGAAGAAAATCCACAATATGGTATTCAATGAGCATCAGCTGAAAATGTGCAAGGTAGCAGACACTACTGTCACTTCAAAAAATGCTGTTGATCAAATACTGACTGAAAATTTGGACATGTGAAAGCAGTGTACAAGATGGGTGCTGCATTTACTCAGAATTAATGAAGTCAAGTTTTGAGTATGATTAATAACCATGGATGAAACATAGGTGTATCACTTCACACCAAAGACAAAGGAACAATCAAAACAGTGAACTGAAAAGGATAATCAGCTCCAAGGAAAGCGAAGACAGTTCCATTGCTAGGCAATGCCACGGCATCAGTTTTTTGGGATGTGCATCTGATAATTTATGCTGATCATCTTCAACAAGGAAATGCAGTCAATGATGAGTATCACATCTTAATAATGAAATCAAGAAAAAATGGCCACATTTATCAAAAAAGAAATTTTTGTCATGACAACAATGCACCAGTTCACATGTCCATTATCGCTATGATCAAAATCAATGAGTTAGGGTTTGAATTGCTTCTTCATGCATCCTGTTCACCAGATTTAAACCCCTCTGATTATTTTCTGTTTCTGAACTTGAATAAATGGCTTGATAATAAAAGATATGGCAAAAATGAAGAGATAATATCTGCAGTTGATGGCTACTTTGTGGAGCTAAAACATTCTCACTATAAACAGTGTATTGAAACTACTGAACATTACTGGGAAAAATGTGTTGCTGAAAGGTTGATGTAGAGAAACAAAGGTCTTTTTCTGCAAAATTTTGGTATTTTCTTTGTTAGGTCAGGTACTTCTGAGACAGGCCTCGTACATATTTCACGGCGTTATCAAAAACTACATAAAGATGTATATACTGAAACATTAATTAATTCACTGTTCAAAATACGAATGAGGAACAAATGCAAGAAGTGCCACTAATTTCCCAGAAGAGTATTCTGATACAACTTTCATGTGTGTGAAAAGAACCAAGTTGCCTTATATATTAACAAAATATTGGCTGGATATGGAAGCTGTCTCTGATGGCTTAACTGACCATTTGGAAACCATTCAGCACTGCTAATCTCTACTACCTAAGTTCAAAAATCAGATAATACAAAAATATTACCTTCCATGAGCAATTTCCAGCAAAATTATCTGAGGACTCTTCAGTGCAATGACATGATGTACAAAACTTAACAAACACATTGTTCAGCAGAGATGATTTGAAGAATAAAATGAAGAACAAAATCGTGCAAGACACATTTTTCACTAAACTAAAAGTCTTCCTTGGGCTGAAAATATTTTGCATGTGATGGTGAGATGAAGAATGCACTTAACAACTAATATAATGGACTGTCAATAGCTGACTGTGACATGGAAGTTCTAGTCTCGAGGATGGGTATGACAAATGCTTAACTAATGGAGATGATTATGAAGAAAAGTAAAGTAACCTTAAGTACAGTCAACTTGTTTCTATTTGCAGACTGCAACTATACTACAAACAAGGCAAATGAAATAATTTTCTGGCTCAGTTCGAAAGGAGGGATGATTAGGTTTTAGCATCCCATAGGTGGCAGGCTAGTTAGAGCACTATCTACTGTATGACAAGGGCAGAGAATGAAACTAACCTTTGTCAAAGAAACCATTCCATCGCTCATTTTACTCATTTTATTTGCCATAAGGAAGCTGTAGAAAACTTAACTGTTGTTGGTCTGCTGGGAATTTGAATCATACATATCCAATGTCTTAACCACTGACAGCTTCATTCAGTAGAATTCAAGATTTCATCATGGTTGAGCTAATTGGAGATGGAACACTAGCACAGTTGAACAGTTATTGGAAGCAGACATGGATGGGACCTTGTTAAAGGACCACCATCTTTGCGAATTACTGGTCAAGTATGGATAATGAGCCTTCTTGATTGCACTGGCATGACATACACAGCTTTCCCAAATATGCATCCTTAAGTCCCGATATGCAGAGTGTAGCATAATAAAGTGCATGCAGTTAGGTGAAAACACCACATGTCATTATGACTGAAAGTATAGTGTTCACTGGTGAATACCAGCCTGTCTTCCAAATCATTCATGTATATATTTAACAACTCTGGATCCAACAATAAAACCTGTCCACATCACTAATTGTGAGGGAAGCACTGACCAAACACAATGTGCAACACTCCTCCAACCATCCTAAAAATCCAGATTTGGTTCCCATCAACTTCTTTTTGTTCTCTCAGGTCAAAAATAAGTATGAAAGGATATCATCTCAGGACAATTTAAGCAATCCATTGGGTTGCTTTGACTGGATGCCTGAAGAGCCTTTGAGGTTGCTGACTAAAAAAAATGCATATGAAGACTGGGAATAGCACTGGCACTGAGTACTGACTGAGAAGCCTCATGTTTTGAAGCATATTATCTTACTCTGTATAAATTTTTGATAAAATTATTTTTATAATTTCGGTCTCAATACTTACTGGACAAACCTTGTATACCAAGAGAGGTTACACAGTTGTTGTAGTTGTTGTTGTTGTGGTCATCAGTCCTGAGACTGGTTTGATGCAGCTCTTCATTCTACTCTATCCTGTGCAAGCTTCTTCATCTCCCAGTATTTACTGCAACCTACATCCTTCTGAATCTGCTTAGTGTATTCATCTCTTGGTCTCCCTCTACAATTTTTACCCTCCACACTGCCCTCCAATGCTAAATTTGTGATCCCTTGATGCCTCAGAAGACGTCCTACCAACCGGTTCCTTCTTCTTGTCAAGTTGTGCCACGAACTCCTCTTCTCCCCAATTCTATTCAATACCTCCTCATTAGTTATTTGATCTACCCATCTAATCTTCAGCATTCTTCTGTAGCACCACATTTTGAAAGCTTCTATTCTCTTCTTGTCCAAACTATTTATCGTCCATGTTTCACTTCCATACATGGCTACACTCCATACAAATACTTTCAGAAATGACTTCCTGACACTTTAATCTATACTCGATGTAACAAATTTATCTTCTTCAGAAACGCTTTCCTTGCCATTGCCAGTCTACATTTTATATCCTCTCTACTTCGACCATCATCAGTTATTTTGCTCCCCAAATAGCAAAACTCCTTTACTGCTTTAAGTGTCTCATTTCCTAATCTAATTCTCTCAGCATCACCCAACTTAATTCGACTACATTCCATTATCCTCATTTTGCTTTTGTTGATGTTCATCTTATATCCTCCTTTCAAGACACTTTCGATTCCATTCAACTGCTCTTCCAAGTCCTTCGCTGTCTCTGACAGAATTACGATGTCATCGGCGAACCTCAAAGTTTCTATTTCTTCTCCATGGATTTTAATACCTACTCCGAATTTTTCTTTTGTTTCCTTTACTACTTGCTCAATATACAGATTGAATAACATCGGGGAGAGGCTACAACCCTGTCTCACTCCCTTCCCAACCGCTGCTTCCCTTTCGTGCCCCTCCACTCATAACTGCCATCTGGTTTCTGTACAAATTGTAAATAGCCTTTTGCTCCCTGTATTTTACCCCTACCACCTTTAGAATTTGAAAGGGAGTATTTCAGTCAACATTGTCAAAAGCTTTCTCTAAGTCTACAAATGCTAGAAATGTAGGTTTGCCTTTCCTTAATCTATTTTCTAAGATAAGTCATAGGGTCAGAATTGCCTCACGTGTTCCAACATTTCTACGGAATCCAAACTGTTCTTCCCCGAGGTTAGCTTCTACCAATTTTTCGATTCGTCTGTAAAGAACTCGCATTAGTATTTTGCAGCTGTGACTTATTAACCTGATGGCTCGGTAATCTTCACATCTGTCAACACCTGCTTTCTTTGAGATTGGAATTATTATATTCTTCTTGAAGTCTGAGGGTATTTCACCTGTCTCATACATCTTGCTCACCAGATGGTAGAGTTTTGTCAGGACTGGCTCTCCCAAGGCCATCAGTAGCTCCAATGGAATATTGTCTAGTCCTGGGGCCTTGTTTCGACTCAGGTCTTTCAGTGCTGTGTCAAACTCTTAACGCAGTGTCGTATCTCCCATTTCATCTTCATCTACATCCTCTTCCATTTCCATAATATTGTCCTCAAGTACATCGCCCTTGTATAGACCCTTTATATACTCCTTCCACCTTTCTGCTTTCCCTTCTTTGCTTAGAACTGGGTTTCCATCTGAGCTCTTGATATTCATACAAGTGGCTCTCTTTTCTCCAAAGGTCTCTTTAACTTTCCTGTAGGCAGTATCTATCATACCCCTAGTGAGATAAGCCTCTACATACTTACATCTGTCCTCTAGCCATCCCTGCTTAGCCATTTTGCACTTCCTGTCGATCTAATTTTTGAGACGTTTGTATTCCTTTTTGCCTGCTTCAGTTACTTCGTTTTTATATTTTCTCCTTTCATCAATTAAATTCAATATTTCTTCTGTTACCCAAGGATTTCTACTAGCCCTCATCTTTTTACCTACTTGATCCTCTGCTGCCTTCACTACTTCATCCCTCAGAGCTACCCATTCTTCTTCTACTGTATTTCTTTCCCCCATTCCTGTCAATTGTTCCCTTATGCTCTCCCTGAAACTCTGTGCAACCTCTGGTTTAGTCAGTTTATCCAGGTCTCATCTTCTTAAATTCCCACCTTTTTGTAGTTTCTTCAGTTTTAATTTCCAGTTCATACCCAACAGATTGTGGTCATTGTCCACATCTGCCCCTGGAAATGTCTTACAATTTAAAACCTGGTTCCTAAATCTCTCTCTTATCATTATATAATCTATCTGATACCTTCTAGTATCTCCGGGATTCTTCCATGTATACAGCCTTCTTTTATGATTCTTGAACCAAGTGTTCACTATGATTAAGTTATGCTCTGTGCAAAATTCTACCAGACGGCTTCCTCTTTCATTTCTTACCCCCACCCCCCCCCCCCCCCCCCAATATTCACCTACTATGTTTCCTTCTCTCCCTTTTCCTACTCTCGAATTCCAGTCACCGATGACTATTAAATTTTCATCTCCCTTCAGTACCTGTATAATTTCTTTTATCTCATCATACATTTCATCAATTACTTCATCATCTGCAGAGCTAGTTGGCATATAAACTTGTACTACTGTAGTACACGTGGGCTTCATACCTATCTTGGCCACAATATTGTGTTCACTATGCGGTTTGTAGTAGCTTACCTGCACTCCTATTTTTTTATTCATTATTAAACCTACTCCTGCATTACCCCTATTTGATTTTGTATTTACAACCCTGTATTCACCTGACCAAAAGTCTTGTTCCTCCTGCCACCGAACTTCACTAATTCCCACCATATCTAACTTTAAACTATCCATTTCCCTTTTTAAATTTTCTAACCAACCTACCCAATTAAGGGATCTGACATTCCACACTCCGATCCGTAGAATGCCGGTTTCCTTTCTCTTGATAACGACGTCTTCTTGAGTAGTCCCCGCCCGGAGATCCGAATGGGGGACTATTTTACCTCTGAAACATTTTACCTAAGAGGATGCCATCATCATTTAACCATACAGTAAAGCTGCATGCCCTCGGGAAAAATTACGGCTGTAGTTTCCCCTTGCTTTCAGCCTTTCACAGTACCAGCACAGCAAGGCCGTTTTGGTTAGTGTTACAATGCCAGATCAGTAAATCGTCCAGACTGTTGCCCCTGCAACTACTGAAAAGGCTGCTGCCCTTCTTCAGGAACCACACGTTTATCTGGCCTCTCAACAGATACCCCTCCGTTGTGGTTGCACCTATGGTACAGCCATCTGTATCACTGAGGCACGCAAGCCTCCCCACCAACGGCAAGGTCCATGGTTCATGGGGAGTTGCACAGTAGTTAAGATAAAAGACATATATCTGTGACAACTGAATTTCAAATCTCCAATCCATTCACACTCATTAAAGTTATCCATGGTGAATGCTGAATGGCTTCCTTCAAAATGGCCTATATCAGTTCCCCTCTTTCATCCTCTTTGTTAACTGATCTAGTATTGCACTTCTTATGACTTAATCAGCAAGATATTAAACTAATCTTTGTCCCCCCCCCCCCCCCCCCTCCTAGTTTCTAAAAACAAATTAAGAAGATGAAAGGTACATTTGTCTTGAAGGGAAACACGAGGAAATTAAAAAAATGGATAAAATTAACCAAACATAAAACCTTTATTAGACTAAAGCCTTTAATTGCCAGTCCTTAAATAAAGAACAACTTTATTGAAAGGTTATATGGAGTGTAGCACTAACAGAAATTCAAATGTATAGTAGGAAATGGAGAAAGCTGAAAGTAACTGAAATAATGACAAGTTAAAGGGATGGATAGAACACTAACAAAAAATCAAATGTATAGTAGGAAATGGAGAAAGCTGAAAGCAACTGAAATAATGACAGTTAAAGGGACAGGTAGAGCACTAACAGAACCACTGTCAGAAAATGGTTAAGCTTTATCGCAGCACCTCTCAGACAGCAAAGTTCAGGACAGATGACTCAGATAACTGAAAAAGCTATCCCTAACATATATTCAGGAAACCCATGCAAGCAAAAGCAGTAAACATCTGATGATTAAAAATAGTGATGCTTATAACAACTAAAAATTACAAAAAGTAGTATCTTTGTTGACAATTTTTTGTTACTGTTCCTCTGATACATCAAGATCATAAGATATGGAGTACAAGCCCACATTGTTTTAAGGACGGGGGAGGAAATCGGCCATACCCTTTCAAAGGAATCACAACATTTGCCTGGTGCAATTTACAGAAATTACAGAAAACCTAAATCAGGATGGCTAGATGTGGACGTGAGTCCAGTGTGCTAACCAACGTGCCATCTCACTCTGTATGATTCTAAGGATTGCTGGCTTACCTGCAAGAAACTGAATGTAAACAAACATGTATACTACAAATTATATTTTGTAATATAATAAAGGAACTTCAGTCTCATGAAAAGTTTTAACTTGATATTATCATTTTTTTAAAATCTCGCAGAGATAAAATCACGGTTTCATCATATACATTTTAAAATATGCTGATAGAAGTGATGGACCTTCGCATAATAGCATTCTGTATAGAGAAAACTAAATTTTTTATCAGTCAAGAGATTCATTTATCCACATGTTAAGCAACATTACCAGATAATCACACAACACACAGAACATTATCAAAAGTACATGATGGAAACACCGCAAGAAATGCATGCTTAAATATAAATTCAGATGCTGGCCAAGCTCACAGGTTGTGCTGTTGTATTTGAACATGAATGGTGCCCTTGCAATGTCTTCAATATGTTGCAAGTGTAAGTTGTATTCAGAACAATGTTCTGTGTAGCTGTGAAAGTATTATACAAAATAAGAGAAAGGCAACCACTCACCTATAGCAAATCATTGCATGTGTTGAGGCCACATGTAGTAAGCATTGCTTCACCCAGTGGAGAATGGCACAACAGAGGCACGCCGGCAATCAAGGCATTGAGAAGTAGGCAAGCACAGATAGTCTTGCTGACAGCAGCAGTATAGCAACAGGCTTACGCAAGGATGCACACAGACCAAGCGCCGAGCGAAGCTTAGAGAGTTCTGAGTAAGGGGAAGAGAGGCCAGCATGCTAAGTTACACTACAATATACTGCGGGAGTAATGACAAAATGCTACCACCGAGAGTAAAAATATCCTCCTGCCGGATATAAATAGTGGAGCACAGGCAGCAACAGACAGAAGCCATTAGGAAGCAGTTCGGATCTGAGGATGGACGTGGTCCGTGTCCGAATGTTCAATCTTCATAGGTGGAGATTCCAGAAGTTTGTTCCAGCTCGCAGGAGTCATCCGTTCGTCGCCAGATCTCAACTTCAGCTCTGGAGGTCAGCCCGAGTTTGGTCGGCACCATGGCTGACCAACTACAGCGAGAACTTCCAGCAGGACTGGCTGCAGTGCGGTCTTGGTCACATGCACTGCCGGGGACTGACGCGCGTTGCGCGCATTGCCGGAGAATCTACACAGCAGCAGCCAGGCGGAGGGATCCGCAGGACTGGGCAGCAACGACAAGGAAGAAATTGTAAAGAAAGTTCAATAAATAATTGTAATACTCCACGCCGTCTGTCTTTGGCACAGCCACTGTGTCTGCTGCTAACAAGTGGTGCAGAAGCAGGAACAAGTGGTGTCAGGCGCACCCATGCCACAACTTTGACTAGCACCATGTGGATCAACTGAGAAACACCGAATAGGGTGAGTCTAGCAACTGCCTTCTCTCTATGTTTTCTGTGTAGGTAGACATGTCCAGGGTAACAACATTAATGGATGTGAGAGTGTCATTTGAAAGGCCTAGCAGCCCTGCAGACTTATTGCGGTTTCATGGGAATGATAGTCACGTTAACTTAGTACCATCTAAATGTGTAGTGTGTGGATTAACAGGTCACATTGCTCCTTGTGAAAAATTTGTAACAAGCACCTGTGTGTGGCTTCTATCGTCATGTAACGGGGCAATGTGGTAAGTCTAGATGGCTTGCCATTAGACGTGCAGGAATTAACTTGCTTCTGGGTAATACAATTTCGTTTTTGTGAAGTAAGGTATAGCACACAGAAAATACCAGACACATGCAACTGGGACAAGTGACACCATAGTCGCATTGACAGAGCAACTTAAGAAACTGATTGAAGAAAATAAGTTCTGACTGAAGAAAATAAGTTGTGAAAGCAGCACATGCAGAGGATGGAGCAACAATTGTTGCAATATACTCAATCAGGCTCGGGAAGCGATAGTGTAGAATGCAAGGGTACTGTCTTTTCTGGTGTGGCAGATTGTTCAGCGGCTAATTTGATACCTTCCTTCTCGGGTAAAACATCAGAGGATGTGAATGTTTTCATTGGTGACGTACGTAGTACGGCTAGACAGTGATGCTGGTCGGATGAAAAATGTTTGCAAATGGCGAGGTTACGGTTAGTAGGTGACACAAAGACTTATGTGGCATACCACGAAGGGTTACAGGATGCTACTACATTCACAGAGTTGGCTGAAGGATTATTGCAAAGCTTTAGGAAACAAAACAGTGCCAGAAATTTTAGAGAAAAATTGAGGAGGAGGATGCAAAAAATGGGTGAAACGGTTGAAGAATTTTCAGACAGAATTGGGAAAACGAATGCGTACACATATTAGTTAACGCAAGATGCGAGTGCAAATGAAGTTCTATTGAAAGAAGCAGAGAATAGAGCTTTAGACGCATTTTTGCGAGGGGTCTCGCCAGATTTTTCAAGCCGGATACGGATGGAAAATCCAAGTGACTTAGCAGCAGCATTGTGCATAGCTACAAATTTGCAGGAAGTGGATAGTGCCACTAGAAGTCGCAATGACAAGAAATTTTTTTCATCTTCCAGAGAGTGTTACCATTGTGGGAAGCAAGGTCATTTTAAGGGACAATGTCGGGAACCGCAATGTTTCAATTGTCAGAAAATAGGGCATAAGGCACGGCAGTGTAAAGCCAAGAAACAGGTTAATGATACAGCAGGTAAAAAACTGTTTAACGAAAAACAGAGTGTTCCTGCCATCGGGAGGCATTCCCAGTAAAAAGAGGTACTCAGAGAGTGTACAAAGAGGTGGATTGTAGTTTGATGGTTTGGATATAAGATAAGTGGCGAAGAGTTTTGGTCGATACTGGAGCGCATCTATCAGTTGTCAGTGTGGACCTCGTGGGCAAGAAAGGATTGGAAGCTCCGAGATACAGATTGCACGCAGTAGGTGATAAAAAATGAGATGCACTAAAGACAGCACATCTCAAGTTTAAGATAGGGAACGTGTGGTTCCGGGAGCAAATGGAGGTGTTGTCAACTGTGGGACAGGGATTTTCAGCGATACTTGGATTGGACTTTCTGATTAAACATCACGCCAAAATTGACCTTCCGCAACATACGCTGGAACTCGATGGGAACTTGTTCTCAATGGGTAGAGCTGTTGCAAATGTTTCAGAGTCACAAGGTGCACCTATAGCTAGGGTGATACCAACTAAACTGTGTACAAGTGCATTAAAGGTGATTTCGTGGTACAAAGTACGAACAGGTACAGGGGAGTAGATCTGGGTACCGGTGGATGTCGATGTGCCACAGCAGGGGTTATTCTTGGTAGACGCACTACCGAGTAATGAAGTTTTAGACGAAAAGCATTGCTTTATTCATAGGAGTGTATACGGATAACGGACATAAACGGGCAGTTTATGGTTCCGGTGAGTTTAGATAACTTCGGCCGGGATGATGTTAATCGGCCAAAGGGATTAGTAATAACCACAGTAGAGTTAATAGATAAAGAGGACATCGATAGTTCGAGGCCAGACTATGATGTAAAGCAAACCGTGAGCACGTCTGCACTTCCTGACAAGGTAAATCATTTGAGAAGAAATGATCGTTCGGGTAGGGAAGCATTATTACTAAAGTATAAAGCATTGTTTGAAGCACAGGGTACGTTACCCACTACACCGATAACACAGCATCGTATTCCGACAGGGAATCACGCTCCAGTGTATCGTAAGCCATACAGACTACCGAAACAATTACAACCAGTAGTAGAGCAATTAATAGAACAATTAATAGAACAACAATTGGAAGATGGGATAATCCAACATAGTAATAGTCCTTGGTCTAGTAGCGTGATCCTAGTTCCGAAGAAGGCACCAGATGAGTCAAAAAAATTTCGCTTTTGTTGCGATTACAGACATTTGAATGAACAGACAGTGGCGGACGTATATCCAATTCCGAATATCACAGAAACGTTAGACAATCTAGGGCAGTGTAAATTTTTCTCCACTATGGATTTGCAAAGTGGTTATCACCAGATTTAAGTATGTCCAGAGGACAGACCAAAAACAGCATTTACGATGCATTGTGGTCACTTCGAGTATAAAAGAAAGCCGTTTGGACTAAAAAACGCTCCAGCAACATTTCAGAGGTTGTTGGATGGAGTCCTTCGCAGGTTGAAACCGAAAAAATGAATGGTGTATCTGGATGACATTATAGTTTTTTCAAGAGATATAGAGCAGCATGTGGAATGGGTAGAGGAGGTGTTTAAAAGATTAGAGGCAGCACGGCTAACATTAAGTTTGGACAAATGCCATTTTGCTCAAGCACAAGTAAACTATCTCAGGCATGTTATCAGTCAGGACAGGGTATGGACAGATCCTCATCTCACTTCTGCAGTATTAGATTTTCTGATTGCGCAAACGGTTAAACAACTGCAATCGTATATTGGTCTTGTGAGCTATTATCGAAAATTCATAAAGGTGTTCGCAGAAATAGCGAGGCCACTTACTAAGTTGCTAAGAAAAGGTGTTACCTTCAAGTGGACGTCAGAGTGAGAGAAAGCATTTCAAGAGTTGAAACGGATACTGACATCAGATCCAGTTTTGAAGTTTCCAGACTTTTCTAAGGAGTTTATACTACAATGTGACACATCTATTCATGCTCTTGGGGTTGTACTTGGGCAAGAAATTTATGGCAAAGAACATCTGATTGCGTTCGCGTCTCGTCAACTTAACAAGGCGGAACAAAATTACTCCACGACAGAGAAGGAATTGTTAGCGGTAATATACAGGATTTTGTACTTTCAATGTTATCTGTATGGTAGAAGGTTTAAGGTTGTGACGGATCATTCAGCTCTGAAATGGTTATTAGGTCTGAAAGACCCAGCGAGTAGGCTAGTGAGATGGGCGCTGAAACTCAGTGAGTTCAATTATGAGGTGATACACAGGCAAGGTGTGAAACATGCCAATGCTGACGCATTGAGCAGAAAAGTGGCAGTATTACAAGTAACAGGGGTGACTGAAGATGAGTGGAAAAGGGCACAAGCTGTGGATAGTGATTGCCGATTGTTCAGAAAGCAACCGCAGTTCCTAGTATAGGACGGGTTACTTTGCAGGTCGACGAAATGCGGCCCGCGCATCATCATGCCAGCAGCGTTAAGATCTGAAGTTTTGCAACAGGCACATGACCATTTTCTTTCAGGACATGGCAGGAGAAGAGCTATGGATAGGCAGATAGCAGAGAAGTTTTGGTGGAGGACACGACATCAAGACGTGGACGAGTACATCAGGAATTGTGTGCCATGCGCACAGCGTGCGGACTTGAGCCATCAAAAGATTCAGTTTCAAAGATTACCAAAGGCAGACAGACCTTTCCAACAAATCAGAGTTGATGTATTAGGCCCATTTAATAGGAGTGCAGCAGGGAATAAGTATGTGTTAACAGTGATTGACCACTTTTCTAGGTATTTAGTCATGATCGCATTACCAGATCAGAAAGCAAGTACGGTGGCACAAACTATAGTTAATAATTGGTTACTCAGGTATGGGATACCTCAGTCCTTAATCTTGGATCAAGGTACTAATTTCACGTCTTATCTGATGAAGCAACTGTGTAAGTTACTGAAGGTAAAGAAACTACGGACTAGTCCATTCCATCTGCAAGCAAATGGATGAAGGGAGATTGTGCATCGCATGATCGCTAAGATGTTGAGTCACTATGTAAATAGTCAACACACCAACTGGGATGTGCACTTGCAATTCGTAACCAGTGCATATAATAGTAAGGTACATACGTTGACAGGATTGTTGCCGTACGAAGTGGTGTATGGGCGGAAATTTGCCGTCACCTTTTGACATGCTTCGTCCAAGGCAGGGAGTGGAGGGCGAGCATGTAAGGCAATTTGCGAAAACCATTAAGGAAGTAGGGCAGAGAGTTAGAGGAGCTAACACGAAAGCGTTGGAATGACAAGAACAGATGGGAGGTAGAACAAGGAAGTTGCCATAGTACAGAGTAGGCCAATGGGTGCTACTAGCTAATCCGTATGTTCCAAAAGGGAGAACCAAGAAGTTCACAAACAAGTTCCAGGGACTGTACCAGGTAGTGGAAATGACATCACCTGTCAATGTAAAATTACACTTGCCCACCAAGACAACGGTGGTTCACGTTAGTAGAGTTAAGCCGTTCCAGGGGGTAGTAGATCTCTGTATATATACTTCTCCTTCTGGCAGAAAGCGAAAAGAAGCGCCAGAAGCAGACAGTAAACTGGGTATTAAGTATAAGTTGCATTCAAGGGATGTGTAATTAGCAGTAATTATCATGTGTGTATTATTTTTGTGCATGGACTAGGGTTATTTTATTGGTATTAAGGGGTAGTGATGGGAGTTTTTTCCATCTCTCTCCATTCTGTAGGTGATGCAGGATGGGATACAAGTGGATAGTATGGGGTGTAGTCCTCTGGCAGCTGACACAAGCTGGCCAGGTACAGGATATGCCATTGCGAAGTGGGATGTTGTTCGGGAAACAACCAGATGTGGCCCTCACGAGTCACGAGTGGACGCTTCGGCTGGCACTCAACATCCGACAGGTAAGGAACGAGATGCGACAGCTACAGGAGGTGGTATCGAGTGGAGAAACAGTTAAATCTAAGAATGGAATATTACGGGACGTGCAAGGAGAGTACAAGGCTTTGGATAGGTCATGTAAGGAAATAAGGGAACAACTGTGCCAAGTCATGAGCATGATTCAAGGGAGGAGAAAGGGAGTAAAGAGGGGTTGGTTGAATGGAAGTTGGAAGTTGCTGGAAACAATTTTTGGAACAGCAGATGAAGCATCTGGCCAGTAGAAGTAAGATGAGTACCTGTAACATTGGTGACTCCCATGACTGTTGCTGGTAAGCTGAAACAATCCCCTACTATTTCACAATTTTATCTCGTTGATTAGTAAACCACTGCCCCATAGTTCCATCTCTGTGGTTGCTGTCCATTTCCCATTGTCATAACACCTGGCTGGTATCCTCTCCATAGCGAATACTGAATACAACCAATGCCTCCCAACTTGCCGAGAAAATGTGGCGTAGGCTTCACTGTTATTCTCTGACACTCTAAAGCTTCTGCTTCTGCCCTAAATAACTGGATCTCACATGACCTCTTGCCCGTGAAAACAACCCGTGATGGACAAATGGAAACTGACTCCGTTAGACATCTACTCAACTCTAAACTTGACATAGTAGCATGAGTATCTCCCTCCTTATAAATTAATAAAACCTCCTGTGTCCTGAACTGTACGCCCTTCCCCATGCACTCCCATCTGACTGGATAAGGATGCACTGTGTAACAGTGACACTGTCTTCCCACACTAGTTACTGGAAATCTAATCTCTATATACATCTTAACTAGATCCATTGTTCCTTAATCCTAGACATATGATAAAAAAGTGACATACTCGCTTCAATTATCGGCACTACGTGCTCTACCCCCTCTGGAAACTCTCCCTCTGCCTGCTTCAGTCTCTGTCTGAATTTTTCTGGTGACATCAATGTCACACTCACCTGGCCGTGCAATGCATGATGTACTGCCTCTTGCAACTCATCCATCCTCACTCGTGCATCACCAATGCTGTTAACCAGTTCCCACAGCAGTTTATCCGTTTCCAGCTTCCTTTCCACTATATCCAATTGCGTTTGTACCCGTTCCAGATCCGTATTCAATAATTTCTGTGTTTGTTCTATATATGCTCATAACCCTGTAGCCATCCCACGCACCATGCATGTCACATTCAACAACTCTGTACCTAATCCCCATATCTCTGTTGTGTGTACATCCACTAACTTCCCTATGCTTTCCTCCCTGTTGCGAATAACTGTTAAAGAATTCTTCAAACCTGGATGTATATAGGGAATAAGTAGAATATAGGATAGAACTAGAGTTAACGTATAGGGTAAATTCGGGGACGAATTTAATTTTTAAGAGGAGGCAGTGTTGCAGCCACATGTAGTAAGCGTTGCTTCACACAGTGGAGAATGGCAAAACAGAGGCACGCTGGCGATCAAGGCATTGCGAAGTAGGCAAGCACAGATAGTCTTGCTGACAGCAGCAGTCAACCAACAGGCTGACCTAAGCATGCACACAGACCAAGCGCTGAGCGAAGCCTGGAGAGTGCTGAGTAAGGGGAAGTGAGGCCAGCATGCTAAGTTACACTGCTACATACTGCGGGAGTAATAACAAAAAGCTACCACCGAGGGTAAAAAATGTCCTCCTGCCGGATATAAATAGTGGAGCGCAGGCAGCAGCAGACAGAAGCCATTAGGAAGCAGTTCGGATCTGAGGACGGACGTGGTCCGTGTCCGAATGTTCAATCTTCGTAGGTGACGATTCCGGAAGTCTGTTCCAGCTCGCAGGAGTCATCCGTTTGCCGCCAGATGTCAACTTCAGCTCTGGAGGTCAGCCCAAGTTTGGTCAGCACTATGGCTGACTAACCACAGCAAGAACTTCCAGCAGGACCAGCCGCAGCACGGTCATGGTCACAGGCACTGCCAGGGACTGACGCCCGGGCTTCACGGCAACCCGGCCCCACGGCAGGTGGTCCGTCCATGACGGGACCTCGCGGACATCGCGACTGACGGCTTCCCAGCCGCAGGTGCAGCAGGCATCGGCAGCTGACCTCATGGCGATGAGTTCATCTCAACCACAGGGCATCCTGGCTTCAGCGGAGCGCTGGTGGCCTGAGGCTCCCAAGTGCGATCAGCGGCGTGGGTTGCGTGCATTGTCGGAGAATCTACACAGCAGCAGCCAGCCGGAGGGATCCGCAGGGCTAGGCAGCAACGACGAGGGAGAAATTGTAAAGAAAGTTTAATAAATAATTGTAAAACTCCACGCCATCTCAGTCTTTGGTGCAGCCACTGTGTCTGCTGCTAACAAGTGATGCAGAAGCCGTAACAGATGGTATATAGAAACATGTAACAGGAAACGGTACTTACACTAGCTCTTGAGCTCTCGCCACGCGATGGGAATGTTCATTTGGGTGTCTCTGTGGTTGTGCTGAAGGTGTGTGCTTTTGCTACAAAACAAGTAAGAGCTCGAAAGCTAATATGAATGCTGTTTCCTGTTAACTGTTCATGTGCTCCATGCATCACTCCACTATAGATGGGAGGTTGCCTTTTCCTTATTTTATTTATTGCTCCACCCAGGAATTTCTGTTACTGTTATGTGAGTGTATTATGTGGAGCTAAGAGAAGCCATATGTGAACAAGCTATTGGTGCTCATAAAGGTGGTTCTGTAACCAAGGTAGTAAAGTGTGTGGTGTTTTGAGAGGCGCTGTATTAAAGATTTATATCACATACAGGAGAAGTGGAAAAATGTTAGTCACAACATGGATGAAAGTTTGTGTTGAGTGATGGAGATGAATGGTCACTGAAGAGCACTGTGATGAAAAATAAGAGAACAACAGCTGCAAAAGTCACTGCAGAACTGAATGTCACACTCATAAACACCGTCAGCGTCAAAACAATAAGAAAAGAGCTCCACACGCAGGGAATTGCACGGTGAGTTGGAATTCCAAAACCCTTCATCAGTGACGCAAACACCTGAACAAGAAAAACACGGTGCTGAAGCCATAAAACCTGGACCTTGGAGCAACTTCTGCCCAAGTTTACAAACCAAAAGTGAAATATGGTGGGGTTCCATGATGATTGGGCAGCCATATCATGTTACTCCATGGGCCCCATGGTTACTCTGCAAGATCTCATTACTGACAAGGATTATGTCACCTTTTGGCTGATCAGGTCCACCCATGGTACAATGTTTGTTCCCCAATGCTGATGCTGTATTCCAAGATGACAGGACCCTCTGTTCATACAGCTTGCACCATCCATGAGGGCTTTTGTGAACACAAGGATGAACTGTTGCATCTCCCCTCACCACCACAGTAGCCTGACCTCGGTATTATTGAGCCTTTGTGATCTACTTTGGAGAGGATGGTGCATGATCACTGTCTACGTCCATCACTGTTACCTGAACTTACCAATATTTTTCAGAGAGAATGGTATAAGATTCCCTTGAAAACCATAAAGGACTTGTACTTATCCATTCCATGATGACTGGATGCTGTTTTGAATGCCAACAATTTTTCTACACCATATTAAGCATCGTAATGTGTGTGTTTTCGTGTGTTTTCACATTTTTGTCTACACCCTGCGAGTAAACGATAGCAAATTTCCAGAATATAGCAAATTTAACTCTTTTCCAACAGCATACAATAAAATCAAAAATGAAAACCCAACTGTATGAGATACAAATGGCACTGGTCAGTTTTGATATACTTTACATTCCATCGATCCATTGTAAGGAGATCCTCAAGGAGAGCATGTTATAAAACATGAATACATAATAAATGTTTAAAATAACAAAAAATCATCAGTAAAACTTAAATAACATTACTTCTCAAATTCCTAAAAACACAGTCCCCTTATTTGGAGAAAGTTAAATCTGAAATAGATGAGGTCAGGAGTCAGTGCCAAGCTCGGTTGATGAAAGTACAAGAATGATTTAAGGAGAAAAGCTTTCTTAATGGTATCTACTCAAAAATGCCACCCTCTCCAGTTACACTTTTCCACACATTTGCTACTATCATTTCTCCTTTATCACACCCTCTCCACTCTTGTCCATCTTCCATTCACTCCAGCAGTTTTAACACACTGAAATACTATGCTGGCAAATCTAAACTCCAGTTATTCTCCCCTTTAAGGTCATGTGTACACAGTATCATGGTTGTACTTGTAACAGCAATCCATATGGAATGAGATTAAAAGCTTAGGTTGTCAGGTTTTCCATTCTCTTTCATAACCAACTAATGTAAATAGCTATATTACTTTCATTTAACTCTTTCTTAATCAAGAAATACTTACTTGATAATTAGTCTCTGACATTATTTCTGGCGTCACCCTGATGGTATATCCAAATTCTTAAAATTGTGATTTGAATCTGAAGGAGGGCTCAAGATGCTGAAACACATTAACGCTGGTTTAAAATTTAGCATATAATCTTTGTAAAAATTATTCTGTACACAACAAAGACAAAACATCAACTAAGGATTTTAACAATCAAAGATGACAATGAATAACAATAATGAACATTCCTGGATGGAACAATATATAAAATAAGGGAAAGGCAATCACTCACATATAGCAGATTGATGGGTGGCATACAGACACACATAACAAAACATTCACTAGTTTTCAAACTATGGCTCTTCTTCAAACAGAGAAAGCATACACTGAATGTGTGTACTTTCTCCTAGAAGACAAGCCATAGCTAGGAAGCTAGTGAGTGTAGTATTTTGTTATATGTGCACTCATACTTCTTCTACAAGTAGAGCCAGACCTCAAAAGTTAATGAATATTGTGCTCTGTATATGTGTTTATCCACCACATGGAAGTGGTTGTCTTTCTCTTATTTTACGTAAAGATGACACTGATGTATTTGAAATTTTTGTATGACTATGAACCCCAGCAAGGAAAAAAATCAAAGATGTCTGAGCAAAGCTTTTAGGTATGAAAGCATAATTATTGTAAGAATTTTATCACTGGGAGTCCATTAGTGTTGTAGTGTATATTACTTTAATTTTCAGACTTGAAAAGAATGCTGGTTTATAGAAAAACTGAGTCAAGAGAAAAAAACAACACTTTTTATATATTCTGTCTTGAGTTTAGGAAGAGCATACACAGAGGAAGATGATCAAAACATATGCACCAATGGCATGAGAATGCCAACAAAAAAATGGAAATTACTTTAAGCAAAACTAGTTGTACTTCAACGGACCTGCTCATATAGCTTAATGTGCAGCACACTAGCTTGTGAGACAGGAAGGTGAGATAGACCCACATCGTTGTAAATGCTAGGAACAATGTACACTGAAAACACACACATTCGAAGAATGAGTGCTCCACAACACAAGAAAACTGCAGGAATGGGTATAGACAGATGACATTGGACAAATGGCCGCTGAAAACACCAGGTAAAGCTGATTCTTCCCAGTCTCCCAGAACATGGAAACAGACCAACTCAAGTAAATGGATAGTGAAAAATACCAAACACACTCTGTCAACTGATATTTCTTTTTTAGAGATAAATGTGTAAGTGGTTCTGGAAATCAAAATCTGACTATTTACCATCAAAACATATGTAGCCTGAGCAACAAGATTAATGAACTCTTAATTAATATCCAGGAGCCACAAGGTATAGATTGTGCCCATGTTCTGTGCTTTAGTGAGCACCATGTTATGTCAGATATCGAAAAACTTGCTATAGATAATTACTGCTTAGCAACACCTTACTGTAGGAAATTTATAGAAAAAGGTGGAGTAGTGATCTATGTCAGAAACAGCATCACATGCAGCATAATTTATGTGCAGAATTTTTGTATAGATCAACAGTTTGAAGCATGTGCCATAGAGCTGGCTTCAAATAATTCTTATATAGCAGTAGTAGCTTTATACAGGGCACCTTCAGGTAACTTTGGAATTTTTTTGAAACAGTTAGATGCACTCTCAATATACATATTTAACCTCAGTAGAGATGTCAGAGTTGTTGGAGACTTCAATGCAAATTTCCTAGCGAACTCCAGAGACAGAGTAGATCTTGGGAACTTGATGTCCTCATATAATCTTGCTTCTGTTGTAAAGTTTCCCACCAGAATAACTTCACGAACAAAATCATTAATTGATAATGTATTTATTGACATAACCAAGATTGATGATATAGCTGTCAGGCAAGTCCTGAATGGTCTCTCTGACCATGATGGACAAAGATTCACCATTAACAATTCAAGTATTTGTGAGATTAATAGTGGTCCCAACTGGAAAATTACTAGGAAATCTACTGATGAAACTATTGAGATCTTTAAATCACATCTCCAAAACATAGACTGGGGTCCACTATATAATGTAGAAAATGCCAATTCCAAATACAACCTTTTTGAAAGTACATTCCCAAAAAGATTATATAAAACCCATACTAAAAAATCCACCAACAAGCCTTGGATTACCACAGGAATTAGGATTTCTTGCAAAAGCAAGAGAGAGTTGTACATTGCCTCAAAAAAAAATCAGATGACCCTAACCTTTTAAATAACTATAAAAAATACAGTAAAATATTGAACAAAATCATTCAGAAATAAAAAATATGTATCTGTGCTCAAAAATTAATAACTCCACTAATAAAATCAAAACTATACTGGAAGTGATACGAAATGAGACTGGTGCAAATTACCCCAACAAGATCCAAAATATTGCTCTTAACAATGCAAGTAAGCTAGTTCAAAATCAAGATATTGTAGCTAAGATCTTTAATGAGCACTTTTTAACTGTTGCTGAGAAAACAGCATGCAAAGGCTCTTCAGAAAAGGCAATAAAAACTCTGAAAGAACTTTTCCCTAACTCTATAGACATGATGGGTATAGCCCCTATAACCGTGGAAGAAGTAAGAAAAACCATAGTATCTCTAAAAAGTAAAAATTCATCGGGTATAGACAATATTTCCAGCAAACAGCTAAAAGCCAGCTGTAATCAACTTTCTAAAGTTCTAGCTCATATATTCAATTCCTCTCTAAATCAAGGTATCTTCCCTGACAGAATGAAGTGTGTTACTGTGAAGCCCCTCTACAAAAAAGGTGATCCCACAGATTTTTCCAACTATCATCCTATCTCCCTTGTAACAAAATTTTCTAAAGTCTTTGAAAAATTAATATACGTCAGGATTGTCAATCACCTTAAAAAATTTGCACTACTTAGTAAACAACAGTTTGGTTTCAGATCACGTATATCTACAACCGAAGCAATTTAGCACTTACAAATAACATTTTAGAATGCCTTGACAAGAAAAAATTACCTGTTGACATATTCTGTGACCTGACTAAGGCTTTCGACTGCGTCGATCACAGAATACTTTTAGGAAAAGCAGCCCAATATGTAATCTGTAGACAAATGGGTAACTGGCTCAGATCATATCTAGAAGATAGACAGGTCGGCCGGGATGGCTGAGAGGTTCCAGGCACTACAGTCTGGAACCGCGTGACCCCTACGGTCGCAGGTTCGAATCCTGCCTCGGGCATGGATGTGTGTGATGTCCTTAGGTTAGTTAGGTTTAAGTAGTTCTAAGTTCTAGGGGACTGATGACCTCAGAAGTTAAGTCCCATAGTGCTCAGAGCCATTTGAACCATTTTTTTAGAAGATAGACAGCAAAAAATAGTATTAGGTGTTAACAATCTACAAGTAGGAGAGGTAGAGTCTGACTGAGGAACAGTACATCATGGAGTTCCACAAGGGTCAGTCCTTGGTCCCCTCCTATTTATTATATATATTAATGACCTACCCCTGTCCTCAAAAACAGTGCTAGCAATATCACAATGTTTGCAGATGACACAAGTATAGTGACAGCCAGCAAAACCTCCACTGACGTAGAGTTAAATGCCAACCAAGCACTTGCAACTGCTCTGAACTGATCCACAGCAAATTCTCTAGCAATAAACCTCAGTAAAACAAATTACATGCAGTTCCAATCCAGTTACATAAGCCCAGAAGAGATTAACATTGCACACGAGAGCCAACAGTCACAGAGCGTTCAGTGCACAAAGTTCCTAGGCATTCACATAGATAACCGGCTCAACTGGGAATTCCACATACGGCAAACACTAAAAAAGCTTAGCTCAGCAACATTTGCCATCTGAATAATCTCCAAAATTGAAGACATCAACATATCAAAGTCTGCATATTTTGACTACTTTCATTCAGTGATGTGCTATGGAATAATCTTGGGGCAACTCACCACTTTCAAAAAAAAAATTTTTAAGCCAGAAAAAAGTAGTCCAAATTACATGTATTGTTAAGAACCTCATGTCGCAGTCTTTTTAAACAGTTAGGTATATTAACCTCTCCTCTCACTCATGGCTTTCACACTTCTGAATTCCTCTGAATATGAAACAAATGAGGCATACCATTATTATAACACAAGACGGAAAGGTGATATGCACTGTGAACGAAAAAATCTCTCTCTAGTACAAAAAGGGGTAAAGTACGCAAGTACAAAAATCTTTAATGCATTCCCGAGTAATATAAAGTGTCTAAAAGAAAATAACATCCTATTAAAAAAAAGCTAAAGGAGTTCCTACTGGAAAAATGTTTCTACTCTTTAGATGAATTCTTCAGCTGAGATTAATAATTTGAGTGGTAATTCAGATTATTTCCTTTGTCATTGTATCTGTACTGTTTTTTATCACTATTGCATTTTTGTATTGTATTGTTTATTATCTCGATTACATTATTGTATTGCACCAGTTTTGAATCATTCATCTACTATGTGTAATATACCAGTATGTATTGTATTGTATGATATCTATATTGTACCTGTTTTGACTCGTTCCACATCCATTCGTAATCACGCCATACTGGATCTATGGAATATGTATCTCAAATAAAATAAATAAAAATAAATTGAATCTGTGCAGCAAGTTAACGAGTACTGATTCTGTCCACTTGCCACCCTGATTATGATTTTTAGGTATTGTTCAATTTTTTAAAGGTAAATGTGGGGCTGGTCCCCAATCTCTGTCTCAGAAAATACAATACAAAAGCAGTTAAAATACAATAACACACAGAACAAAGTTCATGCAAACAGCCTTGCTTCCCGTGTTAACACCGGTTCCCATCAGATCATTAAATTTAAGTGCTGTTGGGCTTGGTTAGCACTTGGGTTGATGACCATCCACATCTGCTGAGCACTGTTGGCAAGTGGGGTGCTCTCAGCCCTTGTGAGGCCAACTGAGGAGCTACTTGATTGAGAAGTAGCAGCTCCAGTCACAAAATTGACAATAGCCAGGAGTGTGGTGTGGTGACCACATGCCTCTCCATATCCACATCCAGTAACATCTATCAGCTGAGGAAGACACGCCAGTTGGTTGGTACCATAAGGCCTACCAGATCTGTTTAGATGAAGTGTGTGTGTGTGTGTGTGTGTGTGTGTGTGTGTGTGTGTCATGATGTAACGTAACACTATTATGAAAAGGATAGTTGCTACTCACCATATAGCGGAGATGCCTGAGTTGCAAATAGGCACAACAAAAAGATTGTCACAAAATAAGCTTTCAGCCAATAAAGCTTTGTCAAAAACAGATGACAGACACTCATGGAAATCCAACTCACACACATGACTGTAGTCTCTGGCAGCTGAAGCCACACTTAAGTATCTATTTTTGACAAAGCGCTTGTCAGTTGAAAGCTTATTTTGCGACAGTCTTTTTGTTGTGCCTATCTGCAACTCAGCATCTCTGCTATATAGTGAGTAGCAACTATATCCATTTCATAATATTTTAATATTTCTTTTATGTATAGACATAAAAGTCACATATACAGAATACAATATTCATTAACTTCACATACACACACATAACAAATAAAGATAGAAAGAAATGCTTGTGTACAAGGAAAATGTAACTTCCTATGGGGAACTTAGTATCCACCTCTGAACAACGGTCTTATATATCCAAAATGACAAAATGTTCATATTATTAGGCAACTACTTGGTGTGATGTGTGTTTGGCTGTGGCTCTTTTTGACTTTGAACTGTGTCTTTACACTGACAATTTTCGCCAAAATCAATCAACTCAGTGGCAGTGGGCATGCAGTTTACAGCATGTGTGTTCTCAGTGAAGTTCTGGCAGAGCCATGTGGAAAATTACATGTGTAAATATTTTGAGCTGTAGAAGGAATGAATGCAGATGAGTGTGGATGCTAATGAGTCCTGCTTTGAAGGTAACCACTACTATCTCAAGCAAGTACAAAAATTTGCACCATCATTCTTGTTTCTTTTGTGTTGGAACTCGTGCAGAACTGTTACTCCATTACCAACAAGACAATTGATTTTGGTAAAAATTATCTCAGTGTAAGTATGCAGTTCAATGACAAAATATGGTCACACACTAATATGTCATGGCATTTTGAGCAGTCTTTCTTTCTTTTGTGTTGCTTTAGTATGCTGAAACTCAAAATGTATTTTCTAATACAGACAAAATATTTATCAATTAATGTAACACGTTCTACAGTAATATAATATTCATGAACAATCTAAATCTGCGGCTAAAAGAAGCCCCGCCACTAACACTGACTGCTCAAACACAAAAAGGAAAAAGTATACGTAAATCATGAACATCAGAATATTAATATTATCTAATCATTTCACAAAATTTAAACTTGTTTCACTTTAAATAAACTTCTAACAGTTCTAATACCCTCAATTTTTAAGAGCCCTAAATTAAATAAAGTGTTGCTCAACCAATTTTTAGCCACTCCAGATCCCAATGGTTGGAAAAAATTTTATCCCCAGCACTTGGTCAGTGGACAGGGCAGATGGAAACATACACATTCCTTATCACTAACATTATGTATGTGATTGCCGAGATATGAAAACCAGTTTGTAGTGTCTTGCAAAATCAGAGTACAGACAAACACTCAGTGAATAAAGGAAACATTCCATGGACAGTTACATAATGCCTTTGTCACAGAACTGGGTGAATGCTGTGGGAGAAGGGGACCTAATTCTTAATAGTCTCATGCAGTGGTTGCCATCTTCTTCTCTCTGTAGCACTTTCCCTGAAGTTTTGTCTCCCCTCACCCTCACAACATGAGGCTCACTTTCATAGTGGGTTATCAGTAACCTGTTATCCTTTCCCATCTCATCCAACCTCTCTCCCAGAGGGTGGAACTAACAGTTGCAAGAGCTAGGAATAGCTTTTCACCAACTTTTAAATGTGTCTATCAGTGGTACTGCAATTTTGTTTTCTGGTTGGCCATTCTGCCTTCTTATAATTTTGCAGTATGAATAATGAGTGATAACTTGCCTGAAATATGGATGAATACAAAATTATCTGCATGAGCAAGAGGAATAAAATCAGGTAACTTTTGCATACAATGGCTTTTGTGTATTACAGTAGTGGCCAGTCACAGCAATTAAATAACTCAATATAACACTGAAAAAAAAGATAAGAAATGGAGAACCACAAAAAATCAGTCATAGGAAGAACAAGGGAATGACTTAGTTCATTGGAAGAATTCTGATGGAGTACAGAGCAGACTGAAAGGAGATCATAAATAGAGGCAACTTGCATGTCCCAAACCCTGCCTTATATAACCTACTCCTTACTTCACATCTCCAGAGCATACTTTCATGTTCCGTAACGTATTACCGCCAAATGCTCTCTCTAAATCCTATCACTCTATTCAACCAATATTCTAAGAACCTAACCTCGGCAAAAGTCTCAGTCCAAGAACACTCACCTTCATGCTGAACCTAGGCTTAACCATGCTAGAATTTCCAAAAACCTGCTTTCCTTTACCTAATTCCTTTTAATATATATATTTCTTGGGGTCACCCCTCCCATCTCATCTCTACCTGCCACCCTTCATCCCTACAGTTGACACTCAGCCAAAATCAAACACTAATAGATATCTTTTTCATCAACCTTGAGTTTGTCCTGAAAGCTCCACAAATGCAACTTCACTGGCTCCCTGCTGGTCAGCTCACTGTGGCTAGTTACAATTTTCCTATAGAAGGATCATATGTCCTGGCTTACAGGCATCACCAATCAGTTTTGCTTCCTATAGTCAAAAGCTAATCACTTTCTCCATTTCCTTCCCTCTTGCCATGAGGCCCCTTGCTTGGTATGTCCCAGTGTGCTAAAATTCCACTAGCTTTGCTGCCGTGGAACATTAGCTTTCCCAGTGTGCCCCTGGAAGCAAACACACCACCTCCTTCCTAAAATTCAGACAAGGAGTGTCACTACAGTCATGGGCAGAAATACCAAAAGCAGAGTCCCTCTCCCTCCTGCATGCCTGCCATCTCCCTCTTTCCCAACACATCAAGACTTCATCAACAACTCATACCTCACAGCCAGCTGTCTCACTTTCCCCCAATACTTCTCCTCCCAATTGAATCAAAAAGTAAAATAAGCAAGAAAAACTTTTTCCATAGTCAGTTTTATTTACTTTAGAAAAATGAAAATGATCATAACTTTTTTTCTTATATGTCCATACTTGAAACAAGTATTCATCCATATACGTTACACATGATAAATACTAACATTACCCAACAAAAAATTCAACAGAAAATTAAAAAAAAAAAAACTTTTTTGTGAAAATCTGCATGTAACTAGTGAGGCAACCTTCTTACATTTCAACTAAAAAGACTGAAAATTAATTAAAACTCAGAAAAATAGAACAAAAAGTAAAATAAGATCTAATACAGTATAATGAAACCTAACAGAAATAAAAAGTTAATTTGAAAGAACTATGTTAGTATGAATATCTAAGTCAAAACATAAACTGACAATGAAATATCAATATTCTATACCTTTTCATTTTCTTATTGATGGTACTGTCAAACTAGATAACCATTTCTGGCTCACTGTATAACAAGTACTTTCTTATTGCTTTTAGCCTGGGACAAAAATGAAACTTCCAGGCAGATTAAAACTGTGCTGGATTGACACTCAAGCTGGGGACCTTTGCCTTTTTTTGGGTACATGCATTACCTACTGAGCTACCCAAGCACGACTCATGACCTATCCTGACAGCCACTACCTCATCTTCTACCTTCAAGTCTCAGTCCCACACACAGTCTTAACTTGTGAGGATGTTTCACATTAGTGCACACCCTCTTGCAGAGTGAAAATTTTGTTTTGGGAAATATGTTCAGATTTTGCTACGGTGACAGATACTATTAGATACTACACACAGCTTTGCGTACATCAGGGAACTCAATACTAGTGAGCTATGTTTTACTAATTAACATCACCAACTTAGCAATTTATTTTTAAAATCTTTGTCAGGGGTGGTACATGTGAACAAAGGTTGTATTGCTCTGTATGCATTTGTTAACAGCCTCATTCCTTGGAACTATGCATTTAACTGTGAATACATTATGTTAGTCATTGAGTAAAAATTTGTCACTTGAAAACTAGTTTATTACTGTCAGTCTTTCATCCTCATAAACTTGTTGAAGTGCTTCTTTACTGCTTCAGTCCATTTATTAAGAGAATTCACACTCAGTTCACCATCTTTCAAAATGTTCAGAGCTTAAACAAGCACTCTGTCAAATAATCTTTTTATGCTAGCTATCTCTGAGTGATGTTTTTAAAGGTCATAACACCTGCAACATCCATACATCACAGGCTGCTCCAACATCCATATTCTCTGACTGCAATGGCTTAGATACCACACTGCCTTTTTTTCTGTTGCCATACTTTCCACTGACTTACTGGCATCAGGAACGGCATCCGACCAACCACTACTACTAACAATTTCAAATTCGAAATAACTTGCCAACTTGGTGGAGACACTGAAGAAGACCATGAAGCAGAAGACACTGCATTGAATTACTATGAGAGTAACAAAGCTCTAGAATTTAATTATCATTTTAAGGCACATTGCTGCACTTCATTCATTATATTTGTTACTCACAAGAATTATGTTTGGCAGAACCTTACAAATATCAACGAATCTTTCTTTTAAGTGGATTGATAGTGCATACCTCCAAGGCCAGTGTGCTAGGTTCTGTAGCTCTAGCTTTACCTTGCACCTACTGACCAGATGGCTATAGCACTCTGTGACCAAAAAAACTGTAGATGCTCTCAATTGTTTCAAGAAATGTGTTGTTCCTTGATTAGCCTGTAAAGTTTCTTTAAGAACCATATTTAAATAGTGGCATACACAACATAAGAACTATGTGCATCACTCATGATGGATGCTGCAACACTGGTGTAGCCACAGAATTTGCTCAGATCTAGACCCTAGTAAACTGGACGAATCAATCGCCCATCATTTGCGTGTCTGTTGTCTGTGAGCTTTTGGTACAGTCTGAACAGGCCAAAATCCATTTAGCTTGCATTCAAAAGACTAGTTCTGATACATGTTAGGGCATTTCTGAATATAATCGATGCATGTTGTATTTTCCATTTTTCACTTTTGCTTCCATTTAGGTTTTCCTTAATTTTTTCTTTATTTCCTAATGACACATAGGGATCCTTGCCCTTCAGGGCCCTGGGGCATTGCCCAGTCTAGTTACACCCCTGATACAGACTCTTATATTTTCTCCTTTGAAGGTCAAACATATAAAAACAAAATCATGGCAAGACACTTTCCACTGATAAACTGTTTACGTGCCTTCTAGAGTACATCTTCCAATTCATCCAACATCTTAAGCACTTTGTGTGATCCAGATTCATTGATGGCATCACACTCTGGACAGATAACAACGGCAGACTTTGTCCTTTTCAACACAGTACTGATACTTACTTCAAAATCCTCTTTTCCTAATCATCCTCGACCCAATGAGCAACCTTCCTAAATGCTGTTCTTCAACTCTAACATTTACCCAAAAATATTTTTTTTATATCAGAATGTCAACAATCAAGAATGTCTCCATTTTGTCAACTGTACCTCATTCCACAGGAAAAAGGTCCTTCACATACAACACTGACTACAAAATGTGATTCTGCTAAGAAGTGGATAGGAGTCAAGGAAATCAACCAGGGTAGATCTCACTATCCAATCCAGATATTCTCACCATGATAATGCTGGTTTTGTGCTCTAAGATATAGAAGCACTCAAGCCTAGACCAAGACTGCTGTGAGCACAGCTCTGCTAAGGTTTCACACTGTACAGATGTCTTCAAGACCTGGCAGACTTGTGCACCATGGGTAATGTTACTGGAGGTACTACAGGTATGTGATAGTTCCTGTGGTTCTGTGCCTTAATAGACAATAAAAATGGACCTTAAAACCTAACAGCATCTACTGTGTGTGATAATAAATTGCAGGACATTATGAAGATTGTTTCATGAAGTGGGAAAAGAGTTACATAAAGCCAAATGAGATATCATAAGGTTATCAAAAGTATGGTGAAAACAATGAAGACCAAACAGGATTAAAATCAGGACATACGTTTACTTAAAGAAACAAAGCAGAGAGGAAACTAAAATGTAGGCATTATTACAAACAAAGAGTAATAAAAATAATATTAGGGATCTTCAGACAGAATACACTGACCAGCCAGAATAATATCACCACCAACCTACTATTGATATAAGCCCATCCAGGCAATAGCAGCATCACCTGGTGAGGAATGATTGCTAGCCAGACACATGTACAGTGCGTGTAGTATCAGTGAGCGAGCTACCTGTGTAAAATCAGAAAGGTGCACAAACTATTTGAGTTGTCTAAGGAGAGCTTGTGACGGCTCAGAGGCTCGGCACAAGCATTCTGGAAACTGCACGACTTGTCGAATAATTGAGGAATGCTGCAGATAGTGTCTTCAACACATGGCAAAACCAAGGTGAAACCATGTCTAGATATCATGGCGTTAGGCGGACACACCTCATTACAGAGGCCAGACATCATAGATTGGGCAGACTGGTAAAACAGGACAGGTGGCGAACTGTGGTGGAACTAATTTCAGGCTTAAATGCTGGTCACAGTACAAGTGTGTCTGAACACACAGTGTGCGCCGAACACTCCTAACAATGGGCCTCCACAGCCGATAACCCTTGCTTGTGCCAATGTTAACACCACAACATCGCCAACTATGACTGAAATGGGCATGTGACAATTGGAACTGGACTTTGGCATGATGGCAGAGCACTGCATGATCTGATGAATCCCAATACCTTCTTTATGTGCCGATGGGAGGATGCAAACCCATCATCTTCCAGAGGAATAGCTCCTTGACACCTGTACTGTGTGACAGAAACAAGCTGGTGGCAGCTCTGTTACACTCTGGGGAACATTTATGTGGGCATCGATGGGTCCAGTGGAGCTCGTGCAAGGCACCATGATGGCCAAGGAGTATTGTAGACCGCTTGCAGATCACGTACATCCTTTCATGACGATCATGTTTCCCAACAGCAGTGTCATTTTTCAACGAGATAATGTGCAATGTCACAAGGCCAGGAGTGTGATAGAGTGGTTCAAGGAACACAGTGATGAGTTCCCACTGATGTGCTGGCCCCCCAACTTGCCATATCTAAACCCAATCTACCACATCTGGGATGTGACTGAATGTGGTGTTAAGAGCTCCTTGGCCCCCTCCTCGGACTTCGCGAAAATTAGGTGACTTGTGTGTGCAGACATGGTGCCAACTCCCTCCAGCAACCTACCAAAGCCTCACTGCTTCCATGCCATGACACACCACTGCTGTTATCCATACCACAGGTGGACATACCGGCTATTATGTAGGTGGTTATGATGTTCTGGCTGATCAGTGTAGAGTGCTCATTTCAAAAATAATAATAGATATTCCATGGAAATAATTCAAGTCCATCCGTCCAGAGGCTCACATTCCAATAAGGGTGTAGAAGACCTCTACAGAATGTTACAGAAACTGGATGATGGCACCAAAACCCACAGCAAGGTGGTAAGGGGGATTTTAACGTGAAAGTACGGCAATAACTGAACAATGATTCGACAGTGGGAAACTTACAATATAACTGAAATGATGAAGGTCATATTGTAGTACAATTTGCTGAAAACAACATATTTGTCCTTACTGCATCCTTCCAGCACAAAACAAATAGAAAATGGACCTGGCAAGCATCAACTGGAACTAAAAATGAAATCGAGTACTGCTCTTCATCAGCAGAAAACCAACGGACATGCCTACTGAGACTTATTAGGAGAAACAGGAAAACAAACAAATGGATCAGGAAACATACTGTGGTGAAGAACATAATTGTGACTTCCATGTACATGATCTGCAGATGGGACTGGCATATAGTCAGGCAAATGCAATATACACAGACTAAGGAGGTTCTTTACTGGACTGCAAGAATGAAATGCAGACCTAATGGAAGATGAGTGCATGACATCAGAAAACATCCAGAAACAACATGGATTCTTATAACCAATGATTGTTATGCATGCAAAAATCTAGTGAAGACCTTTATTCATTAGTGGATATTCAACTGTTGCTAATGAAATCCCATTAGCACTTGTGGGTGCAGCACCTGCAAAGGGAAATAGGTGTAACTAAATACACTTATAATCTTGTCTGAACAATAGATAGCATCCTGTCCAGACAGCACAGAATTAAATTTTTTTGTGCCATGTACTCACATTACATCAAAAAACTAATTAACACTGAAATCACCAACCAGTACTTGTCTGAATAACAAGTATCATCAATGTCTTAAAAAGATGCAGCCACATTCTTTGCCAGAGCATCAACTGCATTCCAACATACCCTGAGATAAGGGACAATGTACGTAACTTCTTATCCACATGTCTCTCCAAGCAGAATTCTGTCACAATTCACAAATTGTGTTCCATAAAACCAATGTGAAATTGAGGCTTTAGCATTCTGGAACTGGTGAAATTACACATTAATTGGTAGAAGCAGTGACTGCTAGTTAATTCTGAAAAGTATACTGAAACAAATTGCAACTAGTGCTTATCTCCTCACACTGATAATTATAAAAATATCTTCTAAATTTTTGCAAAACCTATTTGAAAAAAGTAATTGCTCTTCTTCTTGAATTACTTCTTACTAAGCATAAATGTAACTTTACTGCCGTTGGAGACCACTGTCTAAATATTGGAAAAGTTTAAACATATTTAAGATGAACATTATCGTTAACTGGGATTTCCATTCTCAAATCCAAATAATCTGATAAATTATAGATGTATCTAAGAAGATACTCTTTTACTTTGTTTTTGAATATCTTGGGATTTCCAGTTTCCTACTGGATGTCTATCAACAATCTGTTAAAGACTTTTGCACCAGAATCTTAAACTCGATCCGGAATCCTACACAGGAACATATAGTCTACACATTTTTTTACATCTAGCATTGTGAATTTCACAGTTCATGATAAATGCATTCTTATTATTAACTATGAATAACATAGGTAGCGCATCTACTGGCACAGGAGTTTAAGAGTACCAAAGTCACTGAATAGGCTTCTGCAAGGTGTACAGTTGCCAACTTTACATGACGTTGTTACTGCATGCTAATGTAGAATAAATACTTTCTTGATGTTGGCTGCATTGGATGCCACAGGAAAGTATGAGTGGAAGTATATGAAGTACACTAGCAGTCCCACTGGCACATCAACACAGAAAGAAATATTTGTAAGTGCAAAGCACATAGAAATTAACTTTCTGATTAACTTATCCACATGCTGGTGCCACCTCAGCTTGTTATTTCAGTGGCACCAACCAGTGTTAGCACAGAAAAAATGACTGCTGTGGTGTCACTACTCAGATAGTGCTGATCCTCAGGCAAGCCCTCTGAAGGAATCACACCAGACTCGAGCATATAAATCAACCTAAGCAGTTATGATGCTCGGAGTGGAGTGTGAGCCACAAGTGGTATCATATTGGCTATGGTGTTGTTCTGATGGACTCTAATTTTAATATACAGAACTCTGATGGGGCTTGGACTGGACTTTGCTTGGGAATATGAACTTTACATGGCTTGAACTGTTCCTGGTGGCATCTTAAAAAACTATCCAGGGTTATCAGGAGCTAATGATAGCTACCATTACAGGCAGTGCAAGTAACAGGAACATCTCCCAAGCCACCCGTGTTTAGAGCCTTTCCAGCAACTAATGAATAAAGTGAAGAGTGGGCACTTATTACTGACAGTTGCAATTGCATTTTTTGGTTTGTCAAACTTTCGATGCAGGAAGATAAAAGAAGGCCATGTTCTCATCAGGAAATTTTGAATTGTACTAATACAAACACTAGAGCCAATATTGAATCTGGCAGAACTTGAGTTGCCTAGGATGATTTCTTTCTTGCAAGAACACTTTTCGATAAATAAACATATTATTCCAGTCAGATTAGAATTTTGGCACTGAAAGAAGTGTTTTAAAGACAAACACCTCTACTCTGTTTCTGCCCTACCACATACAATTCTAAGATCTTATCTGCAGTTCAACAACTTAAATTTTTCCTTTATGACAGGAATTTCAACTTGACACTGATTGTCACTCACTGCTCACCATCTTTAGCCCCACGAAACACTGAACCAGATGGTACTGCCCATTGCCTCCAGCACTGGGCACTTTACTTGACTAACTTCCAATTTTCTGCATACTATCGAGAGCAATGTTACATTGACATGTTCTTCCAGTTCCCCATGACACCTGATCCAACTTTCAATCAACATGATTTGGTGTAGTTCATGCTAAATTCAAATTTGAATTCAAATGTTTCCACCTTTCTGTTAACATCACGCGACAATGCATGCAGCCACCCCCTGTGAGAACCCGATATTAAGCCATCTTGTTCGCTTTGTACAATATGGATGGCTGGACACACTCGGGCCCAAATTTTTTCCCTTTTGGCCATAGCACTAACAGCTACATCTACATCAATAAGCTCTGTTGAGCGTCTCAGAGAAGGACTACTGTTCCGTCCAAATGCCTCCTCCTCTTCAGCTGAATGTTCTAAAGCTCATACACACTGCCCATTGAAGCAACAACTTGTTTCTGCCAAATACTGACTCTGACACCACTGAACTGGTCTGAAAATATTCTGCTTGTCAGGCCTGGCGCTCAAGCTGCACCAGTCCTCTTCCTGGCTCAACACTGTGGAACTGTGGGTGTGTGTCCTCTTAGGTTTTGTTGGCCTGCTTTTGGGCTCCATTAGCTTGGTCATGACTGATTCCTTTTGTCACTTCCCTAATGTGTCTCATGTCACTGCTGCCACTACCATCATAGCCTTAGAAAAAGTCTTTGCCCCTGAAAGCAGCTCACACACCTTGGTTTCTGATAATGGGATGGCATTTATCTCCTATGACTTCGAACAGTGTTGTTCATGTAATGGGTTTCAACACATTGCACTGCATCTTTTCACCCATCCTTCAACAGCTCTGTGGAATTATTTATTTGCACCTTCAAAACTCAGCCCTACAAAGAAATATTTAACACTGCATCTAATGCCCACTGCAGTTTTCTACCAACTTAAAGGGCCACCTCAATGGGAGACCCCAGCCCAGTGGAGCGACTTCATGGCTGCCTTCATGGATACGCTGCATCCACCAGTTATGCATGTTGCTGCCAAGGCCTCTCCCTTCCACTTGGGCAGCCCGGTGTAGGCTCATCAGTTTGGTCAACACCCAACCTGGATCCATGGGGTTATCTCCACCTGCCATGAACCCAGTTTGTATACTGCAGCCTCTGCCCAAGGACTTCTACAGCACCATCAAAGCCAAAGTTGTCTCCACAACCCTGGTCGACAGCCATCTTGTCTACCACCAGCAGACCCTCTGGTCTGTGGTGACTCAAACATCTCTCATCCAACCTTAGCTTTTGCAACAACACCCACTGACATTGACCATCTGTCATCCCCAGTGGCGGCTTCTCTGGATCACATCTGCCTGCATCTTCTTCCCTAACGGTCACTGTTTGGGGGGCCGACTGTAAGTGACTGCAGTATGTATGTCAGGCTAAGCAGTTATAATCATAGCAGTGGAGCACATGCTGCAAGTGTTATCATATTGGCTATGGATTTGTTCTGGTGGACCCCAGTCGAAATACTCTAGTAATATATAGAACTCTGGTATGGCTTGGACTGGACTGGACTTTGCCAAAAACTACTGACTTGAGATGGTTTGCATCTTGTACAGATATTTCTTGTGAATAAACGCCATTGTTTGTGTGATTAGGTTGCTTTTACAAAAGTTACACTGCTGGAGGCTAAAAATTTCACATATTAGGTTACATTTAGCACATTATTATTGATCTTGTCTTCTGACATCCATAAGCCATTTTGTTTGTTTCGAACTGCGTAATGTGAGGGTTTATTTTTTATTTTTTGAGATTATTAGTTAAGTAGTTTGCAGTGAACCAGTTGGACTCATCTCCCTCAATTCTCTTGGCTGTGTCTGGTATTCATATGTTTGGACCCTAAATCAGTACACTTGTATCCTCATCAGACATGACAGTTTTAGAGTGCTACAACAACTCTGATAATCATTCATCTAACCCAAGAACAAGAATGGACAAAATCCAAGTCTTTCAGAACATTGTACTTAATGTTGACCTACTCTGAATCTAGCTACATTCCTGTGGAATTATTTGTTAATATGATCATCTGTTTTATGTTAAGATATGATGCCATCTTTATGAGGGTCAAGTCATTAAAGCCCTAATGTTTTAATTTTACTTGAAGAAATGAAACACACAACTGAAGGCCTTGACATGGACACAAAAATACAAAGAGTATATTTGTTATTAATTATTTCTACCAGATCTGGGTTTGTGAGGCCAAAACTGAGAAGTTTGTATAAACTAATCCCCAAAAACTTTTTTAAAAACATGACAAGAAGTGAGGTGGCGTTATAATTAGAGATCACTTGCTTAGCTAAAATTTTGTGAATAGATATTACTACTGCATTTTTTCCATCTGTAGGAAATACAACTTGTATCATTGGCTGATTAAAAAGATAGATTAAGAAGGGCGCTATACTAGCAGCACTGGAAGGGCTCTCAGAGCATTCAAAAAAAATACGCCTGGAATCCTTATCCAATCCGTTACCCCCGGAAACCATCCTTGTAACCATTGATGCCACTTCCTTATACACAAATATCCCGCATGTCCAGGGCCTCGCTGCGATGGAGCACTTCCTTTCACACCGATCACCTGCCACCCTACCTAAAACCTCTTTCCTCATTACCTTAGCCAGCTTCATCCTGACCCACAACTTCTTCACTTTTGAAGACCAGACATACCAACAATTAAAGGGAACAGCAATGGGTACCAGGATGGTCCTTCGTATGCCAACCTATTCATGGGTCGCTTAGGGGAGCCTTCTTGGTTACCCAGGCCTGCCAACCCAAAGTTTGGTACAGATTTATTGATGACATCTTCATGATCTGGACTCACAGTGAAGAAGAACTCCAGAATTTCCTCTCCAACCTCAACTCCTTTGGTTCCATCAGATTCACCTGGTCCTACTCCAAATCCCACGCCACTTTCCTTGATGTTGACCTCCACCTGTCCAATGGCCAGCTTCACACGTCCGTCCACATCAAACCCACCAACAAGCAACAGTAACTCCATTATGACAGCTGCCACCCATTCCACATCAAACGGTCCCTTCCCTACAGCCTAGGTCTTCGTGGCAAATGAATCTGCTCCAGTCCGGAATCCCTGAACCATTACACCAACAACCTGACAACAGCTTTCGCATCCCGCAACTACCCTCCCAACCTGGTACAGAAGCAAATAACCAGAGCCACTTCCTCATCCTCTAAAACCCAGAACCTCCCACAGAAGAACCACAAAAGTGCCCCACTTGTGACAGAATACTTTCCGGGACTGGATCAGACTCTGAATGTGGCTCTCCAGCAGGGATACGACTTCCTCAAATCCTGCCCGGAAATGAGATCCATCCTTCATGAAATCCTCCCCACTCCACCAAGAGTGTCTTTCCGCCGTCCACCTAACCTTCGTAACCTCTTAGTTCATGCCTATGAAATCCCCAAACCACCTTTCCTACCCTCTGGCTCCTACCCTTGTAGCTGCCCCTGATGTAAAACCTGTCCCATGCACCCTCCCACCACCACCTACTCCAGTCCTGTAACCCGGAAGGTGTACACGAATCAAAGGCAGAGCCACGTGTGAAAGCACCCACGTGATCTACCAACTGACCTGCCTACACTGTGACGCATTCTATGTGGGAATGACCAGCTGTCGCATGAATGGACACAGGCAGACAGCGTTTGTTGGTAATGAGGATCACCCTGTGGCTAAACATGCCTTGGTGCACGGCCAGCACATCTTGGCACAGTGTTACACCGTCCGGGCTATCTGGATACTTCCCACTAACACCAACCTATCCGAACTCCGGAGATGGGAACTTGCTCTTCAATATATCCTCTCTTCCCGTTATCCACCAGGCCTCAATCTCCGCTAATTTCAAGTTGCCGCCACTCATACCTCACCTGTCATTCAATAACATCTTTGCCTCTGCACTTCCGCCTCGACTGACATCTCTGCCCAAACTCTTTGCCTCTGTATATGGCTGCTTGTGTCTGTATATGTGTGGATGGATAAGTGTGTGTGTGCGAGTGTATACCCGTCCTTTTTCCCCCTAAGGTAAGTCTTTCCGCTCCCGGTATTGGAATGACTCCTTACCCTCTCCCTTAAAACCCAAATTCTTTCGTCTTTCCCTCTCCTTCCCTCTTTCCTGACGAGGCAACCGTTGCTTGCGAAAGCTAGAATTTTGTGTGTATGTTTGTGTTTGTTTGTGTGTCTATCGACGTGCCAATGCTTTCGTTTGGTAAGTCACATCATCTTTGTTTTTTAGATATATTTTTTCCCACGTGGAATGTTTCCTTCTATTTTTATATATATATATATATATAAAGAAAAGGAAAAGAAGAAAGAAAAACTCACACACACACACACACACTTTGATAACGTGCATCGGATCAGACAAGTAAGGATGGTGATGGGTTGCTTATATTGACCGCCCTGACCTATTTTTAATATCTGAGTATGCGCTCTGGTTCCCAGGCTTTAACAACATGACTGCTGAGAAGTCAAAATTCTACATTCATGGAGGATTTTCTGTTTATTAAATGGATTAAAACTGTTCCAGAGAACTGTAATAGTTCAAGCTACACTGTCACTGATGCGACCAGTGGAACAACAGTAACTGGTTGTTGGCATCAAGCTGTATGTCAGTGAGGCGATAATACAGCTGTGTGCCCGCTCATAAATGAAAATGATATTGTCATAAGACAGTCTTATGTTGCTTTGTCTTGAAACATGCCTACTAAAGCATGTAGATGCCACATCAGACTTGCTTGATTGGAATTTGAATTGGATTTATACTGATTACTGATAGCCATGGAATTACTGTGCAATATCTGTATGAAAATAATAAGAAAATATTGCCACTGATTTACTGAATTCTTGAGATGTGGTTGGTAGTTGACTTTACTCATTTAATTAATTAGTGTGCATGCTTGGTTGAAACTTTACATTGAGAAGGAACATTCTTTACTGTAAGTGAAATATTTACATCATAATAAGGTATGGAAAGTTCTGGCTGAGAATTACAAGATATTTAAGAATAAAGGGAACAACTCACAAAAAGGCAGAAGCGCTGCATCATCGATACATACATAAACAAAAGGTACAGAGCTTTGCTAGCTTGAAAAGGCGTGTGCATGTGAGAGTAAGTGTGTGTGTGTATGTGTGTGTGTGTGTGTGTGTGTGTGTGTGTGTGCATGCGTTTCTCCTACAAGCTTGTAGAATGAAGCTAACAAAACTCTGTACCTTTAGTTTGTGTATCTATTGACGATGCAGTGCTTCTGCCTTTCAGTAAGTTGTCTCCTTTATTCCTAAATAATTAAAAATATTTATGTCATAGTGACATACTGTTTATTCCTTGAGAGAGCTATAGGTTCCATGGAACTGGCAATTTTTGGCAGTCGCAGTAGTTCTGATTTCTCCCCATACTGAGTATGTCGTCAGATAACTGGAAAGAGTATTCAGGGCTTGTTAACTGAGACAGTTAACAAGTTACTAGGGGATGTATATTTTCAGCCTCCTTTGTGTAGCATCCACTTGGATTGATACCAAAATCTTGGTGCATTCAAGTTCTTTTGAGATGTTAGTGTGTTAAGACCTAACCACGCAGGATAAATTAAAGCCTATTGATAGGTGGTATATCAAACAGTCAATAGCTTTACAGAGACAAATGTAAGAGTGTTATTTGAAAATTTGGTTTTCCTTAAAGAAAAATACAAGTCTGAACTGCATGACATACACAGTCTGAATGAGACAGCAACCATTGTGCCAAAGGCACTAAACGTATGTCTTCAAACAGACAGCAGAGCAACTGGGTATCTGCTGAAAGAGGTTCACTTGTGACAATGGTTGCAATAATTAGTGCTGTACCCACACCACTTACGTTTGCTAAGGTGCACTTTAAAGATATCATGCTGCACAGCGTCCCACTTCATTCTGGGGATGGAGCCATAGTCACAGGTTGGATGAACAGTGAATTATTTTTATCATTTTTACAGCACTTTGTCGAACATGAAAGGCCCACATATGATTCTGGACAATAATCAAAGTTAACACAAGAGTAGCAGCAGTATCATGTGCATAAGACAGTATTATTACTTTGCTTACTCTGCCACTTCACGCAAGTAATAAACTTCATCCTCTTGATTTTGGCATTTTGCTTTTTTTTCCAAGAAATTCCATAATAAGTATGTTGTTACCTTATGGCAAGCACAGAGGCATCAACCGTAACCTACAGTGTCAGTGGACTAGTTGGCAGAGCACTGCCCCTTATCTTCACCAACAGAAATGTATGTGGTATTGAACCACTGAACACAAATATTTTTGGACCTTAAGACTATCAGCTACTTTAATTTTAGTAATCTACATTTGCCAGCTGAATCAAACCAAATAACTGAATTGCTATCTACTTCCACTATTGATGTTTCCAACAATATCATAACTACAAATCTGAATATTCCTCAGGCTTCTGAAAATGTCAAGGTCAGTGACAAAAGAAATGAGGCAATATCTCCAGAAGATATTTGGCCTCATTCCAAAACCCCACTGCCACAAAGAAAACAAACTAAAACTAAATCAGTGATTCTGACACACTCTCACCAACAACAGTATTGAAGAAGAAGCAAGAGAAAAAGAAAATGAAAAAATCTGTTAGGCCTGTAGGAAAATCATCTAGGAATGAAAAGAAGAAAAACTTAAAGAGGAAGGTATTTGACTTGGAAGACGCTGAAGAGCCGGAAAGATTTGTTAGCTGTGATAACTCATCTTCAATGGTGAGTTTTTCATCAGATGAAAAAAGTGCAGTGTATTCATCAGGAAATTTTGCAATTGTGCAAGTCTATGGCAAAGATTCTACAACTTTCAGAGATTTTAATGCTATGGTTTAGCAAATCTTAAACGATGAAGCTCACCTGTCATTTTACATATGTACAACTGGAACAATGAACACATGAAGGAAGTTTTGTACACGAAATTGCTGTTTTATTGGAATTACCCAATTCATTACAATTAAGAACAGCTCAGTATGCAAATATGCTGTCTTTTAATTGAGATTTGGATAACTTTAGTTTGTATTAGCTATTTATTAACCTTTTGTGGCTATTGTGATTCTATGATGCATAGCTCGTATCTGATTATTCTGTACTCCACTGGATGCAGTATTGGCTATTTTGATGTGTATTTTATTTCTGAACGTATTCCTATTAATGACAGTGGTTCAGTTAACCACACTGCATGGTTCAGTTAATCTCTTGAATCCAGTTAAGCACACCACTTGCAATTATGTTACATTTTGGTCTGTGATTTTATCAATATTTAGATTAGGCTCTTCACACTTTTTTAACATTTATCACATGCAACAAAGCAGTGGTGTGCTAAACATTTACTTATTGTGAAATATAAAAGTACCAAAAATCAAAATCTAAAAACTGGCCCAGATATCCTAATCTCACCCTACGGGGCAGCCATTCTGTCTCACATACCTCCAAGCGTCACAGCAGCATAATAACTTACATGATACATAACTTTTGACCTTCATATTTTGACAACAGATTGGTGCTAGACCAACAACAAATTTTTATTTGATGAATGGTACATGTAAATTGTTTTTCTGTGAGGTCTAAAAATTTAGCCATAATTCCATGGAAAAGTGTCTCAGCTGTAAAAGATTTGATATACAGGGCGAGTCGCATAAGACGTAACACCCCTACTATTGCAGGGGGTGATTGCACGTATCAACGAGCGGAATTTGGCGAATCATAGCCGACTATGGGGCACATACTTTGGTACATGCACAATAATCACAACATTTATATTGACCGAGATAATGAGGCAAGTACATGTTTTTTCTTCATGGTCTCTGTCGGTCGCAGTCTTCTTCTTCCTCCTTTGTTTGCTGTTAAAGCTGCCTGTTCACACTAGTGTAGTAATCATTCTTGCAATGGCCTGGCGAGTAGGATACCGATGATCAGGATACATATCCCTGTATCGCTATACGGTTTTGACTGCATTCCTACGACATTTGCCATACAGAAGTAACATGTCTAACTTCTCCTGATTTGTGTACATATCTGGACGTAATGCTCCAGCAGCAACTACGTCTGGATAGGAGAACCATGTCCTACTGGTTCAACGTCACATGACCTATTAGTTGTATGACGCAGCCTGTTTTCCGGGTCGCATGAGCTGTGTTTACAGTCTGCAACTGCTTCTGAACACCTCGACCTTCAATCTACAATATTTCTCAGCGTCTTTTAAGCAAAGTTTGAATCACAATAGCAACATGCGTTACATCACTATACACGTCTTTTCCAGAGCGTTCGAATGATGGTAAAAAAGTATAGCATCCCATTTAAAAAACATGTACTTGCCTCATTATCTCGGTCAACATAAACGTTGTGATTATTGTGCATGTACCAATGTATGTGCCCATAGTCCGCTATGATTTGCCAAAAACCACATGCCAATACGTGCAATTGCCCCCGGAATAAAGGTGGTGTTACGTCTTACACAACTCACCCTGTATATTCTAATACAGTGTAATAATTGTGTAATATTATATCAAAGGTAGCCAAAATAATTATGAGAAGAACAAGAAAACTTGTATGTGAAGTCATCCGTGCTGCAAGCATGTTATCTTAGGGTAACTCACAAGAAGCACTGGACTCAAACATCTGCCCAAGTGAATAGCATGCTGCTATAGGTATCATGTGCATAAAATGCAAGATTTCATTATGAAATGGATAGACTGCTACTCACTGTATAGAGGGGATGTTGAGCCATAGTCATGCATAATAAAAAGACTGCGAAACATGTCAGCTTTCAGCCAAAAGGCCTTCTTCTAAAGTGCAGTAGATTGGTTCAAATGGCTCTGAGCACTAGGGGGACTTAACTTCTGAGGTCATCAGTCTCCTAGAACTTAGAACTACTTAAACCTAACTAACCTAAGGACATCACACACATCCATGCCTGAGGCAGGATTCGAACCTGCGACCGTAGCGGTTCCACACTGTAGAGCCTAGAACCGCTCGGCGCCCTGGCCGGCAGTGCAGTAGACTGCGTACACACACACACACACACACACACACACACACACACACACACACACACAAACATCCAAGCTAACACAACTCACACACTTGCATGGATGTGTATGTGTCCTATACTACACTTTATATATCTACTACACTACATATATTCTCTATATGGTGAATAGCAATCTCTCCTTTTCATAATACTGTCATAATTCCATCCTGGATTTCCCATTGTTTGAAAATGCAAGACTTTGTTCAGCTATGGCTGTGTTGCTGAAAACGCAAAGCAGAAAATCTAGGTATGTGACAAATGAGGCATCCAGAAACTAGGCATGAAAGCCAAGGAAAAATAGTGCTGAGGAGATCATATCAAAGATAATAAATGGAATTACAGGTCTAGAAACAACATATGAGATGCTGCTACAACAGAAAACAATGTTAACTTAATATATTAAATGAGAGTGTGAAATAGAAAGTATACAGCAGCACACTGTCCACTATATTTCATGAAAACACTACTGTTGTTACTAAGCGATGCAATAAATGCTCCAAAACAGTAAAATGGGAATATCATGCAAACAGTACAACAAGGAGTTTCATTTTCATGGCATTAAAATGGATCTTTCAGTGAATGAGGGTTAAAAACACACAATGCCCTAGATATGGGTTGAGAGTAATTGTAAATGTACAAAACAAATACCGCACACACCAAAACTGTGTTCAATAAATATGAGTGCTGATCTCTGTGCTCCAGGCAATTGCGGAAGTGAGCTTGAAAGTGTAAATCTTAAAAATTGGAATAAGAACAACAGTTGGGAGAGGAGAACAGTAAAAGAGACTTGCAGTTAAGCTATTGTGCCGGAAACTGTCAAAAATATTATGACTGTAAATTATTGCACTTCTCGCAGCAGGAATATGATATGCAAAGTAACAAACAATGAAGACAAAACAAACCATGTGTATATCAATAACAAAGATCACAAAAAGAAAGCAACTTCTGAAATAGTTCTGTAAGACTGGACACCACCTCCATAAGATGCAATGTCAAAAGGGAAGCACAAGTATTCTGTGGCAGCCACAGTACAGGTGCCTCGATTATTCTTTGGAATAACATCGACTTAACGAGTATTGCTACTGGAAAAGGTGATGTCAACTTTAAAAACTTTTTAGAAGACTTCAATAAGTGTAACACTGAACTCTGTAAAAATGACAGTGTTGTTGTTATTTCTGGTTCAAATGATATTTCCTGCAATTAATCATGTAACGTGCTCACTCAATTGGCAGTAAACCTGCAACAGATAAAAAACCCAAAACCAACAGCCACAAGCTTCTCAAGAACATACAATATTCTTCAAAAGTCGTTTGTAAGCGTGGAGATGAGAATAGCTAATTCAAAGTTGTTCAATCTTTATAGGAAGGACAATAATGTCGGTGTGTAAGATATTAGCTGTTCTGACAAGAGACTTCTTCACTACTCACAGCTTGCACATGAATGGACTGGGTAAACAGAAATGTACTAATGATCTACCAAATTTGCTAAGCTCTAAATCAGAAGCAAACACTGTAGACACAAAAGCACTTCAATGGACACATCAGGGAAATGGCCCAAAAAGGCCCACACAATTTGTAAAAGGTCAATCAGCTAATTTAAAAGATAAAAACTCAGGCTTGAGATGTCAAAGAAAAGTCTCAAAATTGATCAAAATAATTGTGAAAGCAACATCACCAAACAGGGTGGCTGCTCAAACTTAAAAGAAAAAAAAAATCCTGAGAATTCCAGATACAGGCAGGAAGATAATGTCATAAGAAGCTCCCAAGAAATTAATGACGAGTGGGGTGGGAAGGGGGCTTGAGCATATCTCAGCTATAGCTTAAGTGCAGTTTTTAAACACTGACAATTTATATGGGCAAATACTCAAATAATCTACACACTTTGAAATTTTAAGTATTTTGAAATCTTAAAAAAACTCAATAAAATTATACATAAAACTCAATAAAAACTCAATAAAATTAAATTCCAATGTTAGTTTAAAAACACAGGATTCCCTGAGATATTACAAAATTCTTTAAATTCTCTGAGATTTCCCTGATTTTGCCAGATAAAATGTAATTCCCTGAGAATACCAGGTTTTCCAGAAGAATCACCACCCTGCCAAAATGATACTACCAAACAAGAATGAGTTTAGTGATGTAATAATAATGCCCTTAGGAAATTCTAATGTTAATGGAAAAATCAGTACTCGTAATCGAATAAATTACAGCAACAAAAGTATTTCTGTTTGCCATTAAAATATCCAACAAATCACAAACAAAGTTTCAGATGCAGAGATTTTGTTAAAAATAGAACTCTGATTTATTATTGTTCTGGGCAGTACAGAAAACTGGCTAAATATTGACCAGAGTGTCTCCTTTCCGGTACCAAGTTAGAAGAAACAGTTATAAAAATGGAGGTGCCATAATTTTCATCAAACAAGGGTTAAAATATAAATCTATTAATACTAAGTTCCAATATCTCAATGCAGAAAGGGACTTCGAGCTGGCACCCATTTTTGACTCAAGCCTGAATATGTACGAATAGGCTTCATCCAGAAAAGAAATCAGTAATGCTGTGTGAAGACTTCAACACTCATTTTCTTGCAATCAGCAAAAGAAAATAGCTATTGCTCAACCTTACAGATACTTTCAAATTACAACACTGCATACAATTCCAACAAAATCACAAAACTGCTGATAATGCCATGGTTCAGATATTTGTTGATACACGTTGTACTGCAAAATGTAAAAATACAAGTCTTTTGATCACAAAGCTCAAGGTATTACTCTCTCAAACTACTTACTGCTCACCCAGAACTATATATAAAAAAACAGTACCTGCAAGAATATTCAATACACACAATACACAAACATTCCTGCTCTATTATCACAAAAAAGGTAGGAACAAGTTTTGCAAATAGATGACAACAACAAAAATTTTGAGAGGTTCGCTAGCATCTTCAGTGATTACTTTGAAATTGTTTTTCCTCTCAGAACATATGTAATAAGAGGCAAAATTGCAAGAGCAAAGAGATGGATAACAACAGGTAGCCTATCAAAATCTCAAGTGCAAGGAAAAAGTTTGCTCAAATACAGAAAAAACTTTGCCTAACAGAACTCATATGCTCAGAAAACTATCACTGTAGCTTCTTAATGAAATACTTGTCTTACCTGTTTTATGTCACCCATAATGAAAACTACATTGGCTCGGTAATCTCACCAAACATAAACTAACATGAAAATCAATGCTAAATGTTCTACACACACCCCAATGCATTTACTACAGGCAGGCATAGCAGAATGATGTTACTGCACAAAGCATCACAAGGTACACTGTTGCTTGCCCCTGCACTTCAGTGCATATCACAATAATAATGATACTTTCTAAATCCATAAGGTGCAGCAGGTGTCAAGGAATAACTATTGTAAACATAAAATTTACACATACTACACACAGTTAGCGAGCTGGAACATACACAACATGCTATTTGTTTAGTAATTAAATACAGTGGATGGTCACACATTTCTGCAGTAAGAAATAGTACGTGTTTTCGATTTATAAGTTCATAGGTCCCATGTGACATACACTAGCTTACACTTCATACTAATATGCTTTATTTTTGGTCACATAATATTTCAGCCTAAATCTGCAACGTGTTATGCGGTCAAAACACCACATTAGAATACTTTCTCCAATATGTATAAAGCCAAACCTGCCACCACTGTTCTTGAGCAAACATTTTGTATTCATTGCAATATTTATCAAAAATTGGGAAGTAATGTCAGAAAGAAAAGGAATGTCAAATAAACATTTAAAGAAAAATTTTCTTATTAGCTTGCAAACTGAATACTACCCAACATAAAAAGGACACCAAACATCAAGGGTAAAACACCTCAAAAGGTGTTTAAAACTTATTTAATGGTACATTTCAAACAACTGTTGTAAAATTGCTCCTGGTCTTAGCTTCGGAAAAATCTGTTATTTTATCTGCAAAGTGTCTCAATCATTTCCACCAGGTTTTATAGTATACAGTGGTTAGTAAAAGGACAAAACATACTTGTACATAGATGAAATGTAACTGTCCTCTTCACTTATATGTAATTTAAGCCTAATAAGCATTATTTCATTCTTTGTTTAATTGGCTGTAAAATCAAATTTTATTCATGAATCCATTGTATGCCTACATTGCGAACATACAGAAAATCAGATTTCCAAATATGATGCTGATAGAGCTTTAAATTCTTATTTGACCTGTCTGCCACCCAGGTACACTGCAAAATCAAAATCACTACCCATATAGGCCTAATGGAATTTGTATGAAAATATGGTAATGTTAAAAGTTTGTTATTCTACCATATACTTTAGTCTAGGAATAGTTTCTAGCTCTTAACCACATAAAAAGTAATGTTCAGTATTGAATCACAACAGCATTAAATAACCATTCTGGGAAAAGATGGAACTTGTTAACTGTTTGAGTAATGTAATGTGCTACCCATCCCAAGTACTTTTTGGTTTGTTTGAAAATCCAAACACTGTTATGATCCTGAAAATTATTAACAGAATGTGCTGCTCTCAAGTAGATTTTCATTATTATTATTAATTAAAATACTGCTCCTTTTAGCATTATTTAATGAACTTCAATATCACATGTGCCTGAATCTATCAACACTATTGATAGATATGGCTAAAGTCAGCTTCTGACTTTTAAAAATGAACTATTCTAAACATCACATGTCATGTATGTCTTTATCTCATTGGGCAGTTCCCCCTCCACATTCCTACAGACACTCCCTACTATCCCTCTACACTGTAGCAACAACAGGCGTAATGTGTGCTACAACACCACGTCGGATGCCTCGTAGGCGTCATTGTCGAAAGCTATTAGTAACTACAGCCCTTTGAGGTATAAAATTGGTTCATTTTCGGCGCTTGATGATAACTGTGGCACAACATTCCGCAAAAAATAAACAAGTGAATGATAAATGGCCACGTTCTCGAATGCGGTGGAGTATACGTGCGCTCTTCCTTTCAGGGAATTCGTTTTCCTCAGATGAAACGAGACGAAGTGAAGAAATTCAAATACTGTAATGATTTTGTGTCTTAAAAGTTGTGCTACACATTTCGTTCTGTGACATTAAATATTTATGGCATAGTTCCAGTTTTGCTTCTTGAAATCTAAAATCGGTATATGTCACAGGGTAAACTTATTTTCAGCTGGAATGGGTAAAACAAGGGTTTTATACGTTTATTCAACTTTTGCTTTGGTGTATGTGCAGTTGGATCTTCGCATCTAAATGTATATCTGGAAAATGTACACTTTAAATTATTCTTTTTGTGTCTGAGTACTGTTCAACGTTTTGTTTATTCGTGTTCGCTAAGCTCCTGAACAATGCATATAAAATTTTTTATAGACTATAATTATTCAATTCCCGAGACGAAAACGAGGAAGTATATAGAGCTGACACGGTTATGACACCCAACTAGCGAAATTGTTACTATAACAATAGTAAGTAAAATATCTCCTCAGAATTTGCAGACGGAGGGAACGTTTGTATAAATCATATGATCGAATTAATTACATTCATCGTTATTGTGGGGTAAAGTCTATTGAACGCGAAATGCCTGTATGTACTAGCTCCCCGTAATGTTCATCGTAACTCTATCCGCTGCAGTCGCTTGATGCCGCATCGTTGATAATTACTGTGGTGTTGCTAATTCATTTAAAATATAAGCATCGAAATAATCAAAAATTACAATAGTAGAAATATTTGCAATGAACATCCATTCTCAAATTAGTAGCAACGTTTCTTGCGAAGACTATCGAGAAGTTCCGCTTTCGTAGTAATCGTGTTCAGATTTCTGTACCGTCCTATACGACGCGTCTGAAACATTCTTATTCTTATTATACTCCACACTGAAAATCGTAGTGGTAGCCAAATTCCTTATTAATAACGAACCTTCTTGCGGTAATTGATTTCCGGCTGTAGTCCGTTATTGCTTTTCAACAGAAGTAGGTTGAAAAAGCTTCAGTCTTATATATATTCGCTTCGAACTACTGAAATTAAAACAAGAGAACCAATTTTCCCGAAAAATTGCGTCACTTTTTCGGTTTGTGTCACATTATACTTCATAACGCACATTTGCCTCAGCTTTCCTATTAACAGCATTGCGAACATTATCACATTAAATGTTCCTAGCGGACAAACCATTGTATTATTTTTAGCAAAGAGAGAAGGTTAATAGTTTATAGATTTTAACAGCACACAGAGAAACTAACTGTGCTGTTCTGATAATCTGCTTGAAGATGCACTGAGCTTACTTACATCTGTTTCGTAAACATTCAATTGACAAAAATTTTTCGTGGAGTAGTTGGCAATAGAAAATGACGATAGGACATGTGACAACCGTTTCTGGTCTCCGGGAATTGCGTTTCAGCGTATGTAAAACTTAGAAAAAAATTGTTTGAGGCTTAGTGAATGGCTTGTGCAGATTTCAAGCGTAAATTTATGAGACTCGAGAGTATTCATATTTCATCAGAAATACTGCGGAAAAATTTCTTATGTCGGATAGATCCGTTTGGACAACAGCACAAATTTTTATTGTACATGGAATGCAATGACAAAACAAGTGATTCCATTTTGCGGATCTCGTGACTGCAGGCAACTGGCAAAGTAATTGTTTGGGATAGGACGCGCAACATTTGGTCACTAGCGAACTGCTACTTTTGAGTTTAATAGTGTAAGGAGTTGATCCGTAGGAATACCAACGCGGCGGAAAAAAAAAAAAAATAAAATAAAATAAAAAAGTTTCATTGTCGTTGACTTTTTAAAGCGGTATTGCTGTGGAAGTAGGTTCCAGAACTTGAAATTATATTTTAGTACACTCTTGCTGATACAACTTTCAAAAGTTCGTCATAAATCCCCCACGCAACATAGTGCAATTTTAATAAAATCCTTTTCACAAGAAGCGATGAATGTGTAAATAAAAGGCAATTTCTTTCAGCAGTGTAGGTACATTTTTTGATTGAACATAGGGTTCCGCAATAATAGTGGAACTGATGGGACAATATTTTCAATTACATCTTTTTAAAACACTGTAGCTTAGAGGCTCATTAGCCTAGTTATGTGAAAAACTGTGTCCGCAGTGGACAGGTTACAAGAAGAGGCACTTCTAGATGTCCCAAAATTTTTAAGAATGGAAATTATATATATATATATATATATATATATATATATATATATATATATGCTTACATCTTATAACAGCAACTTAAGCTCATAGCAATTGTTTAACATTATAGCCATCAGTGCAAGGATGCATAAAATTTTGTCATTTTCTCTCAAATATTCTTGTTAGCCTGTATAATGATAGAAAGCCCTGGGAACCTACCGACCAATTATTCTCAAGTTTCTATGGGTTTTTGATATAAAAACAACAATAATTTTATTGTCATTAAGGCATTGCAGCAATAGACGGTGCCGTATAAGTAGTACAGCACAACTGAAAATTTAAAAGCACAATAGGGTAGCTATTAACTTCACATTTTTAAATTGGGGATGTCTCATGGCAGCAGTTGGTGGAGTAGTATGGACCTTTTGAGTCATCTGGGAGGCTGCAGTGTCACTTGCCATTGTAGGCTCAGCACAGGTCAGTGGAAAACTGACAGGATGATGGTAGGCTGGTTTTAGTTGCACTATGGAGACTGTTTCATGCCTGCTATTTTGGTCAGTCTTGAAAGTATTTCTCTCTTTCAACAGCACCCTGTAGCAACCAGTACACAGTGGGCATAACTGTGGGTGCATTGTCTCGGAACCAGTTATGTGATGCTGTAAACAGATCTTTATTGATGAAAACCTTTCTCTCTCTCTGCCTGACAGGTGGGCCTGCATGCATGTCTCATCTGGGAGCAGAACTGCCTAGCAAACTGTCACTGTTTCTGGAGTGGTTGGTTTAAATGGTGCTGGTAGAATGAGTTCTCCTAGCACACTTGGCTGCTCATCACTGCTCATCATAGGGCAGTTGGACTGGTGAATGTTGCCGATCCCCCTTTACTGATGTGCGCAAGCCTAACAATACCAGCAGTAAGGCATTGCCCACATTGATGAGTAATTTATCAGCGCCGCCTTTAGTGTGTGATGCAGTCACTCCACCTTTCCGTTACGCCTTTAGTGTGTGATGCAGTCACTCCACCTTTCCGTTACTTGCTAGTGGTGTGACGGTGGTCGCAGCTGCATAGTTGAAGAAGCGTGTTAAATTGGTCTGACTCAAACTGGTCAATTGTAATGGTCTTAGGAATGCCAAAGCTCAAAAACCATATAAGCAGCAATACCTCTGCAACTGCCTCAGTGGAGCTGTCTGGTATGGAAGTAGCATCAGGGTCACCTCATAAAACAATACATGATAGTAACTAGGTAGCCATGGCCATCAGAATAGGATAATGATCCTACTGTATCCACGTGTATGTGGAAAGTCTTCTTTTCAGCATTGGAAAATGTGCAGCCAGTGCAAAGTTGTGTCGGCCAACTTACCTGCACTGGTGATTGAGACAGGGCCACACCCAAGCTTGGAAGTCCTTCTAGATTCCTGACCACACCACCTTACTTGTCGCTAACCTTGTTCATGGCCGGATGAGCAAGGTTATGCAATACTTGAAAAACTATGTGCCTAAATTCTGCAGGAATGTACAGGCATTGCTTGCCCTGGGATGCTTTGCACCTCATACTCTTGGCACAGTATGGAACAGAAATGTGTCACTGCTGGAAGTCTGTGTTTTCACTTTGGAGGAAGCACTTAATGCTTGGCCACCACAGCCCACCCCACTGCCTGTAGGCTGAGGCAATTTTGCTACAGGAAATCTGTAACAATCCTGTTTCTACCTGAAATGTGACACACATCAGTTGTAAATTGGGCTATATTGTCCGCTTGTCTATATTGCGGCGGTGAGCCATGATCCATTTTGCATTGGAAGAGTCAAGTTTGTGGTCAGTAAAAACTACAAATTGTCTTCCACATATGAACAAAAATGTTTAATGGCTAGGCAGATCACAAGCAACTCGCAATTGATGGCAGTCCATTACTTCTACTGCAGTGTAAGGTTATATAAGTAAAAGGCAAGTGGTTGCCATTGACCATCCACATTCTGTTGCAGTGCTGTGCCAATTGCATTTTGGCTTGTGTCCACTGAGACAACCAGTGGAGCACTGATGTCCAGGGGAGCTGGTCATGCAGCTTGTGCCAAACATTACTTGACTTTATGAAGTTCACCAAAACCCAAGGTACCTCCCAATTACCGGTTGTATTCTTGCCTGGGAGTAGCATGGTAAGTAGTCCTGCTGACTTGCCAGCCCTGGAAGGTACTGTCGGTAGTAAATTAACATTCCCAAAAATTTGTGCAGTCCTCTAGATGATTGGCAAATGTATATCTTGCACTGCTGCCACATGTCCAGAAAGCAGTGACAGATCGATTGATGAGCATATCCCAAAAATTGCACCTCTCATATACCAGAAGCACTCATTGTGCGATATTAATGATTATGTCATACTCCCATAGGCACTGAAAAAGCTGCCACAGGTGAGTCACATGCTCCTCAACTGTAAGTGAATTTATGAGGATACCACCTTTATAACAGTATAGGAATGGCAACCTGCACTACACTTCATGCATAAAATGCTGCCATGTCTCTGTTGTGCTTTTCAAATTAAAAGACATAAATTTTTAATGGGAAAGCCAAAAAGGCATTATTACAGTGGTTTGCTGTACATCCTTCAATACTACTAGAATTTTAAAAAATGCCTTTGTACAATCGACCTCATTAAACACCTGAGCATGGGCACATGTTTAGTGGGGATTCCCAAGGGATATAAGACCTATTCACAATACATGTTTTCAGTAGCTCCTCAAATCCTGCTTGTGCTGCCAGGAACTTGTGGTGTGCTAGCCTCTTCAGATGATCTGCAATGGGTTGGCTTGATAATGTGCAGATATGGTGCAGTGTCAAGATGTGACACTTTCCATCAGTGATGGCCAGATGGGTGAGTGCTGAAAATTCTTGAAATATGCGTCCAAAAAGATTTGCTATCATTTACTGTAGTAATGATTTCCATCAGCCAAAAAACATTCGGACCTGTGGTCAGCATCATGTGAGACACACCCAGGTGGTTTCCACACTGTTGCATGGCCACAATCAACTTATTATTTAACAGCACAGATGACATGGTTGATGGATTGGCACTGCACCTCACTGTAATTAATCAATGTTTGACTAAATCCGGCAACAGATGAGTATAGTGTTGGCAACTTCGGTGATAATAATTGGCCAAACAGACTCCCATTGAAGACCCAAATATACTGTCATTCTCTATTCACCATAATTTTCAATTCATGAATCGTTTGGGGTAAATACTCATTTAACACCCGGAATCTACAAGGAAATTTTCACCAGAGATGCAATTGCACACAAATAACCTCTGTGACCAATTCAGTGTGTACAGTGTTGCATTTGCATGCTACCTTTCATCCTTCAGTCATGGATGCAGACATTGTTGATGACAAACAATGGCGTCCTCTAACATTCATCTACAATGTTTGAGTAATAGCAAGGTCTGGTGCACTAGTGAGTACATCTCCAAGATGCCTGTGATACCAGCACAGTTTATCAGTAGTCATATCAGATGCACACCATCATCTTCTGGAACCCGTCCATTTCTCAGGAATATGCTCATAGCGGAATCAAAATTTGCATGCTGTGCTAGTAGCTTCAAGTTCAGACCCATGGGCCTGTTCACTCTTTGCTCCATCTGCCACTCTTTCACTCTTTGCTTCTGCATTGGAGTGTATGTGCTTGTCATGTGCATTTGGGTGCCAATGGCAGCACTTCCTGCTTCAACCCTTGCTCTTTGACTATTTTCAGTAGTAGTCTCAAATTTAGCACCTACTGACATTTCAGACAGGATATTCCCTGTTTCATCAGCCTTCTCTGCCAGTGCCTGCAACATCAAATTTTAAAGTGTTGCCAAGACAGTTCGAATGCCAATTGGTAACTTAAGAAGCCATAGCATATGTAACAATAGTTCAGGCAGTGAATCAGATCCAACTAAAGCACATAAAGCCAGCAAAATTTGAGCTGAGGATCTGTTGCAGGGCTGCTCATTATTAAAAACTTTTTGCAGTACATCCTTTCCTACCTTCCAAACTCCACAGAAGCTCTTCTGCAAACTAGCACTTTGGAATAAAGGATATTGCAGAGACATGGCTTAGTCACAGCCTGGGGGATGTTTCCAGAATGAGATTTTCACTCTGCAGCAGAGTTTGCACTTATATGATACTTTCTAGCAGATTAAAACTGTGTACCAGACCAAGACTCAAACTTAGGACCAAGTTTGAGCCTCAGTCCACAGCACACAGTTTTAATCCGCTAGGAAGTTTCATATCAGCAGGTACTCCGTTGCAGAGTGAAAATCTCATTCTGGATGTTATTACTAACTGCACAATTACCTAATTGTTTATCCAATCACTGCATTATTGAATATAGCTTGGCACCTTTTTTACATGCTTTTCACAAGATTTTCTGCATATTCTCCCAATATGATCTCCATGTTGGCCTGATTTGATATGACAGCTGCTTCGTCTTAATAAACGACCAAACATTTTTTATCAGATTTTCATCCAGAGACATTGCAAGCCAATCCATTGTGGATACCCTGTCATCTTGTTTCAGCGCTGTACAGAGACGGCTGTGATGTTTCAGATCATTATCCTCTTGAAGCACCCAGTTTGCTACGTTTGAACCAAATAGCTTCTTAAAGGAGCTCAGAAGCAGAAAGCATTTTTGATAAATATAAATATATATATAACTGACACTTCAGATATTTGGTACTATTTTAAACTGGAACTGACAAAACAAAACATTCAACTCCCCCTGTTTGTCTATACACTGTGGAAAAAGTGCATTGTTTACAGATTTGAAACCGCTACCAGAGACGCCACTTCGGACATTCCTGTATAAATTGACTCATTCCTAATCATTTCGATAAGATAAGAAAAACATTGCCTGGTATAACTGGTGCACGGATAACCCCTTCCAGTCGCCCTCCCTCCACCCCCCCCCCACCCCGCCCCCATACAAAACCAGTGCTATAAGTAAGACTTATTTTCATATTTTTAATGAATAATCTTGAGACATTTGGGAAAAGGACAATGGTGAGAAGTGTAAATCAGAAATAGAAATTATCTGAGGTATTGGTAAGAAACAGAATGGCCATCAACCAAAGTTGAAACTGAGAACATCCTATTGGATGGTAAAGAAGCACTATAAAAAAGGGGGTAAAGTGGAATGAAGACAAGGAGAAACATTTAGGAAGAAAGAAGGAGTTAATCAAAGGAGGTTGTGAGGCACTGCTATGTCTCAACAGGAGTGAAAGGATTTAAAATGGAATTCATAACACAATAAACACAAATGGGCACACTGTAGGCACAGAACGTGGAAATCAGCTCCAACCTCATACTCGACCAGCAACTCACAGGGATTATAAAGGAAAAACAAGTTGAAAGATAAGAGAAAGCACCCTTATGATCCATCAAGCTCTTTGTCCACAAAGCTCTCATTTGAGGATTAAAATACAAAGATCTCGCCATGTGGAAGAGAGATCTAAACGTCATTGTTGTAATCATTACCAATGAAAAAAGCTAATGAAATATATCATAATTAACTGGGTGATAACTGACAAGTGCACTTTGGAGAAAAAATTATATTGTCTAATATCAGATGTGTTTTGTGTCAAGAAAAGGCATGAATGTGAAAACTCAATGCCAAAAATAGGAGCAGCTAACAACTGTCACCATACCCATGCCAGCATCTGGTGGTAGATTAATGGTATTATCTCTTCAGGGCCTGTGGGAGGCTCCAGATGTCACACAGCTGACACTTCACACAGGAAGAATTGAGGAAGCATCCTGCCACTAGGACTGAATGCCAGATCTGTCATTAAAGAGCGTCAAACCCTTTACTGATGTGCCTAGCTCCAATAATGGGCCAGAATTGTGATACTCAGTTGTACAAACTTCACCCAGTAGTGTCCCATTACTTGCCACAACAGACTGGCCTTGGAAACAAGATATTGTTCAAAGGCTTTCATGAGTTGGTGGGTAATGATATTTATAGATTCATACCTATCACAAAAATTGTATAGAAAATCAACAGAGTGAATTGAGACCACTAAACCTTTCCCAGTTCGGAGCTGAAAATTGATTGGAGGCTGCCAGGATTAAAGGGTTCACAAATGCGTTATTTAGTTGCTCTCCCCTGACTAAGTTTTGTGAGATAATTCCCACAGGAACCATTATAGCCCTTTCTGATGTCGTGAAAAAGTGTACTTGATTTGTTTTCCCCACTTCTGAAGCAGAAACAAGACTTAATGGGCTGCTGCAGGTGCAGGCCAAAGTTAACCTGCACGTTTGCCTGTCTGTGGTGCCACCAGCTTCCCAGTGCACAGCCTGCCTTAGCGATGCTGCCTCATGAAGTGATCACTCAGAGAGGGACATCACCCAAGAACGTTGCAACAAATGCGTTCCCATGTCAGAACTGAGTTCTGTCGGTCAGCCATTTCACAGTGAAACTTACAACTAATCGTATCTACTAGCCGTATCTCTAGTCAGCATATTGCCCTGCAATCCTTTCAGTGTCCCCTGGTTGAAATTACTCTGATTTTCCCTCTATTAGGTCCACCTGTGCCTCCATAGCTGAAAACAGTTCAGTGTGTCCCAAAATGACCGTTTTCATGTCTAGTTGCTGTCCATCTATTTGGTTAGAAATGGTAGTCACCTGTTTGTCAGTTCTGTGAAATTTCTCTTCTGCTGAATTCAATTTTGTTTCCAAATTTTCCCATACTTTCTTGTTTCCTGCAAGGAATTTGCTCAGGACCTCTCCCTATTTTTTTAGAGATCCAGAGCCTGAGCCCCTAGATAGCAAGTAAATTCCTCACTGTCCCCGTGAGGGCCTTCAGTGAATGAGACTGTCACAGCTTTGAGAGCCTGTAACTTATGATGGAACTTGGTATTTAATTCTGAACTTAATTTTTTACTTTTCATTTCTAATGATGCCTGTAACTCTGTGCTCTCGGAATCTAATTTTGCACTTTGTGCTGCTGTGGAGACCAGCAACTGATCCAACAGAGCTTGCATGTCATTATGGCAACAGCCAATGCAAAATGGTCCATGCTTTGTATGTAGTTATCTCTGAAACTGGTGGTCTCAACATCCATGCATCAATTCCGTTGATGTCTACTGCTGTGATGCGATGGTGTCAGCGGCAATGTCATTGCCATTGGTGACATTGGAAGTTGCAGGGAGCAGTGATGCTGACAACCTTGGTAGTGCTCTGGCCCGCTGTCACATCAGTGATGCCTGCTTGTGCCTCTTTTCAGCCCATTAACCTTGCACAGGTGCCTGTTGTGTGTTCTACAATAGCACTGGCATCTATGAAGGCTGACAGTTGGGCCAACATGCCATGTGTTGCATCCAAACTGTCTCCTTCGCCTTGAACCAAACCTCCTGCCTTACTTTGCAACCTCTTCTTCATGGCCGCTTGTATGCCAATAGGAACAAAAGAAAAGAAAACTTTCTCTAGAAAACAGATTAATAAGAAAGATATAATTGGCACCTACAGTGTGGGTGTTGAGAAACATTGTTTTTCCATAATTGCTACTGGCTCGGCCAACAATGAACTTGACTTCCTCTAAATGAGATGGGCAGTGCACTTACAGTACAGTAACTTATGCTCTAGGAAACCTAGAAAACAAGAGAGTCCTGGCACAGACACTACATTCTGTAGCAACTGGAAGTTTTTATTACTTGGTTGTAATGAAGTGTTACAGGGATTGTGGCTGTCATCAAGTGAGTGGTGACAGATTAAAAGAAGGATGAATGACCTAACATCTTTTCCATATCAGGCAATGAGAGGATCACATCTTACATCTTATTATCCTTCTTGCTGGGGTTTGTTGCTGAGTTGATGATATAATTAATAAAAGTGATGGGGGAAAGTGACAGTAAGTGAAAGGCTTCCTGTTGTAAGCCTTGTATTACATAATAGGAACACATCGAGAAGTTCAATAAAGACAACAAAATGTAAAACACGTGCATAGAGAGACAGATAGTTGAACCTCAAAAATGGAAAATGCTAGACACAGGAATTGAGATGCATTAGCAGAAACAGGGCAGCCTGTTTAAGTTTACTGCATTTCTGCTAATGGACTTGTAGTGGTGAATACAAGTGAAGCATTAGGTGTGACTGCACAAGAGCAACTATCTTAATTGCTGCAAGCTTCTGATTGCCAGTCATGTTACTCAACAGCTATTCGGTCTGTACAGATGGTGGTAACTTTCACATTGTGGCTACTCACAAAGTGACACATCTAAAATCTTCAAGCGCTACATATGACTGGGGCCTAGAGATCATCTTTCCATGACTTTCTTACCTCGGGCACCACCCCAGAGTATGCATCTGTGAGAGACAAAGAGGTGCCCATAGATAACATAACTGGTGGAGAAGACGCTAACAGTTCCTGTGGCTTAACACTGGTGGTTCAGCTCAGTAGTTTGAAGTTTAGGTCACAGAAACTGTTTGAGTGCCAATTCTTTGAATGTGCATACAGTTGATATCCCTATGTTTTGACATGCCTTCCAGTCAAGTTTGGATGTAATGGCTCCAACTTTAAGAAAACGTGCCAGCATGAGTCGTTTTCATATTAATTGAATGGTGAATGGGAAAAATGTTAGCCTCCTTCATCCCGTATCTGCCATGCAGGCATGACACTAGTGGTGCCTGTTCACACAAATTCAAGATGAAAACAAAAGAAGATCCCTTTATACCAAATATAATGAAAGTAATTTAAAGAAGAACATGAAACTAATGGGCCAACTACAGGTATGATGGGTTTCATGTGGGGCCAAACAAAATTAATAACATTCCTAATATAAAATTCATACCCAGACAAACACTTACACAAAAATCCAATCAGCCAACATTACACAAATTTGGCATTGCCAGCTTAAAGTAACTTAAATAGATAAAATGAACTGATATCAGAAATTTCACTTGACCTATTTAGCTAGAATGAAGTCCAGGATACAACAAAACCAAAACTTGCACCAAAAACTGATATCAAAAATTTTACTTCACCTACACAGCTAGAACAAAGTCTAGGATACTAAGAAACCCCAACTCATTCCAAAAATTGGTACTGAAACTTTTTCTTGTCCTATATAGCAAGAACAAACTGCATGAGATGGAAAGAAACTTTCTGCACTAACTGTTATTGAAAATCTCATTTAATCATAGCAGCTAGAACAAATTCAACTGTTCCAAAAAACCAAAACTCATTTATCTAATTATTAATTTCATATGAACAGGGAAATAAAAATGACAGTCATCCTAGCCCACTATTGCCCACAGTGAAACTGGGTGTATTGTGCAGTTTCACTTCTTGTGGTTCTAATAAAGCCAATCAGTACCCTTAAAGAGTAGCAGGAGGCTCTTTACTATTTCTTCAGAAGAAATAATTTCTTCAGGACTTGCTGACCCATATCTTCTGTGCCTTCTGATCTCTAACACCATACTGGAAGAATAAATGTGGTGCAGTTTCATCACCCTTCCCTCACAGCCTACATGTAGGGACTTCTTTTCCTGTGCTTATCCTATGCAGGTTCTTCTTAAAGTTCCCATGGCCTGTCATTAGTCCTACCAAGAGTTTGGTCTTTCTCCTGTTCCACACCCAGGATACATAACTTCTCTTAAATTATGGCTTTGGCATCATTAGCTTTCCATGATTTTTGTTTTTTCTATCATATTCCAATATTTTACATGCTGCCTTCTGATCCAGTTACATAGTTTTGATTTTACCATCATCTTACTGTTGGTTAGGACAGGTTCCATTCCAATAAATGGAGTCATTGCTGCGCCTGTCCTGCCTAGCCCATCAGCTTGTTCATTGCTACCAATTCCTGGGTGACCAGGGACCCAAAGCATCTTTACCCTGTTTCTGTCCCTTTGTCCCATAAGGACTTTGTGGCATTCTGGGATTATCTTTGATCTCATTGCAGGGTCTGAAAGAGAATTTAGAGCTGCCTGCCACGATCTTTGTAGTGCCTATACAATTTCTGCTCTGTAGAGTCCCTGACAGTGGATATTTCCACCTGGAATACCATTGCCAGTTTCCCAAGAGATATTATGCTCTCAAGTCTAGGCTGTACCCAATATATCCTGGCCCCAGTACCTTCATTTGTTTTTGACCCGTCAGTGAAGCAGACCATGTCTCCTGCATTGTGTCATGGTTCATTCTTCCACAGCTCCCTGCTTCCAGTTGTTACATTGAAAGGTTTTCTAAAACTGTTATCAGTGACCATGAGGCAGTTGTAGCAACAGTGAATACCAATAGACAAAGAGCAACTAAAACAAGCAGAAAGATTTATAATACAAGGTGTACAACTTTTCTTCCACCGTTTTTCCCCAGCATTTGAGGCTTTAATGAAACAAATTGGTTACACATGTATCATTCAAAGTATTTTCCATTGCTGGCCACTACTTTCTCCCATCTTTCAGGCAGTGTACAAATCTCACATTGAAAAAATTGTTCATCTTTTGAAGCGATCCACGAATTGAATCATTTTGTGACTTCTTCATGAGATCGGAGTATCATAGCAGAATATTCTCAAATGATCTTTCACAAAACCCAAAGAACATATAGTCATATGTAAAGGCTGTTAGTGGCATGAAAGTTAGTGTCCAGTGACTCATGGATGAGACTGGAAAAGGAAATTGAGAGAAGCAAAGCAAAAGCAGAAATACTTAAATCTGTTTTCAAGTGTTCCTTTGCAAAGAAAGACCCAGAAGTATTGCTCAACTTAATTCTCATACCACTGAAAGATGAGTGAAATAGATATTAATATCAGTGGCATTACAAAACCACTGAAGCAGTTAAAACTGAACAAAGCCTGAGAACCTAATGGAATCTCTGTCAGAGCTTATACCCAATTTGCAGCTGAGTTAGCCCCTCTGTTAACTATGATCTATCATAGATCCCTCAAACAAAAAACTGTGCCCAGTAGTTGAAAGAAAGGACAGGTCACACTTTTCTATAAGAAGGATAGCAGAAGTGATCCGCAAAACTACTGCCATTATCCTTGATACCCATTTGTTGTAGACTCAGAATACAATCTGAGCTCAAACACAATGAGGTATCTTGAACAGAATGACTGTCTCCATGTCAGCCGGCACAGTACATGTGGAACCCAACTCGCACTTTTCTCACATGGCAGCCTGAGAGCCATAGATCAAGGTGATAAGATATGTGCAAGAGTTTTCAATTTCCTTAAAGCATTTGACTCAGTACCACATCTACACTTATTATTAAAAGCACGATGATGCGGGATATCAAACGGAATATGTGACTGAATTGAGAATTTCTTGTTAGGGCAGGCGCAGCATGTTATCTAGGATGGAGAGTCATCAACAGATGTAGAAGTAACTTTGGGTGTACTGCTGGGAAGTGTGTTGGGGCCTTTGTTGTTCATGTTGTATATTAATGATGTTGCAAGCAACATTTTTTGCAGATGATACAGTTATCTGCAACGAAGTACAGTCTGAACGAAGCCGTACAAATATTCAGTGAGAGCTTGATAAGATTTCAAAGTTGTGTAATGATTGGCAGCTTGTTTTATGTGTTCAGAAATGCTAAATTGTGCATTTCATGAAACAAAAAAACATAATATCCAATGTATATAATATTAGTGAGTCACAGATAGAATCTATAAAGTCACAGAAATACTTGGGTGTAACAATTCTTAGGGACATGAAACTGGATGATTGCATAGGCTCAACTGTGGGTAAAGCAGGTAGCAGACTTCAGTATATTGGTAGAATGCTGGCCAAATGCAATCAGTCTACAAAGGAGAGTGCATAGAAATCACTCAAGCAACCTGTCCTAGAATATTGCTCAAATGTGTGGACCCATACATGGATATGTATCTACTTTTTCACCATAAAATATCTGTTTTATGACTTTAACAATTAGTTCCTTTCCTTTTTGCAAATCTTCTTGCTGAAAGCATTTGGGGTGTTTAATTTCATCTCTTATTTCATGCATAACACTATTGTTATAACACTCCTCATCCTCCTGAGTGTGCGCTACCAATTCTTCTGCTGCACATTCTTGTGGAATTCCACTAAAGAATTTAAAGTTACAATTTTTGCAAACAAATTACCATTAAAGATTGTTATTCTCTTGGTTTTAAGCTCTGCAAGTAGTTGTTCTGTTGCTGGATTTACAACATCCGGCGCACTACATTTAGATATAAGTATAATGTAACCAGCCTATTTAAGCAGACCCTAATGTGGTTGTCAAGCCTCCTTTTATACTGTAAAGAAGCAAGACAACAGCACTCTGTTGAGTTACCAATACACACAGATGTTCCATACAATGTTTGTTAATTGATACTATGTAGAGATGATTGATGCAGATTACATTGGAGCGCATTGCACATACTGCTTGTTGGTGTCTAATACACTTAAACAGTCTTACACAGAGTCAAAACACACAATCCATTCTGCTCCCAGTTGTAAGATTCTATTGTGGCATAAACTCCATTCACTTGGCAAAATGCTACTTCCTTGCAAAGAAATTAAAAAAAAAAAAAAAAAAAGAAAAAGAAAAAAGCTCAGCAACATGTGCTATCTCCACTTTGCTTGAGTTGTTTTATTTCTAGAGTAGAATGATTTGTTAGATATTTATTCTCTCTCAATACGTACGAGCCACAAGTAGAGTTCTAGTGACAATTAGTAAGATATTTATTCTCCCTCAATACATATGAGCCACAAAAGAGGTCTGGTGACAATTAACTGAGACTAGGAGCATGAGGCAGTGTGAGATGCTTCTGTATATGTGCTGATGGTGTGGCTGCCAGCAATGTGAAATAGCAAATAGTGATTCAGCACTGCTGCTTCCATGTAATAATGCATGCACAAGTTAAAAATTTAAGCTGGATATTATTAAAACTACACAACCCAAAAATAAAGAAATAGTTGTTTCTGGTATGTAAATGTATGGTATATGTATAATTTAATAAAGATTTTGTATGAGAATATATATTTTTCGTGTTCCCGTCGAAAGACACACAAACAAACACAAACATGCACACAAAGTTCAAGCTTTCGCAACAAACGGTTGCTTCATCAGGAAAGAGGGAAGGAGAGGGAAAGACGAAAGGATGTGGGTTTTAAGGGAGAGGGTAAGGAGTCATTCCAATCCTGGGAGCAGAAAGACTTACCTTAGGGGGAAAAAAGGACAGGTATACACTCGCGCACACACACATATCCATCCGCACATACACAGACACAAGCAGACATTTGTAAAGGCCTTTACAAATGTCTGCTTGTGTCTGTGTATATATATATATATATATATATATATATATATATAATAGGGAAACATTCCATGCGGGAAAAATATAATTAAAAACAAAGATGATGTGACTTACCATACGAAAGCGCTGGCAGGTCGATAGAAACACAAACAGACACATACATACACACAAAATTCAAGCTTTCGCAACAAACTGTTGCCTCATCAGGAAAGAGGGAAGGAGAGGGAAAGACGGAAGGATGTGGGTTTTAACGGAGAGGGTAAGGAGTCATTCCAATCCCAGGAGTGGAAAGACTTACCTTAGGGGGAAAAAAGGACAGGTACACACACACACACACACACACACACACACACACACACACACACACACACATATCCATCCGCTCATACACAGACACAAGCAGACATTTGTAAAGGCAAAGAGTTTAGAGAGAGAGAGAGAGAGAGAGAGCGAAACATTCCACGTGGGAATTTAAAAACAAAGATGATGTAACTTACCAAACGAAAGCATTGATATGTTGATAGAGACACAAACACACACACAAAATTCAAGCTTTCGCAACCCACGGTTGCTTCATCAAGAAAGAGGGAAGGAGAGGGAAAGATGCAAGGATGTGGGTTTTAAGGGAAAGGAGTCATTCCAATCCCAGGACCGGAAAGACTTACCTTAGGGGGAAAAAAGGACAGGTATACACACACACACACACACACACACATATGTGTACGGTAAGTCTTTCCGCTCTCGGGATTGGAATGACTCCTTACCCTTTCCCTTAAAACCCACATTCTTTCGTCTTTCCCTCTCCTTCCCTCTTTCCTGATGAAGCAACCGGGGGTTGCGAAAGCTTGAATTTTGTGTGTGTGTTTGTGTTTGTTTGTGTCTCTATCAACATACCAATGCTTTCGTTTGGTAAGTTACATCATCTTTGTTTTTATATATACAGGGTTATTACAAATGATTGAAGCGATTTCACAGCTCTACAATAACTTTATTATTTGAGATATTTTCACAATGCTTTGCACACACATATAAAAACTCAAAAAGTTTTTTTAGGCATTCACAAATGTTCGATATGTGCCCCTTTAGTGATACGGCAGACATCAAGCCGATAATCAAGTTCCTCCCACACTCGGCGCAGCATGTCCCCAGCAATGAGTTCGAAAGCATCGTTGATGCGAGCTCGCAGTTCTGGCACGTTTCTTGGTAGAAGAGGTTTAAACACGAAATCTTTCACATAACCCCACAGAAAGAAATCACATGGTGTTAAGTCGGGAGAGCGTGGAGGCCATGACATGAATTGCTGATCATGATCTCGACCACGACCGATCCATCGGTTTTCCAATCTCCTGTTTAAGAAATGCCGAACATCATGATGGAAGTGTGGTGGAGCACCATCCTGTTGAAAGATGAAGTCGGCGCTGTCGGTCTCCAGTTGTGGCATGAGCCAATTTTCCAGCATGTCCAGATACACGTGTCCTGTAACATTTTTTTCGCAGAAGAAAAAGGGGCCGTAAACTTTAAACCGTGAGATTGCACAAAACACGTTAACTTTTGGTGAATTGTGAATTTGCTGCACGAATTCGTGAGGATTCTCTACCGCCCAGATTCGCACATTGTGTCTGTTCACTTCACCATTAAGAAAAAATGTTGCTTCATCACTGAAAACAAGTTTCGCACTGAACGCATCCTCTTCCATGAGCTGTTGCAACCGCGCCGAAAATTCAAAGCATTTGACTTTGTCATCGGGTGTCAGGGCTTGTAGCAATTGTAAACGGTAAGGCTTCTGCTTTAGCCTTTTCCGTAAGATTGTTGGCTGTGGTACGTTTAGCTCCCTGCTTGCTTTATTCGTCAACTTCCGCGGGCTACGCGTGAAACTTGCCTGCACGCGTTCAACCATTTCTTCGCTCAGTGCAGGCCAACCCATTGATTTCCCCTTACAGAGGCATCCAGAAGCTTTAAACTGCGCATACCATCGCCGAATGGAGTTAGCAGTTGGTGGATCTTTATTGAACTTCGTCCTGAAGTGTCGTTGCACTGTTATGACTGACTGATGTGAGTGCATTTCAAGCACGACATACGCTTTCTCGGCTCCTGTCGTCATTTTGTCACACTGCGCTCTCGAGCGCTCTGGCGGCAGAAACCTGAAGCGCGGCTTCAGCCGAACAAAACTTTATGAGTTTTTCTACGTATCTGTAGTGTGTCGTGACCATATGTCAATGAATGGAGCTACAGTGAGTTTATGAAATCGCTTCAATCATTTGTAATAGCCCTGTATATATATATATATATATATATATATATATATATATATATATATATATATATATATATATATATAAAAAACAGTGAAGAAATGATGGTGCTCACAAAATGGTTCAAATGGCTCTGAGCACTATGGGACTTAACTTCTGAGGTCATCAGTCCCCTAGAACTTAGAACTACTTAAACCTAACTAACATAAGGACGTCACACACATCCATGCCTGAGGCAGGATTCGAACCTGCGACCATAGCGGTCGCGCAGTTCCAGACTGAAGCGCCTAGAATCACTCGGCCTTCTGGTCGGCCATGGTGCTCACACCAGCATTATTCGTTTTTACAGATATCATACATATCAACATAAAATATGTGTTACATGACAGAAGTAGGCTTTGCCAGCTCACAAATTCTCTACAGTACAGTGGTAGTAAAATTACGCTGCATGCAAATTAATTCTGCAACAAATGATGGCGGAGGCAGATGCAAGGGGGTACAGACGCAGATGAGGGCATGGGAGCACTGGATGGTGGGCGATGGGGGTGGTCTTCTTAGGGAAATGATGTGATGATGTCAAAATTCCTGGAGCAATGATGTCAGGCATCAGAGCACATAGCCGGATGTGAATACATCAGAACTGTGGGAATGATGTCATGGCCTTGATTCATGTGGCCGGATGTAGTGATGTCAGAATTTCAAGAATGCTGGTGCTGGTGTCAGCAGATTCCTTACTCGTTTTCGCATTGACTCTCTACTAAGAATGACAACTGTTTCAGATAAAAAGTTGTTGTTGTAGAAAGAAGAAGCTGAACTGCATAAAAATTAAAAACCAATAAGAAAAAATGATTAATTTTATTTATTTATTTATTTATTTCATTTGAAATGTAATATATATGTCAATTGTTCTTTACTAGTATTAGTTTAAAACAAATAGTACCACTCTGTATATAGTATCTCTGCACCTGCTAGTATAATGTAAAAGGTACCTCTGTGTGTATATGTAAGTAACTTTTCTATTAAAGTACATCTATCGCTCAAGCATTTCCCTTAGCAGGTAGCACACTGGACTCACATCTGGGAGGACAATGGTTCAAACTTGCATCCAGCCATCCTGATTTAGGTTTTCCTTGATTTCCCTAAATTGCTTCAGGCAGGATGGGTTCCTATCAAAGGGCACAGCCAATTTCCTTCCCCATCCTTCCCTAACACGAGATTGTGCTCTGTCTCTAATGACCTAGTTGTCGATGGGATGTGAAACACTTATCTCCTCCTCCTGCCTTAGCAGGTGGCTTATGCCTTCCACTTCCCTCTGTAGAGTGATCCTCATTTGGCTCTGAGCTTCTTCCAGGGGGGTTTTGAGTTTTGCTTGTATTTCGTCACCTCCACTTCTGACTTTGCAGAGAGGTTGTTGGTGCCTGGCTAGAGAGTGCCTCCTACTAGTTCATCCAGTTCATGATGCCACGCCCACCCCCTTCTTACTGGTTGGGTATTCCAACTACTCGCCATTATGGAGAGCTGGGGCTGGTGCATCGCTCTGCGGCACTAGTCTGCGGTCTGCCTTCCGGCAGCCATTCTTCTTCTGTTGCATCTCTTCTGGTGCAGGCAGCATTTGACTTCTTTCTGATGGTGGTTGGTTTCCCCCTCTTCTCTCACTGGTGGAGATTTTCAGGCACTGCCGGATGGGGGGAATCATGGTAAACTCGCTGTTCCGCAACACCACACTGGATTCCATCGATCGATGGTGTTCTCTCCTTCATTTGTGTCTGTTCTTGGTGGTGGTTGTGTTCGCTCTCACAGCTGTAGTGTGGTTGTGACTTGTGAAGCCTTGGCAGCTGCATCAGTTCATGACAAGCAGTCCTCAAAAGTGAATGCATGTTGACCTACCTTTGTTGCTTCTGTCGCAGATGTGGACACCATGCTCAACTTAGTATTTGACTCACCTTACCAGGTTAGGGCAGTATTTGGTTACATGCCCGTCTCTCTGTCATTTGTAGCACTGAGATTTGTGGTCTATGCCTTCATGGTAATGTTGTGCTGTTGGCAGCTACTTCACTGAATGCAGCATGCAGCAGTCTTTCTTGCACTGCTGCCTCATTACAAACCCAAAGAAGTCTTCAGATGAAGGCCTTGAGTGCCTTGTCTCACTGCCTGGGACGCAGTGGTGTCTTTTTCTTCAGTGCTGCTATGATACGTTTGGTTGCAACTACTTGAAGTGCCGCAGCTATGCTTTCTGCTCATATCTTGATCATGCATCAGTCTGCCGACTTGACAATGAATTCACAATGGCAGGCACCCATCATCACGTTTTACCTCACTGCCCATCCATTATAACTGCACTGAATGTGCAGTGGAAGGATGGACATGTTGCCATCTTTGTGGCAGGGTTGTTTATCCTTCTCATGGTGTGAGGTGTTACTGCCAATGTGTTGTCACTCGGTTGTTTCAGTGAGAGATTTTTCTGAGGGCCCTTTCACTGTTTCGCTGTTTCTTCTGGCTCATTTGTTACTGCTCATGCTTCAGCGCTACACGACAATTTTTCTGACGCCATATTAACGATGCACAACAATTTTGCAGACACTGGCAGTATGGACAAGCTGTCATTACTTACCCCTCTGTTCCATCAGCAGAGCACTCAGTAGCAGTGGTTTGTTCGCGTGATTGCCCAAGCGGAACTGCTCCTGAGTTTGCGCAGCCAACTTATATCCCCTCCTACCGCAAGACATTACCTGTGCAATCCATGCCTGGTAGCACATGTTGTCAAGTCTCAGAGACACTTGCGTCAGTGTCTGTGGTAAGGTCAATGTAGTTGCTCTGTTCGGTCTGGTCGCCAAATCACTGAATTTGGGGAGAGTCTTGCTAATTAGACCCACTGATGGTTCCCAACCCTTGCTGAGATTATGGCCACAATACCAATTGACAAGATTGTCCTCGGTGCGAATTTCAATGGCTTCCCTAATGACACTGTCCAAATATTTGCAAGTCTGTGCTAATTCTGGTATGTTCAGTATTTCCTCGTATGATTCCTTGCGAGTGCTCCACGTCTGCCATCATATTGGGATCATAAGTCAAGTGTAACACTGGTGTTCTCGGCACTGATCTGCGATGTTCTTAGATGGTCTTCAATCCTTCTAGACGATCTTTCGATGTACAGCACTGAAAATACGATTTTTCCACATCAACTTTGACCTCTGTTTTTTCAAGAACTAGCTAGTATATAGCCAAAAGCTAAAACATTTATCCCTTTGGTTTCAATATAGAATCTCCTTTCAGAACTTCATCAAAATTGGTGATCCATAGGTCAGACTCTCGACTTTCAAGTATTAGGGGTGGTCACAAAATTATAACTGGATGCTTCTGCCGTCCATCAGACTCACATCCTGGCATAACCAAAAACTTCAGAGAAATCTTAATCTCGTTTGTACCTAAATTCCTCAATCATGCTTATGTTTAGAGATGATTTCCGTCGTCAAACAATCACTTAGGACAGCTGCAGTTTTGTTAGTTGTGGTCATGAGAAGACAAGCTGTGCAACCTTACTAAATGTCTTCTCTGGAAACTGCCTGGAACAAATAGTTTGGAACCACACTCATGATGGAAATATATTAGATCTAATGGCAATAAACAAACCAGATCTCTTTTAGGATGTTCAAACAGTCACCAGCAGTATTGCCAGTCTATAGTGTCCAATGGGCACAATATTTTGGAGATCAAATGTGTCGCCATCGTCAGGTGCGCTGACAAACTGAGTTTCTGACAGACAGACAGACATGATATGTGTGCACTGATGCATGATGGGTGCAGGTTAAGCAGAGCCTGATGCTCCTGCTTCTGAACTCATGATGGAAGTGGTGACCTCTCGTTTTGTTGTCATCTCGGTTGTAACATCTTATACTTTTTGAGCTTCACTTGCTACCAGGTGTGTCACTCCAGCAGCAGGTCGTGCCATCTTGCAGCAGGGCGCAAATTCACTTGGTTTCCCAGTCCATTGACCAGCAGGTTCGCCGAGTTCCATGCTGACGTGCAGAATCTTGTGCCGAGCTCACAGATGCATTGCTTCACCGTCAGGAGGCCCACAGTCTCATGAAGCTGCTACGTGTTGAGGCCTCAGGGCAGATGGAGCACCAGACAGAGAGCTTTGTTCTGCACTGCTTGCAGTGCCTTCAGGTGTGTGGCTGCTGCGCTCTTCCACACCATGTACACATATTCCTGCAATGGTCTAGGGTACATTGTAGTGGGGTTGAGCAGCAGGTATAACAAGTGCATTCTCCCGAGCGTTTGGCCCATCACTTCCTAGATGTATGGTCCCCATGTCAGGCGCCAATCCAGTGTGACACTGAGGTATTTGCTGGTGCAAGACACAGAATGGGGACTCCCATGATCCGCACTCGCTGCATAGCAACTGGTATCTGCCTGTACATAAACATGACCACTTGGCTCTTTGCTGCATTGAACTTCAGCCACAATTTGGTGCACTCATACTGCACATATAAAGCGCAGTATCACTGACAGGTGCAGAAGGAGGCTGCGCACTATGACCCCCATCATTCACCTGCTCGGATGGGATATGCTGTAGATATGCCTCTGTTTTCTCACACGTAGAAGGTGTGCCCACACAGGTACAACTGCAGCAGTTGGTTTACGCCACGAGTACCCCCAGTACCACCAGCTTGTACAGGAGGCCATCATGCCACATGCTATCAAAGCCCTTGGAGATATCAAGGAGCACCACCCCAAGGTACTTGTGACACTCCAGAGCCCCCATTGTCTGCTCGACCATCTGCAGCAGTTGGTGTTGAGTTGAATGACCACTTCAGAAGCCAAACTGTTTGTCAGGAAGCAGGCCCTCTTTGCAGACGAGACACTGCAGCTATTTGGCATAGATCCTCTTGTGGATATGAGAGAGTGAAGGCAGGTGGCTTATCAGGTGATAGTTTTGTGCCACCCTGGGATTCTTTCCAACCTTCGGGATAACGACCACCTTGGCATGTTTTCACTCAGTGGGATAGACGCCAGTGAGACGGATGGTTTTGAGGATTGTCGTGTCGACGTGTACTGCATCCAGTGACAACTTCTTCAGTAGTGCATTTTCCACCTTGTCACACACCCTTGCCTTCTTGGACCATAGATGTGTGAGATGATGTTGGACTTCCTCCTTGGTGATGGCATCAATGATGTCGTTCTTGACCTGATTGTTCAGGTACATTGGGAGTTGCTTGGGCACCTCCTGGATCATGTCGTCGTCGACGACGTCGTCCAACAGTGTGAAATTCGCTGTGAAGGTGTCCACGACCACACTGACCTTGGTGCCTGGCTCCACAATGACATCACAACAAACGTGCATTGGTGGGATAAGCTCACATCTCCTCAAGAAGCTCTTAGTCGTCGCCCAGGCACTGCCATCGTCGATTCTAAGCATGTCTATCTTGCCAGCCCAGTCTCGATTCTGATAGTGACCGACTGCCACTGATATTTCATGGCACAGGCGGTTGAGCAGTCTCATGGTGACGGGTTTTGTGATGGGGCTTTGTGTGATCTTCCACTCTTGGAAAACCCTATTCTTCTCATAGATGGTCTCGATGATGTCCAGGAGAAGCTATCTGGAGTTTTCCTTTGGCTTCCTTGGCCGCTGTGGCGCTGCTGCATCTGCCATTGCTAGTGGGTACTGAGTGAATAAGGCTAGTGCTGCATCCACTCTGCTTGGCAGATATGGTGTAGTGGCAACAGCCTCTGCCAGGTGTTGCTGGAAGTGCCCCCACTTGATTTTATGAAGAGGTCTGCGATCTTCTGGTGTTGCCACCCTGCCTGTGTCCAAGTCGTAGATCACTGGTGGGTAGTCAAATGACAAAGGACAAGGGTTGTTGCGACTGCATTGTGTGCAGCCCCCTTTCATGATCATGATGTCGAGAACATTGAGCCAGCCATACCTTGGGTAGTGTGTGGAGTCAAAGTGACCCAGCACAGCACCATAGCGAAGTGGTCGTTAACCACTGGAGCAGCCTTCTCCTGCTGGTTTTGGTGACTCAGGAGTTCCACTGTGCCAGTTTGGCATCGAGATCTCCACCGATAAACAGGTTCCCCCACGTTGATAACAGTGTCCCAAAATCTCTGTGCCACAAGGGACCCATCAGTTGTTGACAAGCCACCACAAATGTCACTTGGCCAGATGAGGTGCTGACCATGACGTCGGTGGTCTCTAGTGTTACCATTTCTGGGAACTGTACTTGGTACTGGTGTAGTGGCATCTTGACATAAACTACTGTTCCACTTCCAGGTGTTGCGTGATCAACATTGTATGAGTGGGAGTTTGCCACCCACACATCCAACGCCAGGTTTCATCCATGTCTCGATGATGAGGCAACGTCCACATTCTCGTCATGCACAAATTGCTGGAACTCTCCCACTTGCATTCTAATGATGTTTGCATTCCAAAAACAAACGATCAACCATTGGATGTGTATAGCCATGTCTGGGTGTGGAACCAGCTGGTATGGTGATGGCCTGGATAGCCAATTGCACTGCTGAGATGCAGAAGCTGGTGTAAAAGCATCTTGAACTCTTGCCTCGTGACTCTGACTTCTTCTGCTTCATTCGCTGCTGATATCTAATCAGTGCTGGCACCTCCTGGTCTTGAATGGTATGGCATGTGGCGGCAGGGTTGTGCAGTGGGCGCTCCATCCTCTGTCTGCCTGACAGCCTGCCTTGGTTCGCGCTGTTGGCATAGGCTGCTCCGTCTGGCTACTGCATCCCTGGACGTCTGTGGGGCGGCAATGTGTTGTTTGGCTGCTGATTCGGTGGATGCTGTATCAGCAGCAGTGGAAGCGAAGATCCTTCCAGGTCGAACCAGCACGGGAGGGTCTGGCTGTCCACGTTGTTTTGCGGTTGCGTGCTGGAAGTCAATGCAGTTTTGGAAACATGCCACACGCATCTCGCTGAAGTTTCAGAATTTTGGCGCATCCGTCTTCAGAATCTTGCAGTCCTGACTGTGATGATCTCCTACACATTTCACACAAAGAGGAGACATCATACAATACTTTGCCACATGGTCCATGCCCTGGCATGTAAAACATTGTGCTGACCTTCTTCTTTTGCTAAGCTTCTCCATAGTGACTCCAACGTCCACTGTGTGGGTGAGATGGAAAGTCTTGAGGTTCTCGATTTTCATCGAGAACATCCATGAATAGCGGCATGTCAGAGTTGTCTCTGAGCGACTTCATTCACAGTGTGGCGCATATTGGGAAACCCAGTTCCTTGAGCAGCTCCCGCAGGTACCCTGGGTCCATGTTGGATTGGAGCTTGAAGAAGACGACTTTTAGAGTCTTTACTGGCTCTGAAGAATAAGTGAAGCTTTGTATACATTCCTTTTCTGTGGGATCCATGAGCCTGTGGTAGTCTTCTGCAGTTATTGTGACAATTCAATGCATGTCGTGCCCTGCTACATGGATTGTGATGTTGCCCTTGACTACAGGCCTAATCTTCTCGTCGAACTCCTTGAAGCCATCTGTCCAGTTGATGACTACAGGAGGGGCAGGGGCAATCTGTTTTGCTGTTGGCCCTCCATGGCCCCAGACATCGTTTTTGAGGTCAGGGAACCAGTTGCTTGTGTTGACAACCACTTGTTGTGGTGCAAGTACAAGAGCCCTGGCTGTGTGCTTGCATCGTCAGTGGTCAGTGGCAGAGTCCTGGTTCCTTCCCATGGTTTATTTCTCTGTGTACACAATGTTTGTGCCCTGCTAGTCGAAATAGTAACAGACTTCTTTGAGTTTGTGGTCATGCTCATGTCAGCTGGGCACTTGTATGAATGCTGCTCCCTCCATTGTCCAGCTTTTGGTTTCACCTCTGGCATGAGGCCCATCAGGCAGGTGAGGTGCCTTTCTGCTTCCAGGGTCTCTGCTGCACCTGCTCGAACCCATGACATCAAAGCAGTATTAATTTCAATGAAATTGCAATGCCCTGTATGCTGGCAGTGCTCAGGGTGGAGATGCAGGATGCCGGCAGCCTGCCAACATCTAGTATGTGGGCTACAGCATGTGGAGGCGTGTCCCATCTGCTGAAAGTGTGTTCCTGCTCTTCTGCGTTGTGCCCAACTTCTTCAACTCGTCAGCCATAGGTGGCTGGCGGGGTAAGGCTGCTGATGGGGCAAGCCCTGGTATATAGCTGAGGTCCCATCATGGCTGATCAGGCCAATTTCAAAGTACATTTTGTCATCAGTAGATGTCTGCCAGTTTCTTGTCGTTGGGGGGGGGGGGGGGCGTGTGGAGCAGATGAGACCACCAACAGAGGAAGCTCTGCCAGGTAGCGACCCACCACCTCCTTCACTTCTTAACAGCGACCTCTCTGTAAGGCATCTCAGCACAGAATTATGAGCTCCTGAGGACATGCAGCCAACAAATATCCCCTCCCATCGCAAGCCATTTCGTCCGAGATGTGTGGCCTAGGGCATGTGTCGGCAGCCACAGAGAGGCTTGTGTCGGCGTCTATGGTAGCATTATTGCAGTTTCTCTGTTCACGCTGATAGCTCGGTTGTTCTCTTTGCTGAGCGTCTTAACAATTAGATCCAGTGCTGGCTTCCAGGCCTTGTTGAGATTAAAGCCGCAATCTCAATTGATTAGGTTACCCCTGGTCGAATTTCCATGGTTTCTCTAACGTCACTGTCCCAGTATTTGAGAGTCTGTGCTCAAAATCCTGGTATGTTTTCTGACAAACAGTGCTCTGCGATCACCAACTTGTTGGGGTATATAAGTCGAGTGTGCTGCTGGTGTTCTCGGCATCAGTCTTCGCTGGTGCACATTGTTTGCTCAATGTATGTCTTGCCACACTGGCATGGAGTCTAATATACTCCAGCCTTCCACAAACCGAGGTCATGTTTGATACTCCCCAATAATGTCTATATTTCATTGGGTGGCCAAAAGACAGTTCTCACACAGTGCTTTTTAAGTATGTTTCCAACTTCTCCCAACAGCTTCCTGGTGTATGGTGTAAATCCTGTGGCTACTTCTTGCTCCATGATTTCTTCCATGTCTGCAGTTTGTTTTGTAGCAGTGGGGCGAAAAGTGTGCTTAAACTGCCATTCTAAGTATCTGTTTCTTCATAACACAGTTATTAGGTGTTGCTGTTCCTGGGGCAGACTCTGTGCATCTGAGATTGTGTACACCCTGTGTGCTAGTGTTTTTAGTGCCCCTTTCACTGCACAGGGTGGTGGCAGCTATCTGTATGCAAACACAGGCCAGTGTGCGTTTTCTTTCGATATACACAGTGGCCCAGGTTGCCATTAGTTCTTCTCTTTACTTTTTCTTACAGGGACGGTAATCTTCCTTCTTCTTTGGCCCAAAGTGCGTTTGATGTTCGAAAGTATGGAGTACAGATGCACAAAGAAGGCAGGGAGTTTGTCCTTTCCTTGGGGCTAGATGACGAATGTATCATCCAAATAATGGAAAAAGCCGGTGGGATTCCATTGGCATGACGTCATGGCCTCTTCCTCAAAGTGGCCCATATACAAATTCGCAACAACTCGTGTGAGTCAGGTGCCCGTTGCAGCTCCCCCTGTTTGGTCGTAGTATTCTACATTAAATGGAAAATACATGGAGGTCAGGACATGTCTGAAAAGGTCGATGATCTTCTCATCAAATTTTTGATCAATTATTTCTAGTGAATTATGTTGAAGCATCCTGGTGTATAACGAAATGATGTAAAACTCCAGCCTGAAGTTGTTGAGGCATTTCGCAAAATTTGGACATTTGCTCAAATAAGGGCTTAGTATCTCTGTCAGGTATTTTGCCAGAAAATATGTAAGAGCTCTGATGTTGACAATGAGGCATAACAGCTCCCCATCTTTGTGGACCATGGAGAGTCCATGAAGTCTTGGTGGTGCAAGTCCTCGTGAGGAAAATTTCTCTGGTGGCTCCATTTCCTTCAGAAACACCCTGGTCTTGTTCTCCACCTTCTTGTTGTGGTCAGTGTTGATCTTCCTAGGAGTCATTCTGCAGTCTCTGAATTTTATCAGTGTTGTCTCAGTGAAAGAGAACAACAGTAGCATTGTCTTTGTCAGCAGGTAAGATAACAATCTCAGGGCGCTCTCTCAGGTTCCGAATGGCCGCCCTCTCTTTGCTGATGGTGTTTGACTTCATAATTTTAGGTCTCATCAGAGGATGACAAGTTTTACAATGCTCTTCTTCTGAAGCTTCAGGTGGTAGTTGCCTGACAACATGTTCAACAGCACTGATGATGTCTGCGAATGACGTGAACTTAGTGGTGGGGGCAAAGTTAAGTCCCCTCTCCAGATCCGAAATTGCGTCATCACTCAGCTGCATGTTAGTCAAATTGATGACAGTCTTGTATGAGGCCTCCAGTGCTGGTTTGTCAACGAGACATGAACATTTTGATGTTTGGCATGCTATAGTCTCCCTTGTAGCCAGAATCCACTGCCACCTAGGTACCATCATCAATCCACTCCCAGCTCCAACAGTTAAAATGCTTCACCAGTTTTTTTTAAAAAAAGTAACTGTAAGTCGTACTGAGGGCTCTGGTAGGCAAAGTGTGTCCTCTCACAGACCAAGACAAGGTTGGTCTGCTTCTTTATTCTCCTGGCTGCTGCAGAGTAGATGTGATACGTGATCTTAGGAAAGTTTGGCCCAAATCCCGCGGCTTGACATCTCTTCAGATATGCAAGATGACTCAGCAAACGACATCTTTGGTGGTGCAGCATATCGAATTTCTTCATGCTGTGATACATTTCCTCCTCATTAAGATACGTGATGTGATTTGTACTGGTTGCCCTGATAAGCAAAATATTTATTCATATGGAATTACAAACAGTGCAATGAATTAAGACTTTTATCATTCTTGAAAGAAATACGTGAAAATGTGCAGAAACGTAATTGTATTTAAGACCAATATCAATTTTTTGTATATTGTTTTTTATTCTATGTTAAAAATATTAATAACTGTGAAACAATGGAATGGTTTTATATATTTACTTACTCTGGTCTTGATCTTTGATGGGGATAAACATGAAAGACATTAGTATTACAATGCGCAAACCAATACGAGCCTATGTTGACTGTTGTCGTCCATTTGCATGGCTGCAACGGTTTATTTGGATATTGCCAGTATTCAAGGCCACAGAGCCGCGAAAATAACTTACAAAGTTTGAATTTTAATTATATTATTTAACTCCAGTGTCAATTTAATTTACTTGCAAAGATTAGTAGCAGTTTTCATTAAATTCTCGTGGCCGCGCGGAGCGGCCACGCGATTTCAGGAGTCATGTCACGGACTGCTCGTTCCCTCCTGCCGGAGGTTCGAGTCCTCCCTCGGGCATGGGTGTGTGTGTGTTGTTCTTAGTATAAGTGAAAGTAAGTAGTGTGTAAGTCTAGGGACCAATGACCTCAGCAGTTTGGTCCCTTAGGAATTCACACACATTTGAACATTTAAATTCTTGTGGTTGCCACATAATGGCTATCTTCTGTTTCAGCTACGTAAATTCAAAGGAATTAACTTACTCCGAAATGATCAGTGATAAATATGCCACACAATAATATTAATCTACTCGAACCCGTGACATCAAAGCAGTATTAATTTTAATGAAATTGCAATGCAGAAACAATCTGAGATATTTTGTTAACATACACGCCAGTATGGTGATTCACACCACTCTTCACATCTTTCATATTGTGGGCATTAAACCTTCAAATAAGATTTCCATAAAAAAAGCCTGTGTAATTTGCTTGTAATAAGTTGTGTTGTCACTTTAATGTGTTTGTAGCGTCATTAGATGTGTAACTGTACGTGTACTGGGCCTACAGATCATACAGTTTAATGAACTGCATATGTACATTCAATTAAACCACACCACTTGGCGTACAGCACAGATTACTACGAATACATATTAAAGGGCGCTTCCGTTTGGAATCGCGCGACCGGTACGGTCGCAGATTCGAATCCTGCCTAGGGCATAGATATGTGTGATGTCCTTACGTTAGTTAGGTTTAAGTAGTTCTAAGTTCTAGGGGACTGATGACCTCAGATGTTAAGTCCCATAGTGCTCAGAGCCATTTGATGATGGCACCCTGATGCATGGCCAGAAGTGTTTGTGTGGTTTTGTTACACAATATTTGCACTTTGTTGTAACATCTATTGTATTTGCTCTCATGTACCATGCTGACTACAATAACGAGATAAATACTGATTGACAAGGATTCTACAAGAGAGAGAAAGCATTGCTAATCCAGTTTGTGAGAAAATTTACAACACGACAGAACATTCAAAGTAAGGAGACGCTTGTGCGCCCACCAAGCTTGAAAGATACATGCAACTAGTGCCTTGGGAGCATTCAATAAGTTAACTGCGTTTGTACATTTTGCTGCACATACTGCTATGCTGTGGGGGCTAGTTTCATTCACAGATTTGGTTCAATATATTATAAGAAATTAGGTTTAATACAGGGGTAAAGATTTTTTATTCAGTTTTTTGCAACATTGACAGTGTCTCACTATTTTTTGGGTGCTATATTTGTGTATATCTAGTGTATACTTTGTACTTACTCATCAAATATGGGTAGGCCGAAGAGAAGCAGAGAGCCAAGTGTGAAAACATTACAGATTTAGAGGACACTGAGAATGTCAATGAGTTACCGTGTACTGATACAGATGGTATTAGCCCATGAATTCGAAGTTTTGGAAAGCGAAGAGTCTGAATTAGCGAACTTCATGTCTGGTTCTGTGATGATGTTAGAACCGTAGCCAGGCGCCAGATCAACTGACGACAAGTCAATACTGAACATGCAGTAGTGGCAGGAAACGTGATACCGCTGAAGGTCGTAGGAAATGACTTTCTCTCTACGTTAATAAATTGTGTTAAGAAAATGCTAACTGATAAAGAGATAGAACGTGAGGAGAAACAGAAGACGAACGAAAGGGAAAGAGAAGGAGGGAAAGGATTAAGGAGATAGAACATGAGGGAAGGAAAAAACTAAGGGGAAGGAATGTGAAGGAAAAGAAAGGCTAAGAGAAACTGAAAGAGACAAGAGGTTAGTAAAATAGCCCAATAAGGTCCTCTACAAAGGAGATAAGCATATCATTGACCATTGTAAAGATGACATAGATAAAATGCGCACTCAGGTCGAAGAACATGTTGTGCAAAACAAAGATTTGCCTAGCAATATGAGCAAACTAGACTCACCTTAAGGGGAAACCCATAAAATGCTTGAAGATCAGGTTGAATAGATTACGACGACTGTAGGCGACTTGTCTGTCAACTTTGATAGAAAAACTGGAACCGAAGTAGCAGCGATGCTGCGGCATATGAATATTGCAGCGAGTTTATAGGAAAACAAACATAGTACACGACAGCTACAGGATGGGCATGAAGTATCGCAGTTTATGCATGGGGCAGAGCGTGAGAACAATGACAGAAGGTATGGAGAAATTACTGAGACCCCACATACAGGTTATCAGCATCGAAATAGTCCAATCAAAGCTACACATTGTGAGAATTTGAATCATAGTGCTGCTGATAGACACAGCCCGTGTAGCAAAGAATATATTGTTGTTACGTGACGAGCGCTGATGTTGCAGTGCCAACATTGGCACATATAAAACATAAGGAGTCTTTAATAAAACACCACCAGCACCAAACCTTCTTGGAAGAAAAGAAAACTGTGCATCCCATGCTATTGTATTGAGAGTTTCTGAAATGCACTGACTGAAAGACAAAAGATCCAGTTTTTGATCTCATTTATAACTGGTGACGCAGCTCTGTAGCCGATGGCGATCGCTGATAGCTGCCAAACATTTTTCGAATTTGTGATACTATTCTTGGGTCGCTTCTGTCCAAATGTGCACAAGAATGCATAAGAAACAAGTTTAAAACCCTGAGCCACACACCCTAAATTAGGGAAACCTGCACAAGTACTCTGAAATGTCTTTAACGAAACGTGGTACTGGGCGTATCCTATGTCTTCGCCTGACGTGTTAAGAATTCTAAAAGGCGGACTACCGATCACTATACACGAGAAACTATTCCATGGTCTCGACATGGACCTGGAATTGTTTATGGCCATAGTTAAATCCCTCGATCTTATCCAAGAGGATGAGAAGTAGAACGACATAGTGAACAGTAGTCAAAACAACTACAGTAAAAATAAAGACCAGATTGGCAATAGTCCAAGTAAGAATAGGGTAGAATAGAATAGAATGATTTTATTGTCGTTAGGCCATTAAGGCAATAGACAAAGTCATACATATAATACAATATAATTTATGTTTCAAAAGAGTAATCCGTTTGTTATTACAGTATAATATTACAATTGATGAAATCCTTTATGCCATAGAATGGGTGGGCAACTAACCAGTCATACAGTGCTTTTTTGGATGGTTGCTCTGGTAAATCTGCATAACTAGTGGACGTTTATTGAATAATTTGTGCCCCATTAGTTCATAACTGTTCACTGATTTTGAGAGTCTGTGGAATGGAGTATAAATACATCTATTCGTCCTAGTGTTGTAGCATGTAGCAATGTATATTTTCTCAGCCTTTAGTTTCAGGTAGCTTCTTTTTTGTATAGATTAAGACATAGTATATATATATAGGTTTACTACTGTCATAATTTTTGCTCGGAAAACAAAGGTATACTGTGTGCCTTATATGATGAAACTGTAATTAACCTAATAGCTTTCTTCTGCAGTAGAAGGATGTCATGCACACAACTGGAGTTTCCCCATATAATGATACCATAGGTTTTATGCTTTGGAAGAATGAGAGATAGGGTATTCTAACATAATTTTTAGGTACAGAATCCATTAGTCGCCTTAACAGATAGATTACCCTAGACAACTTACCACTAAGAGACTTGACATGTTGACCCCAAGATAATTTGTCATCCAAATATACCCCTAAAAATTTAACATAACTAGGATCATCAGATGGTAGCTTGTCTGTTAGACTAAATACTATCTGCTTATTTTCAGTAATCAAAAATCCATTTGCTTTAAACCAGTATGATGCTTAAGAACAGTCAAAAGATTGGTAATGATTACTGTATGTGGAATAACAGTAATAAATCAAACATAAATGTAACTATAACTATAACTACAGTCATAACAGATCCATCGATAATCGATTTCGCAATGGAAACGGTAATATTAACAGAAAAGGGCGAAATGAAGATGCTTATAATGTCTAATTCCAACCCAAAAACATGCGTGAGGTGAATGACTCTAGACAAAGAACAGATCCAGTAAATTGGCAGTCCAGTCGACCACAGGATAGAAACCATCCTGTAAATAATATCTATGCAATACTAATGCCATCTCCTAACCAGCAACAACAGTAGATACTGCCACAAAACGTGATGCTGCCACACATGCAGCAGCAATCCCATAACATCATGATTGTTAACATTGTTGACGGACCCCAGCCCAGCATGTCATAAGCGTCAAACTCCACATGACCCGTGTAAGCTCTCTGCATGTGGTCGTGGGGCAGAAAGACAGAGCAAATTTTAAATAAATGTATCCATTCTCAGTACAGAAGGGGTTGGAACTGAAGGAAGAGTCACGCGTTGGTACGCACAAATGTGGTCAGCGGAATACTGAATTGATGTAAGCTGCAACTAAGGGAACTATGGATGCAATGCCTGTGAATATCATTATAGATACTAGTGCAAGTGTATCCATGATGGAGTATAACTTGTCCAGGTGCATAAACCAGGTACATACTCTTAAGTTGCCGTTATTGCCAATGCACAACTGCAGAATTGTCGGAGCCATACATAGACGAATGCAACTAATCCAGAACCAGAAGCAGGTCGTTATACAAGTGAAAACGAAGCAATTAAATGCTCATTCCTAGTTGTAAAGAATTTGGTAGTTCCCTGTATCCTGGGATGGGAAATTTTAAGAGAGACAAATGCAAAAATAAATCTTTCTCGGTCTGTCTGTTCATTAAGGAATGAAGGCAGAATTGTAGAACTGTGAATGACAAGGACAACTGTCTTGCATGGACATTATTGTAGGGGATTAAAGGCTAAAGTTATTGCACATCACCAATGAGTATAGACAGATAGACTACCCACGGACATGTAGGAATGACGAGAATGGGATAGACTTCATAAGAAAGGACATCAATACTATGGCACACAGTCGAATTATCTCGGCGAAAGTTAGCAGCTCCAATTCGCACATCTGCTAGAAAATTATGCGATGGTATTCTTGGAGATACTGGCCATAATAAAAGGATACATTTATGACATGCAAGTTAAACCACGTGGGACATATTGCCGAGCTACCCACTCTATCTCATGGAGCAAGGAAAAGGTTGTACCCAAAGAGATACAACAGATGATAAAGTGGCAGACAATGGAGACCACCTCATCCCCTTCTAGCAGCCCTTTGGTCGCTGTCCCCAAGTCAGACGGAAGCACTCAGCTTGTGCTTGATGCGTGTGTCATAAACAAGATATCATTCCTGTGCGAACATGACCAGATAATGTGGAGGAGCAAATACAAAAGTTCCAGGGTGTGAAATACATTACAACCTGGGATTAAAGGCCTTATATTGGCAGGTCTTACTATCTGAAACCTGTCGAAAACACACAGCCTTTATCTTTGCTCGTCGTAGCTACCAATTTAGAGTTTTGCCCTTCTGCCTCAGCCTGAGCTCTAGAGTTTTCATTGTGGCCTTAGACACTGAACTCGTCTAGACTGGCCAGAGAGGATAACACTCTCTGTGGACGACCCGTTTATAGCGACGAGCAGAGACCTGGAACTGGTAAGTCACGTTCTGCAGAGATTTACTGAGGCAGATGTCAGTAAATCTTAAAGAGACAAACTTCGGACAGGAGGGAAATTAGTTTTCAGGACACAATGTTACACCTATTGGAATCATATCTGATCCAAGTAACTTGGACGCAATAAGACATGTGCCTTATTCCACCACAAAGAAGCAAGTCAAAGCCTTCTTGGGCCTGGTGTCATATTTCAGACACTTCATCCTCACGCAGATCTTAAACAGTAATGCATTACTGATCCTATTGCGCAAAAACACGCCATGTTTTTTTTTCACACGAATGTAAAAATGCATTTGACAACATCAGTCAAGTACTATTCAATTCCAAGATACTGCACCATCCCGATATGAACAAAGACTTTTACCTTGGCACCGATGCGTCAACCTGCGGGTTGGGCATGTGTTTGTTCCAAATTGACAATTCGACTGTACAAACAGAAGTAAAGGTCATCGGATTTACTAGCCATGTCTTAGCAGGCTGTGAACGTGCTTACTCGGCCACGAATCTAGAAATTTTATCAAAAGTGTGGGAATTAAAGAAATGTGACTATAATGACTATGGCAGGCCTTTAGTGGCCTTATGTGATCATCAAACCTTCAGTTTCATTTTGACATGTCGATTATTGCATGCTAGATTGACATGGTGAGTTTTAGCATTGCAATATTATGGTTATGAACTAATGCATGTGAAGGGTAAAGGCAATATACTTGCCGATGCATTGTCATAGTTTCCATAGTGGTTACTGGAATTCACAGAAATGGTTGAACAGTCAATTGAGTCCAAAATCCTGTCAGTACAAGATGTTCGATGTAGTCATTTTGTTCTGAACTAATTGCCATTAACATACATGAATATAATCTACATTTTCAAAAAAGGGAAAGGTTAGTCTTCAGTTTTAAATAATATAACATCAAATCTGATTTTATGCTTAGTTTTATGTATGTAATTGATTCTATAATTTATTTTGACTATTTCTAGTTAGTGTCTTTTGTTATAGGGTGAAATCAGTTACTGTTTTGTAGCTTAAATTCTATTGTTGACATATAAACAAATATAAATTCAGTACTAATTATAAACATTAGGAGGAACAACTAATAGTATTCTTAAAGAACCTATTTGAATCTATTCGAAAACATGTTAGCAAGACCAGCCCTTAATTAATTCCAAAGTAATTAACAGTTTTGTCAAAAGTATTGTTTGTGTAACGATATTTGTTAATGTTATCATTTAAACAAATAATTCTGGTTAACCCACATAGTAGAAGAAACTTAAAGGGATCGAATTTTTCGATGCATTCAGTTACTTTAACGAGTTAAGTTTTAATTGTAATTTCTGTAAATTTATCTTTGAACAATGTGTAGTTTCAACGCCTATTATTGTGAGGATATATAAGGGCCCAATTTTTGGTCCAGAGACAGTCAGTACATGGCTGAGTTTCAGACGAGAAATCTGTGTTGGGTAGAACAACAATAATGCATCAACTTAACTGTGAAATAAGTGTAACACAATTAGGCCATGTGTTAAAACAATGACAGTGTCTGTTCCATACATACCTTTCTATTTTTCGAGAACTGTGAACTTTGTGGTTATGTTTTTACTACTCATAGATGTTCAATAGTAAACTATTGTAACAGTATGTGGAGGTTCACCTGAAAACTATTAATGAGGTTAATCGAAAGTTAAGAAATAGTGCACTGGCCATATTAAATATGTATATGGGGGGGGGGGGGTGAAAAGTAAATGTAAATAAATGTGAAATGCATGTGTTTACCTGTTGGCTACATCATTTACAGTAGACAGTACTGCACTTCCATGCTCCATTTTTCAACCAGTAAGTCGACATCAAGGACAACAAACGAAGAAATAAAATAAAATAAAAGGTGAACCATCACATAAAAACTTAACTCATTAAATTACCTGAATACATAAAAAAATTGGTTCTTTTTAACAGTTTCTTCTACTGCAAGGGTTAAGCCGAATTATTTGTTTAAATGATGAAATTAACAGATATCGTTATGCCAACAATACTTCTGACAAAACTACTAATTACTTTGGTATTAATTAAGGACTGGCTCTGCTAACATGACATAGAGTCAAATAGAACCTTTAGGAATACTATTAATTGTTACTCCAAACGTTTATAATTAGTACAGAATTTATATTTGTTTATGAGTCATATATCTGAATATGTATAAAAATATTATGCACTTGCAAGAAGCAGATCCCTGAAGTACAATAGATTTATTAAAGAATGACAAGATCATTGACCTGAGAAAACAATATCAGATACAAAATGGGGTGTTCTCCGATAGACAACAACTGGATACAGGGAATTGATGTGTGTTCATTCTGGCAGAGTGCATAGACAATGTTATCTGATACTCATGTAATACCTGGGGATATTTTGACATAAAGAAATGTGTGAACGATATTGCAGTATATTGTTATTTTCCTATCTTACAGTAGTGGGTTAGGAAGCTAATAAGAACCTGTGTGACTTGCCAAAGGGTAAAGTCCACAAATTGCAGCACGTACAGTGAATTACATGCCATACTTCCTTCAAAACCCCGACAGTTAGCAGCAATAAATGTCACGGGGCCCCTTTCGTCAGCTAGGGTGCTACCAAGTCTTTAGTATCCGTGTATGATGTATTTTTCAAGTTTATAAAACCCTGTCCTGTCAGAAAATCCACCTCTGCTTCCATAATAAGAAAACTTGTGAGTGATTACATTCCTTCCACGAGGTTAACCATGTTGTTTGAACGTAAGAATCCGGGTCGAAAGATCGGCTTATACAATTACCACTGATACCAAGACAGGTGACGACAGAGGAGAAGATGGAACAATCTTTAATATGTTTAGGCAAACAGGCACAAATCAACATAACAAACACCAGAAGATTATTCATGAGTTCTTAGAAGGTAATCTTGTCTTGCTGAGGACTCACCCTTATGCCTCTAGTCTGAAAAGAGTCAATAAAAAGTGGGAATTGTTATACGCAGGGCCACACTTGATTGTAAAGATATCACATGATGGTTGCTACCTTCCCACAAACCCAAGATCTTTAACAGTGAAAGGATTATACCCATCTCATGATTTGAAAACTTTCATTAGTGCAGAATAAATGAACATTCGTGTGCCATCTCGTATGACAGAAGAAGCAAAATTTTGACTCATGTAAGTAGTACAGGGTATTAGTAAGTAACTATGCAATCATAACTTGCCATATTAAAGCCATGGAAGTTATGAGAGATGTTGGAAGTGATCCCCTTTAACTTGAAGACACAGCTGCACACGTTTCTGCAAGTTGTTGAAGATTTTGTTCAGAACATCAGGAGTGATGTTCCAAATGTGACGTGTCAATGCAGCTTGGAGCTCTTGTATGGAGTGTGGATTGCCTTCATAGGCCTTTCCTTCAACGAACCACATAGAAAGTAATCCCGTGGCGCCAAGTCAGGTGAATGCAGAGGCCAGAGTCCTCGACAGATGATGTGGTCACTGAAGATGTCCTTTGAAAAGTTCATCGCCTTGTGGGTGGTATGCATTCTCAATTTCGTCCTCATACAGTTCACCTAGGAAGGGCTAGAGAATGCAGCTGCAGAACCGTTCTGCATTTCTAGTGTCCTAAAAGAAAATTGGCCCAATGATGCATTTACAAGTCATGGCGCACCAAACACCGATCTTCTGATTTTGCAGTGGGGACACCTTAAATTCATACAGATTCTTTTTTTATTTATTAGAAAATAAATTTATTGTTTTGGAAAATGATTTAGTTGCACAATCTTTGCAACAGGTGAAGAGTGTTAATGTTTATTTATTTATTTGTCCATATAAATCTCTTTTTCAGTACACATAATGTACACAGGATATTGGACAGAAAACCTTTTTATCTATTGATTTTTCAAATGTCAAACATACATTATTTAAATTTTTATGACAAATTGGATCTATACAGTTAATAATTACAAATTTTTGAAATACTATATATTTATAACTTATTTCTACTGTTAAAGATACAAATTACATTTTTTTCTTGCATAATATATTGTGAGATTGAATAGTAGCAGTTTTTCAGAAGGTAGGCTGTCAGACTTGTAAAGCTTTGTGGTTCAGGAAGAGATTTTATGTCTTGGTAATCTGTTGTAAAGTTTTGTTCCTGCATAATATACACCTTTCTGGCATTATGTATGTCACTGTCTGACCTGGTACTGCAATCACTTTTGTTTTGAGGAAAAAGGTTTTCTTTTCTCAGTATGCTTTTCTTGACATGCATGACTACTTCCAGTATATAAATGCAGGCAAGGGGTAGGATCTTTAGATATTTAAAGAAAGGTTTGCATGGTTTTCTGCTGCTCACTTGTTTCATTATTCTTATAATTGCCTTTTGTTTCCTAAAAACTTTTATGGCCTGGTGTACATTTCCCCAGAAAATGATACCATACTTCAGTATTGAATGTACACAAGCAAAGTATACAGCCCTAACTGTTTCTGCACTAGTATTTTTGCAGAGAATTCTTACTACAATCTCTCATTTTTGCTAGTTTTGAATTTAGGGATGTGATATGAGTGCTCCATTTAAGATTTTCCTGGATATGAATCCCAAGAAATTTAGTTTCATTGAGAGCACTAATGTTTCGGTTATCTATACATATTACAGGTTAGTCCACACACGACTATTCTGGTTATTCATATAACTGGAGAAGTGAAACCATGTCTCATCCATGAAAAACGTGTCAAGAATCCCCTCACCATTGTCCTGCAGGAAGGGCAGAAACGAGTTGCAAAAGTTCACAAGCGCCAGGTGATCAGAGTCTCTCAGTTCATGCACGACCAACATTTTGTGCCGATATATGGACAGTGATGTCTGAAGAATCTTGCGAGCAGAACCCATGGACACGTGGGCCTGCTGAGCTAGTCATCTGACCGATTTCTTTGGACTTTCCAGCATCATGTCTTGCACTTCTGGCACCTTCTCTTCTGATGTGGATGTGGATGGCCTGCCTGGTTTTGGAGCACTATGAACGCTTCCTGTCTTTCGAAACTTGGTGTTGAGGTTCCATACCGCATTGCATTTAGACGTCTTCACTCCTAGGAACTTTGCTGCAAATGCAGCTTCTACTGCTGAGGTAAACTAGTCTCCATTGCGGAACATATGCTCCGCATAAACACTCTTTGTTGAATCGCCAGCATGATGACCTGGTTCACAATGATGTTTGTAAGACGTTGATCTTCAGTCAAACCAGACCTGTGAACAAATATAAATACCTGGTCAAATATGGTTCAAATATGGCTCTAATATTTTAAAGATGGAAAATGTTGTGTTAATAACTGACAATCACATCAGTCATTTCTTAGCACACCACCACATGGCACCGCATATTTATTTTCCGGACCCCCAGTAATTCAAGTATGATTTCTGTGTTTCATAAATTGGTATCTACGTATGTAAGTCAGTAGTATAACAGTGGCGGCTTGTGACCAAAGAGGATGGTGGTGCTCTTTGGTCACGAAGGAAAACATCAACAAAAGAGAGAAATCAGTACACTGCTCATGTTTTTGTAATGCCTGATATAAACAGACCGCTCGCTCGTGTCACTCCTGCATCTACTCATAATAAAACCAAAAGGTGTACACAGAAAAAAGTATTTCTTTTGCGGAATAAAAGAAATTAAAATCAACTGCAGCACTATGTATTCAAAAAGTGGAAGGCATGCCTTACTAATCTTTTTCAGGAGGACTGATGTTAACGCCGTTCAATTTTATCTCTGAATTTGGATGTGGTGGTGATCACTTGTACAGGAACTCTATTCTTCTTTCCTTCATATTTGCAAATCTTTCAATAACTCTTTGATTGAAGTCTGCAATTCCTAAAACGAGGTCTCGTTCAATAGAGAGCATAGCAAATGCTGATAGTCTTTCTTGGTCCATAGTATTCCGCAAGAAGGTTGTGATGCGTTTCGGTGAAGAAAAAGAACGTTCTGCTTCTAATGTGCTCATTGTAATTGTAATTATCGCTTTCAGGAGCTTTACATATTCAATCAGTGTATCACAAAGATTATTGTCTGTTATGTAATCCAGAAAGCTCAAAGCTCCACACATGCTTTTGAACTCCTCTCTTCCATAAATAACAGAGAGTTCTCTTCGAAGTTTCTTTACTTCCAAAAAAGAGTAGCATTCAATAGCAGCTCTGAAAGAGGTTTCTGGAAAACTGGAAGAGTAAGTAGCGAATTTTTCTGGTAGAAAGAGAGAGGCTGCAACTAGGTCTCCAGTGAACTTGAATCTTTCTTTTGCCTCGTAACTTATGACATCACATACTTCTTTTTCCTCCCACAGTAGATTACACATCGCTGCGCCATCTTCAGTTCTCCCTCTTTTATCATACTCGTGTAAACCTGTTGAAGAGTCACTCACTCCTTCCCTAATGTTCGCAATTTTACGCTCAAAAGCTGTCAGCTGATTTTGTTCGTAAGTTGGATCAATATCCCTTTTTTGTATCTGGTTATACAAAATATGCACAAGGATCATTTTTTATGAAAAAATGAAATTTTCATCCTTCAAAATTGTTACTAAGCCACAGGCTTGCAGGATCGTGTTCTCATTACACAGTTTTTCCCCATGGCTCATATTATTCATGCACATGATATCATCTTCCGTATATTCGAAAACGGTGTTGACGTTCCTTGACTGAAAATTCCAACGAGTAGGCACTGAATGTGGCAGACGTTTTCGTACTGTTTCGTCGAGAACTGCTGTTCTTTGAGGAGATGCTGAAAAGAAGCTACAAAGTTCCTGATGTTTAGTGAAGAATATTCGTACATTTTTATAAATGGAAGCGGCTTTAAGCATAATAAGGTTCAACTGGTGGGCATAACAATGAATGTATGAAGCATTGGGAAACTTTTCCTTAACAAGAGCCTACACTCCACGTGACGAACCGCTCAAACTGCTGCACCATCATATGTTTGCGCTGTTAGCTTACGTGGACAATTCCTCAAATGATTATTTATCTGTTAGATGATGGACGTTGCCAAAGACTGGGCATCATGCTTTTCTGGTGCTATGAAGTCCTAAAATCTTTCAACTAATTCTCCATTAATGATGTACCTATATACTATAGTCATTTGGAAAACACAGGCTACATCACTGCTTTCATGAGCTATTATGGCCAAAAACTCAGCACCGTTAATTTCCTTTCTAATTTCCTCTTGGCAGACTTGAAGCATGCACTAGAGGAGTTAATTCTGGATGGTTTTTGGGGTTTCTTTGAAAACTGTAGCTTTCTCTAAATGCGATTTTAATACAGTTAATAATTAGATTCAATATGTACCTATTATCGATAACTTTGAGTTATTTAATGCCATGGACTTTCTGTGCCCACTGTCTAATTGGGTAGCTATATTTACATTGCCTAGACTTTCCATATTCAAAACATTACTTACTGAAAAAAGTTCGTGTTTTCTAATTTTGTCATGGAGGTGTTGAATGTCACAGACTCTATGTTTAGACCATGAAAGATCTCCTCCAAACAATAAACAAGGAAAACAAAATAAGGCATTTTTCATATCACAACCACACAGCCATCCATACTTGTTGTACAATTCAGAGTTAAATTTCCTATTGAATTGGCGACTTTTCGTTTTAACGGTCTGCGAAATTGTTAAGACAATTGTCGGCCTACCTAGCCTCTTGATTTCTAATTTTTCTTCAAACTTCCGTGAACTGAAGGGTTCGGAGAGCCATGAAATTACCTGATTTATTATTTCGCGTATTTGCATGTCATTTGAGCCTCAAAATTCACTGTAGCACACGCTAAAATGACTAACACAACGCACAGGAAATAGCTAGTTCGCTCACAGCTACACCTGATCTGGTAAGGTGACGCCAGAATCCCACTTTGTTCGAAGATCCGATAGTTCCGTTTCTCTTCGGAAGAGTTCGGGCCCTCCTCCTGCAGCAGGGTAGCCCGGGTGAGGTTTTTTTACACACAAGGTCTGCATACGAGTACATTGTTGCCAAGTGTTGGCCACGCACCCCGCACCCCCTCTGAGACACACAAGTGCGTGTTTGCAGCCACAGTGCAAACCCCGCTGTAGCTGTCGGCACATTCCATCCAACTCCTCTGCGTTCGGCGTTTGGAGATGGGGCATTTCAAAAGAGATAAACAGTGCACTACTTCTCCACTAGTATAGAACGCTCATAACGCAAACACAATTGAACAAAATTATTCCTTGGGGTAGCGCAAACCTGCAAACCTATACAGGAGCCGCCCCTTAATTTTACGTTTTTTCTACAGTAGAGCAATTGTATGTGTGTAATGTTTTGTTTGACATCAAGGTGCTAACTAAAGCCACAGACATTTCAATGATTTTGACATAGGAGTCAAAACATAAGGGAACCATACTAACCTAAAATTTAAGTCAAAGTGAGCGCTCGTTACATAACACTCACATGTTCTCAAGCCACTTTTTGTTTTTGTGATTTCGGCTTACTAATCAGACTATTCTGATTCTCACTTTGCTTATAATTACTTCTCATCCAGGATGAGACTTGTCCTGGTTGTGGACATTTGTACACTTTATGCATATGTTCTTAACTGTTCATTCATGCATGAAAGTTTTCTGCACATTATTGCAATGTTTGGCAGGGTACAAACGTGTTCTGTATGTGACAGTATTTTGCTGAATGAATCAGTACAAATGAATGTAAAACCACAAGAATTAGTCCAGAATGATCGAATGGTCAGTTTATTGGCATGAAGGGATGCTGCATTACTTCCAATGTCATCATAAGTAAAAAAAAGCTCAAAGCACTGTAAATGAAAATTGTAACATATAAATGTATGTCACATTCTATATTTATGCGCATGAATTGCAGAAATTTGTATACCGATAGTGCTTCTACATTATGTACAATGTACAGACTGAATAATGTGAAAGATATTCTAAGTATGAATTTGTGAATATAAATTGTGCCTTACATGCAAGAACACTCCATTTGGATGCTAAACTATGTGTGACGCAAACAGACAAAACCTACATAATCGCAGAAATCAAGTGACTGATATAACTATTAGTGAATGCAATTATTTCATTAAGTATTTAATTGAGAAATGCTTCACCTCGCCCATCTATACCTCTAGAATTGTGCATTACGAAAAAGAGAACTATGTCGCACTGTGGGAACCAGTTGTGTTTAATCTCGAGATGGGCAGTGTCGGTTACAAATACCGCGACTGAACGCCGCAACGCCAAACGCACCAACTGTACAAACTAAAAGCACTACAACCTGATAAGCCTGTTATGAACGCTGCATACAGTGTCTACAGACGATGTTGGATGTTAGAAGCGCTATGCCAAAATAAAAAGTGGTGCTTTTGGTTTCTTGAAAACAGTAAGTTCCTACGACACAAACGTGTACGAAACCTGGACTTAAAGACATCTTCATATTACATACGCGAACATTTATTCACACACAAAAATAACTTTGGGATGAAGGCAGGCTAAGAAAACTTCTTTCAGCTAAACCATCGTTGCTGATAAGATATTAATCCTGTGTTTGGTACTATGCCATATACTTGGGGCAACAGTAACGGTAACAAACTGGACAAGGGGAACCAGACCAGCTGATCGCCTCTGGGGGCAAAGACGGCCGCAACAGCTGATTGTTCGACTGGGCAAAAACTTCGTACTTTCGCTAACATTATCAGTATGAACTGTTTACCAAACCTTTTTTGGCATGTTGTTGTTGTTGTGGTCTTCAGTCCTGAGGCTGGGTTGATGCAGCTCTCCATGCTACTCTATCCTGTGCAAGCTTCTTCATCTCCCAGTACCTACTGCAACCTACATCCTTCTGAATCTGCTTAGTGTATTCATCTCTTAGTCTTCCTCTGCGATTTTTACCCTCTACACTTCCCTCCAATACTAAATTGGTGATCCCTTGATGCCTCAGTAATTGTCCTGCCAACCGATCCCTTCCTCTAGTCAAGTTGTGCCACAAACTTCTCTTCTCCCCAATCCTATTCAATACCTCCTCATTAGTTATATGATCTACCCATCTAATCTTCAACATTCTTCTGTAGCACTACATTTCGAAAGCTTCTATTCTCTTCTTGTCCAAATTAGTTATCGTCCACGTTTCACTTCCATACATGGCTACACTCCATACAAATACTTTCAGAAACGACTTCCTGACACTTAAATCTATACTCGATGTTAACAAATTTCTCTTCTTCAGAAACGCTTTCCTTGCCATTGCCAGTCTACATTTTATATGCTCTCTACTTCGATCATCATCAGTTATTTTGCTCCCCAAATAGCAAAACTCCTTTACTACTTTATGTGTCTCATTTCCAAATCTAATGCCCTCAGCATCACCCAACTTAATTCGACTTCATTCCATTATCTTCGTTTTTCTTTTGTTGATGTTCATCTTATATCCTCCTTTCAAGACACTATCAACTCCGTTCAACTGGTCTTCTAAGTCCTTTGCTGTCTCTGACAGAATTACAATGTCATCAGCGAACCTCAAAGTTTTTATTTCTTCTTCATGGATTTTAATACTTACTCCGAATTTTTCTTTTGTTTCCTTCACTGCTTGCTCAATATACAAATTGAATAACATCGGGGAGAGGCTACAACCCTGTCTCACTCCCTTCCCAACCACTGCTTCTCTTTCATGTCCCCCGACTCTTATAACTGCCATTTGGTTTCTGTACAAATTGTAAATAGCCTTTCGCTCCCTGTATTTTACCCCTGCCACCTTCAGAATTTGAAAGAGAGTATTCCAGTCAACATCGTCAAAAGCTATCTCTAAGTCTACAAATGCTAGAAACGTAGATTTGCCTTTCCTTAATCTAGCTTCTAAGATAATTCATAGGGTCAGAAACTTTTGAATTCATTCATGTTTCTAATACGCAAAAGACAATCTTGCAAACGAATGTTGTAATCATACAATGAAGGCTTTTACGACCGGATGTTTTAGCTGCTGAGAATTTTTCCAGGTTGTATGGATGTGGTCCATGGAACTCTTTAATCCCTGACGTTTCGTCCAAGGCTATGTTGGACATCTTCAGAGGTGCTCACGGTTGTGCTGTGTCATGCCGACTGATGAATCGGACGTTGAAGAGCTGCCTAAATACTGTGGAAAGTGGGCATGGTCTGGATTTCACGTGATAGCAGAGATAAACATTATCAAACATAAAATTTTTTAACTATCGATTATAGTACGTCAAAGATAAAAAGCTTCTCATCGATTCTGTAGCGCCACAGACCATATACCACTGAGTTTCATGGCATCTTCTTTTCCGTTAAAATTGTCCCCATGTTTATATATTTCGATGGCTTCTCTATATAGTTGTGGATAATAGTTCATCATAGTACATAAAACTTCAGTTTCCGAAATTTCACTACGTGATCACCTGATTGAAGACCATGTTCCACCACAGCTGATTTGTCTGTTTTCCCTAGTCGGCAAAGACTTTTATGTTCCTTCAACCGTGTATTCACACTTCCTTTTGTAGTTCCAATGTAGACCTTGCCACACATACATGGAATCTTATATACACTACTTGCAGACAGAAGGGGACGTTTATCCTTACCGGAACAAAGTTCTTGGCCTATTTTCTTAGTTGGTCTGAAAATCGGTCAAACGTCATGTTGAAACGTCACAGGTTTACGCTTCATTTAACTCACTGATTAATTTCTACATGTTTAATAATTCATTTTACGCTGAGAGGGTCCTTTCAATGTTTCGTCTTGCTATTTAACCTCTGGATTCAAGAATGCTTCCGTGTATATTTTTTCTTCTCTTGTTGTCACACCTCCTCTCTCATCCTTTGATCCCATGATGTATGTGGATGGATAAACGGAATTATGCATGGAATATATAATAACTGGTGTTAGTCAAATATGGTAGCAGTAGGGTAGTTTTGCACCAACATAACAACGTGAGCAGATTCGGCAGAGAGTTCATGATTCCAAAGAAAGTGGGGATGAGCAGGGCAGAGTTTGTGAGGTTGGTTCTCACTAAGGTCCTACCCCCACCACCAGTTTTTTTGAACGGTTGGCGGTTGGTCCTAGAACGCGCCATATTAGGACACTCTGGGGCCGCCGATTGAACGAGACGGACGCAGGGGTGCGGCGCTCGTCATGGATGGTGAGAGAAGTTATTCATAATGTAGGTTTTGTGGGGTAACATTGATTATGAAACATGTTTGGGTGTGAATTAATACCAGGAAACGTTCAGCGATATTTTATTTGTAGAAATTTTTCAGATTAATGTGTTTCACCTAGCGGATTTGGGCGCGAGGTGATTCAGGGCATGAAACAACGATTCTTGTTCTTAGGTCAATAGCGGATAGGTTAATTAATGTTTCATTTGTTGCATAGTTTAGTTCTGGATACAAGCAATATAAATTTTTTATGATTCAACGGTTTATTTTACTTTTTTCTTTGTTGTCGAACTTGGCCACGTGTTGCCAGCATTCATAACGGTAGTCACTGGATTTGACTTTCGTTAATCATAGCATGAATAAAGTGGAGTTATGAAGCCTGGGCTGGTTTGCTCAGGTTGCATTGCGGTTGCATAATACGCGGTTTCAACATGAACTTATCCACATGGTACTGCATGTGTAGTAACCCAAGTAATGTTTGAGAGAGTGAAAGGTAATATCCTTCCCTACTCCACGCGTTAAATAGGTGTGACAATAACTAAATGGTGCTGAGAGGCCACCATTCAGTAACATTCATTTTTACCCATTTTAATCACTAGTAGATGTAACTGGCGACGAAGTGTTGTCTATGTTTCCGGTATGACGAGATGCAAGAGATAGTGAGTGCTTCGTGAAGGTTTTGTCACTGAGAGTGGTCGTTTTCATAAATATAATAGATTTCATGTATGTTTTGTCACAGAGGGAAATAGTTTCCTTAGATATTATCGAAATAAATCAGAATGATAATTGAAATTCTCTCTTAGCGTTATTCAGTATCCTTCATCCATACCACTGAGATAATCACTATATTCTATGAATTTTCAATCCTGGCGTATCCATTGTATGCATTCTGCACTTTATGCGACTAACTGAATTCATGGTATCAAAAAAAAAAGGAAGTCTCACAGTCCCTATTGTACTCGTATTGTTCCATGACCATTCACCAATGTTGTGTTATCCGTTGCTTCATTTTTAAATTAGAATACTATCTTTTCTAGCGGGTTTGATTACCCATATCTCAATTTATCGGGCCTAATTGAAAGAATTAGACACATAGCGGTAGAAATGGGAACCATGGAGCACTGCGTCGACTTGTATTAAAGGGAGGTACTTCTTACATGAAAAATAATCAGCATAACAAGCAAGGGGTAGACTTTACTAACAATCTTGCCGATCTGATCCCTCACTTTTTTGATGAAGGGTAGAGAAACTGTGTTCTTCCATAGCTGTGTCCTGTCGTTGTCCTTAGGTCTCCTGTTATTCAGTCGCAAAACTCTATTTATTTCCTTACTAGAGTACCCATTCTTCTCAAAAGACTGCTTTAGATGTTTTAACTCGGCGTCCAGATGTTCCAGCATACAAACCCTCTTAGCTCTGTCCACTAGACTTTTAATTACACCTCTTTTCTGTTGTGGATTGTGATTGGAATCCTTATGCAAGTATCTGTCGGTATGTGTAACCTTCCAAAAGACTTTGTTTCAAGCTGCCATCAATCTGTCTCATGACGAAGACATCCAAGAAGGATAGTGCATTGTCTTTCTCCATTTCCTTGGTACACTGGAAAGTTGAGGGAAGGGATAGTGGTTCTTCCTTCTGACAAAGGCAATGCTACTGTTGTTATGAATAAAGAGGATTATAGAAGCAAATTTTGGATCTTTTAATGTCAGGACAATATAATAAACTTAAGAAAGACCCTACAGCTAGCATATGGAGAAAAACAAATACGCTGGTAAAGTCATCTACTTCAATTCAAAAGGAAGATAAAAAGGTTTTGTTGAAGAGGGAAGCCATGTGTCCCAGACTTTATGGCCTATTAACAGCCGTCTTTATTCCCAAGGAATAACACATATATACATTAGTACATAGAGAGACATGGTACATGGGGTGGTGTGTACCTCGCCAATGTCCGCCACCGAAGTGGGGACTTACAGGGCGAACACCATAAACTTATGTACAGGGAAGAAAACACAAATGTAAAGACAGAGAAGAAGGAACAAAGACGGGATTCCTCCTGTTGACAGGCCCCAGGAGACAAGGCAGAAGGATATCCAGCAGCCTAGCCGACGCCGGCTCGTGGCATCAGCATTGACGCCGTCATTCGCTCGTAGATCCGGTAACTTGTGCAGCAGCTCCGCAGTACTCTGGTGCTGAGTACCGCCAGTTCTCGGGGTCGGAAGCCTAACTCGGAGAGGTCCCTCGCTGACGCTGGAGACCATGTGCCCCTCCAATTCAATGTTGCGGTGGACACAGTCACCTCCTCGACGTCACGGTGCAGGTTGGAGATAGCACGCCGGATGGACGGCGTGTCGTAATAGGCCGCCTTCTGGGAGTGACACCAGTCGAGTCGAAGATGGTCTCCGACTACCTGGGCGTCGATCACGCGGGCGATGCCGTCTTTAACCGCCACCACGTCAGGCTTGCGGATGCCCTCAGGTGTACAGAGGTGGGGCTCCACTGAAACACTGAAGCCCCTCTGCACGAGTCCACGAGCGACATAGGGCACGATCGCGTCATGTCGTTTGACTCGGGACCTGTGCGCCCTGAAGCAAGCCTGTAGTACATGGTTGGCGGTCTCCACGGCCTGGCAACCCGCGCGACATCTGGTGCTCGCCTCCCGCCCACGACTGCACCGTGCCTTCGTCGGGAAGGCGTTGATGCGGGAGCGGAGGGCGTCGATGTAGTCCCGCCCAGATAGCAGGCGACTGGTGTCGGCGACCTATTGATGCTGTCCCTTGACGGCGGCGGAAGATGACAGCGCCGCACCGTCAATGGCGATGTGTAGGCGCGCTGCCCACATTTCTCCAACCTGCGTTGACGACTTGAGGAGGTGGCCCTCCCACGTCAGGTGCCGCTCCAGCACCTCGATCTCACGCTGCACCTCGTCCAGGCCTGCACCGTCGAAGGCTGGCCCTATCTTCTTTAACGCCAGGAGACGGGACCGACGAAGGGTTGGCCCCAACCAACGGCACGCTGGGATGCTGAGGCCCCCTTGGGCAACAGGAGCGTGGAAGTAGCCCAGGGGGGTGTCCACCGGAAGGCGGAAACATCTCCTGACGGCGGCTCTGATGGTGATGTCCGCTGCTTTCAGGGCACCCACCCGGGTGCGGCTGAGGGCCAGCCCATGGTACAGGCCAGGGAGAAGTACGTTAGTGAGAGCGTGGAAGCGCTGTTGCGGCTTCAGCAGAGCTCGGGAGATGGCGTCGAGCTGCTCCCCCAGGTGGCGTCGAGGGTTGAAGACGCAGCAACCCGCGGTGGAAAATTGCAACCCCAGGTACCGGAAGGTTTCACCCACATGCAGAGCAGGCACGGTGGTGTTGCCTGCCTTGACGGTGACGTCGCCGTCCACCTTCACCTTCTTCTCGCGTCCAGACGCGACCAAGGCGAGGGTGAAACACTTCTGGGCGTTGATCTGCAGCCCCATGTGTGCAAGGGCTGCATCAATGAGGGGCTGCAAGCCCCTCGGGGTCGACGTGAACAGCAAGACGTCATCTGCAAAGGCCGCAGCGTTGATTCTGCGACCAAGTATCCGAGCTCCGATGTGGGAGGGCAGTTGGCCTAAAACATAGTCCTCCGAAAAGTTGAAAAGGAGGGGGGAGAGGGGATCGGCTTGCCGAACGCCCCGTGATGGCTGCACAGACACGCCCACGCCAGCGCCACCCGCTATCACTGTCATGCTGCCCTCGTAGCACTGCTCGACGTATTCAATAAAGCAATCCGGCAGGCCATGAGCCCTCAGCACTGGGCGAAGGGCAGCATGATCTACCGAATCAAATGCTTTAGAAACGTCGATCGACGCCACAAAAACAGAGTGGCAGGAGCGGACTGCGTCGGTGAGAGCAGTGTCCAGGATGAGGGTGTTCTCCAACATCCCATCCCAGGGGATGAATGCCCGCTGACGTTCGTCCACAGCACATGCACGCATCAGGTGCGACGCGAGAACCTTGTGAAAGGTCCGCGCCAGCACCGAGCAGACCGTAATGGGCCGAAAGTCAGCGGGGGATGTTGGTGCAGTCGTTTTGGGGAGAAGGGACGTGCGCGCGCGAAGCAGACGCTCGGGAAGGGCATGGGCCAGAAGGAAAAGGTTCATCAATTTCACCAGGACTTCGTGCGGCGGGCGCCACAGCTCCGCTGGAGTAAGGCTGTCCAGACCGGCTGCTGATCCCCTGGGCGGCAAGGCGGCAGCGACCTCCTCATGCGTGACTGGCCCCCATAGGCACTCGAGAGCGACAGGCTGCGAGTGCGGGAGGAGGCGCTCATGGATGAAGCCCGCGGTGGAGATGGGCTTCTTGGTGAAGAGGTCCGCCCAGAAGTCCAGCAGACCGGGGATGTCGGGTGGCAGCTGCAACAGGGTGCCATCCAAGAGACTGCGCACGCAACACGCACGCGACCTCCGGAAGGCATCCTGCGTCTTCGCGTACTCCCAGCAGCGCCGCTTGCGCCTCTGCTGCGACGGAGCGGCAGGCGGCCGCTTCTATGATTGGCGCGGCCTCTGCGTCCTGGTGCTCGTCCTCTCCCCTCTGGACCCGACCGACGCAAGGGCATCCGGGAGCATGCCCAGGATGACTTCGGGCGGCGTACCCAGCCCCAGACCGATGACCCGGTCAAGGGCAGAGAAATGCTGAGCGGAAGCGGGAAGCCCCGCAAGATGCTCCCACATTGCGGCGTCAGTCGGCCCCTCCGGCGGCGGCCCGTTGGTGTCGGCCGCGAAGTCCTCGACTGCGTCATCGGGTGGCGCAGCGTCATCGCCCGCGCTAGGCAGCGGCCTCCCTGCTCCCCGGCGGGATGCCGGCTCTCCCCCCGACCGATCTCAAATGCCTGCATGAACTCGCGGACAAGCTGCTTGTGGGCAGCTTTCCGCCGCTGGCACTTGATTGCCTCAAGCGTTCGGTCGGGGAACATCCTAGTCAGCTCTTGATTGACGAAGAAGAACCGTGCGTCCCTCTCAAGAAACAATTCGGCCTCTGCTTTGGCGAGCGACAGGACCTCTTGTTACTTCCACCTCGCGCAATGCCTTTCCGTGACGATCTCCGCGTTGGCGGCCACTGGGTGTTGGCGGCGGCCGTGGGCCCCGAGACCGTTCTTGGTGGTAAAGCTGCGGTGGCACTCACTGCAGGCATAAACAGCTGCACATGTTACAGGATCTACGGCACGGCCGGTTGGCCGGATAGGTGCTGGGGAAGCTGGGGTGGTACCTTCAGCGGAAGGACCACCACTTGTATTTTCTTGGATGCTGCCCCCAACTTAAAAGGGATAATGCGAGAGGGGGCTGGTAACCCCCCCCCCCCCCACTCAAGCCCCTGGTGCGGTCTTCCACTCTGCGAAATCAGCAGGCCCACGTGAAGGGGAGAAGACCGCAGCAGGGGAGAGGATAAGAGGGCTAGGCCCATGTATTGCGCATCACTCTCCCTGTAGCTACAACCCATAGAAGGCACCTCGCAGCAGCAGCACGACTACAGCAGAACCGCTCTTCGAAAAGCCGAGTTCAGATGCAGCCGCACCGCCGCCAATTGGCCACCTTAAGAGAGTCATAGTTACTCCCGCCAAAGGTCATAAGATTAACCTTCCTCTGAGACCCATTGTCAGTGCTATTAATTCCCCATCGTACCAAATAGCAAGATACCTGGCAAATTGTTTACAACCACATATTGGCAAAACTGATTCGTATGCAAAAGACTTCACGTTATTTTATTGAGAAGCTTGAGGGATTGACTTTGGCTCCTGAGGATATTCTTGTCAATTTTGACATAGTGTCTTTATTTACTATGATTCCACTTAACGAAGTTACGGTTTACATAGCGGATTTGACTGTTCTTTTCAGACACTGCCTTACGTCTAGTCAGTTGTAGTGGGAAGATGAGTTTTATGAGTGGGTTGATGGCGTGGCCATGGGTAACCCATTGAGTCCTACAATTGCTAACTTTTACATGGAAAAATTAGAAAAATTAGCTCTGGAAAATGTGAGTAAGAAACCATGTCGAAGGTATCGATATGTGGATGATACATTTGTTGTTTGGTCACATGATAAAAAAGCTTAAGAGGTATTCTTTTGTTATTTAAATAGTATAAATAAAAAAATCCAGCTTACCATGGAAACGAAGAAAGACAATGCACTATCCTTCTTGGATGTTTTCGTCATGGGACAGATTGATGGCAGCTTGAAACAAAGTCTTCTGGAAGTTTACACGTATCAACAGATATTTGCATAAGGATTCCAATCACCATCCACAACTGAAAAGAAGTGTAATTAAAAGTCTAGTGGACAGAGCTAAAAGTATTTGTACGACAGAACACCTGGAGACCAAGTTAAAACATTTAAAGTAGGCTTTTGAGAAGAATGGGTACTCTAGTAATGAAATAAATAGAGTTTTGCGACTCGACTGAATAACAGGAGACCTAAGGGCAACGATAGGACACAGCAATGGAAGAACACGGTTTCTCTACCCTTCATCAAAAAAGTGATGGATAAGATCGGCAAGATTCTAAGGAAATATGACGTTCGACCACTTTTCAGACCAACTAAGAAAATAGGCCAAGCACTTCATCCCGTTAAGGATAAAAGTCCCCCTCTGTCTGCAAGTGGTGTATATAAGATTCCATGTGCGTGTGGCAAGGTCTACATTGGAACTACAAGAGAAGTGGGAATACATGGTTGAAGGAACATAAAAGTCTTTGCCGACTAGAGAAAACAGACAAATCAGACCTGGCTGAACATGCTCTTCAATCAGGTGATCACGTAGTGAAATTTTCGGAAACTAAAGTTTTATGTACTATGACGAACTATTATCCACAGCTGTATAGAGAAGCTATCAAAATATATAAACATGGGGATAATATTAACACAAAAGAAGAAGCCATGAAACTCAGTGATATATGGTCTGTGGCGCTACAGAATCGATGAGAAGTTTTTATCTTTGATGTAATATAATCGATAGTTAAAAAATTTTATCTTTCACAATGTTTATCTCTGTTACCACATGAAATCCAGACCACACCCACTTTCCACGGTATTTAGGCATCTCTTCAACGTCCGACTCATCAGTCGGCAAGACTCAGCACAACCAGGAGCACTTCCGAAGATGTCCAATGTAGCCTTGGACGAAACATCAGGGATTTAAGAGTTCCATGGACCACAGCCATACAACCAGGAAAAAATCTCAGCAGCTGACTGTTGTAATGTTCTGTATGTAACAAATATGTTCTTTTAAATTTCGTAACCATAACGAAATAATTTTGATTTCTCAACACATTCTTAATAACTAGAATAAGATAACCTGTAAAGGATTTTGTAATTATTATGAAAAGTTTAGTCATTCACAGTCCTAAGATTCCAGGCAGGATTTTTAGTAGTACCCAGTTCTTCCAGTTGCCTGTAATCTGAAAGTTCAAGTCACCCACTATCGTTCTGGGGAATGTAAATTTGCCAGACTTTTTTCGATAATTGTAATGTATAAGGGGGCAAAGAGTCAAGAATATAGTGCCCTTACAAACGTAAATATCTATGCAAAGAATGTATATAATCAATAATATCCAATGTCATCTGGTTTTTAAGAAGTTTAAATACTCTCTTAATGTAATTATTCTTAATTAATTATGAACATTCTGAAAATGAGCTGATACAAACTGTAATAATGATCTCAAACTAATGTAAAGTGTGTCTTTCACAAGAGCGACCATGGTGATCAACTATGACAGCAGAGAATCAGTACTAGTGGAATTACTGTCCACAAAAACGATGTGCATTTGTGGGACAATAATTCCAGGGGGCCACTGTAGTGGTTGCCCTAGGGAGAACGATACTTATTCGTATGGAATTATGAACAGTGCAATCAATTAAGACTTATTATTCTTGAAAGACGTACACAAATACATGCAGTAAAAACATTTATCATTCGACATAATTGTATTTCAAAACAGTATCGAATTATTATCTACATTATTTTTTGTTAAATGCTAAAAATATTTTTAACTGTGAAACAGTCGAATGATTGTATGTACTTAGCTATTCTACTCTTGATCTCTGATGAGAATAGATGTGACAGACATTTTAAGTGCACTTACATCGTATTTTGCTTAAATATATGTTATTATTAGCTGTTAAAACCTATGTTTATATATCTTTACCATCCCTACATGTTAGGAAACTAATGACTTATTTTTTCAGAATATCAGAAACCGCAGTACAATTTGAGCCTATGATTGATGGTTGCCAGCAATATGCACGGCCGCAATGGTTTATTTGAATTCTGCCAATATTAAATGGCACAGAGCAGTGGAAATAACTTACAAAATCTGCATTTTAATTATTGTATTTAACTTTAGTGTTATTTTATTTTATTTGCAAAGACTATCAACAGTTCACATTACATTCTTGTGCTTGCTGCATAATAGCTAACTTTTATCTCAGCTACATAAATTCACAGGTATTAACTTACTCCAAAATTATCAATGCAAAATGTGCGACACAATAATATTTCTCTACTCGAACCCATGACGTCAAAGCAGTATTAAGTTCAATGAAATTTCAATGCAAAAAGAACCTGAGATGTTCTGTTAACATTTGAACTAATACAATGCTCCATACTGCTATTTATATGTTTCTTAATTTGGGCATTAACCTTCAAATAGTACTCCCTTTAAAAAGAACTGTGTAATTTCCCCATGATAAGTTGTGTTGTCTCTTCAGTGTGTGTGGCATCATTTGGTGTGCACCTATATGTATATATGCCTACACATCATACAGTTTAATGAACTGCACATGTACATACAATTCAAGCAATCCACTTGATGTACAGAACAGAACACAACAATGTAAAAATTAAAACTAACATGTAGTACCTGTAGTTTTCCATTGTCTGTAATCTGAATGGGGGTGTTAGTAAATATCATTCCAGGGAATGCAAATTTGCCAAACTGCTTCGATAATTGCTATGTATAAGGGGGTCAGAAGTCAAGAATATAGTGCCAATATAAACCGGCACAACTATGCAAATAATGTGTATAACCGATAATATGCAGTGTCATGTGATATCTAAAAATTTTTAAAAACTTCGATCACTTGATTAATGTAATCTTTCTTAACTAATCATGAAAGTTCTGAAAAGGCTATGTTAGAAACTCTAATAATGAATTGAAACTAATGTTAAGTGTGTCTCTCACAGGTGTGAACAAGGTAATCTATTGTGACAGTGTAGAACCAGTACTAGTTGAATTACTGTCCACAAAAGTGGACAATAACCCCAAGGGGTCATTGTACTGTTTGCCCTGGCGAGAACAATATTTATTCACATGGAATTATGAACAGTGCAACGAACTAAGACTTCTATGATTCTTGAAAGGCAGATATAAAAATGTACAGATAAAACATTAATCATTCAGCATAATTGTATTTAAAACCAATATCGATTTATTATGTATATTATTCTTTGTTCCATGTTAAAAATATTAATAACTGTGAAACAATCGAATGATTTTACGTAATTACTTGCTCTAGTCTTGATGTTGGGTGAAGATAAACATGAGAGATGTAGGTATCGAAACACACAAAACAGTGCAAGCCTATGATCCATTGTTGTAGGCCTTTTGCTCAGCTGCAATGGCCTATTCGAAAATTGCCAGTATTAAACAGCACAGAGCCATGGAAATAATTGACAAAAGTTTACATTTTAAATATGTTATTTAACTTCTGTCTCATTTTAATTTTTTGGCAAATATTAATAGCAGTTTTTATTAAATTCACAGGTATTAACTTACTCCAAAATAATCAGTGATAAATGTACCATACAATAATATTTCTTTATGTAACCCATTATATTAAAGCAGTATTAATTTCAATGAAACTGCAATGCAAAAAGAACCAGAGATTTTTGTTAACAATCGAGCTACTATGGTGCATCACACCACTCTTCACACGTTTCATACTGTGGGAATTAAACATTCAAATATTATTTCCATATAAAAAGACTCTGTAATTTGCCTGTGATAAGTTGTGTTTTCAATTTAGTGTGTGTAGCGTCATTTGATGTGTAACCATATATGTGTGTCCATACAAATCATACCGTTTAATGAACTGTACATGTACACACAATTAAAGCACACGACTTGACGTACAGAACAGAACACAATAATATACATATTAAAAGCAACACAGATTCCTCAGTTTCTCCCAGCTTATTTGTTGATCAAACATTCCATGGGTGTACAGCTGGTCCATCATCTCCCATAGGCATAATAATTCGTCCTTCACTCATGGCACCATCGCCAGTGCGCTGAAGACTTGAGATCCTGGCCCAATTATATCCCTTCCCATCACAAGCCATTCCCTCCTCAGCCCACGCCCAAGGGCGCGATTCGGCAGTTTCAGACACACTTGTGTCAGTGTTTGCAATGGTGTCAGTCTAGTTGGTCTGTTCATCCGGGTCGTTGTATTTGTTGAGCAACTTCTTAATTAGACCCAGTGCAGATTTCCAAACCTTGCTGAGATTATCCGTACTGATAAGATTATCTATGTTGCATATTTCGGTGGCTTCTCTAACGTATCTGTTCCAGTATTTGGATGTCTGCTCTCAGGTGCAATTTGTATTCCATCTCATGATTCTCTAACAAACAATGCTTGTACTGTGCCTTCCACAACCTAGGTCATCTTTGACATTCCCCAATATGACTTCTGTTTTATTGGGTGAGCAAAATATAGTTCTTACACAGTGCTTTTCAATATGCACACAACTTTTCCCGATAGCATGCCAGTGTATAGTATAAAGGCTGTGATTTTTTCCATCTCCACAGATTGCGCTCTAGTGGCGTGCTGAAGAATCCACTTCACCTGCCATTCTGAGTATCCGTTTTTTCGAAACACATTTCTCATGTGTTCGAATTCCTGAGACAAACTCTCCGCATTTGAGATGGTGTGCACCCTCTGTATTAGTGATTTTAGCACCCCATTCTTCTGTGTGCAAGGTGATGGCAACTATCTTAATGCAAATACGGGTCAGTGAGTGTTACCTTTCGATAAACACCAAGGCTCAGAGTGCCATCAGCTCTTATCTTGCCTGTGACGTACAGGGAAGGTAATCCGCCCTTTATTTGGTTTCATAGTGAATTTGATGTTGGGATGTATGAGGTTCAGATGTAGAAGTAAGTCAAGAACTTTGTCCCTTCCATGGGACCAGATGATGAACACGTCATACACATGACCGAAAAAGCGGGTTGGTTTCCAATTGAATGAATTCATGGTTTCCTCCTCGAAGTGTTCCATATACAAATTCGCAATCACTGGCGAGAGTGGGGAACCCATTGCGACTCCTTGTATTTGTTCATAGTATTCTCCATTAGATAGAAAATACATATAGGTTAGAACATGCTTGTAAAGGTCGATGGTCTACTCGTCATATTTCTGACCAATACGTTCTAATGATTCACATAGAGGCACTTGGGTGAACAACTCAATGGGAAGCTCACTTTCGCAAGTGGTTGCGAATTTATATATGAAGCAGTTCGCCTCACCTCTGCAGCACAACCTGCAGAGAAGGTTGATATCTTGAGAGAAGAGGTAACCACAGCCTTTATACTGTACACTGTTAGGCTACCAGGAAACATTGGGTGCATACTTAGAAAGCACTGCATAAGAACTGTCTTTTGCCCACCCAGTGAAACATGTACTTTGTTGAAGAGTGTCAGAGATGACCTCAGTTTGTGGAGGACCGAGGTATATCAGATTTTGTGCCAAAGTGGTAAGACATAATATATTGGACGAAGAGTGTGCACCATTGGAGACCAATGCTGAGAACAGTTGAGAACACTGAGAACACTTGCCTTGTGTACCCCACTAATTTGACAGCGCAGAGCACTGTTTGTCAATGAATCTTCTGATGGAACACACACATACTAGGATTTTAGCACAGACATCCAATTACTGGGACAGTGTCATTACAGAAGCCATGGCTAATCTCAACAATAGGGGTAATCTCAACAATCATCACTGTGGCTATAAACTCAGCAGGGATTGGGGGACGAGGACTGTGTCTAATTATGAAGACGCTTAGCAAACACGACAATCTGGCTACCAGAGCGATACTGATGCAAGTATCTCCATGAATGCTGACATGCCCCCTTGTGCACGGAATGCAGAGGAAGCAGCTTGCAGTGTTAGGTGATATAAGTGGGCTGCTTACTCTCAGGAGCTCAGTTCGTCAGTGCCCCTGACGATGGCGACATGTTTTATCGCCGAAATATTGTGCCCATTGTACAGTATGGATCAGCAATACACCTGTGTACTGTTTGATCAACAAATATGCTGGGAGAAACTGAAGAAGCAACTGATCTAGGATGTCCACATCGAAACTGTTATCAGTGACTATAAGGAAGTTGCAGTAACAATGATTAACAAAGCACAAATGGCAACAACAACAGCATGTATTAGTTTCTAGTCAAAACTGTTAAAGCATTTCTGAACGTATTGGTACCAAAGAAGTAGTACGTCTGTTGGTAGGTAAGTTTCTACTGATTAAATTTATAGTATATCCAGATATATTGTACAGAAAGATTATTATGATAGAAAATGTTATATATAATCCTAGTGAATAAACCAGAAATTAATTTGCTATCAAATATCCCTATTATTCGTCTTATTTAAGAAACACATACCTTGATTCTTCATAAATCTAATCCCATTGGCACTGCACTCCATATAAATGTAACCATTATTCTGTTTGAAATGAAAAAAAGTTTAGACAGTAATACATTCACTTATTTTTTTTAAATTTCGGTTAACACTTTTAATTTTAGCTCGTTCGTACCTGGCTCGAGACAATACAGCGAATTATAGTAATGAATATTAAATATCATACAAACTCCTGGCGCTTGAGCATGGCTTTTTTTTGGTTAAAGGTCCGTTCATGTATTTTTTAGCCGTGTTTCTTCTCTCTGTGTTGTACTACAATCGGACTTCATAATAAGACGGCACCCGAAAACGACGGTGGATAGCGCTGGAGGACTTTTTACTTAGAAGTACGGAACCTTTTGGCATGCCAAGTCACCCAACAATCTTACAATGTCTAAACATACAAAATAAAACGTACATAGGTAAGCAATAACAGTATATTGTGTCATAAAACACAATGAAATTACGACACTTATATTAAGACTTGGATTATGCAATTACGAGTGTCATTGGGTTGCAACTCGTGACTGTATTAATAAAATAATGCAGTAGTAATGGTGGTGCGCCAAAATACTTCCGATCTGGACAAGACCTAGAAAACAAAAGGTGCCTCTTATTCTACTAATAATCCAACGATCAAAAATATTCAAATGTTTCCAGCAGCTGCATACAATATTTATACAGATGCGGACTAATATCTATGGCCCAAATTATTTCTTTATTTCATTACTTATTATTACATTTTCTGCCAATAAAAGCTCAGCATGCAAATGTGCCTTTAAACTGCCCTCTGAGTTACGAGGCGAAAGGACACACCTCCAGGCGAGCAACTCACTCTAAAGCACATTGCATACATAAGTCTACAAATACACATACATATCATATATAACATACATATCATAAGATAATATTTACACAAAAGAGATTTTGAATGTGGCGCATGCGTCCACAACAGTTTTGTGTTGCTATTGCGCCTACCACGCATGCACAGTCACGTGAAGTTCAGTACTAGCGCGGCTATTGCGAAGCGAGTTCATCACACGACACAGTGATACATCGTTTATACTCTTCATGTGTGTTCATGTGCATAAGACGTTGCAGAGACAAGATTTATCATCAAAGATTTCACAAATGTGGATTAACATTTAAAACAGGTACAAAATCCTGAAGTTACAACATTTGTTAACATAAAATTACAAATTCTTATTGTTGATAGTCTCTTTCGCACAGTGTTGCGCTTGAAAAGTCTTTTTGGTTCACATATAACTTTTTTTCACGACGTGTTGTCGTTCACAGTTCAACATAAGATAACATTATTAAGGGTAGCACTGTTTATGACATTTAAATGTTACATAAATGCCGTTAGAATTATGTTGTCACAGTTCGCAATTTTGATACAGATGCGTGTGCGCGATCACTCGTAGCGCAGTTTATATTTTTGCGCTGGTTACAATGTTTATTTAGACTGATGTCACTGTTTTTTTTGCCCTAGCTCGTATATCGCTTGATAGAAGACTGGTGGATTCCCATTCCACAGCATAAGATAGTGAAGGTAAGGAAGCAGGACCTAAGACGGCATGATACTGGCGTCGATCCTCGTTTAGACCAGGTAAGAGTGTCCATTATTTACGAGAACATTTTGCTCCCTGGTGACCCGTCCAAAATTCCTCCACCCGTCGAATGGTCTTCATTGTTTTGAAGCAAAGTGACCGTAGGTGCAGTAGTAAACCAGTTCTTGCTATTCAGACTTGCAGAGATGCAGACACACAGAGATGCACTGCAGTAAATTTCAATTTGCGATGCACTCAAAAGTGCCAGTGCACTTCACTATTACAGTTTTTTCATGTACTGAGTTTGTTGGGCGATGTACAAATATTTGTACACAAGTAATTGTGACGTAGAATAAATGTCCGATGACAAGTCTTTAAGCAAACAATTCGTAACACGACTTTACATTAACAGTTTGTAAACAAATTTCAAACATAAATAGTACTTCACATCTATACACATAGTAATAAGGGTGATTCAAGAAGAATTCCACAACTTTAAAAATGTGTATTTAATGAAAGAAACATAATATAACCTTCTGTTATACATCATTACAAAGAGTATTTAAAAAGGTTTTTTTTTCACTCAAAAACAAGTTCAGAGATGTTCAATATGGCCCCCTCCAGACACTCGAGCAATATCAACCCAATACTCCAACTCGTTCCACACTCTCTGTAGCATATCAGGCGTAACAGTCTGGATAGCTGCTGTTATTTCTCGTTTCAAATCATCAGTGGTGACTGGGAGAGGTGGCCGAAACACCATATCCTTAACATACCCCCATAAGAAAAAATCGCCGGGGGTAAGATCAGGGCTTCTTGGAGGCCAGTGATGAAGTGCTCTGTCACGGGCTGCCTGGCGGCCGATCCATCGCCTCGGATAGTTGACGTTCAGGTAGTTACGGACAGATAAGTGCCAATGTGGTGGCGCTCCATCCTGCTGAAATATGAATTGTTGTGCTTCTTGTTCGAGCTGAGGGAACAGCCAATTCTCTAACATCTCCAGATACTGTAGTCCAGTTACAGTAGCACCTTCGAAGAAAAAGGGACCAAAAACTTTATTGGCTGAAATGGCACAGAAAACGTTCACCTTAGGCGAGTCACGTTCATACTGAGTTGTTTCCCGCGGATTCTCAGTGCCCCATATACAGACATTGTGATGATTGACTTTCCCGTTAGTGTGGAAAGTTGCTTCATCACTAAACACAATCTTTGAAACGAAAGATTCATCTGTTTACATTGGACCAAGTATAAAATCACAGAAATCGATTCTTTTAATCTTATCAGCTGCAGACAGTGCTTGAACCAATTTCAAACGATAAGGTTTCATAACTAACCTTTTTCGTAGGACTCTCCATACAGTTGATTGTAGAATTTGCAGCTCTCTGCTAGCTCTGCGAGTCGATTTTCCTGGGCTGCGAACAAATGCTTGCTGGATACGTGCTACATTTTCATCACTCGTTCTCGGCCGTCCAGAACTTTTCCCTTTGCACAAACACCCATTCTCTGTAAACTGTTTATACCAACGTTTAATACACCACCTATCAGGAGGTTTAACACCATACTTCGTTCGAAATGCACGCTGAACAACTGTCGTCGATTCACTTCTGCCGCACTCAATAACACAAAAAGCTTTCTGTTGAGCGGTCGCCATCTTAGCATCAACTGACGCTGACGCCTAGTCAACAGCGCCTCAGGCGAACAAATGTACAACTAAATGAAACTTTATAGGTTCCTTAATTCGCTGACAGATAGTGCTTAGCTCTGCCTTTTGTCGTTGCAGAGTTTTAAATTCCTAAAGTTGTGGTATTCTTTTTGAATCACCCTGTGTATCATGAATAGTTTTTATCAATTATGCGGTTTTGCACACCAGTTTCCTCATAGTTAGAAGTTCAGTAACATATAGTAAATGTCCACAAATAGTTTCTGGTTTTGCAAGTCTTAAAACTTTTCATATATTGGCACATGTAACAAGTACAGATAACATACACAAGTGAGCATATATCATTTAGCTTTGCCTAAATACAGAAAAATACATAGAAACATGTTACATATAGGTTTTCACATAGGTGCAAATACATACAAACATATTTCGTATTGGCTTTACATAAATATAGAAACATATTCCTCTTGTCTTCAATTATGATTGGTCACATAGAAATATTTTTCATATAGCTTTACATAAGTTTACAGTATTTACAATCATTACAAGTGTAGATCCATGTTTTGCCTTTGCATATGATGTCACCTGAAATAGAGGAGGATTAGACACGACATCCCACACGAGCAATAAGCCAAATCACACATCTACAAATAAGCAATAACAAAAACAATGAACTAACATCAAACACAAAAAAAACTCGCAACATGAGTTTAAGTGTGCAGTGGCCTTAACTACTCGTAAGTGTGTGTGTTCAGTGGTGAGATGCGTATCCAATCAGTTTCAAGGTGAAAGTGTAAGGGTGTAGAATGATTTAAGTATTCACGTCAATCATTTGTTAGTAGTCAAAGACTGTTGGTGCAGATAGGCTGAAAATATATCTACTTCACACCTGTATAAAAGTTAATATAAAATTTGCTTTAAATTTTCACATGGCTGCTGTAAGTATTCAGTGAAGACGAGTCTCTTCTTTCTCCTTCTGCTGCTGACAAGGACAGCTGAAATAAAATTCTTGTACTACGTAGCTTCTATGTAGAAGTACTGTGAGGTACGTGTATTTAATAGTTGTGTATAACTTAAGCGTGACCCGTATATGTGTTTACTGTTGAGCAAGGTATACTCTAAGATCACTGTGAGTGTGTAGTCCAATGATTCTGTTTGTTTGAGGATGCTGCAGCAGATATGCACCAGGATGTGGAATACTGACATTAACATAAGGACCGTTGTACAGGCAGACGCCACTTCGCTATGCGCCACTGAAGAGCAGACGACTTACGGTGAGTATGCAAAAGCACTAACATACCAGCCTTAAATTCCTGCTTCCTCTTGACAGTGTGCGCGTAAGTTTTGTTCCTAATTTTTGCTTCCACAGACAGCATCCCACAGACTTCCCTTACCTTTTCGTTGGGTGTTGTTTGCGATTGAACATGAGCTCCTTAAGAATGTACAGAGTTTCATAAACATTGAGGTTGTTGTGGATATCTTCAAATAAAGACAAATTTGTTACCCAATTGGTATGTTTGGTAGAAATGTAGGTTCTCATAAATTTGTCAGTCTCATGGAACACATGTCCATCGGGATTACACTGGGGACTATACCTTGACATAAAAGTACTCTTGATGCTATTGTCTCTGAAAAATTTACGCCACTTTTACCCAGTATAGTATGCAACATTGTCAGATAAAATAGTTTTTGGTTTTCCCACGTGAGGAATGTTGTCACATGAGAAACGACGAATGATGGCAGTGGCAGTAGCAGATCTTATTGCATACTGTTTAACATGCGTGGAGAATAAACCGCTGCTTGTGGGATGTGGACCACTTATGTCAGAACTTACAATTTCTAGAGGTTTACTGGGTAGAACAGAATGCAAATCACTTTTCGTAGACGAGTTCAGCAGTTTAGATTTTTGACAAATCGCACATGTTTTGAGTACACTCTGGATCTTACATCTTATATTGATAAAGTAACAGTAGGTACTGAGACGTAGCGCCATGTACCGCTCCTGCCTTGGAGGCGGTTAAGTGGGAGATGTGTCTCAGAGCTGGATAGTGACAGATGGTGATACGAGACTTGACGTGCACATAGTTTATGTATCAGCCGATAGAGGACAATATTGGATAGGGGACGGATTTAGTTTCGATTGTGCCCACTATAGTGCACTAAAGTAATAGAATGTTTTTCATAAACTGTTCTAGTATTTTCGTAAAGTGTTATTATGTCTTTTGTGTAGGTAAAATGTTATAAATGTGTTTTAGCAGTATGAATGATACGTGAGTGTGGTTTAAGGTTAATATGAAGATAATTGTTTAACGATTTATGTAGTGGGATTTAGTGTGGGAACATTTCGAAGAAGTATGGATGTGGACAAAAGTGGATTTTTGTAGAATAGATTTGTAAACTGAGTTTATGGTAAAGGGAAAGTTAATTCAGGAATAAATAACAATATTAAATAACTTTATGCATAAACAAAACTTCAGCATATTAGATAATTACGTCGGTAAAAAGTGCATTCGTTAGGTTTACTATTTTGCGATTGGTTATTGATGGAAAACGCGGACTGACGCGGGAGAATGTTGTTTTGCTATTGGCTGTTGAGTAAACTGACCAATGGTAAAGAAATATTCTTCGCGCGCCTTTCTCTGCTGGTAGAGAAGACTTAGAGTGTTCTAGAGAGGAGTCGGAGCCTAGTCATGAAACAGTTCGGACGTGTGTAGTTGTAGTTCCGATGGAAATGATAAGTTGCCGGATCTAGCAGTGTTTCATACATCAAAAGTGTTGTAAGGTGACGGCATAATTATTCCGATGGGTGTGTAGAAATTTCGGAATTTTTAAATGAATTTTGTGACGAGAAATGACATAAATTCCGCGTGGCGTATTGAGCAGGTCAGTGGCTAAAAACTGTGACATTTCCGATGGAAATGATAAGTTGCCGGATCTAGCAGTGTTTCATACATCAAAAGTGTTGTAAAGTGACGGCATAATTATTCCGATGGGTGTGTAGAAATTTCGGAATTTTTAAGTGAATTTTGTGACGAGAAATGACATATATTCCACGTGGCGTATTGAGCAGGTCAGTGGCTAAAAACTGTGACTGCATTAGGTGCCGACAGACTTAATATTTGGCGAGCATTCTCAATCAAGAACAATCCATATTTTTGCAGCTATTACGTTTTCAGGAAATGCAACACCATAAACTTGCTAACGTGAGTGAAAGGTATTGTGAGTGACTGTGTTAAGACTAGCATGGGCTTGGCGGTGATACTTGTTCACCTAAGTTTCAGAATATATTAATTAAGGACAAAATTACCAACCTTTCATTTCGTGTGAAAACTTTCTCCCGAAACGTAGATTAGTGATTTTAATTGCAGCCTGGTTCACGTTGAAGTACAGTAGGTTTTGCTTGGCTTCCCTACTGATGATATGCTGAGACAATGTTCACAGGTAGGTGCAGGTTTCTTCGTAAAGGGACAGCAAAGAACCGCGCCGCCACAGTACTAATCTTTGCTAGGCACTTCTTGGTACCATAACGACCCAAAACAAAATGTGTGTGCCAAATTAGGTTGCATTCAGAATCCTTAGGAATACAAACACTCCAAGTAGTGGCTTCAGGATGATGGCGGTAAAATAACACTTCATTCTGTATCAAATATCGGTTAGACAGAAGATGGTCATGTTGATTTGGAGTAAAACTCTTACCTTATTCTAGTGAGGATCAGATTTCTGCAATGTTGACATATTTCTACATAAGTCGATATAATACTGGTGATATAGCTTATCCTGCATAAGAAGTATTCGGTAATCATTCACATTCTCCAGGACAGAGTTGCACTCATTGAAGCATTGAGGCAGACGAGACAAAGTGTCGGCAATGATGTTGTCTTTACCCTTAATATATACAATTTCAAAGGAAAAGTTTTTCAAAGAAAAAGCCCAGCTTGATAATCTGGGATGTACAACCTTACAAGTTGACGGAAATGTGAAAGCTTGATGGTCAGTATAAATTTTAGTGTGCTTACCATAAAAATAATAATTGAATTTCTTAAAGGCTCACACAATAGAGAGTGACTCAAGTTCCGTGATAGAGTAAGTGGATTCACATTCACTAAGTGTGCGGCTCACAAAACTAATTATTTTCACATGTTCTTGTTTTCCATTCTGTACAACTTGAAATAAACAACAGTCTAAGCTATAGGATGAGGCGTCACATGACACACAAAAATCTAAATTAAAATCAGGGTGATCCAAAATGATTGCATTAACCAAAGCATGCTTAATACTATAAAAGTTTTTCTGACACTGGTCAGAACATATCCATATCTGGTTGTTTTTAGCAGCTTCCACAGATGTTTGCTGTTTAAAAGTTGGTGTAATAAAAATCGTCAAAAGGAAGAACAAAGTCCAAGGAAATATTTCAATTGCTTTCTAGTCCATGGAATAGGAAAATTCCTGTTCGTGTCTAACTTACCAGGGTCAGGTCGTATACTTTGAGCATTAATAATATGTTCAAGAGACTTAGTTTCACTGCAAGCAAATTTCGACTTTTTAGATTAGCTGTCACTCCAGCTTTTGTGAATTTAAGCAGAATCTTTTGCAAAGTATCAACGTGTTCAGACCAAGTCTTACTAGCTATGAGCAGGTCATCAGTGTGTTGAGTAACTGATTCAACCAATTCATCACCAAGTACAGTATCCTGTGCAGTGATAAACATGCCTGAACTGACGTTCAGACCGAACAGAAGGACACAAAATTGATAGGTTTACCCTACGAATATAAATGCAGTATAATTTCTAGAATCTGGCGTGATTGCGACTTGCCAGAACGAACTGGTCACATCTATCATAGAAATATACTTAGAATCTAAAAATTTCTGGAGTTGCTCATCTCAGTTCTCAGGTTTCGTGCAAACAGGTAAAATAATCTCATAAATTGCAAGAGCATCCAGAACAACTCTGATATTCCTGTTTGGTTTCTTTACAAGTGAAGGGCTGCAGTACGGTGATGTGGAAGGTGCGATGATTTTCCACTCTAACATTTGTTTCAACTAGTGCCACACAGCAGGTCGTTGGCATAGTGGCACATTACAGGTCTTGTGGAAGAAAATCTGGTGAGGCTTAACTTCTATTTTACACGCATATGTGTTGATCACACCTGGTCTGTTGCTAAATATTTGTATATACTTGGACAAAACATCATAAAGTTCATTACGTTCATCATGTGTGACTGCTGTGGTTTCTGATAACTTATTACTAATTAAAGTTTTCAAGTCCTCAAACTAGGCTTCAGGTGCGTGTGTCTGTGTGTCAACATCATCAGTACTAACTGAATCTTGTACCCTTTACAATATTTATCACGTTTCAGAGTCCTGGTATCCAGGTCAGTCGAAATTTACCTGTCATTATCTCTAAGTATACATTTACGTTGGGAGAAGTCGACAGTGCTGTCGTTCTCGCGCAATATGTCTAAATCTAAAATACAATTAGTGACCAGGTTTTGGACGACGAGGAATGGCCATTGTGCGATTTCGTTACCTACCACGACTGTCAGAAATACCTGTTTCGTAACCCTGGAAGACTTATTGCCTACGGCAGTTAAGATTTTACGGTTCTGGACAGAATACTCTGGTACGAGTTGAAACTCACACATTTTCTTGTAAACATCATAGGACAAGACACTAACAGCCGTTCCTGTGTCCAGAATAATAGTAGTGGGAATATCACCATCAACACCAATAGTTGAGGAGAAAACAATTTCATTGGATGATGAAAGACATCAGACTAGTTTTTGTCATGATTATACCTTATGAATAATAATGGTTGCTGTATACAACTGTTATGCACATGATCATTGTGCTATTTCAAAGTGAGTGTGTCAAATAATAAATTTAAATTGAAGTCGCCCCCCAAATCTTCCACTGCCATGACTTGGGGCACAGTAGTGACTGTTTTTAGTTTGACATTGTCACATTTGTTGTTGGTGTAGGCAGAAACTGAGGTGGAGTATCACTAGTTATTCCGATAATATTTACATTTCAGTATTATTTATTCCAGTCTCTGAACTGTGGTGGTAGTTGTTTTTTCATGTTTTGACTCACCTGCAGGTTCGTAGAAGCATTGCAGTTTTGAGTTTGCATTTGTGGCGGCGGCAATTACCACCGCCCTGTGTTATTGTTTTGCTGCAGTAGTGTCACAGGGTTTTGATACTGAGCAGCGTAGTTGTTGATACTCCAGGCCTGTTGCTGGTTTGGTGGGGATAGGTAATTATTTTTGTTTCTCTTAAAATTTTTGTTACCATTCTGATATTTATCATTACAATTGTTGCAGTTTTGTTGTTGTTGCGTTGTCTCTTATTTGGATTGTCCCCAGTAGACTAACAAGTGTTGTACTTGCTATTTGTGCTCTGTTGAGCATGTTGGTTCTGTTGTATATATATATGATTCTGTTGGATTGCATGTTCGACAGCAGCCGGCGCGCCGGAATTGGGTTGGCTACCCTACGAAACGATGGTCCTCGTAAAGCATATCAAAAGAATCGAGCACTGTGAGAAAATACTCTCGGTCGTTGTCTGGGATGTGCAGAAGTTTTACTTTGATATTAAATGGCAGTGTTGCCTCAATGCGCGGAGGATGTCACGCGTTGCAACTGTCTCGTCAAGGAAGTGTCCCATAATTAAATATTTCTCAAAATACCGGCGCAAATTGCCGTGCTTAGGATTGAATGGGTCATGACCCACAATCTGCCTATGAAGTCGTTCCTGTACAGATTGTGACCGAAATTGAGATAAAACAAGGCTGACACATTTGACAAACAGTTTTCTTATAAAGTAAGACTACGCATTGACAACCATTTCTCATGCATGTATGTGATGCATGTGCTGGCTATATTATATGCCTTGGATACAATCGACAACGTAAGATATCCTCTTACAGTCACTCCACGTGCGAGGAAATGCATTTCTAAAGGTTTTAAGAAAGATGACAGGATGTACGGTCCTTTTTTCTGGTATAACTGCCTGAAATTGTCTGTGTTTTATAAGGCTCTCCTCTTCCTTGGCATTATAGTATTGTTTAATTTCAGAATGATCAGTGTAAGATTCAACTGGCGAATGGCAAGGAAAATGTTGTTGATAATTATCACGACTGCAATGCAGTGTGTCAAGTCGAGTAGCGTTCTGTTGTTGTGAGTGTGTAGTGTGTTGTGTGTATGCGCCATAAATGTACTTGTATTCATTGCCAAACTGTATGGTTTCGTTGCTATTATTGTCATTGCACACTGGTTGTACGTAATTGTCAAACTGTTTCGATTGCGCACCAGCAGATTGTTTTGCTTGACTTGTTACTTGTTAGTTGTTATTTATAAATTCCGCGCAGTGTCGTGGACAACAACAGGCAATTTTTCTAGTAAGCACTCGTCAAAATATTTGTCTTTTTGCTCTATCCAACTGTGAAATGCTTGTCAGTGTGTAGTCTTACTTTATAAGAAAGCTGTTTGTCAAATGTATCAACCTTGTTTTCGACATCGGCAATACGCGTTTTTATATCATCATACACTGCTAGATAAGATTTAATCTGAGTAACTACAGACTCACATGTTTTACTGAGATTGTTTACTTGTGCTTCGATATCGGCCACATCTTTAATCGTGATATCTTGTTGTAATGTAAGTTCTGAAAATTTCACATAGGGGTCAGACACTTGTCCAGTCAGTCTATTATTTATCTCCTCATCATGGCTACACAAAGGCTCGTTTGACATTTTAAGTGCACCTAAATCTGATTTAATTTCATGATGTCGTGTTGCCATCTCGTCATGACTTGTTTTGAAAGTGGCGCATATAGACGTCATCCGTTGGTCGACACGTGCACCAATGTCCTATTTATGTTGTGTCATTTGATTCATAATAGCATCGACCATACCCACAATACTAGTGATGTGCAACTGTTCTGCCCTCGCCATGTCGTTAGACATGACGTCAGACACCAAAATGGGTTTGTAACTAGATTTAGGCATATTACTGGTGGACAGTCTATTTTCTAAATTTACGTCACCAGAATAGTCAATAATATGTCTCTCATTAGTATTCGAGTCAACTGTAACGTCATGTTCATTATTTAATGGCATGTCAGAGTGAGATTGCGTCTGTGTTTCCAGAGTCTGGTTCTCCATTTTTGCTAATTGTTTTCTGGTCAATGCCATGCCACATGTAATGTATGGCACAATAAAAATTTAAACTCATATGTGTAATCAGAATAAATGTAAAAATTAATCTCGCTGGGCGACAAGGCCAGAACAAGAAAATAATTGTCGTAAGTAATGATGTAATTTTGAACACTAATGGCTACGAGCCATATTACGTCGCACAGATCTAAAATCGGCCATATTGTGAACTCATAAAACTGTATTGTTGCACTATATGAATAACGAAAATAATATTGGAAACCGCGATGTAGCTTAAAATCACTCCTACGGAAACGGAAAATTGTGATAATCTACCTAGCAAGCTACGATAATACAAAGCACTTAGCAAGATTGCTGATGTAAAGATGTGGTGCCTTACATTGTATCCGCAACTGCAGGGTAATTTCAGGTGTCGACATACAGTTAGTCTCACTTCCATGTATTCCAGTGGTCTCTTACCCAGTCTGTAGTATCCAATAAACATGTAACAAATGAAGACAATATATTACATATAACAATGCATCCAGACACGAAGTCGCCAATTTAATTTTAGCTTGTTCGTGCCTGGATCGAGACAATACAATGAATTACAGTAATTAATATTAAATATCATACAAACTCTCGGCGCTTGAGCATAACTTTTTTTGTTAAAGGTCCGTTCATGTGTTTTTTAAACGTGTCTCTTTTCTCTGTGTTATACTACAATCGGAATTAATAATAAGACAGCACTCACAGACGAAGGTGGATCGAGCTGGATGACTTTTTGCCTAGAAGTACGGATCCTTTTGCCCTGCCAAGTCACTCAACAATCTTACAATGACTAAACATACAAAGTAAAATATACATAGGTTAGTAATAACAGTATATTCTGAAATAAAACACAATGAAATTACGACACTTACATTAAGACTTGAATTATGGAATTACGAGTGCAGTTTGGTTGCAACTCCTGACTGTATTAATAAAATAATGCAGTATTAAGAGCGATGTGCCAAAATACGTCCGATCTGGACAAGACATAGAAAACAAAAGGTGCCTCCCATTCTGCTAATAATTTGACGATCAAAAATCTTCAAATGTTTCCAGCTGCTGCATACAATATTTATACAACTGTGGACTATATCTATGGCTCAATTTATTTCTTTATTTCGTTACTTATAACTACGTTTTCTGCTAATAAAAGCGCAGCATGCAAATGTGCCTGTAAACACTGTAGGATATATGTACAAATACAAATATATAGATATTTCTTTAGCAAGATCAGGCAGCGGTGGTGGATCATACATACTGTGTACAGAAGCATAACACACATCAAAATTAGTGTTGAAAATGTCTTTTGAGGTGCACATACTCCCACCACCCAGCACTGTTATTCATAGGACACTGGATCATAGAACTAGCACTGATCAAGTTTTTAAATGTTGATTCCTGAAAGTAAGTGCACAGTGCAGTATTCTTGTAGTTCTGTATTTTAATTGTTGTTAGCTGATTCTTAACCCATATTGAACTACAGACCAATAATATAGGAGCTATTTGAGCAATGCACAGTGCTGTTATGTTTGTAAAATTCTGACATACTTCGTTCCATTCATAAGATGAAAGCTCTTCATTTATACCACTAAATTGAAGATTTTCAAACATTTCCAATGTGATGGACTCGTCACTAGAGGACATACCCACAACTACACATTTACTCACATTAATACTATTGTACCATACAGCGAATAACATCACTGCAACAGGTGAGGCATGCAACCATAACCAGCCGACAAACAGTGTCAATGCTCGTGATAGTTGGAACTCAAAATTCACAAAGAAGAGTTTTTCATATCCTGCTGTGACATATTGCCAGTGCACTGTTGGTGTGACGTATATGCAAAATCTAAATATAAATCTGGTGGTTGTTTGTGCTGTAGTAGTGGAAATCTACATAATAGTTACATTTGACATTCTTCTAGTTTTTACTTTTCCTGGGGCTCTGGATGATCTCTGACATAGCTTCATGGTGATAAACTGACCTATAGAGCATGAATGACAAGTCCATCTCATGATGAGGGCCACCATATGTCAAAGAGTGAAAGGGGGGGGGAGAGAACTGGTTATTAGGGCCAGATTCCGCAAGTAAGATTGGACTAAAGATGTGGAGGAGTTGTGGCTCCACCTTTGGTAATAAATTATGGCAATTAAGATCATACTAAGAGTATCATGTTGTTATAGTAGATTATGGTAATTAAGTTAGGTTAAAAGCATTCTCTCATAAATTAGACTAACATAAATGTAACTAAGATTATACATGCCCAGTTTGTTTACATTAGGGTCAGAAACTACATCAGTTTGTTTATATAAGATCGCTATGCCAAGTGACTGGTTTGTTTATGTAAGAAGAACAATTGGGCCTTTGTCCTCATACCCACTCTCTTCCACTACTTGCAACTGATGTAAATCCGCGTTGGAGGAGGCTCTGGTCAGAAAACCCACTGTGCGAAATTCCTTTGCTTGAAAGTCCCACAGTTCCTGCGGCGCCTACAAAATCGTCAGAGACCATCAGTCAAAAAGACCACATAGCTGCAAAATCTCTTTTACATTGGACAGTGTCAGGCACTGAATGTCATGTGACTGAACGTGCATTCCCACAATCACATATCGTTGCGTCTGGGAATGACATGCCTGTATGTAACATGATTCTATAAACAAAATAGGGATTCAGATAGCCGAAAAACTGACACAATATAACATGAAAGTTTTGTAACAGCTAGTTTTGGTAAGGCCAGAAGAATGATATGTTTAATTAGTCCAAAACAACTTTGTATTGTAGGTTTGCTACTTCAAGAAACCAAGAGGTAGCCCACCTCAGCCTCACAGTTAGCCAGCCCTTCATGGCACAAGTCTGGGCCATAGCTCGCAAAAGGTGGCAGCGCCCAGGCCTTAACGTTCACTCAGTGAACTATATAAGCAGTACTTATCTATATCCTGAAGGCTCATAAAGTTTCATTCAATCAACCCAAGTGTGTAAAATAAATTGAAGCTACCAGAGGGATTATGCTACAGCATAAGCAATCTCGTATACTTTTACATTTTTATACAAGAGATATAACGAAATACAGAGTGTAACAAAACTGTACAGCACCAATTGCAGGACACGTTCCTCACATGTAGATGAAGGGTTGGGTTATTTGGGGAAGGAGACCAGACAGCGAGGTCATTGGTCCCAATGGATTAGGGAAGGACAGGGAAGGAAGTCGGCCATGCCCTTTGAAAGGAACCATCCCGGCATATGCCTGGAGTGATTTAGGGAAATCACGGAAAACCTAAATCAGGATGGCCGGATGTGGGATGTAGATGAAGAAATTGTTTATGAACATGGGTCTGGAAACGTTTTGTTTCCATGTTACAACTCATTTTCTCCAACTCATTAATCATGGGAAACACACAAGAACAGAACATTAGAATCATGGGGAACATCCACTCTTGGTGATGTCCGGTTACGTTGTGCACCACCAGTGTCTTGTTTTACATGTCCGACTTACCATGCGACGTATGTCATTGCTTATTTACAGGTAACATCAACAGCTCTAGCAGTCAGTATACCATTGCAAGCACACAGGTTATTATGTAGAGTTAATCACAGACTTGGCTCGTGCAATGGCAGTGTACATAAATGCAGAGATGGCAAATGCCCATTTGATGTATGGATTAGCTGACGGTAATGACTCTCGCGCTGAACGTTTGTACTGGGACTGATTTCCAGGACGAAGGTCCCGTGACAGGAAAACGTCTGAAGCCATTGATCGCCGTCTTAGGGAACATAGGGCGATTTTAAGCCAGATACTCGCGACCGGGGGACTTTTAAATGGATGAGGACACTGCAACGGGAGGTGACATTTCTTCACGCAGTTGACAATGACCTTGGTGTCAGTACAAGACATATAGCTGTAACACTGAATGTTCACCATATGACTTTCTGGCGAGTGTTACACATGTACCTGCCGTATCCATATTATTTTCAGTGTGTGCAGGCACTATCAGCAGCTGATTTTCCTGCGTGAGTGGTCTTCTGAAAGTGTCAATGCCAGTTTTAGTGCAGTAGTGCTGTTCACAGATGAGGCATCGTTTCAGCGAGATTGGAATGTAAATTTTCACACTTGATATGTACAGGCAGATGTTAGTTCCCACACAATTGTTGAAGCAAGTCATCAATGCAGATTTCCTGTCAATGTTTGAGCCAACATTGTTGGTAACTGTTTGGTAGAGCCTCACTTTCTTCAACCTATGCTCAACAAACGAAGTAATCAAAATTTCGTAGGGACTGTTCTATCTGATCTGTTAGCAGATGTGCCTTTAGCTAAGTGTCACAACATGTATTTCATGTACTTTGGAGCAATTCCACATTTTAGTGTTGATGACTGTCAGGGTCTAGATGACGGATGCAGTGACAGATGGATACCTATAGATGGACCAGTTGCCTGGCCTACACACACTGAATTTTATATGTGGTCGCATTTGAAATCTCTTGGGTAGGGAACACCAGTACAAGATGTTCAAAGTTTCCATGCCTGTATTATTGAAGGCTGCAAAATCATGTGCAATGCTCCAGGGATACATCAGCATATCTGAGATTCAATACAATGGTAGGTTATGCAAGTATCACTACCAACAGAGGCATTCTGAACATCTCCTATGAGAAGGAGTTTCATGTGGTATGCTGATGCATTCTGTTTGTGTGTGTTTCCTGTGATTAATGAGTTAGAGAAAACGATTTGTAACATGGAAACAAAGTGGTTAAAACCTCTGTTCATATTTGTGCTGTACATTTTTGTTATGCCCTGTATAATTAAAAATATATCTCTTAGAAACATAGCTACAAAAAAATATCTCCTATAAGTAACAATGTCAAGAAGCACAAAGATTTTGTTTCTTGTAAGCTCTCTGTATGAAATTCACATTAAAAATTTAAAATATATTTAAAAAAATATTTATTCATGCTGTACTTGCATGAAAGAAAACTGTGCAGATTCCTGACGTGGTTGTGATCAACAAAATCTTTCGTCATTCAGAGGAGAAAGTTGGTGATTGATGTTTCGTGAAAAGATTTAGTCATAAAGGAAAATTCCTTTGTTTTAATGACTCACCCCAGCTCGCATATCATATCCTGCACTGTCTCCTCTATCACACAATAATACGAAACGAGTTATCCTATGAACTCTTTCGATCTTCATCGTCAATCCTATCTGGCAAGAGTCCCATATTGTGTAGAGATGCTCCAGAAAAGGACAAACAAGCGTAGATAGCCAGTCTATTTAATAGACCTATTGCACCCTCTAAGTGTTGTGCCAATAAAACTCTTTCTTTTGTTCACCCTCCCCATTAAGTAATAGTTTCAATTTACATTGCTTGTAATTGTAGTTCATTGGTATTTAGTTATTACTATTTATTACCGTAGCTACGTTGTTCGCCAGTCATGAGAATTCGTATCTTCTTTTGTACATAGATATATAGGATGACACAAAAGATACGGTACAACTTTAATGTGTTATAGCTTCCAAACTAGTTACGATATTCACACCACTTTTGACTTATGTGACACATCTAACAAAGTTTTTATGTCATTCAATCAGTTTCAACATACGTACCTCTGGTGGCACACACAACATCATGTCTGTATGGATGCCCTATCCATATTGGCACAACATAATCACATCAACTGTGGCAATGACAGGAACGATTGGGTTCTTTAAATCATTGATGTGGTTCACAGACATTTTGTAGACGCTGACCTTGACATGTCCTATAGTGTTAATGTTGCTCTGTTTACTAATCAGTTTAGTGTTTTAGGTACCCTTTACAAAAAATGAAAGAACAACGAAAAAGTTTTACGAAGAGATTTACAGACTGCTAACATTTGTCCTTTTCAGTGTAATGATAGGTATTAATTTCTCTGGAAAGAGTTCAGATCGACGATTTTCCTCTTCACTGTGTGGTCTTCTAGTCTCTGTAATTTAATTGTGGTCTGCAGAAACGAATTGGGTGTTTCACCTGGATTCAGAAATCAGAGTACTTTTTCACCTCGCCGTGCTGCATCTTCTATACACCAGAAATTCCTTTCTAGCGTCGAGTTCATAAAAAAAAATCAGTTGAGTAACTATGTGTTCATAAACCCTTGTATATTTTCCCTTGAAAAAGAGAAGTTTTTTGCTTCAGAGCGTCAATATGACTTATTCGCTCAACTTGCTCCAGCAGTGATTTGTATAGACAGAAGAAACTAATTTAAAAAAAAATATATATTACAATCTTCGTCTTTCGTTTATGATTTTAGTGATATTATGTTTTCTTAATTCTGCCGACTATGTACAACCTATTATAAATGGTTACTGACATTGATCATTTCAGTTCCTTCGGTGGCAGTATGTAGGGGATTTATTATAAGATGCTATACATGAAAATCGCGTTTTATATTTATGCCATCTTATATTACGAAAATCTTATCATATTCTAAGAAGAAAAATGTTTCTCGTGCAAAACAAGATTATTTCTGGGTTCTCCCTTTCATAATTGATCTGAATTGTACCATGATTCGAGAATTTATTTTTTAATTGCTTGACCAGAGGATGAGGATTGGTTTTTACAGAGTATTGTCTCACTGGGTGTGTGTTAGTCCTTTTTTGATAGTTAAATATTAAGAGCATTTTTTTACAGATCACATTTACATAAAGTCATCTCAATGTTACTATTACAGGGTGTATACAACCCGGGACAACCGGGAGATCCGGGAAAACCCCGGGAATTTTTTCATCCGGGAGAAAACCGGGAAAAACCCGGGAATTTTTTAGAATTACGGGAATTTTTCATTTTATAGTTCTTGGTTAAGTTTCTGTAACTTTGACTGGTAAGGACCAATACTCTAACAAAGAATATTACTGTATCTCGCTACTGCAGAATAATACTGCAGCAATAAAACACGAACGAGAGAAAAAAAAATAAAACTTAAGTGGCAAAGGAAATGCACCATATACAAGAACAAAACACAGTGCTCATACAAGCGTCTGCCAACAGCAAAATGTGTGAAAGGCTTTAGAAAGACTATGCAATGTTTCATAACCACAAATTGCCTCCGATGAGCGTACCATCACAACTGTTTACATTAAATTCGTTAGAGCGGTCGCGAACGAGCTTATGCGCATGTGCAGTTGAGTCATGTATGAGTAGTACCTTCTCCCGCTTCTGGCTACAGAAGTGTGGCAGTTAGCTGTATAAGCAATAGCAGCAAGTGGCCAGATGCTATCTGGAAAAATTTTACTGGTGCACTGAAGCTTCCAGATTCATGTATGCACAACAGGCCCAGAACTAGGGGGCGGGAGCGGGTGGCAATTTCGGGAAGGGGGGGGGGCGCCAAATTCATATTATTGAGGAAAAAGACCTTGTTTCATAAAGGGCCAAGCATCCAGCGCATGTTGATCTATCGATTACTCATATGATTTAGAACGCATCCCTGTTGGTTTTTGAACAATTTTGATCAAATTCTAAGTTGATTTCTGAATGAATCATAAGTTGATTTTTGAATGCGTGCATAGTGTACGTGATGTCTGTGCCAGGGGAATTCCCGTCGCATCTAGAAATAAACTTTCCTGCAGGCAAAAGGGGACGGGTCTATACGAGCTGAGCGAATAAAGCCGAAAGTCGCTGTTTATGTGGTTGACTGGGTTCGCAAATGATCAGCGTTGTTATAATTACTAGCGAGTTCCATAGATTCAGACTACCACAGTGGAAATCATAGAGTAAATATCTCTGGAGTGAGCATTCACATGCGGAGAACAGATTTTGTGTTGTCAACATACATTGCCGGCCTGGTCACGTGTTCTCGGGACATTGTGTGTTTGTCCGTATGGCGCCCTGCGTATTTAGAATGTCACTACATCCCTAGTACAGACGGATTCTTTTCGAACGTGTCGTGGATTATTTATATATGTTGCGCAGACATTTTAACAGTATCCATTTGATAACGGGAATAAACCAGCTACGTAACTTTTAAGGAAAAGTGATATTACATCCTGCTTCTTTGCGATAGGTGTCACAGTTCAGATGCACTCGATTATTGGTAGTTTTCGGTATGATACGGCACTTTATAGTATTACAGAGCCTGACGTACATTTTTGCAGTGATAGTCTTGCAAAACGACTTGACAGTAAGCTAGTACTTTGGCAAGTGTCCGAAAAACAACGAATTAGCCACCCATTAGCGATTATATCCCTGCTAATTCGTCCTTTTTTTCTGCTATTTCTGGGTATTTATTTTCTCGTTTTTGCGACCTACAGCACAATTTTTCTTACTGGTGTCACTTTGAAGTAATTCTTTAACGCATTTTACGTACTTGCTCCCAGTTCATTAAATAAATAATAGACTGCATAATCTATATACATAATTGACAAGTCACTGATAAATGCATGGAGGATAGTATTTGCTGAAACAACTAACCATTCCCTTTCCTGTTCCACTAGCAAATTTACGAGAGGAAGCGATTGTTTGTAAGCTTTTGTACGAGCCGTAATATCTATTATATAGTCATAAAATTGTAGAAAAATAGATCTACAGAATCAAGCCTTAATTATAATGCATCTCGAAATTTTTAAACATATACAGTCTCTCTTAACAATTTGATAAATATAATTAAAGCTACATGCTAAGTAGATCTACAGAATCAAGCCTTAATTATAATGCATCTCGAAATTTTTAAACATATACAGTCTCTCTTAACAATTTGATAAATATAATTAAAGCTACATGCTAAGTATCCATGAAAAGTTACTATCCCTCCTTTCACATATTTTTCTTTGCATCCATGGCAACAACAGTAATTCACCATCGCTATTATACTATCAACAAACGGTGAAACACAACAAAAACTCTTGATATTATAAACTTCAAACACTGCAGAAAGCACACACGCACACCGAAGTCCCGAAAACACGTGCCAATCCTGGTTTAATGTTGACAATATGCTCAGAACGCAATGCTCACTCCAGAGATATTTACTCTATGGTGGAAATAAACAACTAACAGGAATAACAGGCAACAAAGATTACATATTGTCTTCTCCGTGTATCCAAGAAAATGAAATTTTTACACGATAATTTTTGGCCAGACCACTACACTATTGAGGGCCAGTTATACAATCCCCGGCTAGCAGCAGTTAAAGCTCTATTCTGGGAGTAGCGCGGAAAACGCGTTGTACGTACACGTAATAAAGCGAAATCGGAGAATAAATGCGGGATAACTAAATCGGCGATTGTGGCAGGGTTAGTTAAGTTAACCAGAGAATAAATGTTGACACTGACAGGAATAGTTACAGCATTAGTGATGACAAGATTGTTTGTTAGAATGAGGAAGGAGAAGAAACGGGGACTCACACAAATTACGGAAGAATATGTCGATTCCAAATTTATATAAAAATTCCGTACTACTACTTTTCGATCTCATGCTTCAGAAGCTAGAGAGTATGAACGAAATGTGAAACTATTTCCTAACATAAAGTTTTTTACTTGTAGTAGGCCTAATAGGCATTTGATATTGGTACTTCGTGAATTATATTCTGCTGTGTTATAAAAATGACCATTTGTGCCAAAACAGTCTCGTTTATTTGTTGTGTGTAACAATTGCTGCAATATTAGTCAGGCCTATTTCGTTTTATGTCGCATACAGTGACAAAATACACGTAATCAGATCGAAAAACCACACCAGTCTTGGGTACTATTTGTATTAGCAGCTTTTCTAGTATTAGACAACGACATTTGGTTTTTTCATATAGCAAAACGTTGACGAACTTTGATGATGTAATAGATTCTTTCCCAGAAAAGAAAGTACGCTAAATTAACTGTGGCAATATTAGAGAGAAAAAAAGAAGCTAGGACTTAAGGGCTGAAGAAATGTGTACTGTATTGCTTGTCTCTTGTCTTTACTTGTTTTGTGTATCATATATTTAATTTTATGCCATACAAAACAACAACTTATTAACTAATAGGCAGTAAAGACTGCAAATTTTCTGAAGAGTTCTTGTTCTGCCAGGTACAAATAATCCCATCCTGTATTAATTGCGAGATTTTTTTAAGAGGGGCAGGATGTCAAACCGACTGACTGGGAGCAGGAGAGACACATCAGGACATTTTAATTTCCACTGGCCAGAATGTAGTTTCATTGCACCCATTACAAAATATTACACGTTTCAATTGCACAGAGCGAAATACAGAGACGTGCGATGGGAGAATGCTGTGGGAAGAGGGTTGGCACTGCACTTTGGCACACTTTAAGACCCCTTAGAACATATGTGTTTTATGTATCAGACGCTTTAGAAAGATGTGCGCTACAAAATGAAGATATTTTTGAAAAGTCGATTTTTAAAACTTTTGGCTTCCTACCCCAAACGCTCGAGGGAGGGAGAACGCCACTATCTATTATTGCCCCAGTTCGGAAATATCGTAAATCTGGACCTGATGCACAGAGTAGTCTGAGTTGTAGTAGGGAGGTGGTAGTCTCCACGTGACCCATGTTTATGTTAAATGATTTTGTTGTTTCCTCATCGTTTATTGGTCTCATGTCAGATGAAAACAAAGCGGATTTCTGGGGCCGGAAGCTATCACGTGAATTAAAATACATTCACATAATTATGGAAAGCTAAAATATATTATTAGTTTCAGATTTTATTTTGTTTCCACCTTTCTGACAGTCAAGCGTTAATCGCCTTGCAAGACAATGAAGTTATTTTTGTCGGTTTGTTAAAGAAATTTGACTTTTATCAGTCTTTTCTGCTGAGGCCAATTTATTTGAAACGAAGTGTTTAATTCCATACTATTGGCTAGTTTCAACTGTTCTAGCACATATTGTATTACGCCATAATAAAGAACCGAACATGAGATAATACGGTACTGGTACTCCAAGAAAATTTACATCTGAATTTGGACATACGAATGTGTACTGTAATCGGAATTATGCATTTTAGTGTGGTTCACAAAATTCCTATCCTCTAATGTCTTGTTTGTTTTATGACATAAAGTAAGATCTTTTAATGTTTTACATGTACAAACGTACGGGCTTCCTGTGTCATCGTAGCTGCGCAAGCGCTGCGACGCCTGTCACCTGGTGCAACTGCTTAAACGAATCTATTTCTAACAGGTCATGGGAAAATATTCCGAATGGTTGTTTGAAGAGCGTTATTTTGTAGTAAAGTAAATTTCCTTCTACACAAGATGAACTCTGTGCATGACTGTCCAATGAATTTCTTAAATCACAGAGCGTTTGACTCTCATTCAAAGATCAAATCTTTGAGGACGACCATTCAGAATATTTTCGAGCCCTGAAGATCAGACATTTATGTCGTTGTTAAAAATTTTACTCGCACGTTTGTGTGATGTATCTTAAAGTGTAACAAGCGAAAAGACCAACATTATGAGTGAAAGCTTAGCTTCTCTTGCAGCTTATTAATCTTAGAGAGCAATATTATACGTGAAAGCTTTTCTTTTCTTGCAGCAACTCTATGTATAATAATTTAAACCATTACCTTTTCCTATTTGTGTGTCGCGCTACATAACAGTGATGTCGCTATTGGCTAACTCCATCACGTGTCCTATGCTCTGAATATCCACTGTCATCGGTTGGCAAGATCACTAGACATGAACAATCTCGATTTCAATCCTTCAGAAAGTAACATGCGGTGTTTGGTGGAATTCGAATTTATACATTTGTAATACGAAAATATGGAGTATACATGTTGCTGCACATCAGACGTCTTTCCAAAACGTATTTTTTCCCCTGAGTTTCGTTTTCTAAAGGGCCGGGAAATTCTAAGCTGGTGTATAAAACCACAATCATTGAAAGGTTTGATAAGTTTTACAATTCTGAGGAAAAGTATACTGTTACTTAACACAGAAAAAGTGTATTTTCATCTGGGAGAAAGTGTACTTTTAACCGGGAAATCCGGGAAAAATCTGGGAATTTTTTTTCCTCGTTCACATATACACACTGTATTATATTTACAAATTTGGTAATTAAATGAGATTGTCACCTTTTTCTTATGTAGGCATTGTTATATGTAATTTATCATACAGTTTTCATTTATAAAATCCTTGATGACCTTATTTGCCCATGGTAGCAGTGAATACATATTGTTTGATTTTCTTTTCTGGCAAGTCATGTGGTAGGATACAACCTGCGAAACTGCAGTGTTGTCAGTGCATTGGCTAACAGGAGTAAGCTTGCAGTGCGGGTGCGTCCATCTATGTGTCATTTCTTCCAAGCAATATGACAGGTCATCAGTGCCCGAACGCCGCAGAGAAAACACCAGAGTAGGTACATACCGCCAAAGCCTGTATACAGTTGGTTTGTCACATGTTCACAAGTAGTTTGTTGAAGTGAGAGTTCGCCCTCACATATAGGTCGGTATCTCACTAACACCTTGGTCACACTTTGTCATACCCACTTTGAGAATCGTATTACGGAGGTCTATGCTGTGTAATTGAAATCATGTAATATGTTTAAGTATGATAATCATAGAAGCACATGCAAATCACGTCACGGTTTTGATGTATTGTTCTAGTTTTTTAGTTAATGTTTCTTCTGGAGGCATCTTTTTGTGGACCTTTACATAACTTTTACATACAAGCATATTAAAATGACATTCTCGCCACTTATTTAGCACAAAACATATATTACCATACGCAATATACTTCATGAGCATTTTAAAGGCAACAGTTTTAAAGACGGAGAGGACCTCCCACATGCCAGCCTTCTTTACATTACTTCATTTTCAGGGTGGAAGGATATATAAATTTTCATTTTGGTACTTGTAATTCGTGATTCTTTTCTATTTCAGACAATTGGACACATTTTATTCGGTCAATGTTCCACTGAGCAAGACGACTTTCATCAGAGTTCTATCATATGAACATCTGCAACAAGATTCAACAGCATTTAAGGGAAGATTTACACACTACCTTCTTAGAAGGTGGGTCAGAGCTACATGGATCGGGATGCATAATACAGTGGAGAATATGGTTACACTACAATAATAACATATCATAAAAAGACAAAGCAGAAAATAATGCAATGTAGCTTAATCTTGACTTACTCTAAGGCGAATTATGTACATATTTACATGGACAAACATGGTGAAGAATGTCCTTGTGCTTTCCTTCTAGTTGGTCAAAGTCTCATTTTTTTCTCTTTATAAAGTGATATAATTCATATCGTCTCAATATCATCTTCCCTCATGTATATGCTCAAATACTTATTCTTACTTCTTTATGTTGATGCACATCTCCAGTTCTACTAGAATAACATTTTCATATAGTGACAGTATATAATATATGAAGTCACGTAATCTAACAAACAGTGCAAGAGAAGAATGAATCTCATGTAACTCCTTCAATGTTCCTAAGTGATTTTTGTGTAAATTATCACATTTGTTTGGAGGAAACAGAATAGGCATTGCTCTTCTGTGTAGTGAAATATTTTCTACTCTGAGCTGTGAAAAGAATGTTATCAAGTGAGTTGTACCTAAATGTTTTCATGACCTGCTATGTGTATCATTTCTTATGTTACTAGTTTCTTACTCTCTCATTACAATTACTGCTAGTGTATTGTGCATGGTAATGAGTATTCACATGTGCTACACTGTTCCACTTTACATTCATTTTCACACACATTTGCAGATTCATACATAACTGTCTCTCCTGTCAGTGGGGCCTTCATGGGAAAATTTTCAGCAGAGAGGTTATGAAGTGTTACTTCTCATACTCTTTTGGAGTTATAAATGTTGTATAAACACGAACTAGTGCAACATTGCTATAACTTTCTTATGTAGACACGTTCAATCTTTTTCTGAGAACATATGACTTATCACTAAATTGAAATAGACTACTCATTTAATATTAATAAGAATTTATTTAATTAAATGAAAACTGATATGGAACCAAAAATAAGAATTCCAGACAAGTGATCAAAACATGAACAATGGTAAACTTCTATCGGATTCTATTCAATGTGCAATAACAAGGCCAAGTGGATGTAGGAAAACATTAAAAATTGTCAGTTTTATTCTATCTCCAGTTAGTTTAAATTGGAATAAAATAAATCACTTGTAAGTTTATTCAAAAAATTTAGATCAACCGAAATGTCAAGAATTTATAAAAATGTGGAAAAAAGTTGAAGATAAAGATAATGAGAAGATTATTACATTAATTGAAAACAATGATGAAATTATAACACTAGATCATTGGCAAGATAAATTCACTTGTAGTATTCGATGATTTAATTCTTGACAATGAGGAAGTAGGTAGAGTATATTTTACTGTAGGAAGACATAAAGGAATAGATTGTTTCTATCTTGCTCACACATTTTCAACAATACAAAAACAATTAGTAATGGATAACTTAAATTTTTTAAAATGTTTTTAGACAAAATGTTGCAAATTTAAATTATATCTACCACGAAATTTTTTAAAGGTGATTTAAAATGTGATGAATTTAAAGGAATGAGTAGTAAATGTTGGAATTATCAGTTTGAGTTTCTTATAATAGATATGATTAGGAAACCTAATGATGGGAAATACAGATGTCATATACAATATTTTATTAGACCACGCTGATTGTATTTCACAAGTACACATGACTGAATTAAAAGAAGCTCTTGACTGAATGATAAGATATGCAAAATCAGAAAAAGTTCGTCAAAATTGTACTAACTGTATACTGATTGTATACTAAAAGTGGGCCGCATACCTGTGGTTACTATTTGTCTCATTAATGTTGTTTATCCTTAGTAAATATTTTCTAAATATGACCTCCAGGTTGTTAAAAACCCTAAACAAAATAGAATAAAAAATTGAAAGTTGAAAGAGGGATTCACGTTTTGGAAAAAACAGCTGAGAACAGAATGTGTAAAATATAAAAAAAGAAGACCAATTTGTTGTAGGTGCAATCAAGAATGTTAAAGAAGGAATCAAAGGTTTAGGTGATAATGTACTAAAATCTATTCAAGAAAAACAAATGTTACCATTTCATCATGGAGATGTACCAGTATATGTAAGTTCAAAGTATGAATGGTCTGATGATCATCTTGCTTTGCATGACTGTATATTAAGTGAATCAGAAATACAAGATGCATTGAAGAAGTGTGAAGAAGAGATAACAAAAGAAAAAGGTAGCTCAAGCTAAAGGTGAAAGTAGGAAAATAAGTGTAAGTGAAAAATGTTAAAGTATATTAATCATAGTTAAGGTAAGTTTTTGGATTGAAACCACTTGGTATGTTTAAATATGATGGTAAATTACCAGTAACGTTTGAGGGCAATAAATTAACTATTCATGAAAAAATATATGAAGGTACAGATGGAGTAATGAATCAGTTAACTAAAAAAGTCATAACTACAGACACTATGTGTAAAAGTTTTGATTCTGTTTGTTTGTCAAGCTATGCATGAATATTAGTTAATTCAGGAGCATTATATTCTGACAATAATCCAAATGAAATAAGATCACATAAAGGTAAAAAAACATAAAAATTAGATAAAAATTGCAGTAGACTGATCTCCAAAATTAAGAAAACTACTTTCAAGTTCAGATTTTCCAAATGAAAAAGAGATGAAGGCTTCATAAAAGAAATATAGAAAAACCAGAATGAGATTTTCACTCTGCAGCGGAGTGTGCGCTGATATGAAACTTCCTGGCAGATTAAAACTGTGTGCCCGACCAAGACTCGTCCTCGGGTCCCCGAGTCTCGGTCGGGCACACAGTTTTAATCTGCCAGGAAGTTTCATAGAAAAACCAGTTTATCATATTTGGAAGAATGATGTTAGAGATTTAATCGACAGAGTAGCAGCTACACGTGGAGAAGATTAAGATGGATACAAAAATCATTGTGGTGAAAAAGGGGGAATAACACAAATGTTAACAAATGCATTAGTCATATCAATATCGACATTCCAAAAGAAATTCCATATTTGATTAGAATTTTGAATAACTTGCACAAACATTCTGGCAAAGTGTCAATTATGGAAATGGCTTTGATAACATAATAATAAATAAATAAACTGTTGAAATGCACCTACCTTGGCATAGATTTTGTGGTCTGGGGACCAAATTAGATGACGGATTAGCTGGAGGAGATAAAGGAATAAATCCAGTAGATGAAAGTTGCAAAAAACGTGAAATTGCATATGGAGATAATAAAGATTTAGAGAAAAGACACTAAGCAGATAAACAACTTCATTTAGAAACAAAACAAAATTGCATGCTTCTGATGCATCAATGTATGGAAAGAGAAAATCAGGAATAGGTATTGTACTTGATGATAATGGTTGGTGACTACAAAAATGTTAATGCACATATAAAAGTTTTATCAATTTAAGTGAATCCCTTTAGCATTGATTACATGCTGCTACCTAGTGGCGAATGTAAACCAAAATCAAATAAAATTAAACCCAATAACGAATCGTTAAAGAGTATTGATAATTTCGCATCTTACAAACAAAAAGAAAAAGAGATAAAAACTGGTGATAATATACTCATAACATTAGGTATACCTGTTGTGAAATAATTATTGAATAACTAACAAAAAAAGAAGGAAGGGACAAGAGTAAAAAGAACGAAGGACGATTTTTGTTTATTATTAGCAGCATCGCCATATCTAGCAACTATTGATTCACTAACTGGTAGAACAACTGGTAGTGGAAAAGCACTAATGAACAACAAAAAAGTGATAAAGGATTATAAGACTTAAAGGACATTGTTTAGCAGTGCATGAAAAGGCTGGTGCTGGAATTGCAAAAATGATTCATGTATATCTTAACTCATTAAGTAATTCTGACATAGAAAAATTTGTGAAACAATTAAAAATAAAATGCCTTTCTGGTATTTTTGTGATTGGTTAATCATATAATGATCCTACAGAATACTAATCTGGTATAGTTACTTTAGATACAGTTGATCATGGTGGCTCACACTGGATCTGTTGTTATAAGAACAAAATTAAAAAATCTTGTGTTTGATTCATTTGTAGGAATTGTTCCTGCAAAAGTGGTTAAATATCTTGGCTCAAGTGTATTCCTCTAGAATACAAAACAAATATAGAATTTTAATTAAAGAATCTATAGCCATTTGTTACATTTGTCTTAAAATTGTTGTCAGACAATGATAAGCTTAATAAGATTTTGTAAATAGTAAAGGGACATTTTTCGAAACAAAATAAATAAGCAGAGCAATGAAAAAATAATGTCAAAAATCAAAATAAAATCTGAGAATTAGAATCTTAATATCAAAACTAGAAAATATACTAAATGAATTAGGTAACATTGATCCAGAAAAGGATAATGCAATTAAACAGTTTTAGAAAGAAGTATGTAAGCCTTTTAATGTAACTAAAGGATATACTGACTTTAAAAGTTAAAGGTTAGTACATTTAAAAGATCCCATTAGCGGTTATAATGCAGTTACGAAATGTTATGTAAAAAAGGAATATGTTAAAAATGAGAACATAGAAGTATTCTTCATATCTATGTATGCACAACCAATCTTAATGAAAAAATTAATCAACATCATGGTGATAAACCAAATAACACCACAAAAACAATGAAGTAGAAAAAAATGTTACAGATTATTTCTCAGAAACAAATTTAGCACCAGTCTTTTACTAGTTAAGCACATGTAAATGGAGACCTGACACCCACTGATTTTAATATAGAGATAATGCCAATGAACTACAAGTTTTATATTGAAAACGATCAATAATGAATCATTTGAAATGAAAGATTCTATACACACACACACACACACACACACACACACACACACACACACACACACACACACACAGGTCATGCATTTTTCCAACTTTCAATAATGATTCAATGGAAATACATATGGACATGATGATTTGTCTTACTTGGAGACTGATCAGACAACATCAAAAGATAAAACAAATCTATTTGAAGTTTTGGTTCATGAAATTGGTCATGTATTAGGTTTAAAACACAGTGATAGTGAGGAACCAATGACGTATCCATGCTGCAAAGATTCACATCTAGAATTACTGAAGATGATATTTATGCTACTAAGAGTTTGTATAGTAAAAAAACATTTCAAGATATACCAAAAAGAGTTTCAGTTGTTTTATCTGAATCTTTATATCAAGAAGGAAGTGATCACTTAGTATTTGTGAATAGAGTTTTATGTATTTTTTATCAAATGTGGGGGTGGATAGCTGATCATATGATATCAGCTAATAAGTAATTGGTTATCAGTTTTACTGCAAGATTTAAAAAAAATTAATGAACTTTATCCAAGACCAGGTAGTGAAACTGTTTTATTTGTTGACAATATGATATGTATCATAAATTTGTACACATTACACTTAATACTAGGATATCCTAAGCTAATGTCTAGTATGGTAATATTTCAAGATTTTAAAGAAAATGCTGCAGTAAACATTGATACAGGAAAAAAACATTTTTATTCATTACTGAACTTTTCTTTGTAGCGATAGAGGAATGCAATTTTAGATATAAAAGATGAGTTTTTATAACTAAATAATTTCCAGGAGTGCCTATTGTAATATATTCGGTCTTTAAGAACATTAATGGATTGTTACATTTCTGAAGGATAATACGGTCTATAAATATAGTGAATTCACAAGAAAATTAGTTAGAGCTGGTAGAACTGATTTATCTTTTTTGGTACTGATTGCAATAGACAATCAGCATTAGTTGCCAAGATATTAAATACATTAAAATATGCATTTAAAAAACTAGAAAATTTTACTTTCTCCAAGTAAAAATTTTTTCGGTATAAATGGAAGCCATCAAATCTAGATTGTGTAAATATTGTGAAACTGAGAAGTCAATTGGTAATTTTACTTCACAGTATTATGCAAAAAATGGTTATAGGACAATGTACAATCGAATATTATATAAGTGTATACAACAGTAAATAAATTGGTTGTGCATGTGAAAAAAACGTGTGTGTATATTATTATCACTTACAATGAATTACAAGTGAAGAACAATGGATGGTATTGTAGCTGATGAAAAATGATTAACAACTGACTGAAGGTAAAGAATTTGTGTTGATTGCCTAGAAATTAAAAATTTTAATTGTCTTTACCTAAATCCATTTTGTAAAGAGCTACATACAAGTAGATGTAGGGAATGTACTCAAGCATATTCAAAAATAGGAAGTCTGGCTGAGTCTTTTTCAGAATTCGTTAATACAATTTTTTATGTTAAATAAGAGACTAAAATGAGACATTCATGATTACATAAATTTGTGATCATTATAGAATAAATATTACAATGAATTACAACAGGTTAAGTGAAGATGAATTGATTAATCTCATTATATCACGTAATGTACCTGTTCCTACAAGGACTCTCCATAATATGACAGTAGTTGAACTCAAAAGTAGATCTAAGAATCTTGATGTTAAATGTTACAGTAAATTGAGGTAATCAGAATTAATTTTCCATTTTATTCGGAATTATTTAAATAGACGAAAACAAGACCAAAACATGTACCTGATATAATTTATTTTTACAGGTTTCACAATGAATTCTTGGAAAAAAACTTGACCACAGAGACATGGAAATAATGACACTAGACCAAACATATTCATTCATCAATAAATTATTAGAGCAATACAAAGAGAACATACTGCCAAAAACTATTTATTTGAGATTACAGAAATGAAATGGAAATGTAATTAAAAATTTCAAGCTGGGTCTGCTGACTATAAAATTTTCTTTAACGATACCAATATTAAAAAACTTGATACCAATATTGAGCAAACAGATTATAAAACGAAAGTATTTAATTCTATGGCAGAAGTTGATAAGCAAACAAGGAATTTTAGAATAGAAGAAAAGTTAAACAAAAAGAGTTAACCAGGCCGTTATGCAACCAATCAGGTGAATACAACAAAGAAGGATTTACTTTAAATGACATTAGAAATGTTGAGCAACTATTTGATGTTCAAATAAATGTTACATGCAGTGTGAATTTTAATTCAGTTGACTATCGTATTTCTGAGAAAGCAAAAAAGAAATGGAAATATTTTGATTTAATTAAGAATATATCAGCATTCTTAGGATCATCATATGTCTTTGATAAATGTAACAAAATATATAATAATAATGATAATAATAATAATAATAATAGATTTATTTCAGCCAAACTGGCCATTTAGTGCCCGAAGTACAGGAATTTATTCTCTCTCACTATTATTATTCTTAGTCAGTACAGAATTTCGCTTGTGATTCTGTTCTCATCCTACAGATTAACACATGGTATCTCTTACACTGACCACCACTCCTTGCACATATAAAGCTCATGCTCAGCTCGTGAAAACTCTGGGTGTTGCACAGTTTGTAGTGAAATCCATGCATGGAGAGTCTTGTCAATGTGTGGCAGAGTTCGTATCCTCCTTGTGTCCACTCATAGTTTGTCATGGCGTCTGTAACACAGATATCCTTCCATATCTTGCGTTTCTTCTCATGTAGTTTAACCAATAAGTCTTGGTAGGCTGTCGTCACTGGGAATAAGTGCGTTATTCACAACTCTTCTATAAACAAGGGCTCTCTGGCCAATTTATACACAAGCCACGAGAGTATGTATTTGGAGAGATATAGCACCCTTTTTAAGTAAGTAGCCTTCAGCTTCTCTATTTTCTCAAGATCCGTCTTCTTCAGATGAATCCATATGCTTTCAAATCCGTAAAGTGCAACAAGTTCAACTTTGAGTTCAAATAGTTGTAAGGCTGTTTCCAGTGAGAGTTTGACTATCGACTTGATATCATTTAAGGATCTTGCTGCGGCGCTTGCTCAGTAGTTTATGTGGCGTGTGAATGCTGTTCCCTGTCACTGAAGCGTAACTCCTAGGTATGTAAAACTGGTGACTGACTTTAGTGGCGTCTCTCCAATGTAGAAAGTGCTAGGTTTTCCTCCTCATGGAGACTGTCTTCTTTTCATTCAACGATAGGTCGTTTTCCATGCCCAGTACTCTAACTGGTTAAAGGTTTTCTGCAGATCATCCTCAGAAACTGAGGTTAACGCCATGTCATCTGCATATATGAGTAGATTTACATTGTCGTGTTTTCTTGTCTCATTGATGTAGGCTGTAGTTAAGATGAAGAGTAAGGGTCTCAGTGGGCCACCTTGCAACACTCCAACTGTTTGCTGTATCAGGCTGGACTAATCTATACCATCATGTAATTCCACCCAATTATTAGTGAGAAGATCTCTAATGATTGGCAACAGGTAATGTCTTGGACCTAAGGCGGTTACCAGTTTCTTCATTAGAATGGATCTATTGATGTGTCGAATGCCTTGGTGTAGTCTATCAAAATTGCATGAAGCTTTTTACCCCTCGGTTCGCTAAGGACATTTCTATATCGGTTTGGAGACAGTCTACAGCTTGTGTCATTGATCTCCCACGTCTGAAACCAAACTTTGAATCAGGGAGTTTCTCATCGATGATATCTCGAAGACGCTTGCACAGTAGGGTTGTAAAGATCTTGAATAGCGTTTTTCTCTAGTGAAATGCCCCTGTATGAATCTGGGTCAGCTGTGTTACCTTTTCTCTTGTACAGCATTATCACCCTTGAAGGTTGCCAGTTATCTGGTACAATTCCTTGTTTCAGGCACTCATTGAGGAGCGCTGTGAGTGGAATCACTAGTACAGGGAGTGTAGTTTTCAGGTGCTCATTATAGATGTTGTCTGGGCCACATGCTTTATTGTTCTTCATGCTCATAATTGTATGGATTATTTCTCCTTCTGTGAAAAATTCAATCTCCTGAGTAGGGACTGGAGTCGCTGTGGGGCTTCTTGCCGGCGGTCGTGTGTCGTTAGCCTGAAGGACTGAGCTTAAATGTCTTTCCCACACTTCCATCGGGATGTTCCCTGGGAATTTTGGTTGCTGTAGCTGAAGAGCCTTGTACAGTCTCTGTCTCGCTGATTCCATGACAGGTTTTTCCTCTTCCACACAGAATACCCTTTGAACTTCATTAATCTTGATTCTATACTCTCTCCTCATCTTACCATAGCGGTCCAAGTCATCTCGTGATTGAGTTCGTCTGGCTGTATTCATGGCATTGATGGCTTTCTGTCTGACTTCGTAACATTCCCTGTTGAACCACAGTTTAGCTTTCCATTTTGCGATGTCTACTGTGTGAGTTGTCTTTAGGATGAGTCCTTCTATCCATGACGATGCTTCATTGAGGTTCTCTCCTTGTAGAAATGTTGTTATTGTATTGGTGTCAACACTGCCCAGTGCTGATATGTCTGCCTTCCTTCTTAGCTTGACTCTTTTTTACTATGTTCTCTAGTTGTAGCGATGTTTCCACTGGTAGGTGTTTCCCTTCCACTTCCAGGATGATGTGTTATTCTAATGGTTTAAGTTTGGAGTTGACAAATACAAGGTCAATAGTGCTTGCACCGTTATGAGAGAAACAAGTGTGGGTTGCTTTGTGGTGTCCACACAGCAATTCAGATCTCCTGCCAATATGACTGGGTCGTCCTGAGTTGTAGTATCCAAGCACAAACTGATTTCCTCTATAATATTTACTGCTATGAGTTCAGGCTGAAAGTATACACATATAAGAACACAAATGGCGGTCCTAACTAGTAGACAGTGTCTTGATTTGTAGGAGACTGAGAAGGACGAGAAAAGTTTCGTGATGAGACATGTGATGCCACCCTTAGGTCTGCCCTTTGAGCCTTGTTCCGCCGTAACATTGATCACGTATTGCGTGTTTACTTTGTAACAGTCTTTTGTAAGCAACGTTTCCGTCACGAACACTATATCATGAAGTCTAAAGAAATTATCTTGCACTTGTGCTACGGCCTTCGATATTCCAGTTTAATGTTTTTAATCTGAGTTTTTTGTGAATGGTGTTACAACCTGGCGGCTTCAGGACTCTTACTCCAAAAAAGATGCTGTCTCACCAGCATTCCTGTTGGCCACAGTTCTGGCTGTATGACTTGTTCACAGCTGCCAAAAGGCACCCCCATTTTGAAGGCCCTTAGGCGGCCCTTTGTTTCGAGCTAATCGCATTCGGCTACTCCTGATATTGCCAGTGCATTGAGTTGTCTTGATGGAGTTGGCCCACATAAAACAGGCGGTTCGCTCTCCTGCTCGAATCCCCGATCCTGTTGGGTGCATCGCCCCTAACAAGAAGTGACGTTCATTGTTTCCTCTCCCCTCTTGATGTCGTTCCCTGCGTCTTCTCCACTCTACTGAAATGTAGCCTCCATTTTCTTCGTCTTTTTCTTCGTCACCCTCCGCTGGTGGCAGCGTGGCATTACAATTTAAACTTCTCTCTCTATGACTGGCCACTTCCGCTGGTGAGGGCGTGGCAGTCCTCGTTGTATTCCTCTCTCTACGACTGGCCATAGACTGTCGTGGTGTTTCCAGTCTGGTGGCATTCCGATCCTTCAGGTGCTAAATTCCTCTACAATCATCTCTTTTATATTGGCTGTAAAGGAGTGCATCAGAATTTGTATGTGACGGGAGACTCTGTCCGATATTCTTCCTTCTAGCCATTCGATTGTAAGTTGTTTCTGGGCTTCGCCAATAGATGCCATTAGCAGCTGAGAGGCGCTGTGTAGTGTTAGCATCTGATGGTCTCTCTTTCTTCGCTATGCGCTCTCAATCCGTGACTGCTTTGACTGTGGTTTGTGCTGACAGATGGCGTTGTGCTGTTGTCTTCCATCGACATAGGCTGTGTTACTTCATGGTTTAGACATATAGATGGCACCACTTGTTTTGCTGTATTGCCGTTGTTTGCTTCCTGATTGATCTCTTTGAAACTGCTTAGTCTCTCCAGTAATTTTCGTGTTTGCATCGCTTATCTCTTCAGAGTTGAGTTTCAATATTGCAAAACACTTTCTGAATTTTCTCACTGCGTCCTGAATCTCCCCCTTTACTTGCTTTTGAGGTAACCACCCACTTATGCGATGTTTGATAAGGTTTTCAGAGCATTCTCCACTCGTGTTTCCACATCGTCCGCCATCTTGAAAACAAGAACGAGCATAAATGAAAGGTAGAATGAAAAATATGTATATTATGCAATGACACTGATGCAGTACTGTAGAAAATAAGATAGGCTGTGAAAAAAGGAAATAGATCCTGTTATAATGAAGGATGCTTAAACTGTCACCAAAAAGGTTATGATATAACTTATATATGTGCAGAATGTAAAAGGATTTGTTTGAGATGTATCAGTGCAGCAGCAATGCAGTAGCGAGTCGCATATTTAGCTTTCATATTTGTTTTGTAATTTGATTCTTAATTTCTTTCCCGGTGTTTGTGCGCTTGCATATTTAATTACATAAAGTCCTTGTGTATTCTCGTATTTGAGAGGAGTAATATTGCTTATTGATAGCTGTAGAGTATAAATTCGCGGAGTCGTTAGTCAGTTGTTTCTTTTGGACAGCCAGTGAGGTTTTGCCACAGCGCAGTGAGCCTTGAGCAGTCGCTGTTGAGGTATCAGTGAAGCAGCAGTGCAGTAGCGAGTCGCATATTTAGCTTTCACATTTGTTTAGTAGTTTGATTCTTAATTTCTTTCTGAGTGTTTGTGTGCTTGCATATTTAATCACATAAAATCCTTGTGTATTCTCGTATTTGAGAGGAGTAACATTGCTTATTGATAGCCGTAGAGTATAAGTTCGTGGAGTCATTAGATATTAGCAGTAGGATGGATAGGGTGTGTGTGTGCTGTGCGCGGGTGCAGGATGAACTGGCCGCGGTTCGCGAGCAGCTGAGCATGCTGTTGGCCACGGTCAGCCGCCTTCAGGCTGCTACCTCGAGGTGCAGCGACGGCGGAGGGTCTAGCGCGTCGCTTGAGACACCCCAGGTGTCGCTTGCTGCATCCGCTGACTCAGCCGCTGAAGCACCTTCTTTGTACCCGGCGCGTTGCGGCCGCCCTCACCTCGGGGTGAGTGGCGGACTGCAACGAGTTTGCGTCGCTCGAGGCAGAGGGTCAATGTGGAGGCTGTCCGGCTGGCCTCGCCCGTTCGTCCTGTGGCCGCTCCTTCAGCAGGGCCCGAGCAGGCACATGGGGGCAAAGGTTTCCTGGTTATTGGGAGCTCCAATGTTAGGCGGGTCATGGAGCCCATTAGGGAAATAGCATACAGGGCTGGAAACAATTCCAACATGCACTCGGTTTGTCTGCTTCGGGGCCTCATCCAAGATGTGGAGGCGGGCTTGCCTGCGGCTATCGAGCGTACGGAGTGCAGTCGACCGCTGGCCTCGCACACGGAGTGCAAGCAGAGCTCTCTATTTGCAGCATCGTTCCCAGAGTGGATCAGGTTCCTTTGTTTTAGAGCCGAGTGGAGGTCTCAACCAGAGGCTTCGTCGACTCTGTGACGGACTTGGCTGCAGATTTCTAGACTTGCGCTATTGGGTGGGGAATTGTAGGATGCCCCTAGATACGTCAGGGGTGCACTACACAAAGGAAGCGGCTACTCGGGTAGCAGAGTACTTATGGTGTGCAGATGGGGGTTTTTTAGGCTAGGCAGTAGTGGGAGGTGTCCTTATGAACACTCACCAGTCGACATGCAGGCAGGGAAATCAGGATGCGGTCAGTATAAAGATACTTCAGCTATCAAGATATTAGCAGTAAATTTTCAGAGTGTTCGGAATAAAGTTCCTGAATTTACTGCCCTCCAGGGAGCATGTGGCGCGCAAATTATTCTCGGTACTGAGACCTGGCTGAACCCGGAGATAGGAAGTTCTGAAATATTTAGTGAGGGTTGGAACGTGTATCGGAAAGACAGATTAGACACCGTAGGAGATGGTGTCTTCATTGCAGTTGACAAAAATATTGTGTCTACTGAGGTCGAAGTAGAGTGTGATTGTGAAGTTATCTGGACACTTTTAACAGGGCTAGGGGAAATAAAGTTAATTGTTGGGTGTTATTACTGGCCACCAGGTTCCACCGTGACAGTTCTAGAATCATTCAAAGCGAGTCTACATTCTGTATCGCAGAAGTACCCGGATCATTCTATATTAGTCGGAAGCGACTTCAACCTACCTAGTATAGACTGGGTTGTCTACGGATTCATTACAGGTGGTACAGACAAGCCGTTGTGTGAATTACTTTTGAACACATTATCCATAAACTCTATTGAGCAGCTAAATCGACAGCCAAGGCGTAATGGAAATATTTTAGATCTGGTAGCCACAAACAGACCAGACCTCATCGACGGTGTCAGTGTTGAGACAGGGATTAGTGATCATGATGTTGTCATTGCGACTATGGTTACGAAAGTTAAAATGTCGGTCAAGAAGGCTAGGAGAGTATTCTTACTAGAAAGAGCAGATAAGCAGTTGTTAGCATCCCACTTAGTAAATGAATCGACTTCATTTACTTCCGGTACGATGGACGTGGAAGAATTATGTGCAAATTTTAAACACATTGTAAATCACGCATTGGACAAGTATGTGCCGAAAAAGTGGGTTACGGACGGAAAAGACCCACTGTGGTTTAACAGCGCAATTCGGAGAATGCTCGGGAAGCAAAGACATTCGCACTCGCAGTACAAGAAAGATCGGGAGAATGAGGACAGGCAAAAGTTAGTAGAGATTCGTGCTGCTGTAAATAGAGCTATGCGCGAAGCATTCAACCACTACCACCATCATACCTTAGCAAAAGATCTTGCTGAAAACACAAGGAAATTCTGGTCTTACGTAAAATCGGTAAGCGGGTCGAAGGCTTCCATCCAACCACTCACTGACCAGTCTGGCCTGGCAATGGAAGACAGCAAAATGAAAGCTGAAATTTTAAATTTAGCATTTGAGAAATGATAGACATCTCTGGGGTTGTGAAGCAGCTGAATGGGTTGAAAATAAATAAATCGCCAGGTCCTGGTGGGATTCCAATTCGGTTTTACAGAGAGTACTCTACTGCATTGGCTCCTTACTTAGCTTGCATTTATCGCGAATCTTTTGCCCAATGTAAAGTCCCAAGCGACTAGAAAAATGCGCAGTTGACGCCTGTATATAAGAAGGATAGAAGGACGGATCCTCAAAATTACAGACCAATATTCTTAACATCGGTCTGTTGCAGGATTCTCGAACATATTCTCAGTTCGAATACAATGAACTTCCTTGAGACAGGGAAGTTGCTGTCCATGCATCAGCACGGCTTTAGAAAGAATCGCTCCTGCGAAACGCAACTCGACCTTTTTTCACATGATACGTTGCGAACTATAGATGAAGGGTATCAGACGAATGCCATATTCCTTGACTTCTAGAAAGCGTTTGACTCGACGCCCCACTGCAGACTCCTAACTAAGGTACGAGCATATGGGATTGGTTCCCAAGTATGTGAGTGGCTCGAAGACTTCTTAAGTAATAGAACCCAGTACGTTGTCCTCGATGGTGAGTGTTCATCGGAGGTGAGGGTATCATCTGGAGAGCCCCAGGGAAGTGTGGCAGGTCCGCTGTTGTTTTCTACCTAGATCTTTTGGATAGTGTGGATAGCAATGTGCGGCTGTTTGCTGATGATGCTGTGGTGTTCGGGAAGGTGTCGTCGTTGAGTGACTGTAGGAGGATACAAGATGACTTGGACAGGATTTATGATTGGTGTAAAGAATGGCAGCTAACTCTAAATATAGATAAATGTAAATTAATGCAGATGAATAGGAAAACGAATCCTGTAATGTTTGAATACTCCATTAGTAGTGTAGCGCTTGAAACAGTCATGTCGATTAAATATTTGGGCGTAACATTGCAGAGCGACATGAAGTGGGACAAGCATGTAATGGCAGTTGTGGGGAAGGCGGATAGTTGTCTTCGGTTCATTGGTAGAATTTTGGGAGGCTGTGGTTCATATGTAAATGAGACTGGCTATAAAACACTAATACGACCTATTCTTGAGTACTGCTCGAGCGTTTGGGATCCCTATCAGGTCGGATTGAGAGAGTACATAGAAGCAATTCAGAGGGGGGCTGCTGGATTTGTTACTGGTAGGTTTGATCATCACGCAAGTGTTACGGAAATGCTTCAGGAACTCAGGTGAGAGTCTCTAGAGGAAAGGAGGCGTTATTTTCGTGAATCGATACTGAGGAAATTTAGAGAACCAGCATTTGAGGCTGACTGCAGTACAATTTTACTGCCGCCAACTTACATTTCGTGGAAAGACCACAAAGATAAGATAAGAGAGATTAGGGTTCGTACAGAGGCATATAGACAGTCATTTTTCCCTCGTTCACAGGGAGAGACGATGCTACTTGTGGTACGAGGTACCCTACGCCACGCACCGTATGGTGGATTGCGGAGAATGTATGTAGATGTAGATGTAGATGTAATGAACAAGTATGTGGATTTGAGAAATGTAGAAACTCTAATTTAAAAGTAGAAATTAAGAGTCATAAACTGTACATACAATAGAAAAAAATCTAGTCAAAGATTGTCAAAAATGTAGTGTAAGTGATTGTTATGTTATTGGCGAATTAAAAAATTATTATATTTTTGAATATTCGAAGTGCAATAATATAGCTACAGGAAAACAGTTTAGTGTTGTAGAAAATAATAATGTAGCTACAGGAAAACAATCTAAGTGTTGTAGACAAGCATTTCCAAAGAGAATTTCTTGTACTTATACTGAAAAACGCATGTGGTTTGATTATGATGCTCGACAAGAAACAGGAATATATATTCAAAAATCTCATCATAGCTCACAATTTTAACGGTGATACTGATTATAAGTTTAAAACGAATGAGTCGTGTTTGTGGATGGTATCTAATGAACATAATGCTAATTATGTTAAGAGATATGATTCACAAGTTATTTTGAAGGATTGTGCTGAAAATTCAATAAATGTATATACTATCTACACAAGAACTAAATTAATGTCATTGCAGATAAAACAGTTAGGTTTAAAAACTATAGATACAAGTAATTTTGTACAAGGATCAGTTAGTAGTTTTCAAAAACATTTGATTTTTAAGAGCTAAGGAAAGGATATTTCCCAGATTTGTTAAATACAAAGTAAAATGAAAATTACATGGGCCAATTCCTGATAGCAAGTATTGTTGTGCTTATACTATGAAACCGAAAGATAAAGAAATATTTCTCAAATGGTATTGTTGAAAAGTTAAAGAAAATAATGTATTCAATGTTAAGAGACAAATTAGTGAGTATTTTAATTCTGATGTAGATTTTGTTTAGAACTAAAAAACAACTCCTATGAATATCTAATATAGATCTATACCGTTATTTAACAATTGCTAGAGTGAGTATGATTATATATAGACCTAAATATTTCTCTAATAGAAGAACTGCTGTATTGGATAAAGAATGTGAGGTATATTGTAGTGATGAACCTATAGATGGGTTAATAGTTTAAATAATAATATTATACATGCTCTTAATGGTTGTGAAGTAAATATAGCTGACGCTAAAGTAGATGGCTTTGATAAAGAAATCAATATCGTTTATCAATACTGTGGCTATTTTTGGAATGATTGTAAAGAATGTTTAAAATTAAAACAACTAAAAATCGTTGATTTATATGAATGGATGATTTATGTCAAAAGGCACTAACAAAAGGTAGGGAAATACGAAGTTTAGCAGTTTATAAAAAACTTAAGGGGCCATTGAATGTCCTATGCCACCAATGTTGAATTATCGAATTTTGTGACCCATTTTCTTGGAAACTTTTTAAGACACCAACTTACAATTTTCCATAATTATTGAATGCACCTTTCTAGATACACTGGACTATAAGTATTACTAAAATTGTATTGTGGGGCAGGTTATGTTTTTTTCAAACACTCAATTTTTTGACGGAATTTTGTAAATAAATCAACATAATAACAAAACAACTTAAGATATTTTAATTATTCTAGTTCCATACGTGTTGAATGGTGTGAAAATTTCGTGTTCTACCATCAGTACGTTTTTAGAAAACGGATCATGTATTGCAAAAAAAGTAGTTCAGACATATTGAGATAAAAACTCTTTGTATTACAAATTGTAGATCTACATCTACATCCATACTCCGCAAGCCACCTGACAGTGTGTGGCGGAGGGTACCTTGAGTACCTCTATCGGTTCTCCCTTCTATTCCAGTCTTGTATTGTTCGTGGAAAGAAGGATTGTCGGTATGCCTCTGTGTGGGCTCTAATCTCTCTGACTTTATCCTCATGCTCTCTTCGCGAGATATCCGTAGGAGGGAGCGATATACTGCTTGACTCCTCGGTGAGGGTATGTTCTTGAAGCTTCAACAAAAGCCCGTACCGAGCTACTGAGCGTCTCCCTTGCAGAGTCTTCCACTGGAGTTTATCTGTCATCTCCATAATGCTTTCACGATTACTAAATGATCCTGTAACGAAGTGCGCTGCTCTTAGTTGGATTTTCTCTATCTCTTCTATCAACACTTTCTGGTACAGATCCCACACTGCTGAGCAGTATTCAAGAAGTGGGCAAACAAGCGTACTGTAACCCACTTCCTTTGCTTTCGGATTACATTTCTTTAGGATTCTTCCAATGAATCTCAGTCTGGCATCTGCTTTACCGACGATCAACTTTATGTGATCATTCCATTTTAAATCACTCCTAATGCGTACTCCCAGATAATTTATGGAATTAACTGCTTCCAGTTGCTGACCTGCTATATTGTAGCTAAATGATAAGGGATCTTTCTTTTTATGTATTCGCAGCACATTACAATTGTCTACATTGAGATTCAATTGCCATTCCCTGCACCATGTGTCAATTCGCTGCAGATCCTCCTGCGTCTCAGTACAATTTTCCGTTGTTAAAACGTCTCGATATACCACAGCATCATCCACAAATAGTCTCAGTGAACTTCCGATGTCATCCATCAGGTCATTTATGTATATTGTGAATAGCAACGGTCCTACGACACTCCCCTGTGGCATACCTGAAATCTCTCTTACTTCGGAAGACTTCTGTCCATTGAGAATGACATGCGGCGTTCTGTTATCTAGGAACTCTTCAATCCAATCACACAATTGATCTGATAGTCAATATGCTCTTACTTTGTTCATTAAACGACTGTGGGGAACTGTATCGAACTCCTTGCAGAAGTAAAGAAACACGGCATCTACCTGTGAACCCGTGTCTATGGCCCTCTGAGTCTCGTGGACGAATAGCGCGAGCTGGGTTTCACACGATCGTCTTTTTCGAAACCCATGCTGATTCCTACAGAGTAGATTTCTAGTTTCCAGAAAAGTCATTATACTCGAACATAATACGTGTTCCCAAATTCTGCAACTGATCGACGCTAGAGATATAGGTCTATAGTTCTGCACATCTGTTCGACGTCCCTTCTTGAAAACGGGGACGACCTGTGCCCTTTTCCAATCCTTTGGAACGCTACGCTCTTCTAGAGACCTACGGTACACCGCTGGAAGAAAGGCGGCAAGGTCCTTTGCGTACTCTGTGTAAAATCGAACTGGTATCCCATCAGGTCCAGCGGCCTTTCCTCTTTTGAGCGATTTTAATTATTTCTCTATCTCTCTGTCGTCTATTTCGATATCTACCATTTTGTCATCTGTGCGACAATCTAGAGAAGGAACTACAGTGCAGTCTTCCTCTGTGAAACAGCTTTGGAAAAAGTCATTTAGTATTTTGGCCTTTAGCCTGTCATCCTCTGTTTCAGTACCATTTTGGTCACAGAGTGTCTGGACATTTTGTTTTGATCCACCTACCGCTCTGACATTTCTTAGGATTTTCTGCCAAGTCAGTACATAGAACTTTACTTTCGAATTCATTGAACGCCTCTCGCATGGCCCTCCTCATATTACATTTTGCTTTGCGTAACTTTTGTTTGTCTGCAAGGCGTTGGCTATATTTATGTTTGCTGTGAAGTTCCCTTTGCTTACGCAGCTTTCTAACGCAGTTGTTGTACCACGGTGGCTCTTTTCCATCTCTTACCATCTTGCTTGGCACATACTCATCTAATGCATATTGTACGATGGTTTTGAACTTTGTCTACTGATCCTCAACACTATCTGTACTTGAAACAAAACTTTTCTGTTGAGCCGTCAGGTACTCTGAAATCTGCTTTTTGTCACTTTTGCTAAACAGAAAAAACAGAAAAAACGGCTGAAATCATCGATGCAGTAACCACTTTATGATCGCTGATTCCCTGTTCTGCGTTAACTGTTTCAAATAGTTTGGGTCTGTTTGTCACCAGAACGTGTAATATGTTATTGCCAGGAGTTGGTTATCTGTTTAACTGCTCAATTCAGATAAAGCACTTTAAAAAATTTCACTGGATTCTTTGTCCCTGCCACCCGTTATGAACGTTTGAGTCTCCCAGTCTATATCTGGCAAATTAAAATCTCCACACAGAACTATAACATGGTGGGGATATCTACTCGAAATATTTTCCAAATTATCCTTGATGAGGTGCTCAGCCACAACAGCTGCTGAGCTAGGGGCCCTATAGAGACATCCAATTACCATGTCTGAGCCTGTTTTAACCGTGACCTTCACCTAAATTATTTCACATTTCGTATCTCTTGTACAGACATACAGTTCTGCATCATTTATGCACTAGAATTGCACAACAGCCCAGTGCTTGCCTCCTCCTTTCCTTTCTGGCTTCTTTTGTCATTTGCTGAGCAGCTAACTCTGCTTCACATACACGAAGCATTCCAGTTCCCACAGTCCTTTAGCTGTGTTCTGTCCAAATCATACCCCTAACGTCTCCAGAACATTAAGTCTTTCATAGTTCCCACCATTAAAAGTTATTACAGCATCAGACACCGCTAACTTTAGCGTCATAAGGCCAACAAATACATTTTAAGCACAAGGCACCACACAACATTATTGAAGGACTCATCCGCATTCTGGATCTTCCCATGCAAACACTTCTTTAGTAGATCAGGATTTGTCAGATCTCTGTTCATAGGTTTGATTGCCTCCATTACTGCCAAAGAAAGAGAATGGGTGCCAGATAATTCAAGTTGCCTATATCTACACCAAGTGTTTGGTAGAGGTGGTAAAGGTGGACTCAAAGCATGACAAGGCTTTTCATCAGTTGATATTCGATGAAAGAAAGTACTCCACACAGTTCTTTTCATCTTCTCTAAATTGTCATGGTGATCTCTAATGGCCTTCCCACAATATTCCTGTAATTCATCAATTACTTTGTTTGTTAGTCTCCCTGCACATTTTTTCTCTTGCCATCAGACAGTATCAGAAACAAAGGATTTGTTTATTCGTAATGCCAACTTCTGAGACATATCAGTGGGCACAAAACAAAGCAATTCACAGCCTTCTAGACTGTGTATTTCTCAAGATATGACTCCTCAACTGTGGCAGTATATGCGTATCCTTGAAATTTGACAGTCACATGCCAACATTCAAAATATTATGTGAAAGTCTCACAATTGTCTGATTTTAATGTATAATATACCAAAATGTTCAGAAAAGTCAAAAGTACAACATGGAATAAAAAAGAGAAAATGTCAAATTTCAACGAATTTTACAAATTAAAACAGTTACCTGAAGTTGTCAGACCACTAAATCCAAAACATGCTTTTTATGGCGAGAAATAAGAGCTAAAGCAGATGGTGTTAACACAAAAATTGATATAAATTTATATGTGTAGTCTCTATCTAACTGTACAGTATTATGATTATTATCCTGAAGGTCAGCCAACAAAAATACATAAGTCAAGATGTTATTCCAAAAACTGATATAGGCTTATAAAATGTAAAGTAGTGGCACCTATAGAACTGTGTCATCCAATTTTATCAGTCCAAATAACGATTGATAAAAATGCAAAACTGTTGTTTCCTTTATATGTAGATTGTGCAGAAGGGAAAATAAATAAATGTAATCACAACAATAATAAAAAAAATATTATTGGAACTTGGTAAGTAAAACTATAGAAAATGATATAAAATTTTAGGTAGATATAAAGTGCGGAATTTTTGAAATGAAAGCAACATATTTCTTAAAAAAATTATATAAGAATCTTTATTAAAATAAAATTAGGAACAAGCCCTCATGAGTGAAACCAATGGGTAGCACATCAAATAACATATCAAAGAAGTGAAAGAAACATTGGATATTGACTTAAATCCAAGAAAAAAGCTATTGGTAGCATATGTCTATATTCATTATGAAGAAAATTTGGTCAGCGACAAAATATGAGTGAAACTGAGTATGTGGCAGATTTACAACAATCTTATGAGGTACTATTGGATGATCGATTAGATAATATAGATATAAAGTTTAAAAATGAGCATATGGTGCAGATTAAGTACAATTTCAAGGATTATTATAGGGAAGGTAACACAGCTACAAATATCTTTACACTAGCATTCACTACAGCAAATGCAAGTAATAGGTTGCATGATTTGTTAGATAAACAAGTTGAAGCTGTTATACATTTTGATATAGACAGAGTAGTATACATTGAACTAGTAAGGACACTGTACAATAAGGATGTATGTTAGGTGAATGGACAAATGAATTAGGAGATAGTAAATGGATTAAAAATTGGGCTTCAGCTGATCCTAAGGTTATTTTGAGAAAAACGATAAAACCATTGTAATGACTGGAAAAGGTTTCCTTTTAAATATAAGAATATCCAAAAGTTGAATGGTGAATCTATGATAAGAGTAACTGAGGATGAGGTGAAAGAGAATATTCAATTAGAGTTCAACCAAATAACTGGAAATGTAAATACCAAAAATTTAATCAACAAGAAAGATAAGTACAACTTCTTATTTCAGTATAATAAAAGTTCTAGAAAATTGTGGTACAGTACCATATGGATTTTAAATTTTATTAATAAATTTTTATTCTGTATAAATGTAAGCCTTACTGAAGATCAACAATGATAGCAATACTAATTTGTTTAAACAAATTAGTGAGCAATAAGATAATTTTTTGTTACGTTACCAGTGACACATATTTGAATACTAGAGATGGAGATAAAATATGCTTAGAATTGAATACTGAACTTAATATTATTTTGCCAGGCAGACATTTGAAATTAATTAGTAGTTGGGATTTCAATTTTTTGAAGGAGGTAATATCGATATGAGGTATAAAGGACTGAAGAAACATAAAAATAGTGACAATGAATTTCATGACAAAGAGTTTTTCCTCTGATTTTCTCACAGTAATCTCATGGGGGATGACCATCCCTCCACTGAATTTGATACACCAGGATTTGAAACATTAACTGTAACAAATTATCATTAAACTAAGGACATGAATTACTATCAAAATTATTAGTTAGTATTTTATTTTATTTTATTTTAATATACATTATAAATAAAAATAAGATTACTTTATGTGTTTAACTGTCAAAATTTATAATTTTTTAGTGTTGGAGGGACCCCAACAGTAGATCTGATACACTAAAATTATTTTTTAATTTAATTGTAATGCATTCATAAGACCTATTATTTTCAATTAAAATTATATTTTATTAATTTCTTAGTGCACTCAAAATTGGCCCAGATTCTTGTATATAGTAGTAAGTGGGTATGTTGAATTCATAAGAACGTTTTCAATGTATAACCTTTTCTTAAAAACTAATTAAATTAATTATATTCTATTATTCTAATTAATTGTATTGTATCATATTTATAAAGATTATCTAGTTTGTCTACATATCTTAAATGCTCCAATACAAACTTTTTTGTGAGTGTGGTGTCACTGTCAAACACTCCGTCCTCTGCAAGGTCGTTCAACTTCTTCAGGTCTGTGTCAACAAGTTTTTATTGTAGTTTCATAAACAAAATCTCTTCATATGGTTTTTGCACTTTGTCGGTGAGTTTATTACAAACTGACTGCAGTTCTGAAACATCTGTCTGAATAGCAGATATGGTCTGAGACAACTCATCATGTGCTGTTTGCAAAGCTTTTTTGCTTTCTGTTCAGCTCATCTAACCTACTCAGAGTTTTCTTTTATTCTCCAAGCAATTGTGAAAATTTCATACCAAAATGTTTCAACATATTTTTTGATCTTTGATCAAATTCGTCCAAAATATTTGTAAATTATTGATCAAGTTTCTGGTCGAAATAATTCGATATTTTTGTAAACAAAAAAACTGTGATCTCGTTCATGTCGTTTGGCTTAGATGAAGGAGTGTTACCTTACATTTATGATGACCTCTGCCTGTAAACATTTTTTGTTCTCATGACATCGGATTTCCAAAGATTTCAGATTCAGCTACAATGCCTCTTCCAAAGCTGTTGGGTGCAAAAATTTATTAATGGGCACTTCGTCTGTTGTCTGCACTGAAATATTTCCTAATAACGTTTACATCTGAAGTTATTATCAAACCAAGCTATTGCTCACATAGCTGCATTGCATTACTTATTTCAGTTTGCTCATCCACACTGATTATTTGCTGTTCTTGATTACATATCATATTTCCATTTAATTCGTTCCTTTCTTTCGGTTCCTTTTTGTTGAATGTATGTATTTCACTTAGGTTAACTATTGTTTGTATTACTGCAAGTTGTATTCAGTTTTCATCGAAATTTGTTGTATGCTAATTGCACTGATAAGATCAGCAAGCATGCATCAGCTGATGCTTCCCTGACGGCTATTAATAGCCGTCCACCAAAACGAATCTTGTTTTGTTGCGAGTAACCTGGATTTGGCGATCGGATAGGCTCTTTCGTCTCGCCGAGCTGTGTTTTCTATGTACTAGAAGTCATTTTGTAGTGTTGGGTAGATAAATAAAACAATTAATATTTTTTTCATAAATACTAGTATATTTTTCCTTTAAAAGCGGAGTTTTTGTTACAGAGCATTAATATGACTGGTTAATTCAACATGTTCGAGCAACAACTTGTGTAAACAAAAGAGCCAGTTCAAAAAAAAAAAAAAAAAAAAAACTGAATGCATTTCAATCTTCGACTTTCGTTTATGACTTCAGAGATATTATATTTTCTTATTTGCTATGACTACATATAATTTATTATAAGCAGTGCCAAATAAAATGTTAGTGTTAAAAAAATTCTTTCTTCGCTCAGCCTTCCTAGAGACATTATAACATTAATAGACAGAAGTACATCAGTGTAATGTCAGGTTAGCCAGGCGGCCAGATAATTGGACCATCCCTGCCAATCCAGTGATCTGGAAACACCTGGTCTAGAACATCTCGCACACTCTGAGACCTATATAACTACAAACCATCTTGTTGGAAAGCAACTGACTCTTGGCAGTCAGTCTGTTGTGGTAAGGCAGACACCTCCAATATGTCAAGGTAATTATTAGAATTAGATGTTGTTACTGAGAAAATGAGGTATCATAATGCTGTCGACAACCAAAGAGCAGCACACATTCATTTTTTGCCTGTCATGTTCATCTTATTCGCAGAAATGCCGAATGGTTCCATCCCAGATGTGAACATTGTTTTTGTTTACCCTATCACACATGTAGAATGTTAAGTTGTTCACAATATTTCCATTCTCCTCTAAACTATGAAGAACATCCATAGTGAACTGAATATGATGTGGCTTGTATTGTTTCAATGTTCGCAACAGTTGCAGTCGCTGTGGCTACATCTGTTAATGTTTCTGAAAGACATAGTGCAGCTTGCTCTAGGGATTTGCAGCTCGTGCGACGCCCTCTGAACAGACTTATGCGGTGAACATTTGAAAATGCAGTTGTATTCATTCCTTGTCGAGTTCACTTACTCTAGGTCATCCAGTATTGTGCTGCACATCAACACTTTCTGTCTGCATAAAATTTCTGTACCACTGGCGTATCAATGCCCACGAGGGACTTACTTCCTGTACTGTGTTTGGAAGTTCTGTTGAACCTGCATGCCCAATATTATCTGAGTAAACCATTCCACAGACTGAGCCTTTTCTTGAATCATTGCCATTATGCTTCACCCATGACAACATGGAACGCACAAAAACAAAACTTTGTATGTTTGTCTGTCATAAGCAAAACATGATGTGAATATCCTAATTAGTTTGGGTGAAATAGCACACTGAAGTTGTAATGTACCTTTTCAGAGCCCTGTATCTTGCATTTGTTTTTGGTGGGTTAATACGGTAATGTATTCATTCTCACTACAATCACATTGTGATTACTAATCCCTACATCAGTCAAGACGATGTTTATTTGTCAGGATAGTTTGTTGCTTATAGATCTAGTATGTTAACGCAATCGTTTACACTTCGTGTTGCCTTTTGAACTAATTTCACAAAATAAACTAGCTGCACGAATGACTAAAATCTTGCATGCCAGCCTACAAGGTTTTACAATCAGTGGTAAGATAATTACAAGCAGGAAAGCAAAACATTTGGGTCTCTGCTGTCTGGCTTGCTTGTCATTAGGTCCAGTATCATCTCCTTTTCAGCACACATAGCGCCATTCTTCAGTGTGTTAGTCTCTGAATCCCAGTCTCCAAATTTCCTCACCTTGCACCATAGGCTTCTGTTCCCTGCATAGTTTCATTTCGTACAGGTAACTATATTTATCGAAGAAAGAAAAGGAAGCTTAATGCTCATTGTTCCATCAACAACACGGTCATCAGTGATGGAGAACAGGTTCAGTTTAGAGAAGGATCAGAAAGGAAATCGACTGTGACCTTTCAACAGAAACAGCCCAGCATTTTCCATATGCAATTTAGGTAGATCAGAAGAAACCTAATCCTGGATAATCATATGGGGATTTGAACGATCCTCTTCCGAATATGAGTCCAACTCTGCTAACCACTATGGTACCTCATATACTTATAAGAAACCATTGTCAAATGACTATTATAATAATTAAAACCTCAACCATGGGATTTTTTTCTAATCTGACATAGATAGTTACCCAAGAACACTTAGTTCCCTAATATTTTATTGGAGATAGAAACGTGTTCACAGTATTCATGCATTACCTCTGAGTGTTTCAGTAGCTCTCGCTAGGTTAAATCCACATCAAACCAGACCAATGTAAACAATACCGATTAAAAAATGAAATGAACATCAGTTCTCTTTTTACAATGATGCTACATGCACAACTATTATGGTAGTTGTCGTTTTGTTTATCAATAGACTCTAACACTGATGTGAATAAATCTCTGTGGATGTGCTGTTTTCTACGTGGCTCACAGCAAAGCATTCCCTCCAACATCCTAGGGTGATCATTGGAGGAATCTGCTACCTTGCTGAAGCAAGTAGTAGTTCCATCATACGGATTCAAGATGTTCTCTTTGTTGTTTCTGCCACCCAAAATTGCACTATCTCTCACACTATATACAGACATGTTTACAACAATTATGAGTCTCTTCTTCAAATAGTTAAACTAGATTGTCTTAACAACTATACATGATGATTTTGCAAATGGGAATCAACTACAGGAAACGATCCTTGAAAGGATAATGAACAAAAAAGTCATTAGACACATGGCCAGAAATACATTTCAAGGAAGGTACACGCACTTGAAGGTGGAGATAAAATATCTTTGACACTGTAGATTTAGTGATTGAAAGCACTTATGAGAGCACACCAGGCAAGTGGGAATGTCCTATCTGTCTTAGCGCTTTAACTCCACTTTGAAGTGGTGGTCGCCAGTAGTCCTCACCGACACATTGAGGCTGAACCATTCCACACACTGAGACTTTTCTTGAATTGTTGTCATTATGCTCCACTCACGACAACCTGAATCACACACAAACAATACTGAAGTTGTAGAGTACCTTTTGAGAGCCCTGTATCTTGCATTTGTTTTTCATGGGTTGGTATGGTACTGTATTCAGTCTCATTACAATCACATTGTAATAACTAATTCCTGTGTCAGTCAAGATTGTTTGTTGCTTGGAGATCTAATATGTTAGTGCAATCATTTACACCTCATGTTACCTTCTGAACCATTTTCACAAAATGAACTAGCTGCACAAATAGCTAAAATCTTACATGCCAGCCTATAAAGGCTTACAAGCGATGGTAGATGGTTCATGCCACCATACCATGACGATTCTCCATAGCCTACAAGTGGCTGTTATGAAAGTGGACTATACTGCTCCTCATGAAGGTAGCCTCATCTGTGATTGAGACAGAAATCCCAGCACTTTGGTGGCCTGTGTGACGAACCAGTGACAAAACTGCTGCCACAGAGGTTAGTCTGGACGTAATAAAGCCAGTATGCGTTGTAAGTTATGTGAACTGTAGCAGTTTTCGTGGAGTATGTTCCACGTGGTCGTCTGGGTTAGACTTCTACATCCTGATGGGCCATATGTCATATTCTACAATATTCAACAAGTTCCATCTCCATCTTCAAGTGGGTGTAAGTCCCCATACGTTCCTATGACTTTCTTTTGCTCATATTCTCAGGGATCATCTCCTGCAGTTTTCGCCAATTAGCAAAATCATTCTGTATTTACTAGACAATTCTTAGTATATTGTGCTAAGTGCAAATGCTTAACTTAGAAATGAAAAATGAAATAAAATAGTTGTTAGGTCGCCACAGCTACTATCTGAAAGTAATTATTTCGTTACTCAGATTCTATTGTTGACTTATAAACAAATATAAATTGTGTACTGATTATAAACATTTTGAAGAAGAACTACTACGATTCGTAAAGTATTTATTTGGCTCTATTCAAAAACATATTAGTAAAGCCAGCCCTTAATTTATTCCAAAATAATTATCAGGTTTGTCAAAAGTATTGTTTGTATAAATATATCTGTTTATTTCATTATTTAAACAAATAATTCGGCATAACCTTCTTAATAGAAGTAACTGCTAAAAAAGGAGGAATTTTTCGATGAATTCATTTAAATGAATGCCTTATGTTTTAATTGTAATTTTTTGTAACTTAAACATCGAGCAGTGTATAGTTTCAGTGCCTATTATTGTGACGATATATAAAGGACAGATTTTTGGTCCCTACACAGTTAGTCCACAGTCGATTTTCAGACAGGAATGATGTATTGGTTAAATTAACAACAATGCATCAGCTTAATGGTGCAATAAGTGTAACATAAATAGGCCATGTGTTAGATCAAGTAATGACAATGTCTGTTCAATTTACCTCAGAAATAGTGTTACATGTACCTTATTATTCTGCAAGAAATGTGAGCTGTGTGGTTAGGTTTTTACTGCTGATAGATGTTCAGCAGCAAACTATCGTAGCAGTATGCTGATGTTTGCCTGCAACCTATTAGTGAGGCTTATCAACATTTAGTAATAGTGAACTGGCCATAAAATTGTGTAAGAGTGATAGGTTGTGAACAGTGAAAGTAAAGAACTGTGAAACACAATTGTGCAACTGTTGGCTTCATCATTTACAGTAATCAGTGTTGAACTTCCATCCCCCACTATCCTCACTGAAAACAAAGAAAACTTACAGGACATAACAGATGGAATGAACAGTCTACTGACCACAGAATATGGACTTAGAATAGATCGAAGCATAACGACTGTAATAAGCAGTAGCAGAAATGAGATTAGTGGAAAAACTTAGGGACCATGACGTAGACAAAGTGAATTAATTCTGCTGTTTTGAGAGCAATATAACACTTGACAGACGAAGCAAGGAAGACATAAAAAGCAGTTTAGCACTGGCAAAGAAAGCTTTCCTAAGCAAAAGAAGACACTTATATCAAACATTGTTCTTAATGTAAGGAACAGAATTCTGAAGATGTGCAATTGGAGCACAGAACTTTAGGGATGTAAATCATGAACTGTGGGAAACCAGAAAAGAAAAGAATCAGAGTGTTTGAATGTGATATTAATGAAGAGTACTTAAAATTATGCGGTCTAAGAAGATAGGGAATGAGTGAGCTATTCACAGAGTTAACGAGGAGAGAAACAAGTGGAAAACATTGACATGGATAAGGGACAACATGATAGAACACATGTTAAAGACAACAAAGGTAACTTCAGTGCTACTAGTGGGAGCTGTAGAGAGTAAAAACTGCAGGGAAAGACAGAAAATGGAATGTATCCAACAAATAACAGAGGATGTTAGGTGAAAGTGGTGTTCTGAGATGAAGAGGTTGGCACAGGGGGATGGATTTGTGACAGGCCAGATACAAACCAGTCAGAAGCCGCATGCATCCACGTTTGCCCCCCCCCCCCCACCCCCCCGTCCCTGTCGCCCTCAACACTTGGCCAGTTTGACTCAACCAACAGGCTCAAGCAAAATGGGGGAAGCTGAGAGGAGGCAATTGGCTCCCCCTCTCCCTGGAATAAGGAATATTGAGTTTCAGAGCCATACTGTGGTGATGCTGCCAGCAGTACTTAAGCTGTGAAACCTGCCAATGTAAGCTATACATAGACATAGAAAATTTCATTACATTGCAAGTAGATTTAGTAAAATTATGGTATTGTTGAAAAATATTACTTAAATGAACTATATTTTGTAAACCCCTGTCGCCAGTTTTGTAAAGCATTTCACTACGGCTGTGGAGGGCGAGTTGCAGCTGTTGTTATTGTAGGCGAGTGTGTCAGTTTGTGAAACAGCTTCTGGTTCAGTACACTGCTAAGACAATTTCTCCCTGCTACTGTTACACAGGTATGCCCCAGGATCAGGTGACAGGATAGGAGAATGAGGGCTCTACAACACTCCAACAAATTAATGACAAAGTCACACAAATGAGTTAAAAAGGCGTACTTACTCTTGTGACGTGTTGGATGATTAAGTCTACAACACTGCATGTAATATAACACAAAAAGATCCTCAATAGCTAAGTACAAACAATCGTAGGTTAACTTCATAGTACAGAGGAAATGCAATTTAGAACAACTGTCTGTTCACTTTTAAAAGTTCACTAAATGATGTTCCCTGCTAAGTCAGCCTTGGACAAAGATCTATAGCCAAGTGGGGGTGAGAGCTGCTCTTCCATCTTCCAAGAAGGCTTCTATCCATTGTCGACAGGTCATCGGCAGATTGTACTCGGTCGGCAATTGGCCGAGACCATGTCAATATTTTCGACCTCAGCTCCGCCTGTGGCGTTGGTGGAACTCGTGCAAGTGGCGAGTCTCTATGGTATTGGAACCAGCTCGCATCCTTGCGCCTGTGGTGATTCTTCTGGCTGTGTCTTGTTTGGGCGACATAGTACCATATTCATATAAAGTATTGCACATAAAGAAACTGTATTAAATACATCAAAAGTTGTAAAAACTTGCTGAAATACTGAAAGTAAAGCAAAATATACATTGTATTGTTTATAGCAGCTACTGTACATTTGTTATGTGTGATGTATAAGAAAGAATAGGTTTTTTATTTGTTCCTCAGAAACTATTAATGATGCGTAAACTATTAATGCCAAATAGAAGAAAAAGGACTGCAATTAAGTGTTTAGAAAAATCCCTTTCCAGGAATTAAGTTTTTTTTGTAATCTTACATCGCATTTTCGTGCTTTAGGGAAAGAAGTTAGGTTAACAAACTGCTTTGTCTTCTATTGACAATGTAGCTAAATTTGACATTCTGCATTCATCTGTACTCGACCTTAAGTACTTTTTATTATCTTTAATTTGCTGAAATTGCATTGACAATACGGTGCAGTCACTGGCATTGTCTTAAATATTCTTAAATCGGTTTTGGTATTTGGTTAAGCATCTCTTAACCTGTACTTTGATAATATCATCAAAATATCCAACTGAATAGTCCTGTAAAAGCCCTCAGCTCCTTGACATGGAACCTGAAAGCAGCTATTTCGTTAATTTGTTCGTCAGTGTCATTATCTCTGCCATACTGGAATCCAAAATCAGCTGCACATAGATTCAAGATAGGACAGAGCTTTCAAATAAGGCCTTTCCTGACAGGTAATTAAAGTCAGGTGAAATGGTGGGAGATTGTGAGACCTGTTTTTCATTTCACTTTTCAGTGTATGAGACACTCTAACCCAAACAATTTCGCCCAAGCCTATAATTGATCAAATGGCGTGTTTGTTTGGGCACCAGTTTACCAACTTTTGAGATCCTACAGTACCACAGCAAAGTAGCAGCTGAAGCTCTGTTATTGAATCTGAGTGAGCTGTGGACGTGGCAAAAGTGCATTTACAGTCATGGATCAAAGGAAAGATTTGTTTACATGGGCAGAAAATAGAGAGACACAATGGGTAGTGGAACTTACTTGCCACTCCCATTTAATTCTTAAAGCTTATTTCTTTCGTATTTTTTTATGGTCAGGTTTTTTGGCCCTCTACACCTGCACCCTTGGTCGGGTAATAACTGGCCACACCCACAGTCCGGTTCTGTCGAGTTTTTATTAATTACAGAACTCTCAAAAAAATGGTTCAAATGGCTCTGAGCACTATGGGACTTAACATCTGAGTTCATCATTTTCCTAGAACTTAGAACTACTTAACCTAACTAACGTAAGGACATCACATACGTCAATGCCAGAGGCAGTTTTCGAACCTGCGACTGTAGCGGTACTGCCGTTCCAGACTGAAGCGCCTAGAACCGATCGGCCACAACGGCCGGCAATTACAGAACTCTATGTACTATGCAAAACCATTAATTCTGTGGTATAATAAATAAGTTTTTGTGTCACCTATAAAACGTCGCTCTTGCAGCATGACATACCCAAAATTGTTCAACTCATTTTCAGAAAAAAATGGCGATTTTCTAGTCTTGCCACCTCCCTCCCTTCACCCCTCCTGGAAAATTTCTGTGGATGCCCATGACTGAACCAGCAATAAAGAAACAAGACGATGACTGTAGAAATGCAGTCTATTTTAAAGAGACAATGACAATAGCACCGCATTTCCTGGATTCATTTAAGTTTGCTGATTCCCTTCAGAGTACCCAGGTACTGGGAGATGAAGAACCTTGCACAGGATAGAGGAACATGGAGAGCCGCATCAAACAAGTCTCTGGACTGAAGACCACAACAACAACAACATGTAGAAATTAACGTAAAGACCTCCTATTGGTATACTATTGTCTCGTTCTGGAACAGTAGAGAGGAATACTATCCAAGTACAGTGGGTACGAAAGGACTCTTTTCTTTTAAGTACCAACACTGTGTGTAACTTGTTAACTGTTTTTGAATAATCCACAGATCTTCATGGGATACTGTCCACACCTGACGTGCCGTGCTTCAAGAAACTACCCCGCCGCTCCTTTTTTTTTTGCATGGCGCATCTGGTGAAGATACAGCTCTAGGAATCACCCCATCTTGAGATGATGAGTAGCTCTGTAGATCAGAAAGTCAGTCAGTAGTCCGCGCCGTGATATGTGAGCCGATGGCAGCCCAATGGCCAGCCAGGGTAGAGTGGTATCAGTGATGCAGGTTGAACTGCCTAATGACACTGTGAGAGCCAGCCTGGCTAAGACGGACTATTATAGATTGGCAGTGTACGATGTATGCCTCTGACCACTGGGTCCGAGTACCACTGCCATACAGTTTCAGTTAACAATATTAACGAAGTTCAATAGCTGAATAACAATAGATTTTATGATTCAAGCAATTTGTGATGAAATACCTTAACAACCAGAAAGAGCATGTTTGAACAAGTATCAATTGCAACTAATAAGATGTACTACAATGGTTTACTATGCAAATACTTTACATATTGAGAGAGTTGTTGTTGTTGTTGTGGTCTTCAGTCCTGAGACTGGTTTGATGCAGCTCTCCGTGCTACTTTATCCTGTGCAAGCTTCTTCATCTCCCAGTACCTACTGCAACCTACATTCTTCTGAATCTGTTTAGTGTATTCATCTCTTGGTCTCCCTCTATGATTTTTACCCTCAACGCTGCCCTCCAATACTAAATTGGTGATCCCTTGATGCCTCAGAACATGTCCTACCAACCAATCCCTTCTTCTAGTCAAGTTGTGCCACAAACTTCTCTTCTCCCCAATCCTATTCAATACCTCCTCATTAGTTATGTGATCTACTCATCTAATCTTCAGCATTCTTCTGTAGCACCACATTTCGAAAGCTTCTATTCTCTTCTTGTCCAAACTATTTATCGTCCATGTTTCACTTCCATACATGGCAACGCTCCATACAAATACTTTCAGAAAGGACTTCCTGACACATAAATCTATATTCGATGTTAACAAATTTCTCTTCATCAGAAACGCTTTCCTTGCCATTGCCCGTATACACTTTTTTCCCTCTATACTTCGACCATCATCAGTTATTTTGCTCCCCAAATAGCAATACTCCTTTACTACTTTAAGTGTCTCATTTCCTAATCTAATTCCCTCAGCATCACCCGACTTAATTCGACTACATTCCATTATCCTCGTTTTGCCTTTGTTGATGTTCATCTTATATCCTCCTTTCAAGACACTGTCCATTCCGTTCAACTGCTCTTCCAAGTCCTTTGCTGTCTCTGACAGAATTACAATGTCATCAGCGAACCTCAAAGTTTTTATTTCTTCTCCATGGATTTTAATACCTACTCCAAACTTTTCTTTTGTTTCCTTTATTGCCTGCTCAATATACAGATTGAATAACATCAGGGATAGGCTACAACCCTGTTTCACTCCGTCCCCAACCAATGCTTCCCTTTCATGCCCCTCAACTCTTATAACTGCCATCTGGTTTCCGTACAAATTGTAAATAGCCTTTCGCTCCCTGTATTTTATCCCTGCCACATTCAGAATTTGAAAGAGAGTATTCCAGTCAACATTGTCAAAAGCTTTCTCTAAGTCTACAAATGCTAGAAATGCAGGTATGCCTTTCCTTAATCTTTCTACTAAGATAAGTCGTAAGGTTAGTATTGCCTCACGTGTTCCAATATTTCTACGGAATCCAAACTGATCTTCCTCGAGGTCGGCTTCTACCAGTTTTTCCATTCGTCTGTAAAGAATTCGCGTTAATATTTTGCATCCGTGACTTATTAAACTGATTGTTCGGTAATTTTCACATCTGTCAACACCTGCTTTCTTTGGGATTGGAATTATTATATTCTTCTTGAAGTCTGAGGGTATTTCGCCTGTCTCATACACCTTGCTCACCAGATGGTAGATTTTTGTCAGGACTGGTTCTCCCAAGGCCGTCAGTAGTCTAATGGAATTTAGTCTACTCCTGGGGCCTTGTTTCGACTCAGGTCTTTCAGTGCTCTGTCAAACTCTTCATGCAGTGTCATATCTCCCATTTCATCTTCATCTACATCCTCTTCCATTTCCATAATATTGTCCTCAAGTAGATTGCCCTTGTATAGACCCTCTATATACTCCTTCCACATTTCTGCTTTCCCTTCTTTGCTTAGAACTGGGTTTCCATCTGAACTCTTGTTATTCATGCAAGTGGTTCTCTTTTCTCCAAAGGTCTCTTTTTTTCCTGTAGGCAGTAACTACCTTATTCCTAGTGATACATGCTTCTGCATCTTTGTATTCGTCATCTGCTCAGCCATTTTGCACTTCCTGTCAATCTCATTTTTGAGAAGTTTGTATTCCGTTTTGCTTGCTTCATTTACTGCATTTTTATATTGTCTCCTTTCATCAATTAAATTCAATATCTCGTCTGTTACCCAAGGATTTCTACTAGCCCTCGTCTTTTTACCTACTTGATCCTCTGCTGCCTTCACTATTTCACCTCTCAAAGCTACCCGCGCTTCTTCTACTATATCTCTTTCCTCTGTTCTTGTCAATTTTCCCTAATGCTCTCCCTGAAACTCTCTACCACTTCTGGATCTGTCAGTTTATCCAGGTCCCATCTCCTTAAATTCCCACCTTTTTGCAGTTTCATCAGTTTTAATCTACAGTTCATAACCAATAGATTGTGGTCAGAGTCCACATCTGCCCCTGGAAATGTCTTACAATTTAAAACCTGGTTCCTAAATCTCTGTCTTACCATTATATAATCTATCTTGAACCTGTCAGTATCTCCAGGCTTCTTTGATGTATACAACCTTCTTTTATGATTCTTGAACCAAGTGTTAGCTATGATTAAGTTGTGCTCTGTGCAAAATTCTATCAGGCGGCTTCCTCTTTCATTTCTGTCCCCCAATCCATATTCACCTACTACGTTTCCTTCTCTCCCTTTTCCTACTACCGAATTCCAGTCACTCATGACTATTAAATTTTCGTCTCCCTTCACTATCTGAATAATTTCTTTTATTTCATCATACATTTCTTCAATTTCTTCGTCATCTGCAGAGCTAGTTGGCATATAAACTTGTACTACTGTAGTAGGCGTGGGCTTCGTGTCTATCTTGGCCACAATAATGTGTTCAATATGCTGCTTGTAGCAATCCTATTTTTTATTCATTATTAAACCTACTCCTGCATTACCTATATTTGATTTTGTGTTTATAACCCTGTATTCACCCGACCAGAAGTCTTGTTCCTCCTGCCACTGAACTTCACTAATTCCCACTATATCTAACTTTAACCTATCCATTCCCCTTTGTAAACTTCCTTACCTACCCTCCGATTAAGGGATCTGAAATTCCACTTTCCGATCTGTAGAATGCCAGTTTTCTTTCTCCTGATAACAACATCCTCCTGAGTAGTCCCCACCCGAGGATCCGAATGGGGGACTATTTTACCTCCGGAATATTTTACCCAAGGGGACGCCATCATCATTTAACCATACAGTAAAGCTGCATTCTTTAATCTCGAAAAATCATTTAGGCTGTGTCTGTGACGGTCTAATATTAATTTCGAATTGCTTCTGCACTGTGTTGTGGTCCCTGTAAAAAATCATGTCAACAATAGGAGGTGCATGAATAATCGATCTTGGCTAGATGTGTAATGAAAATTATTGTGCTAGTGAACTATTTTAAAAGTGCAATTGGATTTAAAAGTAGTGTTCTACAGAATATGCCACAGTAAGTTTGAACTGTATTGGGGGATAATTGTTATTCACGCACATGTACGACATGTTCCCACCTCTCAAACACTGTAGATACTGTGTTGATATAACATCGGTCTGTGAACTGGAAACTTCATTTTAAGGGGAATGTTGGGGTTCAGATACACGGTGACAGATAAATAAGATACTTCCCCATGACCCCATTTGTACCACTTACAGAACTACAATCATGGATTTGGAAAATGATTATGGGAAGATTATACTCCAGGCAGCCAGAACTTTTTACTTGCTTAACCAGCTTTGATATAAACCTGGCAAACTACATGGCTAACCTAACCTCACTTCAGAAGCCTCCAGCCGATTGATGATGGTACAGCTCCGTTTTATCAAATCGAGAAGTAGCCTTTAACACTCGTTTACTGCAGATCTCATCATGCATGTCCATGTGTGCTTTGCAAAGACTTTTAAATCACACAGCAATCTGTGAATTAATAAAGTCAGTTTCTGTATACTATTTGCTATAAAATTTTATGTAGCCCTTCAGAATAACAATAGTTAATCCCTTCATGAGTTTCATTTCTAAACCTCACATAATTTCGGGTATATTCAGAATTGCCTAAAACCTACACGCCTTTTCAGGCAGGCCTTGGTTCTAAGAAAATGGCTAAGATAAGTGATCAAATTCCAGAAAAAGAACGACCCGCGCTGTTCCATGTGTACCAAGGAACACAGTATACGATACAGACAGTAGAAATGTCGACCATTAGGGTGCATGCGTTGTCATTGCCCAACCAATTGTCGGGTAGACAATGTCACTGCCTCGTTCTATTAGAAATGCGTTTGGAGCTGTACCAAATACGGGGTGAAAATACAAAGATCCCAGGTGTTCAACGTCCCTATCACGTGCGCAATGCAAATCAGATACCTGATTACCCGCTGTAATGGGGAGCCCAGCTCGTAAAAAAGAATATTTCGGGGGAGAGAGAGGTTTAACACGCTTTCCTGTACGCCTATGCTGTGTTAAGTTTCATATTATTATGCGCAATGCGTTCCATTTTAATGAAATTCTTGCTTGGCGTTAAAAACAGATTCTACAGCAGCAAGAATCAACAGTGTACTCTCTTTGTTGTAGGCCTGTTATTCATCTGAAGAACCTTCAAAATCGTTTTGGATGTTCTTTAAAAGAGGGGCTAGTACGAGATTCGTAGTCTTGAATACGAGAAATCGGGTTTCTGGCGTGATGTACGACTATCGACACTTGGCTATGTTGTCAGATAATTGTTTTTCTTCTACCAATTGTACAATTGGAGTAGTCTATTCCTGAAGTGTGAAGAAAGAATTTGTATTACAGTATATACTTTTAAAGTAGGTTAACGTTTTCCCAATTAATTGGCATCGTAAGATACACTGCTCGCAAAATCAACTGTATGGGGCTTAATTATCTTGAACGGAAGAACCTGTTGATATGGCATCAAACTCTTTTCATGAGAACCTGCGAGCAATTTCCTTCCGTAGTTGTTGATTGTACGTGATAGAATGCACTTATGTACAATGTACGATATAAGAGATGGGTGACGAAGAGTACGCTATGTAGTGTCAGCATTTTTTTAAGGTAGGCTGTTAAACGCTAGACAAACATGCAACTTTCACATATTAGCAGTTACTCGAGGACGTGTTTGTAATTATCGGGAATATAGAGGTTGTGGAGTATGAAACCAATTTTTCTAATGAATTTGTTGTGTTGAATATCCGTAAACGATAAGGTGTTGCGGAGTTGACGGTTAAGGAAAACTTTATAAATTCTCAACGCGCGATAACTACTGAGTGCCTTTCGCTATATATTTCTGTGGTAATCCGATGTTATCTTAATATTGTATGTGTATTATCTTATCGCCGATTGTCACAACGCGAGCTCTACGGGTACAGTTGTTAGTTGTGCAGACCTGTCATCTGACAAGAACAAAGGCTCTTAGGGAGGTACGTAGTTTTCAACTATTATTGTCTGACATGAAGGCTTCCGTTGTTTTTCACATTTCATCGTTTATTACAGTAACATGTACCATTTGAGTCATAGTATTCATAATTTCCCTGAATTGCCTGGAAATACGCGATCCTCCTTAAAGGAGTTTTTACCGGAGACGAAAATGCTCCCCGCAAACCCAAATCGCGCCCAGTAAACCATTCGGTGCCACTGCCCAGTAAAGTTTCCTCTAAAAATATTTATATTCTTGTCTTATTAAAAAGGACACAACAAAGTTTAGAAGTCTTTACGTGCATGGAAAAAAATTAGAATGAGAACTATCAAGAACAGAAGGAACCAATGTGTGTTGTGAAACTGAATAAATGATTATTATGCTATAAGTACTGTTCCCATAACTTTAATATAAATGTCTCCACAATGTTTAGTATTATTTTGTTACCAACAAAGCGTTTTTTGGAAAACATTTTAACACATATTAAAACTTATATCGTTTTCAAGTGTTCATATTTAAATAAACATTACGCTGGCTAATGTTTATGTCCAGTACACACATAAGTTGGGTGATAATGGTAAACATTTGCTTAACGGGAATTTTCATAATGGTGTAAAAAGTGTCAGCTTGTTTTTTAATTGATAGAGATTTTAATGTAATTATGTTTGTATGTGTGTAATATACATGAACAAGGGTCAACATTTACACATTCCAGCAGATGTAAATCAGTGAGCATTACACTGATGGATCACTAGGAAGAAAGATTTCATCCAGCCCTATTGATGTGATGTTATTTCATTTTCATATTACAGAGCTATCTTTAGGAATTTTTTGACTGAAATTCTATTTGGAAAAGTAAAATATGATATGGCATTCCTCTTACATTTATGAAGTCTTGATATGGCATTCCTCTTGCATTTATGAAGTCTGACTGTCATAACAGAAAGCAGCAGACTTCATTGCATCTAAAAACTGCAAAAAGGGAGAGTGGTTGGAAAAGAAATGATCTGAATGGAAAAAACAGTGCTGCACATACATAGCACAGAATAGCGTAGCAGAATTTCATGCCTAACTGCAGTTTGTATCCATTCATAACACTAATGGAATGTAGATGATGGTCTACACATCTGAGTCAGCAGTTTATTTCAGCTGCAAAATGAATCTGAAGATAAGACTGTTTTCCACTTTCAAAATTTCAGACCGTAAGTAGTAGTTTTGGAAGAGTTTTTGTCAAATGATACCTCTTCTTCCTTGTGTAAACATTGAAATAGCACCTTCATAAGAAAAGAATTGATCAAGGAATGTGTTTCCATGATTCTCGAGGCTCGTTTTGAAGAGTTAGTGAGGAGATGATACAATGTTTAACATTATGCTTTGTTGAAGGCTGCTAAGATGTGACTTTGTTTGATTGTCTGGACATACATTTTCTGTAGTTTCCTGGACAGGCTCCAGATGTGCTTCATGGTAGCATTTTCAGCAAGACGATATGCAGGTGCTCCGCTGAGCTGCTACCTTCTTTGTACTCACCTTACTCTCAACAGTACGTTGTAACCTGGAAAATAATTAAGCAAAAATATACGGTTATTTTCCATAATTAAAAATTTACTCTTTTCATGTTTGAGGTAGGCACCTATTTCTTCAGTAATTCTTAAAGAAATTTTGAAACTTGATTTACGAAAACCAAATAAAGGTTAGGCAGAGAACCTGGTAAATGGCATCAAATTGAGATACACAGAAAACCTGAAAAATTAAGTTCTATTCAGAATCTGGATTTCATTCATCTGATATATTGGCTTTTGTTGTTACTGTCTCACCTGGTGAGTTGAACTTACCAATGCTGGATGTATGCTTTGACACGTGATGTAATGTGTAATGTGTCACTTGTGAAGTCATACCAGTGCAAACAAAAAGGTAACAATCATTGGCAATGCTTGTTTTGCTTGTACATTATTTTCTTGAATGTAAGTTTTTGGGACAAATTGATTGGTATCATAACTCTAGGTTTAGATTAAGTTGAAATGTGGCTGGTAATGAGTTGGTGAAGCCAATGAATGAATTTGAATCCTTAGTTGTGGTGATCTGTAGTGTAGTTCAAAGTCTATTCATGAGGTAACTGTAAGTCTTGCCGCGGTGCATATGTTACATATATTGGATTTCGGTGTTGTTTTTGTCTGCCTTTTTGATAATGTTGTCTATCGAAGCCAATGGGCAGTGTTGGAGGCTTTGATTTACTTGGCTCATCTCCGTGACATTTCATGACTACATACTGACCAAAAGAGAACTTGAATATCAGACATACAAATACAGAAGAACAATTGCCAACTGAGTTAACCTCCTTAGAAAAGGATGTGTGACAACTAGTGTGGAGTAGAACAATATGTTGAGATGTGTGATATCTTGCTGTAGAAGCAGTTACTTGGAATGGGAGTGTCAGATTGCATCCGTCTGCCTTGACCCATGACGTCATCAGTATGGCGAAAATGGCCATTCTCAGCGTCTCCAATATAGTGCCTGGCGCCTATAACGTCACTACATACACACAGCAACAAACACGAAAATACATATAAATAAGACAATAACGTCTCCTTCCAAAAATATAATCCAACTAATTGGACAATTGCAGGAAGTTAGGGGGTTTTAGGGTGAGGACAAGCTAAATACAGAAATAAAATAATAATAAAAAAAACACAGTGTGGCAACCTCCTCCCCCACCCTCAAAAAAAAAAACCACCCACATTCCGCCACATCAACAAAATCCTCAAGAATCAGACACTTCCCTTGACCTATATAGCTCAACCACCATTGTCAATGCCACAAAAACAACTACTACAAAAACTGGAATCGGACATTTCTTATGATCTATATAGGTCAACCACAGCTGCTGATACCAAAACACCTACAACTACAAAAAATTGGAATCTGAGACTTCTCTTGGCCTATATAGGTCAACCACAGCTGATGATACCAAAACACCAATACCTATAACTACAGAGATTGGAATCTGACATAAATTGGAATCCCTACAGAAATTAAAACACAATCAATACACCACAAATACACAAAACGTCACAACTCCAGGTCCTCTATTACATAATGATAAAACAATCCCCTTTCCCCCCCCCCCCCAACCGCCTAAATCCACAACAGTACCCACGACCCGCCCACCCACACACACCACACACCAAAACCCCTCAATTAACCATCCTCAGCCTGTACATCTTACCCACAGCCCTCAGAAAAATACAATAATCCCCAGGGACACACTTCCACCGGCAGTACTCATATAAATGAGATTGCAAGTTAGAAGAGCACCTCTTCCCCCTCCCTTTGACTGATTTAACTGCCCCCCAAAACACTATTGTATTAGTGCATGCCTCCATTTCATAATTTTTAAACTCTAAACTATGGTTCACATGAAATGATCAAACACCTCTTCCCCAAACTCCTGCAAGATGGAAAAGCATCTGAAACTACGGTACTCCCTTCCTCAATATACTCTTCGATTAACCCCACCAATTCTCTCTTAGTACGGCCCTCCAAACTCTGATAACACAGTCAGCATAACCACCCCTGAAATAACACCCACAAACCAACTGGAGACTTACCCCTCCCATACTTCCTCTTCCCAAACTGCGAACCATTGATTTCAACCACCATCCACGGCCCACCCAATTTACCCCTATATTTCACATACTCGGAACACACTTCCCCACAAAAAGAAAATCAGTTTAACACCATTCTCTCACTCACTCCAGTCTCATGCACACAAAAACTAATGGAGGACCTATAACAGAAGTAGTGTGTCAGCAAAACAATCTCTCATGGCCAACGTAGATTTCTTGAACCAGCTACTGCCTCCAACAGAACGCCAGACATTACCACACCGCCACAGCCACATGTACCCATCCCTGGTCTGAGATGCCGGAACTCTGGTCAACCTCGTGTTCTTGCGGCAAATACTGCACTTCACAATTTCAGCAATTAGCCCAAATACCTGGGGGAATTTGATAATGGACAACATATCCTCCCCCATCTTGGCTGCAACATAACACTGTTTTACTTCATCATATTGATACTTAACAAGAGAAGCCACACAATAAATTAAACATCTGACCACACCACAAACAGCAAACCAATAACACGCAACGAAAACACCACATACATAAACAAAAGATAAAGTAATTGATAACTCACTGAAAAAACTTCAATCCTTACATCACGAACGTGCGCGCGCACATCCCCACACACACACACACACACACACACACACACACTCTCTCTCTCTCTCTCTCTCTCTCTCTCTCTCTCTCTCTCTCTCTCTCTCTCTCTCTCTCTCTCTCTCCCTCCCCCCCCCTCCCTGCCTCTCCCCCCCCCCCCCCCCAGAGGGCACCATCAGACACAAGAAGAAGACATCTACAAAAACAAACAACTCGTAAACTAAGGTCCGCGCCGTAGTGGTGGCACACACCACAACACCCTTACATTATTGTTTAAGTTGAATGGTTGGTGCAAAGCCACTTGGTGAGGGATGGAAAAAATAGTGAAGAGAATATTCTTCACTATAGGAAGTGAAATTTGGTGTTTGAAACCCTGGCAGAGGAGATGTTTCAGTTGTTGCAGCTCTAAATTGTATTGTAGAATGAAGAGTCCATTTTCTTGTGGCTGGATGTCAGTTTTGTAAGGAATATTCACTCCATATTGGAATAAAGAATGAGAAATCAATTTGTGGACGAACTCGGCTGGGTAATAACAGCCTACAAAGACTTCCTCAAGCAAGACGTTAAACATACGGGAAGAGGGACTGGTTGGCACTGCACAGTGGGTAGCACCTGTTAAAGTGGAGCTGTATTTTGATTTGATCCATGAGAAATGGTTTTTGGTAACTAGTAGCTTTAGTACCTGTGTGGTGAAGATCAGAGGCCAGGTAACTCACTGACCCAAATATGACTAGGTGAAACAAATAGCAGAAAAGCCATTAAAGAGTTTGGATTAATTAGGATAGTGTGTCCTCATTGAACTCCGGTCATAAAGATATCCGCAGTAAGTTGGAATGATGTGGGGGCATGGCAGTAAGGGGTGGACAATGTTAGAAAGGAATCATATAGATGAACCATTGGCAGTATGACTTACGGTGGGGCAATTTGAGAGTCCATATGTGCAGGGTTACTTATAGCTTCTGTTTTCAAAGTAGTAGTAGTAGTTATTATTGTAGTTATTGACCAAAACATATGGAATATTAAAGAGCACAATTCTAGCACATTGGGTCACCAATCACAGCTGTCAATTATAAATTTTCACCAGTCACCAGAAATTTTATCTTCACCAAGTTGTATCTCAGTCCTAGGTAATTGCATTGATGAATTAAAGTCACACAACCCAGTTGACATAATGTGCCTCTCTGAAAACCATGTGACCACTGGTATAGGAACTAGGCCTAAGCACAATGAGAAACTCAGACAGGAGAGTACTGCAAATGTTAGAATAAGGAAAGGTTCTCATAAAAGTATAATTAAAAATAATGTAAGTATATTTCATCAAAATATTGGGAGTTTAAAGAATAAAATAAATGAGCTTCTGGTTTGTTTAGAAGATTTAGAAGCTGAGGATGAAATAGACATACTATGCCTGTCTGAGCATCACATTGTTACTGATATGGATAAGGTAAATGTAAGTGGATATAAGCTCTCTGCACATGTAATGAGAGAAAATATCGAGAAAGGTGGAGTTGCCATATATGTCAAAAGTTATCATTGTGCAAAAAGTATAGAAACAAAAAAGTTTTGTGTAGAGAAACATATAGAAGCATGTGCCTGTGAGCTTAAATTAAATAAAGGTACAGTTATAATTGTAACTATATGTAGGTCCCCATCAGGAAATTTTCATCTATTTCTGAAAAATTTGGACTCCTTGTTGTCCTATCTGTCAGACAGGGGGAAGCAAATTATTATTTGTGGGGACTTCAGTGTAGATTCTCTGAAAGAGGGTAATAGGAAAAATGACCTTGAAGTATTACTCGGTCCTTTCAATTTGACACCCGTTATAGATTTTCCTACTTGGGTGGTAAAGGATAGCAGCTCACTGATAGATAACTTCTTTATAGACCAAGACAAGTTTAACCAGATAAATGCTCAGCCTGTTGAGAATGGTCTTTCTGATCATGGTGCACAGCTAGTTACAATATATGACATAGCTCCATTCGGCAATACTAAACAGTCCTCCAAAGTAGTATGTTCAGTCAACGATTTAACAATTACAAATTTCAGGGAAAGCCTACAGCAGTTAGACTGGGATGAGGTGTACCGTGAACCTGATGCCAATTTAAAATATAATTTATTTCATGATATTTTTGTAAATGCATTTGAAAGCTGCTTCCCCAAGAAAATAGTTAAATATACTCGTTAGAAACCTTGTAACAAACCATGGCTTACTAAGGGTATAAAAATATCTTGTAACTGAAAAAGGGAAACGTATCTGACAGCAAGAAAGAGTAGTGTCCCAGAAACTATCAAACATTATAAAAACTACTGTGTTATATTAAGAAAAGTTATTAAAAAATCCAGAAGTATGTGTATCATGTCTGAAATCAGCAACTCTGATAATAAAATTAAAACAATTTGGAATATTATTAAAAGAGAAACAGGTCAACCAAGAGCAGAGGAAGACAGTATTACCATCAAATTGAACGAAAACTTTACGAACAGAAAGTCAGAAGTTGAAAATATTTTTAATAATCATTTTCTAAATGTTGTGGATATAGTAGGATCCAGGTGTTCATTAGAAGATGCTAGGCTGTTAATGGAAGAGGCCATACCTATGCAATTTGATACAATTGAAATCTCACCCACTTCTCCCTCTGAAATTAGGAAAATAATAAACTTGCTTAAAAGCAAAAACTCACATGGAATTGATGGCATTTCCAGCAAAATACTAAAAGCTTGTTCTCAACAGATAAGTAAGATTCTCAGCCACCTGTGTAATAGCTCTCTGGAACAGGGCATTTTCCCTGATAGACTGAAATATGCTATTGTTATACCTTTGCATAAAAAGGGGGATAGATCTGATGTCAACAATTACCGTCCAATCTCCCTTCTAACAGCTTTATCCAAAATTTTTGAGAAAGTAATGTATTCAAGAGTAGCTTCACCTATCTGTAAAAATGAAGTACTAACAAAATGTCAGTTTGGTTTCCAGAAAGGTTTTTCAACAGAAAATGCCCTATATGCTTTCACCAATCAAATTTTGAATGATCTGAATAACCGAACATCACCCATTGGGATTTTGTGTGATCTCTCAAAGGCTTTTGAGTGTGTAAATCATGAAATTCTGCTAGACAAGCTCAAATATTGTGGCATGAGTGGGACAGTGCACAAATGGTTCAATTCGTACCTAACTGGACAAGTGCAGAAAGTTGAAATAAGCAGTTCTCATAATATGCAAAGATCAGCACATTCCTCAAACTGGGGAACTATCAAGAATGGGGTTCCACAAGGGTCAGTCTTGGGTCCTTTGTTGTTCTTAATATACATTAATGACTTGCCATTCTATATTCATGAAGAGGCAAAGTTAGTTCTCTTTGCTGATGATACAAGTATAGTAATCACACCTGACAAACAAGAATTAACTGATAAAATTGTCAATACTCTCTTTCAGAAAATTACTAAGTGGTTCCTTGTAAACGGACTCTCACTGAATTTTGATAAGACACAGTACATACAGTTCCGTACAGTGAATGGTATGACGCCATTGAAATGAAATGTCGTGTGGCTAGGGCCTCCTGTCGGGTAGACCGTTTGCCTGGTGCAGGTCTTTCGAGTTGACGCCACTTCGGCGACCTGCGCGTCAATGGGGATGAAATGATGATGAGTAGGACAACACAACACCCAGTCCCTGAGCGGAGAAAATCTCCGACCCAGCTGGGAATCGAACCCGGGACCTTAGGATGACATTCTCTCACGCTGACCACTCAGCTACCGGGGCCGGACATGACGCCATTAATAAATATAGACCTTAATCAGAAGCATATAGCTAAGGTAGAATATTCCAAATTTTTAGGTGTGTCCATTGATGAGAGATTAAATTGGAAGAAACACATTGATGATCTGCTGAAACGTTTGAGTTCAGCTACTTGTGCAATAAGGGTCATTGCAAATTTTGGTGATAAACATCTTAGTAAATTAGCTTACTACGCCTATTTTCACTCATTGCTTTCATATGGCATCATATTTTGGGGTAATTCATCACTGAGGAATAAAGTATTTATTGCACAAAAGCGTGTAATCAGAATAATAGCTGGAGTCCACCCAAGATCATCCTGCAGACATTTATTTAAGGATCTAGGGATATTCACAGTAGCTTCTCAGTATATATACTCTCTTATGAAATTTGTTATTAACAACCAAACCCAATTCAAAAGTAATAGCAGTGTGCATAACTACAATACTAGGAGAAAGGATGATCTTCACTATTCAAGATTAAATCTAACTTTGGCACAGAAAGGGGTGAATTATTCTGCCACTAAAGTCTTTGGTCAATTACCAAATAGTATCAAAAGTCTGGCAGATAACCAACAAGTATTTAAGAAGAAATTAAAAGAATTTCTGAATGACAACTCCTTCTACTCCATAGAGGAATTTTTAGATATAAATTAAGAAAAAAAGAAAAAAAATTATTAAAAAATAAAAAAAACACAAAAAATAAAAAAGTTGTTATATTAACTTAAGTATGTTGTTAAATTAACTTAATTATGTCATGTACTGGAAAATTTGACTCGTTCCACATCATTACGAAATATCTTATTCATGATCCATGGAACTAGTATTAATCTAATCTAATCTAATCTATAAGGAAGAAGGTAGTGTTGCTAAAGGCAGTGGTCAGTGGCAGCAAGGCAATGGGCATTTGAGGCTGTTGGTATTGAAACAGGTGGTACTGGCAGTGACAAGGATTCCCAAAGAGTCTCTTATAAATAGGTTATGTTTGATGCATGGATGGATGGATTGAAAATTCTTAGGTGCGTAACACAGTGGTCATCAGCACTCAGTTTCAAGAGGTAGGAAGACTGCAGAATAAGAAGAGAGAAGATTTGTGCATTGCAGGTAGAGACTGATGCCACAGAAATTGAATTAGAGCATTTATGGGAGGGAAAATAAACTGGAATGTGGCAAAGTTGACTGGAAATGGGCATAAAAGAGTAGTTTGAGTTGTTTTGTTACATTTGATCTTGTGAACGGATGTAGCCTGTTGCCTGCTGAAGAGTTGGTGGTTCATGCTTCTATAGAAGAAAGTATGTTGCAACAAACCGTAAACAAGAATTTAAATGACAAGTTGAAAACTGAGAAGAGCAGGGAAAAAAAAAAAATCTTCCCCGTTGGTAGCAGTGATGTGAGGTTTGCACGCAAACAGCTGCATGAACAGCTAGGATCAGGGCAGCAGGTCGCAAATATGGTAAAACCTGGTGCTGCTGTGACGAGGTATAAAGGATATTGAGGCATTGACAAGTGATTAGAGTAAAGGATCTGGTATTGATAGATCATGAGCAGGCAACAGCCTGAGGAGGAATAGAGAATTGGAGTATCAGAAGTGTCATGGATATTTTTGTTGCAGCAAAGTCATACACAAATGTTAGCGTTGTTGAGGTTCTACAATGGTGCAATCAATCTTGGATGAGGAAATCTGTCATATGAGCTAACCTGTAACTGACTGGGTTGGTTCAGACTTCAAGTGGGTTTCTCATATCAGTGCTATCCCAGTTGTTGCTATTCTGAGTTAGCTGAAAACATGGGGGAAGGGGTGGGTATTGTCTCCAGTGGTAGAATTCCTGTGGCTCCACATGTAAGACACCCCACCTCCCCCCCCCCCCCCCCACACACACACACACTAAGGAACTTGTTGGAATAAGCTTGTACCAGAATGTCAGAGAACTGAAAAATAATGTTAATGAACTTCTTATACATTTTCACGATCTAAAATGTCAGTAAGAAATTGGTATATTATGTCTGTCTGAGCGTCATGTAAATGTAGAAATACACATGTTTACCCAGAGGACTACAGATTGGTAGTTTACTTCTGTGGGGAAAATATGGAGAAAGAGTTGGCATCTATGTTACAGGTAACATAATGTTCACATCTATTGGAACCAGTAGTTCTGTGTAGATCAGCAATAGGAAGCCTGTACTTGTTAACTGCTGCTACTGGAAAAGCTGTTTCTGTAATTAATGCAGTATACAGAGCCCCACTCAAACATTCCCCAGAAAATTATTTTGCCACATGGCAGATAAAAGAAGGCTAATTAGGGTCATCAAATAATTTATTAATAGGCCGCGATGTATTCCTGTCAATTTTGAACAGCTGGTTACCCAAGAAAATGATGAGGTATGGCCCTAATAAAACATAAAAAACACTTGTAGTACAAAATTAATGGAAAAGCAGAGACGTGGGACTGATTTCATATTACAAGAAATACTGTGCTGTTGCAAGGAAAGTGATTAAAACATAAAAACAAACACTCTACAATAACTGAAATTAATAATTCAGATAATAACATTGTTATACGGGTAATAGTTAAGAAAAAGTGTGGAGGATTTTGTTATGAAAGAGAACGACCAAATAATGATAGTCATCAGGTGGCCAAGTCATTTAATAATCATTTCCTTGAAGTAGCACAGAAGATTGGCATGGGCAGTTCAAGGAACAAAACAATAGAATATATGCAAGAAGCGTTGCCAATGCCAGAGAGACAAGCAAATCGCATTTACTCCTACTGTGCCAAAGAAATTAAGAATGTAATTAGCTCTGTCAAAACCTCTCACAGAGTTGATAATATCATAAATTACAGAAATTCTGATTTTCACATATATGCAATAAATGTATTCTGTCACATATGCAATAAATCACTATCACACAGGATATTGGCAGATTGACTGAAATATGTTACTTGACAAGAAAGCCGAGATACAGATTTTAATGATTACTTAAAAGTCTCACTATCTATCTCCTTCTTGAAGGTACTGGAGACTATTGTATGTGCAAGAACCATAAGACACCTTTCTCAAAACAAGATACTTGGTCTGTTTCAGTATGGATACCAAACACGTATCTTCACAAAACATGCCATTTTTCAATTCACAGATCATTTTGTAAATGGAAAAATATTGTGAACTAGTATTTTCTATAGCTTCTCTAAAGATCTTGATGGTAGCTGGTTTTTGTCATATCTAACTGAAAGAATACCGAATGTTGCATTAAGAAACCCAGGGAGTATACACGAGAGTGCATCTTCAGAGTTGGATGCACCTTTGTTCATCTTAAATATAAATGATCTGCCCAGAAATAATTTTCTTTGCTGATGCTGCAAGTATTATGATTAGTCCTCATGGAGAAATGGCAGCACTTGAAACTACAAAGTTTGTTGAAAATTAATAACTGGTTTTCTGCAAATGGACAAGTAAGACTTAGAGAAAAAGAAGTCATGCAATTCTGTACCATACAAGGCATGACAAAACCATTATAAATAATGTATGAGGGTAAAATCAACAATTGAAACAAAATATTCAAAGTTTTTGGATGCTTATATTGATAAGAACCTGAACTGGGAGTTGCATGTTACAATCAATGGAGACTTTTGTGTCATGGATAGTATCGGATTTTAGAGATGAAACTGCCAGTTGCTTGACTTTTTTGTACTTTCATTCACTGATGTGTTGTGGCATCATATTATATGGAAACTCGTAATTGAGGAACAAAGTCTTTGTTGTGTGTGTAAAGTACAGTAAGAAGAACACAAGATTAAGTATGTAGATGTGTGGGGTTATACAGAACATGAAATTTACTACACAGAGCTGCCACATCTGTCATGAGATACACATACGTCATTCCGTGCTGCTTCAGCTGTGTGCCATAGTTTATCAGTTGCATTGACTGACTAGTTATGACATGCACCTATCAGCAACCAATGAATCTTGCTGCATACTCTTTCCTTATATAGAGAGACTATTGGTGGTATTATTCCTAACTACTTTGCGTATTTGTGCTGAAATCCTAATGTTATACGTATCCAATTATGAAGTACACATCATGCCAACTTGATATTTGTTGAATGCTACCTTCATGATGTAGCAGTTTTAATGGTTCATACTCTTTCAAATATTTATGTATTGAGGAAATTGCTCATGGGTGAACAGTGGGATGTCAGTATCCAATGGACACAATATTCAGCAACCTGTACATTGCCATCAGGTGCATTGATGAACTGACTGAGCAGGGGCAGAAGTGGTACTTTTCTTTCTTCATCCCCTCTGTCTGATCTGCCACACTCTCTGCGGTGTGCATACAGAATCTCCTCCCCTCCACCCCCCCCCCACCCCCCTTCTTCCAGTTGACACATTCACATTACTGCATCTTCAGTTTGCACCAAAAGAGGTATGCTGGCAGCACCTCTGTTATTGCTCTGCCTGCTCCCAAAGTCAGTTCATTGTGAGATATTTCCTTCCTTCTGTTAAGAAAAATTAAGTGCAGGTTTCCAACGATGTAGCCACTGTAAAGATTGATCAGCGAATCCCAACAGATTCTCTGATGACACAGTCTCAACGGTTGGACATCATTGTTGAAACATTAGGATGGTCATAATCCATTCCATTTAATTCTGATAGACAATGTTCAAGGACTGCTGACTTGTTAGGCTGCTGCAATGTGGTGTGCTGTTGATATTCTTGGCAATGATCTTCAACAGTAATCACCACCTGACTTATATATGCCTTGCCACTTTGGCTGGGTATCTTATAAATCCTGGACTTCTGTAGACCAAGGTTGTCATTGACACTACCAAGCAGTGTCTGTGTTTTAGCTGGTGGGCAAAAGACTGTCTTCACTTGATGTTTCTGGAGGCTTTCTTGTATCTTTCTGGGTAATACTCCACAACATGGAATAAATGCAATAGTTGCATTCTCCTGTGGTTCCTCTTCTCTTTCTGTCAGTTGTACATTTGTTATTGGACATAGGATTCTCTGAATTTTCTGCTCCATGTAGCTGTTCTTCTGAAACACTGTCATCAGATGTTCAAGTTCTTCATTGAAACTTTCATTGTTGGAGAGGTTGTGAGCCTTATACATCTGTATTTTGAGCAACACATTCCTCTTCACCGGGTGGTGGCAGCTGTCTGTATGCAGATAAAGGGCAGCATGCATCTTCTTTTGGTACATACTGTGGCCCATATGTAGATGAGACCATTGTCATATGGCAACATGGAAGAGACTAGCTGAAAGATTTCCTCATATATCTCAATTACATACCCAAGAGCATTAATTTTACCATGAAATTCAAAGAGAATAGAGTGCACCCATTTCTTGATTTCATGGTGAAAGAAGAGTGGGTGGCATTGCACTGGAAAAAGATACACATAAACCTATCTGGCACAGAGAAACTGGGTGCTCATACAGTGATACATAGGGTCACACCCTCTTTGACGATGAAAGTCTCAACCAAGAACCTAAACTTCAGAGGCCAGCATTGCAGATGAATGGTTGAATGGAGTGGCAAATCCAGAGCCTTAAGTCTTATACCTACTGTACAGCCAGTGGAAACGTAAGATAAATATCAGGAGGATGTGACCATTTTGTGGTGAATTATCTTGAAACATAGGATGTATTCTCCTTATGCACCAAGTGAAGACAGTCTTCTGTCCACCAGCTAAAACACGGATAGTGCCTGGGGTTGTGCCAAAGATGACCTCAGACTATGGAAGTCCAGGGTTTATCCGATACACTACCAATGTGCCAATATATGTAGGTCAGACTGTGCACTATGATGAAAATCATTGCCAAGAACTTCAGTGGCACACCAGATTTCAGCAGCCTAACAAGTCTGCTGGTGTAGAACATCAGCTGTTGGAATTTCATGAAATGGATTACAACAACGCAAAAGATGTGACAAAGACATCTAATTTCCAGGACTGTGTTATTAAAGAATCTATCAAAATTTGAATAAGTGAACTGCTGATCAGTCACGATAGTGGCTACATCCTTAGTAAGGCCTGGAAACCTACACTCAGCCTGCTTCAGAAGAGGAAGATGATATCCCTCAATGGGTAGATGGAACAATAGTAGAGATACTGCCAGCAGACATCACTGGGTGCGAACCATGGGTGCAGCAGTGTGTTAACAGACGGAGAGATGAAGGAAATGTTACACATGGACTATTGAGAGAGTGACATGGTGGAGGGATAAGAGGAAAAGACAAAAGTGCTGCACCAGTCCTTGAGGAGCCATGAATCAACACTCCTGATGATAGCTGTGTGGTAGTCTGCTGAAATATTGTGCCCATTGGACAGTGACACCGGCTGTCCACCAGTGAACTATTTCATCATGAATTATGGAGGGAGAAACTAAAGAATCATATAATCATGGTCGTACTTTTCAGACAAATGATAAAGTGCATGTAAATGTGCTGCAGCCTTTGTGTTGGCAACTTTTGTTTATAACCTGGGTTAATGATGTATGCAGGAGGGATAAATGGTTTTTATAGGTTCCAACAGAAGTGTTCCTGAAGCTGATTTGTAATGGTGTGATTGACATATTCTTTGGCTCAGTAAACATTTGTTGGTGTGCACTTTAAAATAAACGTTTGTATTTCAAAACTGGTGGTGTTCTAAGAAATGAATAAATGAATAGCTGTTGCAAAGAAAGAAATCTACATATCGAAATTGGACAAGTTTTTTCTAGTACTGCAGAAAATAATTGTTGTGCGGATTAATAGTAGTAGTATAGGTACTGAAAGTTGTCTCATTTAGCTATTTTCTGACTTACAGTAAATAAGGTTAACTCGCATAATTTTGTGACTTGTTCAATTTCATGGATGGCAGGAACTGAACTTTCTTGTAGTGTAGTCATAATTATGCTAGCAGTGTCTGTTCTGTGACATTAAAAAACTTCTAAGGAAGGTGAACAGTTAAAGTCGGAACCTTTTTATGAGAAAACTAGTCTGCAGTTGTTGAACCTTTTTAAGTTGAATTTGGTGAAAATTTCAACTCATTCTGCGTTATAAGGTAAGGAGAAAGTTCAGTTTAACATTCTGTATATGAAATTTTGAATTAAGTTTATGCATTTTCCATCTGAAAAATTCCACTCAACCTAAAGTCTCCTGTCTCAATTCCACTTAACTTCACCACCTGTTGGCCAAAGAGAAAGAAACACTAGAATGTAGTTCAGAGTGTAACACCACATAGTGACAAAATTTGAAAGTAGATCAGTGTTGCTATTTCTTGTGTTTTGGAGAAAGGATGGTCTGCATACAAGGTACGTAAAACTTACATGACACTTCAGAATCAATCGAATGCTACACCTTCTGTATATAATATCTTCACCATTAATGATATGTACAGAGGTAGCGAAATATTTTCATAATTTGTGACTCAAGTGACAGTGTTCATCATAGCAACAGACTGTGTAAGATCTAGGAGCTATGAGTAAATCAGTATGTATCTCTTGGAAAAAATCAAGAAAAGATGAAAGTAGAAAATGAAAGTAAAGTTAAACTACTTGGAGGAAGAATTTAAGAATGTTATAAAATTTTTATGAAGTTGATTGTTGTAAATAGTGTGTTAAAACTATAAAATTAATGAAGTTACATAAAAAGAATTAAACTTAAAACACCAATGAAGATGAAAACAGGCTGAATAGATGATAAGGGGGAAGAAAGTAAATTGATAAATGGAAAAAAAAAATTCTACATCTACACTGAGTTAGTATTTGTTTGTTTGTTTGTTTGTCCATTTGAATAAATAAATTAATGAGCGGTTGATATGAAAGTGGGAAAATTTGAAAAGGAAGAAAGAATTAAATAAGATGGAATGGACTATGGAATGTGCACTATTTAAAGTTCTGAAATTTTTTCTAAATTCTTAGAAAACTTCCAGCATGTTTTTAATGAAACTCCCTCTTACTGCATGCTATAAAAAACAGCAAATTAATTAATGTGATTTACTGAAGGATTAAAAACCATCCAGTTTTATAAAAAGAAAGGTATACAGTGAATTAAAACAAAACAAAAGTCATGACTACATTACCTGTGCAAAAAAATTTCAAAACTATTTTTAAGGAAGTTGTAAGGGTAGCAGAAGCATTGGCAAATAGTAGATTTATTTCTATTAGGTCAAACAAAACAAAGCCACAGCAGCCTGTGATTAAAAGTTACAACTGAGGCCATGATATTTCCAAAAAGAAGATGTAGAACAAAACTGTTGTAAATTATGCTCATATTTCAGAACTGTTCAATGAAGTCTTTATAAATGTAAGCAAACTAAATATTGATGTAGAAAATTATCCAGATAAGGATTCCTTTGGCACTGAACATTTGCAAGTGAATCTTTCAGTAAATACGGACAGATTACTGTAAAAGATACAGAAAATACGATACTGTCACTAAAAAGTAAAACGAGCAGGGGGTTGGGATACCAACAAAACTATCAAACAGTCTCTAAAGTGAATGCATAGCTGTTATCCACAATAATAAATGTCCTTTGAAGAACGTTCTTTTTTAGGTACTCTGAAGCACACAGTAGATAAACCACTATTCAAAAAAGGTACCAAAGAACGTATAGGAAACTATCGTCCAATGTCTCCTCTTCCTTCACTGTCAGAAATATTTGAAAAGCTTGTCACAATACAAATTCAATATACTGTACAAAATTTAATATGATTTTAAAAAATCTTCATGGTCCACAGGAAGGCGGAAGCACAGTATATGCTATCAACCAATTTGTAGACAAAATTAGCACTTTTCTAAACAGCTTCCTGCATGCCACATCAATTTTTTGTGATCTGTCAAAGGTCTTTAATAGTGTAAACCACTGCGTGCTACTCTCTAAACTGGAAAAGTATGGAATTAAGGGCACTGAATTAGAATAGTTTAGGGTCTTCCTAACCAACCAAAGTCAGTGTGATTATCAGTAGAGAATGCTTAAGAATGGAAAACTATTTCTTGAGAAGTAGGTCTATGCTAAGGTACAGTATTATGCCTCATTCTGTTTCTATTTTACATAAATGATCTACCACTTAATATTGACTCTGGGTTTTATTTGCAGATGACACTTATGTCACCACTGAAACTAAAAGTGCTGATCAAATTCCTCAAAGTGTCATAAACACCTTAGAAAAATTAGATAACTGATTTAATCTAAATGGGTTAAAATTAAACATGGAAAAATGTAGTTACTGCTGTTTAAAACAAAACAGGCTGATTGGATCCATCATAAGAACCAGAATACGTGGTCTTTCATTCATATCCCATCTGGCAAGTCTCCCCTGACCTGGGGTTCTGGGTGACTTACTGTACACTTTCCCCTAAACCTCTCCAGTCATTTTCCTTCACCCCCTCTTCATTCCCCTTCAACTCTTCTGCCAGAAGGAGGAGCCACAGGTTCCAAAAGCTTTTGAAAATTAAATCCTTTTGTGTGTATGTTCCCCTGCTGCCACTTGGTGTGTAGATTTTTTTTATCTGTCCATTTACATTACAATATGTAGGAAGCTAGCTATATGAAATTCCTATGAATAAATTAGACAAAAATTTATCGCGAGACTCGCACAATGCCTCAAAGATAAATTAAATAGCCTAGCATTTGCGATGATGATGATGATGATGATGATGATGATGATGATATAGATATACAGTCTTCTAGCATGAATGTAATGGTAGTAATAGTATATCACAGATACTTTGAATCAGTAGTGAGATACGGGATTATATTTTGGGGTAGCCCAAACCATATGACTTAAATATTAAAACTTCAAAAAACCGTCATTAGAATGCGAAGAAAATTGTCACCTTTTTCTAAAAAATCTTGAGTGTATTAAGTGTTCCCTTACTATACAGCTATGAACTTATTATCTTTGTACATAGTAACCCCCATATGTTTGTAGTGAATTACTTTCAACATGGTTACATTGCCGGGAATCAAAATTGATGCTGCCCACCTATGATTTGAAATTTTATGCTCTTAGAATAACTGAAAAAACCTCATGTGACAAACTGGATCAGAAATGTTGCTCTTCAATTAAGGAGTTCTTGAAAGATGATCTGAAAATTTTATTAGGAGAGAACACAAACTTAAGAATAAAGTTTCATATTAAGAAAGAAAAAATCAGTTGTGTGTCCAGTACAGTATTTTATGTTAATGATAGTTTAAGAAAAGCTGTAAACCTTTTGTTTTGATATGCCTCCTATGTATTAAAATAATGACGTGAAATTATATGTTATGAGACAATAAACTTCTGTTCATTAAGATGAAGTGTGAGAACATATTCTATGTGTATGCTGATGTGTGTTAGCTGTCTATTATCTTTCATCATTATCAGTAGTTATTGTAATAATGCTACCAGCTACAAATGTTAAATGATACCAGTGGTGCAGCTTTAGAGTGTGATATTTACGTGACAAGACTGAACTTTCAAAATAAATATCAAAAATATTGAACCCAAAAACATCTCACCTCCAGTGGCACTAAAAGTGACACATGCTGATAAAGTTGAAAAAAACTCTTGTAAGTCTTGATAGTATGCCCAAAGACTTTTTCTTAGTAATTATGGTGTGGTCAGTAATATCAAAGGTACATACAAAAAGATAATTGGAAATTAAAGTGACACAGTAACCACATGGATGTGTATCATGTGACTGCTCACAAATTAACATTCAAACCAAAAATTCCTTCTGAAGCATGACCTACTGCATTATTGTGAGGAAGGAATGAACCACCTTCTTCTGTATACACCAGATTTCTTGAATTTTTTTCCATAAGTATATTTTGAAACAATCATGCTTTCTAGCAGCAGTTTGCCTCTCAAACACAATTTAATGGTCGTAAAAGCAGATCTATGTTTTCTTCACTTTAAGCTAGGGAAAGAAAAGAGTTTCTTATAGCAGTTGCTCAGTCAAATATGGCGATGCCGTGTGCCATCTGATGGTGACTGTCACTGACATAGAATGTCTACAGATTTGTGTATTTGGAAGTGTTTTATGCTTTGTGTAAATAAAGTGAAGGTGATGAAATAGTATTGTGGTTAAGAAATCTTCAGTTCCCATGACAAAAGTGCAGCAATAGTTCACTAGAATTTTCTGTGAGGTATACAATCTTATTGTTGCAGAAAAGTCTCATCAACAAAGTGTGGAATGAGAGGTGGCATATCTATAATTGTACCAGAGTGCAAGTTGTAAACATATAACAGTTGTAAACATATACCTAAGGAATTTGGAGAAGTGTTCCAGAATAATTTATACTGCCATTATAAAACTATTAGAGAGATAAGCAAATGTTTTCAATAGTCACCTAGATAATAAGAAATTTATGGAAACATAACTAAATACATTAACTCTGACTATACATGTGAAATGTGATAAACCATTTATTACATATTCAGTTTTTTAACTAGCATTTGAAGTGAAATTAAAATAGAGTTCATTTTGACGTATGTTAAGACTTTCGCTGCAGCTGATGCTTATAAGTGTTCGTGCTCACTATTGGATTACTCAGTCTAGTTGCAGCGTCTGAGCTAGCATCAAAGCGTGTAAACTTTTGTTTTGTGTGGTCAGTTATCAAACGCATATTGTTCGTAATGGCGGCTAATTAACCGACACCTGGACCTTCCAATGTGAAAAGGAGCAGGAAAAGTGTAAAATTGACAGAGGAACAGTTACTTAGTTTACTAGACGACAGTGATTTTCTGTGTAGTGAGGACGAGGCATACCACGGAGATTGTCGTCTAGAGGCTGCAGAAGAATTGCAGAGTGATGATAACGCGGAAGCACAACTTTCGAATCTGTTTCATGACAGTTCCAAATCTGACGATACGGATCATGACGATTGTGCGAAAATCGACCTGTCACACAGAGATAATCCAGGTGAGTCCTGGCATAAAGAACCATATGCAGTATCACCCATTTACGAAGGAAGAAGTTTTGCAAATTCTTCCTGCTGGCAATTCTATGGATATCTCCAGATTATTGGTAACAGACAAGGTGTTGCAACTTGTAGTTGACGAAACGAATGATAACGCAGTCAACATATTGCTGACGTAAAATACAAAAGAGGGATCTAGGATCTGTAAATGGAAACCTCTAAGTATAGGCGAATTACTAGTTTTCCTGGGTGTTTAGTTACATATGCGTAACGTTAAATATCCGGGATTACAAGACTACTGGAAGAAAGAACCGCTGTTTGAGAATAGAGGAATAGTGATGAGTATAAGCAGAGACCAGTATTTGATCATATTATGCTCTCTGCATTTTGCAAAAGATCCACTTTCAGGAAACCCGAAACCAGAAGATCATTTATATAAGATACGACCTTTATTGGATTATTTTAACACGAGAATGTCTAAAGTGTATTACCCGGGAAGACATTTAACAATATATGAATCAGAGATTCTTTGGAGGGGAAGACTGTCATTTAGACAATACCTAAAAAGCAAACGTAAGAAATATGGCATTATGATATACATGGAATCCAAATTTTTCCTGTATGCAGTAGATTTGTTGCTTCTTTGAATTGTATTTTTTGTTACATTATCAACAAATCACGAACATTTGAATGACGCCTGTGACCCCTATAGGTGTCAGATAGCAAACAGACTTTAAAACATAACCACAATACCGTCAAAGCTTATTTGAAGTAATGCATCTAAGGTGTCATTAAGTCAGTATAGAAAATGATCCTACAGATCTTACAAGGTCTTGACATCAGCCTGTAGCTCAGGTGTGCTTAGGAGCGTCGGTCCCAAGCGGTACCTGCCGTTTCAGAGTGTTACCGGCCCGCACTCGAGCATTGCCGGGCCGCACTGGAGAGTTGCGGACCTGCACCGGTGCCGCAGCGAAAGTGTTAAATAGCATTGATACACTGTGATCAAAAGTATCTGGACACCCCCAAAAACGTACATTTTTCATGTAGGTGCATTGTGCTGCCAGGTACTCCATATCAGCGACCTCAGTAGTCATCAGACATTGTGAGAGCAGAATGGGGCACTCCACGGAACTCACGGACTTCGAACTTGGTCAGGTGATAGGGTGTCACTTGTGACATACGTCTTGCTTGGTGTAACGAGCCTAAAAATTGGAAGATTGAACAGTGGAAGAATATTGTGTGGAGTGACAAATCACGGTACACAATGTGGCAGGGTGTGGGTATGGCGAATGCCTGGTAGACGTCATCTACCAATGTGTGTAGTGCCAACAGTAAAATTTGGAAGCAGTGGTGTTATGGTGTGGTCGTGTTTTTCATGGAGGGGGCTTGCACCCCCTTGTTGTTTTGTGCGGTACTATCACAGCACTGGCCTACACTGATGTTTTAAACACCTTCTGTTGAAGGGATAGCAATTGCATCTTTCAACACGATCGAGCACCTGTTCACAATGCACGGCCTGTGGCGGAGTGGTTACATGACAACATCTCTGTAATGGACTGGCCTGCACAGGGTCCTGACCTGAATCCTATAGAACACTGTCGGGATGTTTCGGAATGCCGACTTTGTGCCAGACCTCACCAATCGACATTGATACCTCTCCTCAATGCAGCATTCTGTGAAGAATGGGCTGCCATTCCCCAAGAAACCTTCCAGCACCTTATTGAACGTATGCCTGTGAGAGCGTGGAAGCTGTCATCAGGGCTAAGGGTGGGCCAACACCATATTGAACTGCTGCAGTACCGATGGAGGGCTCCATGAACTTGTAAGTCATTTTCAGCCAGGAGTCCATATACTTTTTATCACATAGTGTATAAGAAATGTGGAATATCATGCAATATTGATTTATATTCTGTCCATACGGACCCAATAGAGAAAACATTGTGCCATAAAAGTTCAGACTACTCTACTTGGGATCTGATGATTTCTGCTGGATGTGTTGTCAAGAAATGAATTATTTATTTAAGAATTGGATGTTGATGATATCAATGATTAGGTATTGGTGTTACTCTTGGAAGTTCTAATGTGCTGTGCATCAGACTTCACGTAATAGTACATCTTCTCATGTCATTTTGTGAAGATTCCAGGATACGGCTAATTGGCAGAGCTGATCAGAGACTTACTTCTTGTCAAACGAGTAGATTCAGTGGGTTAAAACAAATATCGAGGATGTTTTTATTGGTTTTTGGAAGAACAAAGAAATCACATGATGTGCACTGCAAGGCAGATACAAAATATTAGGACGTTTGTGTTATTGCATTGATAAGTGTGAGCAATATCCTATGCATGTCAGTTGTTGGTTGCTTTTGTGGGGTTATTTTATAAGGTTTAGGAAAACATATCCATTGTAGTTATTGCCCCACCTCCTCTACATGTAATCATTGAAATGTGTCTTGGTAAAATTAGTAAGCTACCTTTCATCACCAACTATGATGTGCATTTTGACACACCAGAGTTAATTTATGAAGCTTACATTGAAACAGCTCCAGAGCTCTCTGTTCTTGGATTGGTTTCGTATCAACTGACTGCAAAAAATTTTGCAGTGAAGGATCCTTTTAGGATGACAGAGATGACTGTTGCTGTGATTCCAAAATTACACTGTATATGATGGTAAATGAAGCAGGCACTATTTTCAATAATCCTTCAAATTTGAATCCAGCTTTCTTCTTCTTCTTCTTCTTCTTCTTCAGCAGCAGCTGTTGTTGATTACTCATAACAGCTGGCATTTTCAGTCTTTCCTTCAGGTACCTGAGTGTTTAAGTAATTATAGGCTGTTGTCATGGAAGAAGACCAATGCAAAATATTATTCCTGGAGATACCAATCCTCACTCCTGCCTCTTATAAACTTCTAAATATTTGTCATAAGGCAATACTCAGATTTGTATTCAGTAGTTGACAGTGGCTGGATACAATGTGCAATGTGTAAAGTAAAGGCTTTTCCACCACTTTTAAGATTTTATAATCATGCAAACTTGCAACAATGAATTATACTGAATTCTGCTGTCAGTGATATTTCTTGGGGGTGTATTGTTAACCAGAAACCCACTCATGCTCAGAATTATCAGAGAAATTCTCATGTTAAGGCACTTGCCAGTGCAGTTACACACATCAAATCTATATTTTTGAGTGATGTGTGCCTGAAATTATTACATATTTATGACAATAACTGAATTTTTAATTAAATATCTCATCCTCTCTGTCCCACTTAGTCACTTACTCTTGTCTTCACATTCAAACAAATGATTTTTTTAAAAAAAAAAAAACAACCTTTTTGGCTTGCTTCTCAATAGCTACCAGACCAAAAATTCAAAGGAGCAGGTCCTCATTTGATCCTAGGATTTTTTGGCATGTAATGAGATTTTAATCAGTGGCAATGTATGTACTACATCAATAAAACTACTATGCTATGTTTCACCTTCCATGTTGTTATGTTGGTCCCCTCATAGGTTGGATGGAGGGTGATAAAGGAACCTGACCAAATGTGCTGTTCAGTTCATCTTCTATGTTGAAGTCTTATTTTCAGTATTATCAGTACATACAGCATTATTTTGAGGCATGTAAAAAATGCTAATTTCTTTCAAATTTTGCATGATGTGTCTGTTGCTGTGTGTGAATTAACCTGTACAGAAAAATTAATAGACATAGGATAAAATAGTAACTTAAGGAAATATGGCTGGCTGATAACTTAAACAAACATCCAGATTGTATAGGATGTTTTGAAAGAGATCTTAGTTTTTTTTTTTTGAGATGACAGAGATTAATTGAGGAATCTTTTTGAACAAAATATGCAATCTATACATGTACTGCTGCAAGAGACCAAATTCTTAGCATAGAAAGTGTTGGCTGAATCACTGTTTAACTCTGTTGTGCAGTATTGTTTGTGGTATATTTTACTCCTGCCACAAAACATTTCTTGCCACTGGGTATTGTGTTTCATGCAGAATTTGCATGATTTCCATTAATCTTTTATGCCACTGTGGAACAGCTCAAGCTTACTTTTGCTTGAGATTTTTAGAACTTGGCACAGTATCTTGCTTGTCAAAGGTATATTTCACAACTAACCATTTAGTAAGTAGGTACTATACAAAATTTTTCCTCTGAACCTGTATGGACCAACCAGAAAACATACGATTTCTGGTGAAGATAATTTTGCCTTTTAACATTTTGATAAGGAATTGAATAAAATTGTCATATTAGTAGCTATATGAACTCTCAAAATTCAGGATCTTGTGTCACAAAAATCTGCATACCATAGATAAAGCATATTTTATGTTGTTCTCAGTAATTCGAAGTATATATACGTCATTCTCATTTGTGGAGAGAAACGTAAATGATACTATATGTCTGGTTGCAGTTCAAAATTTTCAGATTAAAAAAAAAAAAAGGTTGACCATAATGAATGGCATCATTAGCAGCCAAACATAATACCACCTCACTTCAGTTAAGGCAAGGATTGCCTTGTGGGATGAGTCCATTGTCAGTGAAAACTGGACAGATGATGAGAAATGTCTTGCATATTCCCACAGTCACTTGATTTGACACAACTAAATCTTTGCTTTTTAATATTATTGCGGATAGTTTGTTCATTTCTCTTTCATCTTCTGATCTCCCAGGTCTTAAAGAAAGTAGTAGTGAAGCTGTCATCAGTCCAAAGATTGTCTTGATCACCATGGTGTTGTACTAGGCATGGTTCTCTGGGAGGAAGTCATGTGCTGGTGCATTCCTCTGAACTGTGAAACTGACTGACCAGCCGGTTATAGGGGGACCTACAATTAATGTGGATTCTGAACCACAATGCAACTCGGCAATGTCCGCATCAGCAAACACTGATAGGGATGAAATAAGTAATAAGAGACTGGTACAAATCCAAGGACTGACCAGAGATTGAACAAGAGACCTTTGGATTCGTAATCTGACACTTTACCACTGAGCCCCCCAGTGAAATTGCATTTATTTAAGATGCATTACTGGAGTGGTCTTCAACTGACTGACTTAGGCATAGAATTAAGTTGTCTTCATGTCATATAGTTACATATTGGAAGTAATAACCAGATCAAACAAAAATAATTGTTTGATAATAAAGGAGGCATATTTTGTTTTAATACAACAAATTGAGTATATATGAAACCTGAATAAAATGCTGCTTATTTGCTTTGAGAAAAGGCCATTTTAAAGATCACTGTACACTAAACTCTCATGATTAGTTGGATTGTGATTGACACACTTGGTGATCCTCTTCCTGGAGAAACACAACACTGTGCCATGTTAAGTCGTCATTTCTTAGGGGATGAAAAGTGGTATGGTGAGTAAGTTTTGATTATTTGACCAATAGCCTTCTCCCTGTGGCTTCACCCACACTTGCATTTGAAACATATTTTGAAAACACCCCCCCCCCCCCTCTGGATCTTCCTCTTCCTCCCTCTGTCTACCTCATTCTCCCATTTCTGTGTATCTTATTTCCTCCTCTCCCCCCTCTCTCACTATATTTTCCTCTTGATCCCTCTGAACATATCCTTCTCCTTCTCTCTCTTTCCATCTGCCTTCCCCTCATTCGTTTACATCGGCCGCTTCCCCCCCCCCCCCCCCCCCCCCAATGCCTTCCACCTACTTCACACAACCTCGCCTCCTTCCCTCTCTCTGCCTATTTCCTCCTCCTCCTTGCTCCATCCACCCCACCCTCCCCTACCCATCTCAAGCTGTCCCCAGTCATGCTCATCGGTGTGTGTAGCCTCTGCAATACAAATCAGTTAAACAGGGCGATACTACTCGAATAACACATTGTCATGCAGCGCAGCATACACATCAGCGGCTTGAAAAATTATTTGTTTGCCCCTGACATACAGGCCGCCAAGCAAAACAGGTCGATACTACTACAACAAAACACGCCTGTCGTACAGGACGGCCTGCATGTCAGGGCCTGGAAAACTGTTTCTTGCCCCTTACATGTAGGCTGCACTCCAGAGCATGTTGATTTGGGAGGTTATAAGCCACACAGTGCTGATGATACTTGTGAGGCCTACTGTTTCTGTGCTCAATTTGATTGATACCGTTCCAGGGGCGTGGAAGGAGATATAATTTTTGCTCTCACGTTATTTCTAGCCCCTCATTCTGCCATTGACGGACAACACTAAGCATTAATATAGACAACACTTTCGTCAAGTCCTTTCATACATTTTTATTGTACTGTCGATGAGCTTATTTCCCCACATTCTTTAGTCAGAGAAGAATAAAATGTCTTTCACTTTCTGTTGTTAGTGTGGGTCATTCAAGGCGGAGCTCTTTCTCAGATAGGTATTCATTAGGTAGGAAATTAGTCATGGACTTGTTAAGAAAACGATCTGCATTAATCAAAAATGTTCTGAGGAGCTTAAATCTTGATGCTGCACAGGTACTGAATGCTCTTAACCAGTCCGCTATCTTACTTGGTTTGTAGTCCCTTTGCTGGAACACATCTGTATGTGATGTAACTTAATTATAGCTATGATGCTGATTTTATAGATGATAGAATACTGAAGTAGAATATACTATGAAATATATTCTTTCTTCTACTCTGGTAAACTTGTCTAGCTATCTTACATAGAAAGGCTTGCAGTCAACTGTGGCTCTAGTAAAAAGTGCAGTTTGTTCCACGTCAGGTATTACCAGGAAATATTTTGCTTGAATGGAAAATGTAGTAAATGGTTAATATTGATGTTTAAATATTAGTTATGTGGAAGAATTATTAGTTTGAATCAGATTGAAACTGTGTGCCTGATGTACCATGAGGAGCTGCCACCTTGTATCAAGTGATTGCCCCTCGCTCATAGTACAGAGACAGGATGTAGGGTTTGCACAAAATACACTTGTGGCTAGCCAAATTTTGTCATTACATAGCATTGGTGTTCGAGAATAAATTTTCACTCTGCAGCAGTGTGTGCACTGATTTGAAACTTCCTGGCAGATTGAAACTGTGTGCTGGACCGGAACTATACCTGAGACATTTTCTTTTTTGGGCAAGTACTTTAAGTGACTGCACTACCAAAACACAACACACATTCACAGTTTTACTCCACCAGTACCTCTTCCCTTACCTTCCAAACATCACAGAAGTTCTCCTACATATATATCGTTGTACTAGCAGTCCTGGCAGAAAGGGTATTGTGGAGAAATGGCTTAGCCACAGCACTCGTTTGTGAAAGGCAAAGGTGCCAGCTTTAAGTCCCGATCTGCCACACAGTTCTAATCTGCCAGGAAGTTTCAAATCAATACACGCTGTGATGCAGAATGAAAATTTCTTCTGAAAACTATCCTGCAGGCTGTGGCTAGCCATTTTTCCACAGTACCCTTTCTTCCAGCAGTGCTAGTCCCACAAGATAAGCAGGATAATTTCTGTACAGTTTGGAATGTACGAGAAAAGGTGCTGGCAAAAGTAAAGCTGTGAGGGCAGCTTGTCAGTCGTGCTTGGATAGCTCCGTCAGTAGAGCAGTTGCCCACAAAAGGCATAGGTCTCATGTTTGAGTCCTGGTCTCACTCACTCTTTTAATCTGCCAAGAAATTTCGCTGTTATTCATAAAATTTGTTATATTACTTGCATCTTTAATCTGTATCAGATCACACAAAAGCATTGTGAAATATGAACAGATGTGTCCTAACTGAAACCATAACAATTGGGTGAGTCAATTAATGACATCTAGTCCCTTGGGTGGTCCTGGTTTCAGATTCCTTTGGTATCATGGTACACATTAAGCTCATTATTAGTTAAAATTTATAAGTATTCCCTAATTACAAATAAGGTAAAACAAAAACACACAATAAGTAGGCATGTGTTTGAACTTGATTAGTAGAATGGTATTTCCTGCTGTCTTTTTAGATGTTCCAAAGACATGGTCAAGTCTGTGACATAATAGACAATATACTTGACATGCTCTACTCATACCTGACTATGCTCTTGTTCACTAAACTCAGATAGTAGCTGCTGCAGAGGTAGCTGATGCAGAGTTCCATTTTTTGTGTTGAGCAATGAAAAGAGTTGTGAGGGAAAGATAACAGAATGCATGACATTTGGAAGGGCATATTTTTATAGTGGAATTGTGAGTTAGGATGTGGCAACTACATGAATGACGTTTTTAATTAATGTCATTTCAGAGTGACAACATATTGTAGCAACAATTCTGTAAGTGGACTTTTTCCTATCTTCTTGGAGAATAGATAAGAGCTTCTCGTCCTTTGGGATAAATGCCTGTCGGAGAAAAAATTTCATAGATATTTCATAGGCAAATGAAAACCATAAAACCTGATTAGAAATTCTTTATATTAGAATATGTTTTGAGCGCGGGAAAGATTTAGTGTCATTGAGCTCATCTCAGTCTGCAGCTATTATAGGTGAGGCAGTGAGGCTGGTTTATGCATTCCAGACCAGATTAGATTTTGGGGACTACTTGTGGTGGTTCTGTTAAGGTTTGTTAAGTGGCTATGGAGAAAGATGACATTAAGATTTTAGCTATGAGCAAAGTTGATGAGCTTATTTTATAATCTGTAGACAAGTATGGATGTTTCTTTGTATATTTAGAGGCATTATAATCTTATAAATGCAAAAATTTTAGATTGTGTGTGTTAATATGTTCATTACTTCTTCATGCTGAAATGGCTGGATGGAGAAAGCTAATACTCTGAATTAACACACAGGCTATCTTAGATTTATATACCTATCAGTGGGGTTGGGCTGAAAAAGTAGCGTAGTCACAAAGTGGGAATATACGTACTTTATTCATCCAGTATTTGAGAATGAGAGCACTTGGTGATTTGCAACAGACTTCACACATAATATCAAACCTTTGTGAAACTTTTTCTCACTGGCAACCCCCCCCCCCCCCCCCTCAAATGGTGAAAGGCAAAAAGTTTATCGCTAATACATTTTGGCTGTTTGTGCAATAAAACTACCAAATGAAGTATGATGTTTCTACATCTACATCTGCATCTGTGGTGTACGGGAAGGTGTCACGTTGAGTGACTGTAGGAGGATACAAGATGACTTGGACAGGATTTGTGATTGGTGTAAAGAATGGCAGCTAACTCTAAATATAGATAAATGTAAATTAATGCAGACGAATAGGTAAAAGAATCCCGTAATGTTTGAATACTCCATTAGTAGTGTAGCGCTTGACACAGTCACGTCGATTAAATATTCGGGCTTAACATTGCAGAGCGATATGAAGTGGGACAAGCATGTAATAGCAGTTGTAGGGAAGGCAGATAGTTGTCTTCGGTTCATTGGTAGAATTTTGGGAAGATGTGATTCATCTGTAAAGGAGACCACTTATAAAACACTAATACGACCTATTCTTGAGTACTGCTCGAGTGTTTGGGATCCCTATCAGATCGGATTGAGGGAGGAAATAGAAGCAATTCAGAGGCAGGCTGCTAGATTTGTTACTGGTAGGTTTGATCATCACGCAAGTGTTACGGAAATGCTTCAGGAACTTGGGTGGGAGTCTCTGGAGGAAAAGAGGCATTCTTTTCGTGAATCACTACTGAGGAAATTTAGAGAACCAGCATTTGAGGCCGACTGCAGTACAATTTTACTGCCTCCAACTTATATTTTGTGGAAAGACCACAAAAATAAGATAAGAGAGATCAGGGCTCATACAGAGGCATATCCTCGTTCTGTTTGGGAGTGGAACAGGGAGAGAAGATGCTAGTTGTGGTACGAGGTACCCTCCGCCACGCACTGTATGGTGGATTGTGGAGTATTATGTAGATGTAGATGAAGTATGATACTTCTTTACTACGTACTGTATTCATGACAGGTTTTTCAGACAGTGATCACTTACATCCAGCAAAGTTGTATCATTGTACAACACGTAGTTCCGGAGATATGACGTCATAAACACTGAGGTGTGTGAAAAGTTGCTGCATCATGTATGACATTTTAATTTATTACATCTTTGCTACTAATTCTATTCACAATGCATTTTGCAGACAGCATCCTCACATTTTGCTGAATGTACCTACAAAAATATATCATTATAATATGCACAATTCAGGAGGTACAATGTTGTAAACACTGATATGCTTGGAATGCTGTCACATTATGCTTGATGTTTTAAATTATTACTTCTTTACTGCTACTGCTCTATTCGCAAAACATTTCACAGTCGGTAGCCACATATACCACTGGATGTACCTGCAAAATTATATCATTGTACAACACACAGTTCAGGAGATACATCATCATAAACATTGATCTGTGTGAAAATAGAACTGCAGAGCAAAATTTGCTAGACGTACAATGATATATTTGCACAAATATGTGTGAAGCATGTAAAATATATGTCAAAAAGAGTAGAAATGTATGTACATGGGTAAGAAAGCTCATCCTAAATTCATGGATCGATTTCAAACTAGTTTGGTAGGCATATTAGTTATGACATGAAAAGAAATACTGTAGAGGTATGAACCACTAGCCTGCTATTGGGGTGGGGGTGCTAATGTAGAAAGAGAAGAAGGGAGAAGGAGATGGGCAGATGGATAGAATGGAGGAGAAGATAGGCAGAGAGAGAGAGGAGTGAAGTGGAGATGGACAGAGGGTGGGGGAGAAGAGGAACTAATAGAACATTGGAATAAACACATTTGCAGGCAACACCAGATACTCAGGTTCCTCTACATGTACCCAGAGAAGAATAATTCTTGAAACAATGTTTACAGAGATGTATCACAGTAAGTATCTGACTCTGCACACATACCAAGACAATTATGATCTTTCTGTGCTAAGCATGTCACAGATAGTTATAAAATTATTTACTCCCTTTTCTAAATTCTTTTTAGTTCGCTACTGGGTCATGTAAAAATGTTTTACGTGAATTAAACGAGTAAGTAGAACTTTTGTGGTGGCACATACACATGGATAGTGAGTTTTGCCATTAACAGGTTTCTCTAAAGTACTGTTTAACTATGGGTAACACTGCAGGTTGCACTGGTTAAATATGTATGATGTAAAATATTGCATTAATTAATTTATTCAGCACATCACGTCATGTTCTAGATGTTCAGAGTTGTGGAGCAAGTCAAATTGTACATTAATTGTCAGAAGCAGCCGTTTTTATCTAATGCATCATACTAAGCATTTTATGAAATTACTGTTATGGCATTAGCTGGATTGCCTCACAAGATTGCACAATAGGACAGTATGAGTGAAAGTATGCAAAGTATGCCAGCAATCTTGACTGCAAGTCTAATAATTAGAGAGATTTCTAAGTGGAAAAGAGAGAGAATTGAGCTTTTTGATTAAGTTATCCACATACTGATGCCATCTCAGTTTGTTCTGTATCTAAATATTTAGAAATTTAACATATTGACTGTGTTTGTGGTCATTCTGCTAGATTCATTGTTCACTGATTTGTCAACTAGTCTGTAGGTGCATGAAACGACTCATTATTGCACATGCAAACTTTCTCTTTATTTTGTTTGTTTAAGAAGTTTAATTTTATACAAAGAAATAGCAAGTTCATGACTTGACAATACACAGTCTTCCTACAGACAAAACATTTCAGAACTAAAAACTATTACTTGTCACTAAGTTAAGAACAACACATGAACACACACAAAATTTGTAAAACTCTCTGACAGCTCATCAGTATTAGTGCCCTTCATGGCTGATGTGGACAGTTGATTGACAGCTGTGCCATAATAACAATTATACATTTGCACATGCACAACAACAAGACACTGCAGTGCAGTACACTGCAAGAGAATTTGAAGCTCGGTCGCTACTTCAATCTCCTCAGGGGAAGTGGAACATTGCCCAGATGTCCAGATGGCATGCCAGAAGGTTTATTCACCATCCAGATCTCAATGTGCGTATGAACAGTGGTTCTGCAATTGGTGGTGATGGTGTTGCTGCTGGTGCTGATGCTAGTGGGTGTGATTGTGTTCCGCCAGATAGTTGATTGTCATGTGGAACATATGCTAGTTTTATCCTGTATGTGGAGACTGTAGTAGGCTTGCTGTTTACGAATATCTCGAAGGTGCATTCCCCTTGTTGCAACCCCTTGTTGCAACACCATGTAAGGGACAGATCACTGTACGGTGGTTGCAGTGAAGGTCTGACTCCGCCCATGCAGTCCGCCTCCGTAGCGTAGCGGTAGCATTACCGGCTACCATGCAAGGTGCCCGGGTTCAATTCCTGGCAGAGGACTGGGTGTTGTGTGTCCATCACTTTCATCATCATTGGCTCGCAAGTTGCCAAAGTGGTGTCAACTAAAAGAAAAGGACTTGCAATACAGCGGCTGAACTCCCCCGAATGGGGCCTCCTGGCCGACAATGCCATAAGATCATTTCATTTTTTCTGCCCATGCAGAGCACAATGTGGGGGCATGTTGGTGGATCCTGATACACGTAGATAGCAGGAGCGCCATGCCTTGCAGCTTGGTGTGGGCGAAGTCAGGGACATGTTCCCTCAGTTGAAGTACAAAGTGCTACAATTGAGACCAGGTAGCTGCAATGGTTGTGCTTCTACAAACTCTCCAAGTAGACACAGGATTTTGCTGTAAAGTACTGCTGGTGACACATCTAAATCTGGTTTATATGTCATCTGGAGGTCCAGTAATATCATTGGTAATGCTGTCATCCAATCTATATTGTGACTTATGATTGCCAGTTTGAGTGAGCAGTGCCAGCATTCAGTCATACCATTACTGGCTCAGTTGTAACTGGTGGTACTATGGTGCAGTGTGCCACAGAACTTTGTTAGTTGGGAGTACAATTCTGACTCAAACTGGTGGCTGTGATCTGTCAGTATGTGCAGTGGGCAGCCAAAGCTAAAAATCCACCTTGATGTGAAGGCAAACACCAATGTTTCTACAGACACATTATCCACCAGGATTGCTTCAGGCCAGGTGTAAGATGATCAGTCATGGTAAGGATATGACATGGTCTGTTGGAAGAAGGTAGTGGGCCCATGATGTTGACATAGGAATGTGCAAATTTCATTTTAGTAATCAGAAACTTCCCAACCGGTGCGCAAATGTGATGGTTGATCTTGCTCCATTGGCATTTGACACACGTGCGGGTTGATTCACTACAGTCTTTTTGTATTCTTGGTCATACAAAGTGGTGGGAGACTAGGCAAACTATTGACCTGACGCCAAGGTGACTAAGTTGTGCAGGTTGTTGAAGGCCGGCTTGCGAAATGCTACCAGGAAAAATGGCCTTGGTTTTCCAGTCAAGAGGTCACCATATGTTTTGGTGTTGGCACTAGGCACATAGACTAACCTCAGTTCCATAGCTGTTGATAGATCATGGAGGTAGTTTGGAAGCTCTTGCTCAGATTTCTGTGCCTTGGTGCATTGGGCAAAACCCATAGAGCTCTAGCTGTTCAAAATGTCATAGAAGCAAGACAGGCAATCGGCCACTTCGTTGTCAATACCTGACACATGCCTGTTGTATGTGCTGAATTACACTATGAAAACAAGTACTGCTGGTGAAGTGAAAAGTTGTTGTTCCATCATGTCAATTATGTGAGATCTGTAAAAATTGTGAATTCCCTTGCTTCCAGTTATGTGCGGAATGATTTTGTTTTCTCATATATAGGAAGGAGTTCCCGATAGTTAGCGCTCCACTTCTGTTGTGATGATGGCAACTTACAGGAGTAGAAGGCCAAAGGTTACCATGCAGCCTTGTGGAACTTTTGTAGAACAGGCCTGATAGCTATATGACTTGCATCAACTACAAGTGCAATGTGTGCTATAATTCTTGATGAGCGAGGACTGCTGCAACCACTATGCTGTGCTGCTACACTTCAAAGGCTGAACTCTTAGCGTCCATCAACTGGATTTTCAATGTCCCATTGATTTTTGGTTTGGCAAGTGCTATGGTAAGAGGTACTTGTAATACCGCTGAGTGTGGCTGACATCAGTGATAGTTCAGTATGCCGAGAAAGTGTTGTTAACTCTTGAACAGTTTGTGGGTGCACAATCTGCAAAATGGCTTCCACCTTTTCAGGCAGGGGAAGTGAGCCCTTGGACAAAATTTTGAGCCCTAAAAAATTGATCAGTGGGTGTCCCAAAAACACACTTGGCTATGTTCAGTACCACACCATATTGATTTAGCCTATCTGAGACTTACATCAGGTACTGCTCATGTTGTTCTGTGGCTGAAGAGAGGATAAGTATGTCGTCCAAGTTGTGAAACAGAAGGGTAGTCCTCATAGTACTGCATCAATAAAATGCTGCCATGTTTGTGCTGCATTTTTCACTCTGAATGTCATATACAAACTCTCGAACAATCCAGATGGGGTGGTGGCTGAGGTTTTTGTGATGTCTTCTTCCACTATGGGTATCTGTGTATATGCCTTGGCACAGTCTTATACGCTAAAAATTGCCGCACCATGTAATGCATAGCTATAATCTCATAGTAAAGGGACAGGATGCCAATCCGGCAGTGCCTGGACATTGAGGGCACGGTAATCCCTGCACAGATGCCTCAGTCTTTTTCTGGCACCAGATGAAAGAAACAGGACCATGGACTGCTGAATGGCAGTCTAAACCCGTCTCTCTGCATGGTGTCAAATTATGCCTTTGCGATCGCTAATTTGTCTGCACAACTTTGGCTGAGTGCACCAGTGTGCAGTGATGGAAGCCCGAAGTTGGCAGCCCAGTAGTGCGTCATCCACCAATTGCATGTTCACCATGTCCAGTAGAAGGTCGTAGTATGCCAAAAGATTAGCACTGATGGTGGGCTCAGTGACATCTACGACCGTAAAATCCCACATGAATGCTTGGCCCAGCCCCAAGTCTGATTTCACACCTTGTGCTGTAGTTTGATATTGAAGAGTTGTTCACAGTCGACCAGTGGAATAATGTTGCTGGTCTATGATAATGTAGCTGTCTCTGGGGAAAGATACAAAAGTCTGACCCAGCATCCAGTAGATATTTGCAGCCCCACTTCTAATCACTGATAGAAAGGATCTGTAGTGAGCCCTGGCAATAGGAGGCAGTGTCTGTGTCCAACTGCTGACGCTGACGCTCTACAAACGGGCCTTGGCCTTGGCCCAAGGTGTAGGAGTTTTGACTTGTTACAGTCTTTCCTCCTGTTCCTGATGATGCGATGATGATGTGGCCTCACTGTATGGTTTGTCCTCTCGTTGTCCGGTGTCTGTCCTGGCTACTAGCATGCAGGCATACTAGTGGACTTTGGTGTTTTGTTTCTTCTTTGACTCGCGCAAGACGTTCTGCAGTGCTGTCTGTAGGTCTGTGGACAGCTCCCTCGCGCCGTCGTGAACCTTCTTCCTCAGCCGCACGACTGCGCCCTCAAGGATGTATTCCCAGTTGCGCGGCGTGAAGACCGGGTTCGCGTTGATGGTGTTGAGGTCTTTCTTGGTAACAAACTCGAGCAGAATTGCCAGACGCCCACCACGTAGCTTGAACGGCCTGTGTGGGAGCGACGGCTTCCATTCCCCTTCCACCTGGGCGAAGAGGTACGGGTTCTTTTGGGCGTTGAAGCGCCCATACCGTAACATGGTGGCAATCTTCTTCAGCACATCTGGCATGATCGTGCTGTCGGGAAAGGGTATGATGTCCGTGCGTAGTTTGTCATCCTCTTCTTGCTTCCCCAGCTGTGTTACCTCCCCGCCTGGAGTTGGGGAAGGGGAGGACGGTGCCACGTCCATGGGCGTCTCCCCGGTCTCCTGTATTGCTACAGGTTCCGGGGCGATGTCCATTTGAGTGGCTATGTCCTTCTGCGACGGTAGGTCCGTCTGCGTGACGGCGTCCACCCCCACCGGGCGCGGCGGCAGGCACCATCGTCCTGTTCAGAACTCGTAGCTCCTCACACAGCTGCTGGAGCTGACGGTGGACTGCGGCGAGTTGTTCTTTAAGCGCGGCCCGTTTGGCTGCAAAGGTGGCTTGGAGGCCGACCATGGCATCGTCAGTGGTGGCTTCGTGCGCTTGACACCGCCACAGTGCGTGGTGCGGCGGGCTGACAGCATGACTCCTTGAGGTAGCTGCAGCTACGCGAGTTGGCGGCGTGTGGCCCGCCGCAGTTCACGCAGCTGCTGGGCACCCGACGAGGCTTTGTGCAACTGCAGGTGTCATGTGCTGCTGCACACTTCAAGCACGCGACGGCGTGCTTGCAATCACGCGCAAAATGCCCCAGCTGCTGGCACTTATAGCACTGCACAATCTTGCTGTTCTGCTGCTTTGGCTGTTTGGCTGCCGTCGGCGGTCCCCATCGCATGGATGAGAATTTCCAATGTGGCTGCAATCTGCTTCCCTTTCCGTCCAGCCATGGCATTGGGCTAGTGGCGTTGGCGTGCGCGAGCGACGGTAACGAAGTGAGCCGCAGCGAGTCGAGTAGCGGAGTGTGTCCAACTGCTGCTGGCATTTGGTTACGTGCGTGGCGATGTGCCCTTGTGTGCCTGGTCCCCAAATCTTCTGTGATGCTAGCAGTCAGAGTGGTGTTCTTGTCCTGATATTGATGGGGTGGCAGAGGAACCTCCAGCACTACCACTTTCCGTCACCACGGCTGTCACACTGGGATAGCAACTCATCAATTTGCTTGGTGAGAGCTATGACCTTAGCTGGCAGATTGTCATAATCAGTCTGTGTGACCACTGTTGATGCTAAGCCATGACATGTCGCAATTGGTGCACCAGTCAGGGAATATTGTCGATGATACTGGATTACTTGATGCTGTTGGCGTGCTGTTATACACATCGACCAATGCATCAGTCAAAGCAGGAACTATAGCATTCGCTATCCTGTTGGCCAAGTCAGTCCTCACATCCAAAGACATCTCCATCTGTAATATTATTATGGCTTTCACCTGTGGTGGGTGGTCAACAATGTGTGCAGCTAGTTATGTGACACAGTTCCAGTGTCCACTTTGCAGTGCAAATATCATAAATATTGGGAAGGTTTTTGGTCTTCCGTATCCTCCTAGGTTAACACTTCGCAGAGGCATTGTGGTATGGAAACCTATTACATCAATTCTGATTTTATCTTTTTGTATACATTGGCTCTGGGTAGTGTAGTGATCACATCTTCACTCTCAGTGGTATAAGGGTACACCAGCTGACTAACAACCATTGTGAATTAAATGGAGTCTGCCTTAATATCTCCAAAGAGGAAACTGGCTTCCACTTGCATGAACCTTAGTGCCATGTTGTGCAGCCGGATTGGGGGCAAGCACACTGTAAGTCGTGAAACTGACAGAATCATCACCTCCGATGAATCCGTCATATCAGATTCGACATAGTTAAACCCCCTGTTGTTACAGGCTAAATCATGTCAAGGTCACCATTGTGGTCATACTGCTAGGTTCATCATTGACTGATTTCTTGTCCATCCTGTAGGTGTATGAAATGACTTATTATTGCACATGCGAACTTTCTCTTTATTGTGTTCCCCTAAGAAGTTGAATCCTCTACAAAGAAGTAATGCACTCTTTGCTTGATGACACACAGTCTTCGTACAGACAAAATGTATTTGAACTGAAAGCTATTTCTTGTTGCTAAGATACGAACAATGCAAAACACACATAAAAACCATAAAACTCTGACGGCTCAGAATAATGCACCATCAATGTCAGTGTCCCTGGTGGCTGATGCAGAAAGCTGATTGACAGCTGCACCGTAACAATGCTTATACATTTGCATGCACAGTACAAAACATGACACTGTACTGCACTACACTGTGAGGGAAACTGAAGCTCGGCCGCTACACATTCTGATATGAAGATGCCTGTTGGTAAAATGGTTGTCAGCATTAAAGTCTTGTCTTACTTGTTTTAAGATGAAGAACATATTTCATTGTTGGAAGAATTAGTCATGGTAGTTCATCAAACCAACTTCTGATGTGTCTGAAAATTCACAAAAGATTCCCCAAAATGATTCACTGACAAAATGCGTATTCTGATTCCTACTGCTCTAAACTATATTTCAATGTCAGCTTTACCCTAAGGTGCAACATAAGTGTTGCGTAGCTGAAACTGAGCTTGAATCTATTGTGTATTTAGATAAGAACATTGTCACAGGAAAACATTCTGACTCATGTCTAAACATGTATGAAGGAATCTCAATGAGCATGATCAGCGTGAGCATACAGAGAACAGCTGTGACATAAATGATGACACAGCGAAATCATTGGCCGTCATACTCATTATTTCCAAAAATATGACCATAAAAATTAGACCTAATAATAAACAATATAGTACAGATGCATTCAAGTAGTCTACTTTATTGTTGTACACTATGTACATCAACAACAGACATAATTTTCAAAAGTTCAGTGCCAAACAAGTTGAAAAATAATTAGTAACCTAAAAAGCAGCAACGTTTTTTAATGATCAGACAGTTCCTTGTGTTTTTTGCTGGCGTGATAGGTCCGCACTTGAACTATCTGTGTTATAAGTCAGTAGAAAATCACATGTATATTTCTTGTTAATTTTTAAGTAATGTATATGCTTGTACTGATTGAGAAGGGTGTTATGTTCCAACTCTGAACTGCTGCTTCTTGATTTAATGTATAGATAAAGCTGTGTAGATTAAATAAGTTTTGGAGTACTCCACTGGTGTTGTTCTTGTGCTGCAATCTGGAAACTTTGATACCATTGCAACTTTCTGTTAAATAGTAGAAAGTACTTCTTTTAATAATATCTGTATTGCATCTGCCCGTACAATTTGTGGGTATAGAGGGACACAGCAAATACAGTTACAGTGCAAATACAATTACAGTGCAAATATTGAACATGATGCTATCTGACAGTCATGAATGTCAGTCATCTTGGATTTGACGGGTAATGGTATCTTTCCCTTTTTTTTGTGTTATCTTCATTGTAGCGGCATGCTCTTTATTTGATGGTGGATCCCACTTCTTGAAGCCAGGTCATTGCAGCATGAAGTAACTGCCAAGTCAGCAGGTACAACAACATTTAGTAAGCTGTCATTGTTGTACCACTTCAAAAGAAATATAGTGCCCATCTGTAGCAGTTTGTATGCACAAACAATAACAATACTTCCAAAAAGTCTATGATTCTAAACTACTTAACTAATGAAAAATCTTCCAACTGTTGCGATCATCATTTGTCGGTTAGGTAGACATTGGGTGACACATCACCTCACCAAAGTAATGCTTCACACCACACACACTACAGGTCCACTTCACTCCTTTACCTCGTAAGTTAGGTAGTTAGTTGCATATTTTATAGGTAATGACATATCATAAAAACATGGAAAAATTCAGTTTACAGTAATAACTGGATTATTAACAACAATATGGAAAGAATAGATTGCTGTTTATCACATAGAGGAGACAATGAGTCAGAGATGGGTGCAGTGAAAAAGAATGCTAGAAATATGTTGCTATAAGACAAAGTCCTTCATCAGACATAGAAAACTCTTAAAACATTTAAACAAGCACAACCCACGCACATATGGCTGCTGTCGTCTTCAGGTGCTAAGGCCCGACTGCGATTGTGTCTGAAATGAGCAACACTCTTTTCTGAGGTGTATGTGAGGATACAGACAAGGAGGGATAGCAAGGTAAGTATGGGGGAAGGTGCTGGTTCTGCCTGGGGGAGCATGCAGGAATGTGATGAGTACAGAAAGGGAATGCTAAGGTGCAGCATCGGGGAACTGTGCTGGGGGGGGGGGGGGGGGGAGACTTGAACAGGGAAGGGAAAAGGCCTATGCAGGAGCACTGGTGGGATAGAGGACATGTTTAGTACTAGAGTGAGAGCAGGGCAGTGGATATGCAGGTGGAGAAGAGGGACTGGCAAAGGCAAGGGGTTACAGGAAATAAGGGATATGTTGCTGGGAGAGTTCCCACTTACACAGCTCAGAAAAGCTGGCATTGTTGGGAAGAAAACAGGTGGCACAGGCTGTGAAGTAGTTGTGAAAGTGAAGGACAATATGTTGCCCAGCTGACTTGGTGGCAGTTTGGCAGTGGCCATTCACACAGATAGCCAGCTTGTTAGTAGTCATGCCCACATAGTATGTGGCACAGTGGTTGCAGCTAAGTTGGTAGATCACATGACTGCTTTCACAGGTGGCTCTTCCTTTGATGAAGTAAGACATGCCTGTAACAGGACTTGAGTAGGTGGTTGTATGGGGGCAGTTATTGCATTTAGGTCTGTTGCATGGATATGAACCATGAGGCAAGGGGCTGGGAGCAGAGGTGGAGTAGGGATGGATGAGGATATTGTGTAGGATGGCTAAGCAGCAGAATACCACTCTGGGAGGAATGTGGGGGATGTTTCTCATTATGGCGTGATTAGAGATAATTGAAACCACGTTGGAGAATGTGATTCAGTTGCTCCTGTACTGGGTGGTACTGAGTCATGAGAGGGGGGTGATCAGACAGTAAGACTGTGGGGGGTGGTAGGTATCAGGGAGATAAGGCATCAGAGATCTGTTTCTGGACAAGGTTGGGAGGGTATTTTCTGTCTGTGAAGGTCTGAGTGAGAGCCTTGGCATATTTAGAGAGGACTGCTCATCACTACAGATGTGATGACCACAGATAAAGGCACTGCAGTCTGGAACCGAGCGACCGCTACGGTCGCAGGTTCGAATCCTGCCTCGGGCATGGATGTGTGTGATATCCTTAGGTTAGTCAGGTTTAATTAGTTCTAAGTTCTAGGCAACTGATGACCTCAGAAGTTAAGTCGCATAGTGCTCAGAGCCAACCACAGATAGGTAGGCTGATTGGAAGGGACTTCTTGGTGTGGAATGGGTGGCAGTTGTCAAAGTGGAGATGTTGTCGGTGATTGGTAGGTTTGATGCTGACATTGGTACCAAAGTAGCCATCCTCGAGATTGAGGTTGACATTGAGAAAGGTGGTTTGTTGGGTTGAGGAGGACCATGGAAGTGAAAGAGTCCAGAATATGAATAAGGTGTCCTCACCTTTGATCCAGATCATGAAGATGTCAGTAAATCTGAACCAGTTTAGGGGTTTGGGATTCTGGGTGGTTAGGAAGGATTCCCCTAGATGGCCCATCAACAGGTTAGCATAGGATGGTGCCATGCAGGTGCCCATTCCTAAAACATGGAATTGTTTGCACGTGATGCTTTCATGTGACAGGTAATTGTAGGTGAGAATATGGTTGGTCATGATGACTAGGAAGGAGATTATAAGTTTGGAGGCAGTGGGGTATTGGGAAAAGTTGAGTTCTATAGCAGCCATGTGCAAGCCCTTGGGCACTGGAGATGTTGGTGTAGTCCTGCATTGTCCTTTCCCCATCTCTACACCTCTCCCCTTTTCCTCTACCCCCTACCAGCACCACTTCCCCATGCTGCACGTAGCAGTCCTATCCTGTTCTCACCACACTGTGTGTGCACACTCTCACAGGCAGCACTAGCACCTCCTCCCCACACCTATCCTGTCATCTCTCCCCACCCCACACCTCTTCTGTATCCCCACTATCCACCCAAACAGACTGTTGCTCATTTGAGATACAGTCGCAGGTGGGCCTTTGCGCCCAGAAACAACAGTTGCCATGTGTGCGTGAATTTGGTTTTTATGTCTGATGAAGGACTTGGCCCAGCAGCTGAATATTTCTAGTATTATTTTTCACTGTGCCTGTCTGTGACTTAAAACTTTCCATAAGTGTTAAGTAACAATTTTTCAGATAGTTGTTAACTCGATCCTGGATTTTCCAGTGTTTGATTTTGATTAAATTATTATTTAAATATGGTTTCATGCTGACTAATTGCAAAGGAGTTTGTATTAGCAGCAATATTCACGTTTCTGAGATACGGTCAATTTAATGAAGTATAATGAAGGTAATTTTTTTTCTCCTAGCATTTTAATTATTAATCTCTTATTCCTTCTGAGCTTTGTTATAATACATTTAATGAGATAAAATATGTACTATGATGTTATAGATAAAATATTTAATTGCTTAAATATTTATCAACAGGATGATTGAGAGTGATAACTACAAGTTATTCTTATGGCATGCTTATGTGCAATGAAGATTTTCTTTCTTAGAACTCATCAATAGGCACTTAAACAAGACTGACGATGCCACTTGGGTTTTCATATGCGTCCTCCTTCAGAGGTAACAGAATGCACAAACACACACATACACATGCACAGCTACAATATCCAAGCTGATTGCACTGTACCGACAGTGCAGCAGCTCAACTGAGGTAGAGGTGTTATGTCCAGTGGAGTCAGGGAGAGGAGAAAGGGATGAGTAGTGGGAGGGAGGCTTGGAGCAAAAGGTTGGCTGACACCTGGAAGAGAAAAGCAGCATGTGCACAGAATAGAAATGACACTGGTGAGCTTACTCTGGTGTAGGCTGGGATATTTTCCTGCAACACTAGCTTCTCTGAATTATGTAGGTGAGAACTGTTTGCAACAGATCCTTTGATCGTGTAATCCCCCTGGCCTGACTCTCCACTAGCCCTACTTTCACCCCACTCTGACTCTATAATCGCACTTGCCTCAATCTTTGCTAATGCCTGCACAACATCCACCTCCACCCATGTCCCCATAACTTCCACTTCACTTATTCCACTCTCACCCTACTCTGTTGATAGTCTCCTCTTACTCTGTTGTATCTCCCTATCCCAATACACACCTCCACAGCATTATGCACTTCACACAACCACCCCTACCTATAACACTGTGAGCTTACCTGGCATCACATTCCTATTCTGTGTACCTGCTGCCTCTACTTCCCAAATGTCAAATACCCTTCCCTGGGAATGTGCCACCCACTCCTTATTTTCTTTCTCTCCTTGCCCACTCCACCTGACAACAGTGGAGCTGTAGTCTCTGGACAATATTGTCAGCTGGGGCAATGTAACTGTACTGCTATTGTGCTACCTCTGAAGCAGGATTTCTCTGAAAGATGAGAAACATCTTCAGTCTTGTTTACATGCTCCTCAACACCTCATCTACTAGGGTTGTTTTTTAAGTAAGGGCCGTTTTTATTTTTAAAAAAAGATACAAATACTTTTGTAAAAAAACTTTTATTTTCTGATTCTACACACTTTTACCTATTTTTCTACATAGTTGCCTTGTTTATTTAAGCACTTGTCATACTGTACAACAAGTTTTTAATTCCCTTTTCAAAGAATTCGGCCGCCTGCTCCGACAGCCAAGAGTTCACGGCCACTTTCACTTCATCGTCGTCACTGAAGTGCTGCCCGCCAAGATGGTGTTTCAGGTACTGGAAAAGGTGAAAATCGCTAGGAGCAAGGTCGGGGCTGTATGGTGCATGGTCCAAAACTTCCTAGCCAAAAGAATCAATCAAATCCTGAGTCTTTTGAGAGATGTGAGGCCTAGCGTTACCGTGCAGGAGCAAAACTCCTTTTGTCAGCATGCCGCGCCTTTTCTTTTGAATTGCTCTGCGGAGCTTCTTTAGAGTTACACAGTAGGCATCTGAGTTGATTGTCATTCCTCGTGGCATAAAGTCCACTAGCAAAACACCGCACCGGTCCCAGAACACAGTTGCCATAATCTTGCACTTTGACAGCGTCTGTTTGGCTTTGACCTTGACGGGTGAGGTTGTGTGTCGCCATTCCATAGATTGTCGCTTGCTTTCAGGAGTGATATGGGATACCCATGTTTCATCTCCAGTGACAATTTGACTCAACATGTCATCCCCTTCTTCCTCGTAATGAATCAAAAAGTCCAATGAAGTGGCAAATCTCTTCCCTTTGTGGTCCTCTGTGAGGAGTCTGGGTACCCACCGAGAACACAGTTTCTTAAAGTTTAGGTTTTCAGACACAATTTTGTACAAAACTGATCTTGAAACTTGTGGAAATTGTGAATCTTCTGTCCTCACGAATCTTTGTTTCGACTGCAGCTACGAAATCATCAGTGATCACAGAGGGCCGGCCTGAGCGTTCTTAGTCATGGACGTTTTGACGGCCATTTTTAAACTTTCTAACCTATTGACGCGCTTTACCTTCACTCATTGCATTCAAGCCATAAACTTCTGTTAACTGACGATGAATTTCTGCAGCTGATAGGCTTCTCGCGGTCAAAAAACGTATCACTGACCATATCTCACACGCAGCAGGCGATTCAATAATCGTAAACATTATAAAGTAGCACAGCGATGCGTACACGTCAGCTACAGAGCTGCAACTTGCATCAGTGTGAACGGGAAGGATGCCGGCAAGTGGCACTGTGGCTTGTTGCGGCGTCCGCGCGAACTACGGGACTATACGCGCGAACGGCCCTTACTTAAAAAACAACCCTTTTATATAGTGAGTAGCATGCAATTTTTTATGTTCCTTATTTGATGGTTAATTTTTTCAAAGATAAGCTTTCCTCTTGAGCTACAGTTGTTGAATATTACTTAGCTCACCTTTCTCTTCTTGACCATGGGTGTATAGCTTTATAAACTACTTCTTCAAATAGTGCAGTCTGTGCTAGAAGTTACCTAATATAGCACCATACCTAATTATTTTGAAGTAAATACGACAACATTCTTCAGACACATGGGCTGTGTATTCTTTTAGTAAATTGTCATGATAAACAATTGTTTCTACTGGAACATCAAATAACTGTTATATGCAAATGTCAACTTGGCTGTTCAGAATATGACAGCAGACTGAATATATTTTTCAATTTTCTAATGGAATGTTCAGCTTGGAATACCAACAACTGTGGAAAGGATAGACTGCTACTCACGATAGAGATGACGCATTGAGTTGCGGACAGGCACGACAAAAAGAGTTTTACACATTAAGCTTTCAGCCAAAGCCTTCATCAGAAAAGAGAAAGATATAGACATTCACACACACGACTGTTATTTCTGGCTGTGGTGTGTGATGTGTTCTTGCTTGTGTGAATGCATGTTTTTCTTTTCTGATAAAGGCTTTTACTGAAAGATTGGTGTGTAACAGTCTCCTTGTTGTGCCTGTCCACAAATCAGTGTGTAATCTTTATGGTGGATAGCAATCTACTCTTTCCACAATTTTTGATTTTCCAATCTTCTTGTTTTCTGCAATAGATTTCAGCATTGTTCAACTGTAGCTCTTGCTCCAGGGCTAATGTGTTACTCCAACCTGAGCCAACGATACATGGAACATGCTTAAATGCCCCACAGACACTTCTTATCATGAAGTTATTGCATTTGTCGTCCCACCTTGAAGATGCACATCATTCCTCGAAGGGACTTGCCACCTGCAAAATACGCAATAAAAATATATGATAGTTGCCCTGTCCTATTTATTAAATCATTATTATTTGATTACAAGCATCACTCTGAAGTGATATGTAACACCAGAAATTATGTGTGACTTAAAAGAATGAAAATAAGCAAAGTCAACTTACTGATTTCTTTCTCTCTAAGGCTTGCAAAAACACAAGATGTGCAAGTGGCTGAATTGAGTTGTTCTAAAATACATTTTTTTTTCTAATTTAAATCTCATCAATATGTACACCCAAAAATCTTGAAGATTCTGCCTTTCTCAGTAACTCATGCCCATGCTTTAAATTGAGTTTTTAACATGGGGGGGGGGGGGGGGGGGAGAGAGAGAGAGAGAAGAGAGAGAGAGAGAGAGAGAGAGAGAGAGAGAGAGAGAGAGAGAGAGAGATTGTTGGTAGAAACCTATTTAATAATTATCCTAAATACATTATTTCCCACTACCTCTGTTGCTGTTTGTCTGTTATGATTGATCATCTGCAAAAATAACTCAATCTGCTTGATGTGTATTAAATGGAAGATCATTAAAAAGAAACCACTGGGGGAAAATGCCCTCCAGTAGAATTCTGACCACCTCGAAGCACAACTTTTTTACTACTTCCTAATTTCGCTGCTGTAGAGAATTCTGCACAGGGAAAGCCATGTATGAACTCACAAATGTACTCGTGTAAGTAAACAAGAAAACTTCTCTGTTGTTACCTTCTGTGACTTGACTGTGAAGATGTGTGCTTTATGAACCATTAACTAAAACTAAAATGTTATGCCATTAGTAACTTGCTTCTGACATTGACGCAGTCTTACCTTCGTAACAGAAATGAGAAGGGTCTATTGACAAGCTGCACCACGGAACAAAACTAAAATAGAAACGATGAACACGAAGTTAGAGCTCCACAGAGTTTGGTACTAGATTCACCCTACATCTTCATGGCTAATCAGCAATTCAAAGTTGGGTGCCTGACAAACAGGGTTTGTCGAAACGCCTTCAAGCTATTTCTCTACCACCACTCCACTCTCAAGTAGCTTCTGGAAAAAAATGAAAACTTGGATCTTTCCAGGTGAACTTTGATTTCCCTTATTTTATTACACTGATCATTTCTTTCTATGTAGGTGGGCAGTAACAAAATATTTTCACATTCAGAGGAGAAAGTTGGTGATTGAAATTTCATGAGAAGATCTTGCTGTAATGAAAAAATGACATTGTTCTAATGATTGCCATCCCACTTCCTGTATCATATCTGTGGAACCTTCTTCCCTATTTCACGATAATACAAAATCAGCTGCTCTTCTTTGAACTTTTTCTGTGTCCTCCATCAATCCTATCAGATGTGGATCCCACTCTGTGTGGCAATACTCCAGAAGACAATGGACGAGCATAGACTAGGCCATCCCTGTAGTAGACCTGTTGAATCTTTTAAGTGTTCTTCTTATAAATAACAGTTTTTGGTTTGCTTTCCCCACAACATTATCTATGTGATTGTTCAGATTTAAGTTATTAGTAATCGTAATCTCTAAGTTTACAGATGAATTCACAACCTTCAGATTTTTGTGATTTATTGTGTAACCGAAATTTATCAGATACCTTTTATTGGTCATGTGGACAACCTCACACTTTTCATTATTTAGAGTCAAATGCTACTTTTTGCACCATACAGATATCTTGTCTAAATCATTTGCAGTTCCGTTTGATCATCTCATAACTTTACAAGATGTTAACTCACAGCATCATCTGCAAAGAATCTAAGAGGGCTGCTCAGATTGTCTCCTAAATTTTTTACATAGATGAGAAACAACACTTTCTTGGGAAACTCCAGATACCACTTCCATTTTAGTTGATAATTGTCTGTCTGTTACTATAAATTGTGACCTTTTTGACAGCAAATCCCGAATCCAGTCACACAACTGACACAATACTCTGTAGGCACATAGTTTGATTACAAATCGCTCAAGAGGAACCACGCCAAAAGACTTTTGGAAATAAAAAATATGCAATCAATTTGACATCCTGTGTCAATAGCACTCATTAGTTCATGCAAATAAAGAGCTTGCTGCGTTTCACAAGTATAATATTTCCTGAATCCATTTTGGCTACCTGTTTATGAAATATTTTCTTAATAATTTAAAATGTTCCAAAGTCCAATTCAAATCAGTGTTAGTGATATGAGTCTGTAATTCTGCAAATTACTGCTGTTTCCTTTCTTATGTCTAGGTGTGACCTGTGGAACTTTCCAATCTTTAGTTACAGATATTTTATCGAGCTAGCAGTTGTATCTGATTGCTAAGTATTGAGTTGTTGTGACAGCATACTGTGAAAGGAACCTAACTGCTATACAATCTGAACTGGAGGCTTTGCTGCTTCACTGCACTGAGGTTATCTATTTAGAAGTTAGTCATGTTGGCAGTTGGAATCAGTTTGAATTCTGGAATATTTACTTAATTTTCTTTGGTGACGGAATTTCAGAAAACCATATTTAGGAATTCTGTGTTAGCAACAAAGTCATCAGTTACTTCCCCATTACTGTCATACAGTGAAGGTATTGACTGTGTGTTGCTGCTGGTGTACTTTACATACCACCAGAATCTCTGTGGATTTCTTCCAGTTATCAAGACAGAGTTTCGTTGTAGAAGTTATTAAAAAACAGCTTCCATTGGAGTTCGCACTAAGCTTTGAGCTTAGTAAAACATTGCAAATCTTGGAAATTTCACATTCTTTAAAATTTCGTGTGGTTTCTTGTTGCTTCTGCAACAAGTGTTCTAACCTATTTTGTGTACCATGGGCAGTCAGTACTATCTCTAAATAATTTATTTGGTGTATATCTTTCAACTGCCATTGATACTATTTCTTTGAATTACTTAATAACTTACCTAAATGCTCATCCAGATACATTTAAGTGCAGTAGCAAAACTTAAAATTGCTGATTACACAAGCTTGTTAATCGAAGACCCCTAACCCAATCATAGCAGATCTGGCCAAGAGTTTGTCTAATTTCATGTATTGTGCAATGTTGAATGAGTAAAAATGACTAGATGATATAAAAAATAGACATGAAAGATTGTGCACTAGAGGAAATGCCTTGTCTGAAATTCCTTGGTCATTCACTGAAATGCAGTCAACACATACATGAACTAACACTTATTTTACATTTTGAAACATTTCTCATTGTGCTGACTTGTAGGTAAGAGTGTTAGATTATTTTTCATACTCTGACTCCATGTTGTGTTATATAATTATCTTGTGAAAAAATGCAATTAAAATAAGGTACTTATTCAGCAACATTAAAAATATTTGCAGGAGATTATGAAATTAATTGACAAAAAGAGGAAATATAAAAATACAACAAATGAACCAGGCAAAAGAGAATACAGGGGTTGACAGGAGCAAACATCATCAGCTGTCTCGTATATCGTGCATAGACCTTTTGGACATATTGAAATCTTTGCAGTCACTTCCTTGTACATTTAATTATTAGTGGTATTATTGTTGACAGTAAAAATTAGTTTCACATTAACAGTCATTTATAGTTCCATTACTAAAGCACAAAAATAAATTTCATGTAGACTTTGACTCCTTCCTCATTGTTTGGAGCAGGTTTCTGAATCCTGGTTAAAAGTTATTTGAGTAGCTGATATAGACCCAGAAATTATGAATCCATGAAAATTCAAAAGAAAACTAAATACATTAAATACTGCTTTTCAAATTACTTCATTATGTATTGTGCTGGCTCAGTGGTAATGTGTCACATTATAGATCCAAAGTTCTGGGGTTCAGCCGTAGGCTTTTTATCTGTCATTTATCACTTGCTTCACTCTGGCAGTGTTTGTCAATGTGAAAAATGCTGAACTGCACTGTGGTTCAGAATCCATGTTGAATTGCAGGTCCCTCTACTACTGGCTAGGTAAGTCAGTTTAAAGTTCAAAGGAAGGCAAGGGCACACCACCTCCAATAGGGCTCTTCCTGATAAAGCTCTGTGGTGTTTAAACCAACCTTCACATTGATGACATCTTTACCTGTGAATATTCAAGAACTAAAAACTTATGTTTCACAGTTGGTATTGTCTCTATATGAGGGTCAATCAAATGAATATGAGACACGTGGAAGAAAAGTAAGTAAACTGTTTGTTATTTCAAAAGTAACCACTGTAACTGTTAATACATCTATGTCACTCAGAGACAAGATGGTCAATGCCTTTGTGGAAAAATGTTTGCAGTTGCCTGTGGAATCATGATTGTACCCAGACTTGCACCTCTTTACCCAAAGCAAATTGATGACAAAGAATGTCTCTCTATAGGGATCCAAAAATATGGAAATCACACGGGAAGAGATTGAAGTTATGTGGAGGGTGTGAGCCAGCCCACATGTTGCTAAGGTTGTTTAGACTACACTGCAGAAGTTTGCTGGGAAGAGGTGCACTCCTGGGTACAGTCACAGTTCTGTAGGCAACCACAAATATTTTTTCATGAAGGCATTACTGTCTTGTCTCACAGTGTAATAAGTGGTACCACTTATTGTGATTAATTCTGAAACAAGAAACAGTTTTCTTACCTTTTTCCTAGTTTTGATTTGATCCTTTACATAAATGATGAGCAAGCATTATCTTTGACCCATAATCAAAACATCCTGTGTTCCATGTTCAGTTCCAGCTACTGCTTAAATTTCAAATAAAAATCGTCATCAGTGATGGCCAAAGACTTCTGTTGTAGGCAGTCACTCTTGTTTTGCCAGTGGCCTTGTCAAAGAAGGAAGAGGAATGGACAGAAGCTCAGGGCACCCTATCGTTCTTGGGGTGGGAAACTGACCATAAAAGATGAAAGAATCAACGATGATCAGTGGAAGGAAGAGAGCAGAAGGCAATTGAAACCACAGTATTAGGCACTTATTATGTGTCCACATGACTTGTGCCCTGTAATTGAAAAAGTGGCATCATGATTTCTCCAATATCAGAAGAGTCCAGGTTAGTTCCACTTTTGGGTCTCTGGAGGGGAACTGCCAAGGGGGTGACAATGAGAAAAAGACTGAATAACCAACAAAAGGATTATGTTCTACAAGTTAGAACATGGAGTGCCAGTAGTCTGAATGAGGTAGGGAAGATAGAAAACCTGAGAAGGGAAATGCAAAGACTCAATATGTATATTGAGGATCAGTGAAGTAAAATGGAAAGAAGACGAGAAATTCTGGTCAGACTAAAATAGAGTAAGATTTACAGAAGCAGAAAATTGTATAACTGGACCATGGTTCATTACAGATAGGAAGGTAGGGCAGAGAGTGATGTACTTTGAATAATTCAGTAATAAGATTATTCTCATAAGAGTTAACAGCAAACCAGGGCGAACAGCAATTGTTAAAGTATACAGTCTGAAATAGCAGAAGATGAAGAGGTAGAGAGAGTATATGAGGATCTTGGTATGTAATTCGGTACCTAAAACGAGTTGAAAATATAATGATCGTGGGTGATTGGAATGTGGTAGTAGGAGAGGGAATAGAAGACAAGGTTACATGAGAGTACAGGCTCAGTACTAGGAATGGGAGAGGAGGAAGACTAATAGAGTACTGCAGTAAGCTTCAGTTGGTAATAACGAATACACTATTCAAAAATCACAAGAGGAAGAGTTGTACTTAGAAAAGGCCAGGAGCCATGGGAAGACTGCAGGTGGATTACATCATCATTGTCAGACAGAAATTCCAACACCAGATATTTGATTGTAAGACATTTTCAGGAACATAAGCAGACTAAGACCACAATTTAATAATGATGAAGAGTAGGCTGCAGTTTATGAGAATAGTCAAGAAGAATCTACATGAAAAGAAATGGAATACCGAGTGAGGTGGCGCAGTGGTTAGACACTGGACTCGCATTCGGGAGGACAACGGTTCAATCCCGCGTCTGGCCATCCTGATTTAGGTTTTCCGTGATTTCCCTAAATCGCTCCAGGCAAATGCCGGGATGGTTCCTTTCAAAGGACACGGCCGACTTCCTTCTCCGTCCTTCCCTAATCCGATGAGACTGATGACCTCGCTGTCTGGCCTCCTTCCCCACACAACCCAACCCAAAAGAAATGGAATACTGATGTACCGAGGAATTTTGATGAAAGCCAGTGTTCTCTAATTGATAGATAATGGGTAACACAGTAGACAGTTTTGTTGGAGAGGGACGCTAGAAAGGGCAGTCACAGAAGTTGGACAGGCAAATATTCACTGAAGAGCCAAAATTTGTTTGCGATCTTTGGAATGATATACTTCACTGATTCTGCATATCCGGGATCTGACAATTTGTTTGTGGGTTTGTGGAGGTGCGTGGCACTACAGGGTTATTACAAATGATTGAAGCAATTTCACAGCTCTACAATAACTTTATTATTTGAGATATTTTCACAATGCTTTGCACACACATACAAAAACTCAAAAAAATTTTTTTAGGCATTCACAAATGTTCGATATGTGCCCCTTTAGCGATTTGACAGACATCAAGCCGATAATCAAGTTCATCCCACACTCAGCACAGCATGTCCCCATCAATGAGATCGAAAGCATCGTTGATGTGAGCTCGCAGTTCTGTCACGTTTCTTGGTAGAGGAGGTTTAAACACTGAATCTTTCACATAACCCCACAGAAAGAAATCGCATGGGGTTAAGTCAGGAGAGCGTGGAGGCCATGACATGAATTGCTGATCATGATCTCCACCACGACCGATCCATCGGTTTTCCAATCTCCTGTTTAAGAAATGCCGAACATCATGATGGAAGTGTGGTGGAGCACCATCCTGTTGAAAGATGAAGTCGGCGCTGTCGGTCTCCAGTTGTGGCATGAGCCAATTTTCCAGCATGTCCAGATATACGTGTCCTGTAACGTTTTTTTTTTCGCAGAAGAAAAAGGGGCCATAAACTTTAAACCGTGAGATTGCACAAAACATGTTAACTTTTGGTGAATTGCAAATTTGCTGCACGAATGTGTGAGGATTCTCTACTGCACAGATTCGCACATTGTGTCTGTTCACTTCACCATTAAGAAAAAAATGTTGCTTCATCACTGAAAACAAGTTTCACACTGAACGCATCCTCTTCCATGAGCTGTTGCAACCGCGCCGAAAATTCAAAGCGTTTGACTTTGTCATCGGGTGGCAGGGCTTGTAGCAATTGTAAACGGTAAGGCTTCTGCTTTAGCCTTTTCCATAAGATTTTCCAAACCGTCGGCTGTGGTACGTTTAGCTCCCTGCTTGCTTTATTCATAGACTTCCGCAGGCTACGCGTGAAACTTGCCCGCACGCGTTCAACCGTTTATTCGCTCACTGCAGGCCGACCCGTTGATTTCCCCTTACAGAGGCATCCAGAAGCTTTAAACTGCGCATACCATCGCCGAATGGAGTTAGCAGTTGGTGGATCTTTGTTGAACTTCGTCCTGAAGTGTCGTTGCACTGTTATGACTGCCTGATGTGAGTGCATTTCAAGCACGACATATGCTTTCTCGGCTCCTGTCGCCATTTTGTCTCACTGCGCTCTCGAGCGCTCTGGCGGCAGAAACCTGAAGTGCGGCTTCCGCCGAACAAAACTTTATGAGTTTTTCTACGTATCTGTAGTGTGTCGTGACCATATGTCAATGAATGGAGCTACAGTGAATTTATGAAATTGCTTCAATCATTTGTAATAGCCCTGTATATGTCTACACACAGGTCACGTAATTCGCACAATTAACAGGCTGATGATTCTTGTATGCGATGTTGGCACCCGATAGTGACCCAGATGGGTCCCATAGGATTTACAGCAGGGATTTACAGCAGGCAAATTTGGTTGCCAAGACATCAATGTGAGTTGACTACAATGCTCCGGGACATGAACAATCATACTGCTGAAAGATGACATAATTGTCAGGGAAGAAATCAAGTGTGAAGTGAAGCAAGTAGTTCACAGCTGCCTGTGTGTCTTTGATTACTATCTCAGGTCCATGCAAGCACAGAACAACACTTACCATAGCATAATAGTGTTCCCGCCAGCCTGTGTCTGTGGCACGCTGCACGTTTTGAGCTGCAGTTCACCATGAAGATGGTGTTCGTGGAGGTAACCATTGATGTAGTTTAGCAAAAATGTGATTCACCTGAAGAACTGATGTGTTTCTATTGATCAACGGTCAACTATCGGTTGTTCAAACAAATTTCGGGCTTGCAGGTGGTCGTCGTTCAATACTTCGCACGATATTTCAACTGGGCACCTGCCAGTCATCTTCAGGTGAGCCATCGCAGACTGGCGAAAACGTCCTCCGTTCCGCAATATATAGCGTACTGTAACTATTCTGCGCATGTGTCGAAAACTTGATAGTTGAACCATACTGCCCGCCGGCAGCGCCCTCGCTGGTGGAATAGCGGAACTCAGTCGCCCTCTGCGTTGCTGTTTGCCACGGCCGTCGACGCACTCTGTCTTCTTCGATTTGAGTAAATCGTGGAGATGATGGGATTCCATGCACTGTCCAGCTGGTAGCCGCTGTCACGGTTGAACAGATTTCTGCCAGCCGTATTTCTACGGATTCTTTAATAATGGAGTCCCAGAAAGATGTTGGTGTGGACAAAATCATTGTTTTCTCATACTCCATTGAATGTCCAGTAGAAATACAATGTTCAGCAATAGCGGACTTGCTTGGCTGCAAAAGGTGGGTGTAATGTTGATGTTCAGTGCAGCGTTCTTTCACGGTGCGTGTGGTTTGACCTATGTAAGCCATACCACATTGGCACGGTATTTTGTAAATTCCGGCCTTTCGTAGTAACAGATTGTCCTTAACTGATCCTACAAGGTCCGCAATCTTCGATGGTGGGCGGAAATTTTCCTGACGAATTGACTGTTCAAACAAATTTTAAAATTCACATCAGACGCCTTTACGGGGAGGAGATGGCCTCACATATCCGAAGTTTCGAGAAGCTACGTGGTAAAAGAGCAAAGCTTTTAAGTTCATTAACCTTTTTATTGAGATGTCGGGACCATGGCATTATACCATAATTTGCTAGAGTGACTCATTTCATTAAGACCGCTACTGCACGGAAGATTACTAAGAAGGCTAGTCATGCTATTGTCAAGGAGAGGATTTGCTATACAAAACGAAGGTTAGATGCTATTTCAGCAGAACTTTACCAGTTACATCTGAAGGTTGCAAGGTATCTTTCTCCTAAATCGTGGGACTGGGTTGATGGAGTGACTTCGGCCAAGTTCGATTGGATCCACAATGATGCTAATTGTTGGTAAATATCAAAATTTGATCGACTGTTGCCACAGAAGCCGTCGCCAGAAGGGATACGGTGTTGCCATGGGAAGTCCCCCGTCTCCTTTGGTGGCCAACCTTTTTATGGAGGATTTTGAAGAGAGAGCGCTTGAATCAACTGCCCTGAAGCCAACAGTTTTTTGGCGGTATGTGGATGACACTTTCATAGTGTGGCCTCATGGAGAAGATAAATTAATGGAGTTTCTACATCACCTCAACTCCATTCATAACAACATCCAGTTCACCACGGAAATAGAGAAAGATGGTTGTTTGCCTTTCTTGGATGTCCTGGTTCAAGGGAAGAATGATGGTTCTCTAGGGCATTCAGTTTACCGGAAACCCACTCGTACCGATTTGTACCTGCAAGCATCGAGTTGCCATCACCTATCGCAAACCATGAGTTTGTTTAAAATGCTTGTTCATAGAGCTCATACTGTCTCAGATCTAGATAGCTTACCTCAAGAACTCGACCATCTAAAGACAGTATTCAGCGAAAATGGGTATTCCATCCGGCAGATTAACAGGGCACTAACATTAAAACTAAGAAGCAGGAAGTGAATAAAGAGGAGAACATGCCGGAACAATCTTTAGCTTTTCTTCCTTTCGTTGGTAACACTTCGTTTAATATAGCAAGAATCTTCCGAAAATTTCAGGTAAAAGTGGTTTTCCGCCCACCATCGAAGATTGCGGACCTTGTAGGATCAGTTAAGGACAATCTGTTACTACGAAAGGCCGGAATTTACAAAATACCGTGCCAATGTGGTATGGCTTACATAGGTCAAACCACACGCACCGTGAAAGAACGCTGCACTGAACATCAACGTTACACCCGCCTTTTGCAGCCAAGCAAGTCCGCAATTGCTGAACATTGTATTTCTACTGGACATTCAATGGAGTATGAGAAAACAATGATTTTGTCCACAGCAACGTCTTTCTGGGATTCCATTATTAAAGAATCCGTAGAAATACGACTGGCGGAAATCTGTTAAACCGTGACAGCGGCTACCAGCTGGACAGTGCATGGAATTCCATCAACTCCACGATTTGCTCAAATCGAAGAAGACAGAGTGCGTCGACGGCCGTGGCAAACAGCAACGCAGAGGGCGACTGAGTTCCACTATTCCACCAGCGAGGGCGCTGCCGGCGAGCAGTGTGGTTCAACTATCAAGTTTTCGACACATGCGCAGAATAGTTACAGTACGCTATATATTGCGGAACGGAGGACGTTTTCGCCAGTCTGCTGCGGCTCACCTGAAGATGACTGGCAGGTGCCCAGTTGAAATATCGTGTGAAGTATTGAACGACGACCGGCTGCAAGCCCGAAATTTGTTTGAACAGTCAATTCGCCGGGAAAATTTTAAAATTAACTATCGGTTGTTCTGTGCCAACTGCAATCATAATTGATGATGTCATTTGGTCAACATTTGAACATGTAGGGGTGGTCTGCTGTGGAGCTTTATGTTCAGCAATGTACTATGAACAGTGTGCTCCAAAACATTAGTGTGTGCACAAGCATTGTGCTCTTTTGGGAGAGATGCTATAGATCACCGTCTATCTTGCCGATGCATGTTTCAGGCATGCAGTCTTACAGATTCAGCAAAAAGATGAGCCAGTATCATGTACTGAAGATAGGTGTCTCTTATTGCTATTGAGTGTTGTTTGTGAACTGCTGGATATTGACACATTATTCTCCAACCTCTCATTCATCTTCCAAGAAGATAGTGCACAAGTTCATCATGCTCACCTTGTGAGTTTAGCTCCAAGTGTTAATTAAATTTAGAAAATGTTGTCCATTTCAGTTAAACTTTATTCTGAGAAGGAATGGAGAGCTGTAAAGTTCTATTGTACTGTTTACGCAATCTTTAAACTGGTTCTTCTGTTTGTGAAAGAATCGTTTATATGGAAGAGTTTCTTAACTTCCAGAAATTTGATCGCTATGATTTATTGCAAATTTGTTTGAGCTTTGTAGTTATAACACCTATTTTATGTTCTTGAGATTTGTGTTGGATGCTATTTTAATCATGTAGTTTGTTAGTTTTATATCTGTAATGTTCTTATTGATTCTTACTATTTCTAATTATCTTTTGATGGTCATCAGGATTGTACAATCATGGACACCCGAAGTGTGATGCTTAATGATTTGACTGGAGCAGGCACTAGACAGAATCCATCAACTTCTAGACATGTTCATTATGAATCTTCCCAACTTCAAAATGATTTAATATCATCTATGCCATCACACAGCCTTGGTGCAAGTGCCTCGAGCACATTAAGAAAGCCAAGAAGCACAAAACATGTGACCACTGCTGGTATGTATTTCTTTTAAACGCAATACATGCTTCAACTTATATACATACATATTCAATGTTCATATGAAGTGCGGTTTGGAAATATATCATGTTGTACATTTGCTGCTAGATATTTTTATGCAAATGTCCAGTAGATTTTTCTTCTATAATTTTTCTTTATTACTGGAAAAGGAGATGTGCTACACTTAAATGTCAAACAATATCTTTATCTTTCCTTGAACTAAATTCCTTATTGATTAAAGTTACTGCTGAAACCATGTCAAGTGTTTCTGAACTCAAGTGAACATTTTTTTAAAACTCATTATAAGTATGGGAACCATGAGAAGTTCTTTCAAAAGACACAACCACCCATAGAATTTTATTTCATTTATTTATTTCGAGTTCTGTAGATCCATATGAGAATATATCTCTGGATATAGAATGAGTCAGATTTTTACAAATTATTGCTTAGTGTACACGTACATTGTTCTTATCATATAAATTACAGGATCACACCGAGCGAGGTGGCGCAGTGGTTAGACACTGGACTCGCATTCGGGAGGACGACGGTTCAATCCCGCGTCTGGCCATCCTGATTTAGGTTTTCCGTGATTTCCCTAAATCGCTCCAGGCAAATGCCGGGATGGTTCCTTTCAAAGGGCACGGCCGACTTCCTTCCCCGTCCTTCCCTAATCCGATGAGACCGATGACCTGGCTGTCTGGTCTCCTTCCCCGAAACAACCAACCAACCAACCAACAGGATCACATGAGTTAACATATAACCTTACATATGAGTTATTATACTTGACTATATGACTATACAGTTAAATTACACTGTAGATAGACAAAGAATGATGATTAGGCCATAAAGACCACAAAAATAGATTTATGCATGCTCAGGAGGTATTATGCATTTTGGCTTAGAAATTCATCTATATTATAATAAGATCAATCTAGAAGGAACTCCATCAGCTGTTCTTTAAACATGGATGTGTTTCCGACCAGTTTTGTTTATTTATTTAGCTTTTTTTTTTGCATGGAGTCATTAATGGCTTTTGCAAGCGTCAGGTACAGTCACAAACATAAAATACATTTAGATCTTAGCCTTACAGGTAGTAGTTAAACAGTAAATTGATATTTGTCAAAATACATTACATCTTATACATATTAATACAGCCAATTATTTTTTATACATTATTTTACAGCACTTAAACATTTCAAATTCATTGAATGAATAGAGACACTTTTCAATTAAGAATTCTTTTAGTTTTCATTTGAATTGCTTTTTATTACTGTTTTTCTTAGGCTCTAGCAGTTAATTATACCATAGCAGTCCATTAGTATATGGGCTGTGGTCCGTCATTTTTATTCTTGTTCTTTGTCGGTAGTAATTTTCTTTGAACCTGGTGTTGTGGTCATGTATATCACTACATTTAGTTACTTCAGTTTTCTGTGAGACAAAAAAAGTAATTAATTTATAAAGGTACAAAGAGTATATGGTGAAGTTTTTGTGTTCTCTGAAAACATCAAGGCAAGAGTCTTTAGAGACTAGTCCATGTCTAATCCTTAACCTTCTTTTTTGTAGTAATAGTGTCCTGTAGAAGAAGGTGTAATTAGATGAATGACAAACACTAACTTCACTTAACGAAGTTTTCACTAACTTCACTTAACGAAGTTTTCACTAACTTCACTTAACGAAGCTTTCACTAACTTCACTTAACGAAGCTTTCACTAACTTCACTTAACAAAGCTTTCACTAACTTCACTGTACTCTGTTAAGGCGAATGTCTGCAGCAGAACCCATATTTCTATACAGTAGCTAAGATGGGGATAGATTGTCCTCTAACACATAGTTTTAAGCGTTTGGGTGGGCACCATTTTGGACAGTTGGCTAAGAAGACACAACCTATTGCTGACTTTTTTTACATACAGCGTTAATGTGGCTGATCCACTGGAGGTTTGCGTCAAGATGGACCTCTAGAAATGTACACTCATTTGCTTCCTCTGCCACTATGCTGCATACCTCATTTATGCATGAGTGGTGTGAACTGCCAGTTGTAAATATTAGCATCTGGGATTGATTTACATTGACCTTTAATTCTTGTGCATGAAAATATGAACTTAATTCTAGTATCCCATTACTTGCTGAAGATTTCAGTTTCTCACAATCTTTACCATGAAATAAAACTAATGTGTCAACAGCATAATTTACAGTGTGTGAGTTAACGGGGTGTACAATGGCATTAATATATGCAAAAAAGAGGAAAGGTCTAAGAATTGAGCCTCGAGGGACTCTGTGTCACTGTTTCACTTGTGGATTTGAAAGTTCAGATCTTATTGTCAATTTGATGTGTAAGTTTGGTACCCTGTTTCTGATTCACCAGATAGATGGATAGACGTCTCATTGATACATCACTGATATTGTGCGCCTGCAGTTTTTTTAAGAGAAGCTCATAGTTTACTGAGTCAAAAGCTTTGCTCAAGTCAAGGAATAATTCGGCAGTGTGCATACCCTGTTCTGTACTGCTATATACTTCATGGAAGAAACTGGTAACAGCAGTGGCTGTGCTTAGGTCTTTTCTAAACCCATGCTGCAATTCGGTAAGCATTTTGTGTCTTGAGAAAAATGTTGTGGGTTGTGATAGGATAACTGTTTCGAATATTTTACTGAAGGTAGGGATGAGTGATATCGATCTGCAATTTGAAACTACTTCTTTACTTCCTTTTTTATGGATTGGCTGAAGTACACTTATTTTTAAGGCATTTGGATATGTTTTCATTAATACTACAGTTGATAATGTAGGTAAGGGGTTTAGTTATTTCATTGGCACATTTCTTTAACACCACTCTTGAGGTACCATCCCATCCAGATGAATGCTTGTTCTTTAGCTTTTGTATTGTGTTAAGTATTTCCTGTTGGTTAACCTCCATAAATCTGAGCTCTATACCATCCATGACATCATTTGGTGTGCCAGCCTGTAGATCTATAATAGGGGCTGGTTGGTCAAAAGGAGAGATATAATGCTTATTGAATAAATTAAACCTTTCATTTGGATCTTCCACTAGATGGCCCTCGTGTCTAATGCTAACTGGTTCACTCTGTCCCTTGCTGGTGGCTTTACAGTGTTTATTGATTAGTCTCCAGGATGCCTTACCTATGTTGGTTGAATGCTCTATTGCAACATCGTTTAACCATTTCCTCAAGTGTAAAAGGTCTGTCTTAAAAGTTTTTTTGGCCTGATTGTACTTTTCCTTAAATATATGTTGCTTTGTGTCCTTATATAAACAGTCCAGATCATATATATATTCTGCCTTAACTTAATCAGCGAGGTGTAAGTTTTGGCCTGGTATTACTTTAGAGAGGAGAGTTGGTTTGTACCCTGGTTATTTCTTTGAGGGGGCAGCAGCAGTCGAAGTGCTTCAGCACTGTCCTATAAAATTTTTCCCATTTGTTTTCTGACCCTTTAGTTTGGTAAATAGTGTCTCGTTTCTCCTCTGCTAACTTAATTTTGAAGGCACTGATGCTGGTGCCATTCAGGATCCACTTCTTCTCAGTTATCTTAGTTTCTGTTGGTACAACAAACCTTAAATATTCTAATACCTGATAATAGTGATCTGAGTAATGAAAATCAACACTTTGAAAGTTAACACTGTCTTTTACATTTTTGTTGATTATTACATAATCTGTCTTACTGGGGCTGACTCTGTTACTCTAGTGTCAGAATTTACTATATTTGTGATGTTTATATGAGTTTAATATATCTGTTATTTTCAGATAGGCTATACTACAGGAGTTTGCATCAATATTTAAGTCTCCAACTATGCTAAGGCCAGTGGGGCCTGTTTGTCTAATGGCCCTGTTAAAGTCTATCAAGATAGTACAACACATCTGTATTTGGTGGGTGGCACATACCAATAACTTTGTTTAGCTGCCCTTCTGAATGTTCCTCTTTGCAGTATTTTTAGATTTTCTTAAATGGAAGATGTTCCTTCACAAATATTGCCACCCCATCCCCTTTGTGTTGTTGCCTGCAGTAGCTACCTGCTAACGCGTAACCATCTAGTTTGTAATACTCAATTTCATTATCTTTTAGTCCATGTTCTGTAATTACTAACAGGTGTGGTTAGCATACTTGCAGCAAATTGAGTTTTTTTTTCTTCTTCTAAGATACTGCACATTTAGATGTATTATCCTAAAGGGCACTGATATTATACAACACTTTGTGACATGGTATTCTTAATCAGTCGAATTATTACACAAGTCTTTAACACTGCACTGTAATGACAATGTACTCACTTCCAAGTCAGTTTCTTCAGCATATGAACAGGGCTCTTTCCAATCCAAGGGGTTTAGTTTAGTAAAATCGTGTTGCTTGAAATTGAGCCTAAAAAAAACTTGTTGATTATAATCTAAGATGATTCGGTCCGTGGTTTTATGCAGCTCCTTACAAAGGTCCGTTATCTGGTTCACTAACTTAAGCTATCCATTTCTGTTTAAGTGAAGTCTGTGCCTGGTGTATTCTTCACGTTTCAGTTTGATTATGTCTAGCACGTGCATGATTTTGTTTTTTACATAGTTTCTGCAGTTCTAAATTATAGCGCTCAATTATTTATTAGGGTAACATTTGTGTTGTACAGTTTTGGTAATAACTTCCTGTAAATTGCGAGTGCTGACTTGCTGTCGTTTTTATAAACACCATTGGCACCACCAGTGATTATGTGGTTGTCTTTTTTCAGATTCTCTGTTTCTGATAAATTCTCTACTACAGCACTTAATGTATCTCTGGGTTTAACTTTTGCAAATACAGAATATTCATTGTGTAAAGCTTCATGAAGGGAAGCTAAAAGACTTTTTCCGTGGCTATCCGCATACAGTAATATCTTTTTTGTGCTTCCAGGCATTAGAATTTTTCTGTTTCGGCCTTTATCAGAGGATTTGTTATATTTACTTTCGCTTACACTAATCGTTGTTTTGCTGGCTGAGTCTAGTGCACTGTAACTGGTGCACCATTTCTAGTGCTTTATTTTTATTTTTTTTTCAACTTTCATGACAGTTTCGAGTTCTGTTTTTCAGCTTTAGTGCAGTACATGTAAATTTATTTGCAGTTTTGACATATTCAAAGTTTGATATTACGTTTGTTTAGTCACAAACAACATGTTTTTCGGTTTGCAAATCACATTTAACAATATCAATGTGACTGTTTTTGTGGTTATTTTCACTAGACCACAAGCTTTTTTCACTTAGGAGTTTTTTGATTTCTTGTCTCAGGAATACTGTTTCTTTCTTGAGGGTTTCAATATCACTATTTAATAACTTGATAATTTCGTTTTCCGTGTATACCACGTTGAGAAGATTTTCACATTCGTCACACACACAATCACCACAGGGCCAACAAATATTGTCATTTATGAACTTCAGGTTTATGTTCGCACACCTCTCATGTGACCAGAAGTTGCACTTCGAACACAGGATGCCCTTCGTCACACGTATTTCACATTTTTTACATGATGAGTTATTATAAAATTGCTTTTCTACTGAGACTGATGCACCACTGCACTGACCTACTAGCGCCATCTTAACGCTATCTTTAACTATTGGTGGAAGGGATTAAACTCTGGGTGTCACTGTATAAAATCCCCTTCTGCACCTTGGTCTTTGTTTTTAGATCGTATTGAATATCAAGTTTTTGTCTGGTGTTTTAATTATGGTACAAACTGTTGGTTTTAAATAAGTTGCTGTTTTTTGAAACAAAGCACATCAGGGAAAAAAACTGAGCTGTTGTTGTAAAGATCTGAAGATCTCTCAATAGATTTCTGCACGAGTGTCTAGGATGCACTCTATACACAGTTTTCATGGCTTGCTTGTATGCATGGAACACTTTTCTTGCTATCGGTAAATTTCCCAGAATATTACACTGTAGGCCATAAGTTGATGGGAATAGCCAAAGTATTCTGTTTTTATTGTGGTCATCTCACTACTGACTAACATGATTCTCAAGGCAAATGTTGCTGAGCTTAACATTTTGCACAGATCTTGAATATGGTAGTGCCACTTTGTTTCTTGTCTTTACGCAGAACCAAGAACTTGGAACTGGTACGGTAGTGTCATCAGTGAACATGGTGATTTTCTCATGTTCTGTGCATAGTGGCAGATCATTTACAAATATTAGAAAAAGAAGTGGGCCCAATACTGAGCATTGAGGTACTCCAGTGGCAGTGGAGCTCCAGTCTGAGGACATCCGTCCACCATGCAGTCCTTCCATGATTACTTTCTGCTTTCTACCACACAAAAAGTATTCAAGCCATTTGTCTACTGTTCAGGTGTTGTCTTTATTCAGGAGAATATGGTGACTTACACTGTCAATAGCTTTTGACAGGTCACAAAATATTCCAACTGTCAGCATGTTATTATTTATGGATTCTAAAGCATTGTCAACAAATGAATGTTGCAACCTTGGTTGATACCGCTTTTCGAAAGCCAAACTGACTACTGCTAAGGGTGCTGTACTTACTAAGATGCTCAACCATCGAGTTATCCATCAATTTCTCTAGTACCTTAGAAAAAAACTAAGAGTAATGAAATGGGTCAGTAATTTGTAGCATCAGTCTTTTCTCCCTTTTAAAAATTGGCCTTATAAGTACATATTTTAGTGTGTCAGGGAATACGCCTTCTTCCAGTGACTTATTACAAATATGGCTGAGGACTGTACTTATTTCTCTACAACAATATTTCAATAATTTGCTGGAAATGTTATCAACTCTAGCAGAGTTTTTACTTTTTAAAGACAGAATTACTTTTTCTATTTCTTTCACTGCCATTTTCCGAATACACACCTCATCTGTTCTGTTAGTTAAGGTGTTATTCACGAATTCTATAGCTTTCTGTACAGAACCCAGGCACCCCATTTGATTTGTGACTGTTAAGAAATGATTGTTGAAAATATTAGCCACTATTTCAGGTCCATTCACTGTACTGCACCCTTTTCTTAAACTAGTAATTTCTTTGGCAGCTGATCTTTTCCCAGTCTCGTTTTTCACATATTTCCATATGTTTTTCATTTTGTTACCAGATTTATAAATTTCCTCTTTTAAGTACATGCTTTCTGATTGAACTCAAATGGAAACCCAGTTCTAAGCAAAGAAGGGAAAGCTGAAAGGTGGAAGGAGTATATAGAGGGTCTATACAAGAGCGATGTACTTGCGGACAATATTATGGAAATGGAAGAGGATGTAGATGAAGATGGAATGGGAGATGATATACTGTGTGAAGAGTTTGACAGAGCACTGAAAGACCTGAGTCGAAACAAGGCCCCGGGAGTAGACAACATTCCATTAGAACTACTGACAGCCTTGGGGGAGCCAGTCCTGACAAAACTCTACCATCTGGTGAGCAAGATGTATCACACAGGCGAAATATCCTCAGACTTCAAGAAGAATATAATAATTCCCATCCCAAAGAAAGCAGGTGTCGACAGATGTAAAAATTACAGAACTATCAGTTTAATAAGTCACGGATGCAAAATACTAACGCGAATTATTTACAGACAAATGGAAAAACTGGTAGAAGCCGACCTCAGGGAAGATCAGTTTGGATTCCATAGAAATGTTGGAACACATGAGGCAATACTGACCCTATGGCATATCTTAGAAGAAAGATTAAGGAAAGGCAAACCTATTTTTCTAGCATTTGTAGACTTACAGAAAGCTTTTGACATTGTTGGCTGGAATACTCTTTTTCAAATTCTGAAGGTGGCAGGGGTATAATACAGGGAGCGAAAGGCTATTTACAATTTGTACAGAAAGCAGATGGCAGTTATAAGAGTTGAGGGACATGAAAGGGAAGCAGTAGTTGGGAAGGGAGTGAGACAGGGTTGTAGCCTCTCCCCGATGTTATTCAATCTGTATATTGAGCAAGCAGTAAAGGAAACAAAAGATAAATTCAGAGTAGGTATTAAAATCCATGGAGAAGAAATAAAAACATTGAGGTTCGCCGATGACATTGTAATTCTGTCAGAGACAGCAAAGGACTTGGAAGAGCAGTTGAACGGAATGGACAGTGTCTTGAAAGGAGGATATAAGATGAACATCAACAAAAGCAAAACGAGGATAATGGAATGTAGTCAAATTAAATCTGGTGAGGGTGAGGGAATTAGACTAGGAAATGAGACACTTAAAGTAGTAAAGGAGTTTTGCTATTTGGGGAGCAAAATAACTGATTATGGTCGAAGTAGAGATGATATAAAATGTAGACTGGCAATGGCAAGGAAAGCATTTCTGAAGAAGAAAAATTTGTTAACATCGAGAATAGATTTAAGTGTGAGGAAGTCGTTTCTGAAATTATTTGTATAGAGTGTATGGAAGTGAAACATGGACGATAAATAGTTTGGACAAGAAGAGAATAGAAGCTTTCGAAATGTGGTGCTACAGAAGAATGCTGAAGATTAGATTGGTAGATCACATAACTAATGAGGAGGTATTGAATAGAATTGGGGAGAAGAGGAGTTTGTGGCACAACTTGACAAGAAGAAGGAACCGATTGGTAGGACGTCTTCTGAGGCATCCAGGGATCACCAATTTAGTATTGGAGGGTAGCGTGGAGGGTAAAAATCATAGAGGGAGACCAAGAGATGAATACACTAAGCAGATTCAGAAGGATGTAGGCTGCAGTAGGTACTGGGAGATGAAGAAGCTTGCACAGGATAGAGTAGCATGGAGAACTGCATCAAACCAGTCTCAGGACTGAAGACAACAACAACAACATCACCGTCCTTAATATCTTAGAGTACACTTTACATTGCCTCATCATTTCAGTATTGTTAGACAATCTGGCCGACACATACAATTGTCTTTTTGTTTTACATGAAACTTTAATGCCCTGGGTAATGTGTGGCTTAAATGTATTTTTAAACTGGTTTTCTCTTACTCTTTTCGTTGGAAACACGTCTTCAAAAAAGACTTGTTATTTGATTAATAAATACATTAAATTTTGAGTTAACATCTGTTGAATTATATACTTCAGACCAGTCTACTAACTGTAGGTTCTGCTAGTGTGTCTCCATTGTTTGTTTATTTATTGGTCTCGCAGATTTCCAGACAGGTTTTGGTTTTATCTTAAGATCAAACTGAGGGATAGTAAGAAGTACAGCATCATGGTTTGACAGCCCTTTTAAGACTTGACTGACTGTCAAGGTGCTGTGCCTAGACTAATCAACAAAAACATTAATTAGAGTACTAGAACTGTCAGCTACCCTAGTGGGAAATTCTACTATTTGCACCAAATTGTTAGAGCTCATCAGTTGCCCTAATTCTATTGTGTTGCTACTTTCAGTCAAGAAATTTAGGTTAGTCACCTAGTAATATGACTGAAATGTGTTTTTTATACAATTTTGACAAAACTGCTTTACTCTGAGAAAGATTCCAAGATTTCCTGTAGGTGCTCTATAAATTGACAGTATTACAACTGGTCTCTTATTTGCTGTACTGAAGCAGAGGATGTGTCTAAATAACATCTAGAGGTATTGGTCAGCCCAAAGTGAAGTATTTTGCAAAGGCTCCTGTCATCCTCAGCTTTGGATACAGCATCCTGTTGCTAATGTGCCATTGTGGACAGTAATGAGGTGGACTTGCACAACTTCAGCCAATTGTCTTCCACAGCAGGGAGATTTCCCCTGTTTGCTAATGTGGGACCCATTAAGAGCATAATGGGATTTTAAATTGATTACCTAGCCAGTATGCAAGTTATTGGCAATGTTCCAGATCCCTATTTGTTTGGGTACTGTGAAATATGAGAGGATATTACAATATTAAGAAGAAAGAAGTAATGAATAATAAAAATGGATATATATTATGAAAGTAGAATTTTGCATACACAATATTTAGGAGAGGGTGGCCTTCACTGACATTACACAAGGGTAAATGACACAGAAAACATTTATAAGTTGGACATTTTGGTGACTGTTACCACATGGTTGCACTGTGGGTTTGCCAACAGTGTGTAAATTCCTGAACTCAACAAGCAAAATAAATGGCCTGCAGATGCTAGCAATATTGCTCTGTTTTGTTCAAAGTAATGAACAGCTAAATTGCTGTTACTGCATAGCAGTAAATGCCAATAGCATGAGGCAGCCACTGCCGCTGCTGGTCCGTCTCAGAGCTCAGACTGAATGGGAAATACATGGTGACTGTATATGGTCTGGCTGGTGCCACATTCTGGTTGTCTTTTGACTTCAAAAAACGAGGCTGTTGCGAACTATGTGGAGGCAAGGTGCCAGAGCCTTCCTACTGAGACATAGTAACTGACCATATCGTTTTTCAGACAGAGGTACCTGTAATCACACAGTCCCAACCATCAGAAAGGTAATTTTTGCTATACCACTACATGTACATGAAGAAGAAGATGGCCATTTAAAATTTGAGTGGTTTTTGACAGTTGTCACCATTTTGAGTGAATTATTAACTCATCTCAAAGTGACCACAACTGAAATCTGTTTCCAGATTTTGGTTGCTCAGTATGTTAGGTACCTTTTCTCTCAAAAATTTTGTTAATTGATAAAATTGTGGTTGAATTTTCAAGTAACTCGAAATTTATAGGGGAATTTTGGATTTGTTGGTGGGTGTTCCATTACCAAAAGATATTGAATTGTTCACCTGATTGATTGAGTATCAATTTCTACTTGACTCTTTCTTTTCTTTATGATCTTGTGCAGCCTCCCACCTGCGACTCTTGCCATGTGGCAGTCCTGGAAAGGTTCAGCGTGTTACAGACATCATTCAATAATGCAGAGCCTTATAACTGCCTCTTCTCCATGTGGAAGCTGATTCAGGAATGTACGCTATTTTTAATTCTGTGATTGTTCATTGTTGACTCCAGCTTTTTATGGATGACCCATAAGAAATGATCCTGTAACTCATTAATACTAATTGAGAGACCAGTTTCCCCTTCCCAAATCAGGGAAGTACCATAAATGCTCAAATAGTTACAAAGTGTTATTTACTATAGACATTATTTAATATTTAAGGGCTTGTTCAGTCCTTACCTGCTGTGAATCTTGGAGGCCAGGAAGCATCGTAACCCCTCTCAGTGTAGTTTCAGGAGACATCAACCCAGCATTCAAAAACAGCATCTAATGACCTTATTTTGTACTCTGAAAAGATGAAGGCACAATATTATGACACATACACTGATAGAGATTTTGTGGTTGTCTGCAGGTATTCGTACATTCCTTCTTTGGCTTTCAAATTAGTGATATTTTGCATGTTAGATTGAGTAGGAGGACAATGTCCTTCAAATAATTATTTTAAGTTTAATGCTTTTTGCCACTTCTGTTAATAGTATAATTTCCACCTTAAGGAGTCCAGTGCATTACTCATTTGTACATGGTTTGGAAATTTGTTTCTTCTCCAATTACTCAACAGTAACTTGTCAGTTGCAACACACACTTAGAAAGTTGGCGAAGAAGCTGAAGAATCAGGTTTCAGAGTTTTATATTTAAGTATGCAGTCTTGATCATCACAATGTTTCTATTTTACCTGACCTGCACATTAAGGAGATTATTCTAACTTTTAAGGATTCCTGGAAGTTTTTGGATCTTATATTTGATAGTTTCAAGCTGTTGTGATTACAACAATGTAAGGGACCTAAAAGCAACTCCCCTAAAGAGCAGATATGACTGTTTTGTGATTCTGGCTAGATTATGGGTGAAAACTTCACAGATCAGTGAACCCTCTGCACCTCTAGACCATTGGCATTGCCTGCCCTGTGGGGATTAGACAGGTCATAGGTACCTACAGGATCAACCCCATCCCCAGCAGCTCTGCTCAAGACAAAAGAGAAACTTCCCACTCGCACCTCATTGTGCATCAGTATCATCACAGTTCCAGTATCACCAGCATACTGAATTGTTAGTACCCTACATTAGAAACTATTTTTATTTTTCCTTCAAGCAATAAATCTGTCTGGACTATACACAAAGCAGGACCTAATGCTGCTTGGTGTGGACAAACATAAGGTCTAACCTAGTGTTGAAGCTGACTACCTCTGTAGTTCCAGAAGAGGCCTGGAATTATTTTAGATCAAGTGATGTATAGGACAGTTTACTTCTGAATATGTTCTTAACGCTTATACTTGATCAAATCTGAAATAAGGAAAATTTAAAAAAATTGCAACTGTTGCAAAATTCACAGGTGAGGCACTCTTCGCTGCTGTTTGTTTTTTTCCAGAGTGTAAGCTTATAATCTGTTTGCCTTATTTATTTACTCAAGTCAAAATCATACACATGGGATTCTATAAATTTACAATTTCAGGTAAGGAAATAGAATGAATTTATACATAGACGCATGTACAAAATTGAAATGAACAGTCTTTGCCCAAAAATGAGCAACAGCTGCAGCATTTTCTTGTGCCTTGAACAACTCCTCCTTGTTGCAACAATCAGGGCAAAGTAAACACTGGCACAGATGTTTTGTTGTCTGCACTTGTCCACAGTCACATAGTGTTGATCTATGGAAGCATCTCCACTTCATTAGGTTGTCCTGAGATTTGCCAAAATCTGTTCAGTGATCTCAATGTGGTCCAGTCTAAGTTGTGTCCACCTGGTAACCATTCTGCTGGCTGTATCGCTGCTTGGAGATGACTTATTTTGGCTGTCCACAGTTTTTTTGTGGCTTTCTTGGCTGATGTTTAATGCAGATGTTGACTGTAAAAAGCTCCTCCTAGACTTCAGCCTAGGTTCTGGAGGAGGATGCCCATGCAGTGGGTGTAGCTCATTTTCTTTGTCTTTCTTCCTTTCAGCATCTGCGGCTACTTCCTAGTGTATGTCGGGAGGACCAATGTCCACCATGCTGTAAAATTTCTGAACAGGAATTAGTTTCAGGCATCCAGTAATTAGCCTTGCACACTCATTAAGAGTTATATCTGCTTCTTTCATACTGGTGGATGTATACCTCATTGGGCAGGCATATTCACCAACTGAGGAACAGAGTGCCATATCAGAGGTATGGAGCACCTGGGTTTGGGCACCACAATTAATGCCATCAAATCTCTGGATGATATTGTTTCAAGTTTGTTTGGTATCATGGCAGTACTATTGGCAAGTGAGTGAGTGCTCTGTCTAAGGCAACTCTAAGGAGTAAAACAACACTCTAGCTTGATGCCTTCCCAAATAACTGCCAGTTTTCTTCCTGCCTGTCTAATCTGTAGGTGAAAAGTGCAGATCTGAGTTTTGTGTGGGTTTCACTTCAGGTGATTGTTTTTATAGTAATAAAAAAGACTCCCCAGAGCCCTTGTCAACATGTGTTCCGCATTTTCAAAATCATCTTTCTGTACTGTTAATATAAGGTTGTCAGCATATATGAAACTTTTGCCTGGATTGGGTCTTGGCTGACCGTTTGCATCAATATTGAAGAGCACTGGTTTTGCAGTAAGGTGACAACTATTCTAGTTAATCCATAGTATTGAGTCAGTGTGTAAGTCTTGCGAACCATTATGCAATGTTGGACTGTATCATAAGCTGATGAAAAGTCGATAAGTGTCCCTCCAGTGATCTCCCTTCTCTCAAACCCATCCTCTATGTGCTGCATTAGATGAATTATTTGTGTGGTACAGTTTCTTTCTTTGCAGTCTGAAACTGCCGTGTTCAGATATAAGTAGGCTATCAATCTTTGGTGATAAACAGTACAAAAACATCCTCTCGGATATCGTATACAGATGGCATAATAGTGAGATAGGCTGGTAGTTCTCAGGATCAGAAAGCTCTTTTCCTGGTTTCAGTTATCTTGGTTTTCCTTCATATTTTTGGATTATTGTTTTGCTTCAGGCTGTTATTGTAGAATCCCATAAGTTATCTCAGTGTTGTTGGTTTGAATTTCTTTATCTTCTCTATTTATATGTCATCCAAGCCAGTTATCTTGTTATTCTTACATTATTGTATAGTGTTTTGGGACTCTTTTCCACCAAATGGAGATAAGAGCTTATGTGTTTCTAGCTGTTATTGCCTTTGAATCTTACATTCTTTGTCTAATTTGTCTGCTTTCCCACTTTTAAGAAGCTATTGAGCTGTTTGATTTTGGGAAATATTTGCTGAAGTTTTCCATTGTGTCGTAACATTAAACAGACAATGCAGAAGACTCCTTGTCATTTGACTAGCTTTGATCATGTCTAGTCCTTCTAGCATTTCTAGTCACCAATTTTTCTTACCTTCTGCCACAAATTGAATAAGTCTTAAAGCAACATCTGATGTTTGTTCACTTAAAGTGTTTTAGTTGAAGAGTTTCATGGATTCTTCTGTTTGATGCAGAATTACATGCAGTCTTCAAGATATTGGTGCTCAATATATTCAGAACTCCCACTACAAATTGCCAGCTTAATATTGAGATACTACAGGTCCATGTGGCAGGAGGAAGTGACAGACATCTCCAGCATGCAGCTTAGCCATTTGTTCGTGGCATACCACCTCTCTTCACTCAGACAGTTTGAAGACGTGGGTGCTTGACTATAAAAAGCACACTCCTTTTCCTGAGTGAACACTCTAATGTCTGTTGCTTGTCTTCTTGTGATGTGCATAGTTCAGTAAGAGGTATTTCAAACAGATATTATTTTGTATTCAGAGAAGAAAGGTGAGCCATTTACCTGTTTCTTTTTTCCTGTGTTTCAGTGGTTAAAGAGACAAATGTTGTATGACATCAAGGTTTTACAAATTGTCCAGTGTACTGTAAAGTGTTAAGGAATTTGTTTTAATGTTCTGTGAAGGTGGCTAGCTCATTTCAATTCTTCACAAATAAGGAGCCAGTCGCTTTTCCTGATTTATTTTAGGATTTACTTTGCTATTTTATTCAACATTTGTTGCGGATTTTACAACAAAGATATTTACAGTTTTATATTTTGAATGGTAGTGTTTTGCAGGTGACTGGGAGGTGAAATGAGTGTCTAGTTAATATTTGATGCTGTTTATGAGTTTTAGGTGTGTGCCTGCCATGTCAACAGTACTAAGTGACATCTCTTATTTGTTGGGATACAGTACTCTCATTTGGGAATATGGTCTTTCAAATCACTGTCTTGTCTTTCCCTATACTGTACAGGGCAAATACCAGAGTTGTTATTTGAAAACGATAGCAAACTTCCTTGGCCATTCTTCCCCAATTTGAGCTTGTGCTTTGTCTCTGATGATGGAATGTTAAAGCCTAATCTTCCTTCCTTTTCTTTTACTGTGTCAATGAATGTTGTGTTGTCGTCATGTCAGCTTCTATTCTCTTAACATTTTCACCATATTTTTATCTGCAAAGATACCTACTGTTGTTTTGTCAGCCTCTACTTGTTTCCTATATTTGCAAAATCATTGTCAGCAGTTTAGATTTTTAAACCTATGTACCCTAACTGACAGTGGTCTAAACTGTCTCGCCATTTTCTATGCTTACTGTTTATATGTGTAGTGGTATTTTCTGGGTCCCTCATGACAGTATTGTTTTATTAGCTTGTCATTTCTGAGGTAGTAACCCCTGTGTATACACAGTCAAAATAAAGTGTGTCCAAATTATGACGTAGGAATTAACAAAATATAGTTGCAAGATACAAAACAAATGGAAGTTAAAACTTTCTAAAGAACATCATAGCAGATACAGTATTTTTGGTTGGTTATTATGTAGAATCAAAGATACAGACATAGATGGGACAGTGAAAGAAAGTAAGCGTAAATGAGTCAATCAATCTTCAAGATGAAAATTTGTATGAGCTTACATCTCATTAACACATGGTAAACAAGGAATGGCCTAGAGCCTTTGAATTTAAGGCTGAATAATGAGTACATTGTTCTTGTTCTCGTTCTTCTTCTTCGGCACTGCAGCCCTTGGTGGGCCTTGACCACCTCAACAATCTTCCTCCATATCTCTCTGTTCTCAGCTTTTTTCTTCATCCATGGATACCCATCTTGGCAAGCTCAGCCAGCATATTGTGCATCCATCTAGCTCTTGATCTGCCCTTCCTTCAGGTGGAATACAGTCTGGCATTCATTATTTGTTTGGGCATTCTGTCACCCTCTCCACATGACCTAGCCAACGTATTCTTTGTGATTTGATAAATTTCACTTTATCTTTCCCTTGTATAAGCTCTCTTATTTCGTTGTTGTATCTCACTCTCCAACCTTCTGCCTTTCTCACAGGCCCATAGATTTTTCGTAAGATTTTCCTTTCAAATGTCCTTAGGCTGTTACTGTCTGCTTCTGTCACTGTCCACATTTCTGATCGATATGTGGCAAAAGGGCGCACAAGGGAATAATATACTCTCAATTTAGTTGTTCTTGTAATTAGAGAATTCTTGAGTATCTTTAAGTTTGCAACATAGGCTTTGTTTCCAGCTTATATCCTTTCTTTAATACATTTTCTCATACTATTATCATTGGTTAGGAGGACACTTGGATAATGGTAGCATCTAACAGCTTTGAAGCATTTGTGTGAGATGTTCAGGACCTGTGGTGTTTGTCTAGCTTCAGAATTGGACATAACCATATATTTTGCCTTGCTTTCATTTACAGTAAGTCCAATTCTTGTTCCTTCTGCTTCCATTTGTCCATATATTTCTTTAAGCAATGTTACATCCCTTGCCACGCTGGCAATATCATCTACATATGCGCATATCTGGCTGGACTTCATCATTATTGTTCCTCTTTTATTTAATTTTTGCATGATACTATGCAGAGCTAAATTAAACAGGACTGCAGAGAGGCCATAACCTTGTTTCACTCCATCCTCAAAGTCAAACTGCCTGGTCATTCTGTTATTCACTTTTGCTTTTGTATCCTTCATTGTTAGCTCGATTAACCGTCTCAGTTTATCACAAATGCCCAATTATTTCAGCCCTTTATACAAGACTGGTCTATTAATACTATCAAAAGCTTGTTTATAAAGTCAACGAACGGGAAGTGGAGATCTATATCATATTCATAAATTTTTTCCATTATTTGTCTAATGACAAACAACTGGTCAGATGTACCTCTGTTTGTCCACATTGATATTCTCCGAGTATCTCCTTGGTGCACTTCTGTATTCTTTCGTTCAGCACTCCAGAGAAAATCTTTTATACTGTATTCAGTAGGGTTATACCTCTATAATTTTCACAGTTGAGCTTTTCTCCTTTCTTATATATTGCACACATTATTCCAGTATTCCACTCCTCCGGCATGCTTCATTTACCCATATATTCTTTATTAGTTTAAATATTTCACATCTTAGAGATTGCTCCCCGGACTTTATTAGTTCTGACACAATCCCATCTTCACCAGGTGCACGGTTATTTTTTACTTTTATCACTGTTTCCACTTCCACCATTGTTGGGTTTTGTGCCTCATCCATTTAAATTTCTCTTGCCTCTGTGTTCTCTTTGTGTTCCTGTGTACCTAATTTTTTCTCCATTTTCCCATGGCATGTTAGAATTTCTTCATTTCATTCTGTTCCTTTAATTCTTCTATCTCTTTAAACTTCGATTTCAGCCATTCTTTTTCCTTTTTCTTGCAAATTCTTTGGGCATTGGATCTTAATTCTTTGTACACCTCCACATTTCTTCTTGTTTCTCTCTGTATCATTCTCAGTCTTGGTGCATTTTTATGTTCTATTACTAGTCTGCATTCATCATCAAACCACTCATTTCAAGCATTTTTTCTCATCCTGACTATGTCTTCTGCTGCCTCGTTCAGTGCTTTCTGGATCTTAGTCCATCACTCTTGGATTCCCATTGTTTCCTTGCTGGGAGTCCGTGCATCTCTAACTTTTGCTTGGTATGCTTGCACAACTTCTGGGTCATTCAGTTTTTCTGTGTCCCAGTTTGTTTTTTTCTCCAGTCCAGGTTTAGGTGTTACAGAAGTTTCTCACTCACTACAGCTTTTACAGCATAGTGGTCTGAGTCACAGTTAGGGCTCCTGCAGCTCCTCACATCAATAATTGCCCTGGCATGTTGTGCCTTTACTAACACGTGGTCTATTTGATTAACTACTCCACTTACATTTGATTTCCATGTTCCGAGATGTATTCTTTTATGTGGGAGACGTGTTCCTGATGATTAGATTATTTCTAGCAGCAAACTGACATAACATTTCTCCATTCTTGTTACATTCTTCATGTAATGTGTATCTCCCAGATACTCTTCCATATTTGCTTCCCCCAACTTGTGCCTTAAAATCTCCCATATGTAAGAACAGATCATACTTTCATACTTTACTGCATGCCCTTTTTAGATCTTCATAAAACTTTTCCTTTGTTTCTTCTTCTACTTCCACTGTTGGTCCATATGCTGTTATTATTATATTTCTGTATTTCCCTTTCACTCTGTCTGCTGAGTCTTTCATTTATGGGTTCAAATTCCAAAACACTTTTACCAACCTCCTTTGTTATTATGAATCCCGTTCCAGCTTGTCCTGTTCTTGTCTGGTCCACTATACAGCAGAGAATACTGGGGCATATCTGTCTGTCCTTGTCCTTGCCATCTTATTTCTTGTAGCATTACAATGTTGTACTTGAACTTCATGATCTCACCAGCTATTTCTTTCATTTTTCCGGGTTTCAGCATTGTTCATACATTCTATGTTACTGTTGCCAAATCTTTTGTTCTTTTTCCTTACTGAGGTCGTGTTTTTTGTGTCTCATCCATCATCCGAGGCTGTTGTTGAGGTTCTGTAATATGTCATTTTTACAGTGTGGGGTTATTGGCCCAACCCCCATCTTGCAGGACCTGGATTTCCTTAGGGTTTACTCCTCTAGGGAGGTTGGCTTCCCTACACCTACAGAGCCCCCCTGCCCTATGTTGCGGGACACACTTCATCTGGCTTTTCAATCAAGACCTGTCTGGCTTGGGTGACCCCTGCTAGTAGCTACCCTACTGCCGGCATAGCTCTCGACTTCATCAAGGCACACAAACCCTCCCGCTCGGTATTGAAGATGCCTACGATAAGTCAGTGCCCCTGGGAGGGTTTTTATTCTACTGATCTTTGTTAATTTCAAACTATTTTTTGGCTTATTGGGCCATCTTCAAGAAACTGTTTATTTGGAAGGTGCACTGGAAGAGGCCTAATTTATGAAGAACGCAAGCTATGATATTTCGTTGGGATAATGTGTTACCTCTTTAGTCACAGGTGATTCTCTCTGCTCTGTCAAAACCACACTTCTATTGGACACCACACTGTCTATCCTCCTAAGTTAACTGCAGGAAACTTTTTCTGATCTTTGAATTGAAAACCTATGTGAAACGATGTAATTTCCAAACCACAGAAAAGTTTCAATCAAGTATCCCCGTCACACAAATCTGAAGGCTGTAAATTCAGCTAAATACTTAGGGATTTCTATTACAAATAACCTACATTGGAACAGTCACATAGATAATATTGTGGGTAGAGCAAACCAAAGACTGCGATTCATTGGCAGAACACTGAGAAGGTGCAACAGGTCTACTAAAGAGACTGCTTACACCATGCTTGTCCGCCATATTCTGGAGTATTGCTGTGCAGTGTGGGATCCGCATCAGGTGGGACTGATGGATGACATTGAAAAAGTACAAAGAAGGGCAGCTCATTTTGTATTATCGCAAAATAGGGGAGATAGTGTCACAGACATGATATGTGAATTGGAGTGGCATTCATTAAAACAAAGGCGTTTTTCATTGTGACGGGGTGATCTCCTGAAATTTCAATCACCAGTTTTCTCCTCTGATTGCGAAAACATTCTGTTGGCACCCACCTACATAGGGAGAAATGATCATCATGATGAAATAAGAGAAATCAGGGCTGGCACAGAAAAATTTAAGTGCTCGTTTTTCCCTCGTGTCGTTCGAGAGTGGAACGGTAGAGAGACAGCTTAAAGGTGGTTCATTGAACCCTCTGCCAGGCACTTTATTGTGAATAGCAGAGTAATCACGTAACTGTAGATGTAGAATGAAAGTGCTATTCAAGAAATACTCCAACAATAGAAGAAACTTTGAAAATAGAGTGTAGTAAATAATTGAGGGTTGTTCAAAAAAATATCATGCCATTAATAACTTAAAACTACTGGAAATGCCTAGATTTTGAGGAATTTAATAATAGAGGTGGATGCATGATGTAACTTCTCAATTCATGGGTAAATACTAAGGTATTATTGCTTCTAGTTGTTGTCCTTTTCCAGTAAGTGTATTTTCTGGTACAGTATGGAAGATATATTTTTACATTAATTCCATTATCTGAATTATACATGTGAGCCAATTGTCATACCTGCATAATTATCCTAATTTTGCTAAAAATGTGTTTAATCACAAGTATTATAATAGTTGTGACTTTTCAAGCTTTTCCGGCAGATATGTTGTAAATAGTCTTCATGGGTTCACCGCCAGATCACGTTGTGCAAATTCCACAGTATTTCCTCGGGGCAACTGTCCAACATCTTCAGGTGGTTCATCCTTGCTGGTGGCTAGGTACGACTGACAGTATCTGCACGTCGATGCCCCATTTCTAGAACAAACATGCAAAGAACACGCAGGCATGGAAATTGCGCTTGCGCAAATGATTTGCAGATAGATTGTGCAATATTCAGCAGTATCCTGGAACTGGTTAGACAGTGCCACTTGGGCAGTGGCTGACTGGACTGAACCAAAAGCTAAGGTTCATCAAATGACTAAATATGATTGACTCGAAGCTCGAATGCAAGAAAATGTGCCAAGAAGACGTACTGTGTTTAATCTCCGGAGAAAACTTTGGACAATGCTGCAGTTTTGGTGCTAGAGAAGGGTCTGAATTTTGTACCTACACCAGGGACCATTCTCATCCAAGATGTGATTAGTGGAATAGAGCAGGCTGTTTCGAAACTTCCTAAGGATGCTGCGGAAGAGATAAGGCATGACACATACCACATCTTGACTGGAGCTTCCCCTGAGAAGTCCAGCTTTAACATCACTTCAGCTGAAAGAAATGTTCTACGAGAATTGAGAGAATACCAGGACATTGTCATCTTACCTGCTGACAAAGGAAATGCTACTGTGCTTCTCTCACACACAGAATATAACAGCAAGATATACAAACTGCTCAACACTCCTGCATACAGTAAATTAAAAAGTGATCTGCCGGGTAGGATCTAGAGAAGAACTTTGGAACTCATCAGGAAGAGCTCCATTCCAGCACAAGTTGCTAAGGGTTTGTGTCAACAGGCTGCATTTCCTCTGAGACTCTATGGCCTACCCAAGATCCATAAGAATGGGTTGCCTCTCCATCCCATTGTAAGTAACATAGGAGCACCTACTTTTGTTGCCACGTATCTGACATCACTATTGGGACCTCTCGTAGGCAAGTGCAACCATCATATTCAAGCTCTTAGATTACAATCATTGAATCTCTTAGTAAGTTTTGATGTAGTGTCTTTATTTACAAAGGTGCCCTTGCAGGACTCTAGGGATCTCGTTAACAACAAGTTTGAGGAGGACATAGTAGCATTATTTAAACATATGCTTGCTTTATTTCATGACCAATATTTTGAACAAGTGGATAGTGTTGCCATGGGAAGCTCTGTCTCCTGTGGTGGATGATTATTTTATGGAGGACTCTTAAGAAAAAGCACTAGTCAGTCACTCTCAAAATCTTTTGTTTTCTGCAGTATGTGGATGATACATTTGTGGTGTGGCCATATGGACTTGATACTCTACCCACGTTTCTTCAGCATCTGAATTCACTCCATCTGTATATAAACTTCATAGTGGAAGTGGAAAAAGATGGTACTTTACCTTTTCTTGATGTTTTGGTACGAAGGAAACCAGATGGAACCTTGGGACACAGTGTCTACCGCAAGCCAGCGCATACAGATCTATATTTGCAGGCCACAAGCGCCATCATTCTGCACTATGTGGTAATGCATTATGTACGTTAGTTCACAGAGCACATGTGGCATCTGATCCTGAAAGCCTGTCGAGTGAAATACAACATTTGAAGACAGTGTTCTGACAAAATGGTTTTTCTGAGAGATAGATACGTGATGCATTCAGGACCATCTGAGTTCAATCTATGGAGCAGAATGAAGATCCAAAGACATCCACCACTTTGGCCTTTTTGCTGTATTTTGGTGTCAAGTTGTCAAGAATTGGAAGAATTCTCAGAAGATGTGGCATTAAATGTGTTTTTCAACCATCTGCAGAACTGAGAAACTGTTGGGTTCGGTTAAGGATGATCTTGGCCTGAGGAGATGTGGAGTGTACAAGATTCCTTCTCAGTGTGAGGCATCATATATAGGTCAGACATGTCGCACAGTACAAGAACTCTGTGATGAACATCAGTGTCATACACGCCTTCATCATCTGGAGAAGTTGGCAATTGCTGAACACTGTCTGAATGCAGGACATTGTATGATTTATAAAAAGACAGGAGTTTTATCCCCAGCATTATCTTTCTGGGATTGCATCATTAAGGAAGCAATACAAATTCGTACAGCCAATAATCTCATCAACGAGGATGCGTGATTTCAACTGAGCACAGTTTGTGGAACCCTGCACTGGCTGCTATTAAATCACGCCACGAAAATCAAGATTTCTTGATAACAGACCTGTAATAACATTGGTCTAGTGCAGTCTTTGGCGAGATGCGGTGTACAGTGCATGCACAGGAGAGCCGCTCTGTGATTTTCGGCAGAGGGCGTTTGAATATGGCACCATCTATCTGCAAATCATTTGTGCATGCACAATTTCCGTGCCTGCACATTCTTTGCATGCATGTTCTGGAAACATGGCATCGACATGAGGATACCATCAGTCATCTGTAGCCACCAGCAAGGATAATCCACCTGAAGATGTCGGACAGTTGCTCTGAGGAAATATTGTGGAATTTGCACGACGTGATCTGGCTGCAAACCCATGAAGACTATTTACATTATAATTGTTATTTGATGTCATGACACTTTCATAAAATTTCATTACAGTTGCTATAACAAATTCTCAGATAAACTATTTTTCTTTCTAAATGGGTTATGAATTTTCAATTAATGTACCCCATTTGATTCAAAAGGACAGTTACATAAATCACAATGTCTTTCCCTTTGTGGCGAGTCACATTTATAGGAGACTGCTTAATATACTCCCACTCGTGTATGCTAGCACAAAAATGTGTATAAAATTGCCATAGGAAAAAGACTTTCGTCTGATAAAACACTGCTTCAATAATTTAATTTAATTTAGTAAAAATCACTGTGATCTTTATGTGTGCAGTATTGTTTCAAAATAAAGTAAATGTAACTTGTGAAAATTGTTATTATGTTAATTGCTATTGATTGTATCAAAGTACTGTTCACTGTTCTAATGTAAAGGCATTTACTCATACGTCAACATTTTTCAATAATAATCTCCTCACAAGTAGCAAAACAAGTTAGTCGCTTTGAAATTTCATAGTTCAAAAAAGAAATGAGGCATTTCAATTATTTTGTACTTTTGTACTATTACTGCAGGGCGTACTTAAAGAGTATGTTCATCCTTTAGGTGAGTCATTAATGCAGCTGCTTTCACTGTCTAAAAGTCAAGATTTCTCTCCTTCTACTCTTCTCTACACTGTGTTTATCTATGGTAAAGATAGTTTTGACAGAATGTATATAATTTAGGAGTAAAGCAGACTGCTCACCAAATAGTTGAAGCACTGAGTCAGCAAAATGCTCACAAAAAAAAGAAGCAAGCTTTGAGAGTAACCCTTTAATGACCTAGAGTACGCACACGCACGCACGCACGCGCGCACACACACACACACACACACACACACACACACACACACACACACACACACACACACAGAGAGAGAGAGAGAGAGAGAGAGAGAGAGAGAGAGAGAGAGAGAGAGAGAGAGAGGTTTTGTCAGGTGGTGTGGGTAGAGAGAGAAACAGGTGGAAAGTGGGGGTAGGAGCGATTGGGGAGGGGTAGATGGCATCTCAGAAGGAGGCAGCAGATGTATGGGATATGAATACGAGAGTGAAAGTGAGCAGGTGCATGGACTAGCAATGTCACACATGGGTACCAGAGCTGGTAAGTTCAGGTGGTGTGCAATAATGACTATTTGGAGGCATGGATTGGGAGGGGTTGACAGACAGAGGAGGGAAGACTGTACAGTAAAGGGTGTGGTTGTAATGGCCTAGAAGAGATTGAGGCCAGTAGGATTATTAGAATGATGAAGTGTTGCAAAGATAACTCCCATCTCTATAGTTAGAAAAGCTGGTGGTGGTGCGGAGGATCCAGATAACATGGGTTGTGAAGCAGCTGCTGAACTGAAGCGTGCTCTGATACATAGTGGTCAAATATGTGGAAGTGTGCTCCGATACATAGTGGTCAAATATGTTCTTTGCCACTGTTTGGCAGTGGCTGTTTATCTGGTGAACAGTTAGTTGGTGGTCATTCCCCATAAAATGGTGCCCAGAAACTGGAGCAGATCTGGTGTGTGTGTGTGTGTGTGTGTGTGTGTGTGTGTGTGTGTGTGTGTGTGTGGGGGGTGCAAAGTTTTCATTTTCTTATGTGCACCTGTTGATGGCTCAGTGCTTCTACTATTCAGTGAGTGATTGGTCTTCTTTACTTCTAAATTATCTACAATGTGTCTATTAACACTACGAAGATATCAACAGTAAGATAATTTTTCAGCAGAAATCTCTGATACACAATTACAGTATTTTGATACAAAATCTGTATGCATAATGTTGCTAACTTTGTACATTAAGCAGCTTGAAGTAACCAAGTTGCTCCAGCCACTAACATATGGCATCAGAATGCACATTCTCACTTACAGCTTACAAATTCATGTAATTATGTCAAAAAAGATACAGCAAGGAAACATTTATATAGGCCCTTTTCTGCAGTATGCTGCATGTTTCGCAGTGTGTTAAGACATGCTCTTTTGCCGTTGCCAGTACATCACTCAATTGGATGTAAAAGGCCCATTTCAATACTTTTCATTGATAAAGTTTTGATTTTTCTCTAAGTTGTAAATTACTTCCCTGCAATAAAACTTGTGCTTACAAAGATGGAAGGGTGGCCAATTAGATTAGCTTTGTTTTGAGACAAAACCTGCAATAAAACTTGTGCTTACAAAGATGGAAGGGTGGCCAATTAGATTAGCTTTGTTTTGAGACAAAAACTGGTGTTCACATTTTGTCTATAGCACACAAGACCTTAATTTAAATATAGTATTACTAAGTTTACATGTTCAATGTTGCTAACAGACTACAACTTCAGTGATGAGAAGTGTACTCTGATACCAGGCCTTAGTGCTCTGTGTATTTTAAGATTTTACGTTTAAAATCCTAAACTTTGTCAAGGAGTGGACGGGCAGTAGAATGTAGAGGGAAGAGTAAAGGCAGAGTGGAATGGGGGAAAAATGAAGAAGGGGAGGACAGAAAAGGGAAGTAATAAAATGACTCATGCAAATTCCACAATATTTCCTCAGAGCAATTATGTTGGGACTAGAGGGGAGGGAAGAGGGAGGGTGGGAGGTAAGGATGATGGGGAGGGGTGGCGGTAGGAACAGGAACTAGGGAAGGGGAGAGGTAGGTGGAGGATAAATGCTCGATAGATTTTATGTACTGTGTGTACTGAATTTTTAATAGTTTGGTATTGATGTTGTTATCAACAGAGCTATTACTTTGCATCCCTTCAGTCATTAACTCTCTCTCTCCATTTCAGATCTAGCTATTGTTACATGACACTACCTGGCTGTATGGTTAACTACTTGGATGTAAAAATGTCACAGCCAAATACTTTTCCATGATGTTTTCTTTTCTTCCATTTAGTGCTACTTCTTGATATTTTACAGCAGAGTTTTTAGTACACTATTGTTTGTTGTGTGATTTTAGTTCTTATTTACAGTCAGTCATTTGAACTTAGTGTGCTATTTCCTACAACATTTTTGTCCTAAATATTAATCAAACTTTTTTGTCCTAGATATTAATCAAACTTTTTCTCCTAGACATTAATCACTCTTAGTTCCTACTTTTTCTTGAAAATACTCTCAGTTTTGATAAGAGAGATCTTCAGATCACAATCTGCCTGTCTCATGATTTATGATTATGTTACACAATCTGGTGGTGTGATTACCTAAACATAAGTGTTGACAAGGTTTTATCAATAAGCTCCACAGTGAAATAAGCTGTTTATTATTAATTTTAGATCTGATTTGGAGGCAGTTAAATCTGAAACTAAAGTTGTCACTGTATATTGCTCATTGTGAATGATACTGAGGGTGAGATGCCAAGACTTTTAGCTGCCCACACTAAGAAGTCCCATTTCTAAAATACCTGCATGTATTAAATGTTTATGTATTGTAACCATGTAACCATACTTCAGCTGTTTGATGCTGTTTAAAATAATTTTGTTTATTGTTGTTTACAATGTTATATTTACTAGATTTGACTTTTTCAAGACCATTATATAACATGTTCTGGAAATACATGTACAGTACAATTTTTTACAATCTAAGGCCAGGTTTTGGTTTTGTCTTTTATATCAGTTCCTCCATCCTGCTCTCCAAGGGAGCTCATACCTGAGAGCATGGGAATACCCCCAATACCCCCCTCCCCCCCCCCCCCCCAGCTCTCAGGGAAAGGAAAAAAGTGTAGTGCAGTGTAGTCAGGTGTCTTTATTTTATGAAAATGATTTTAAAGTCAGTATTAAGCAGGTTTTTAATGGACTTGTAACTGGAATTTCTTTATGGCTACAACTGGAACTTCTGTATGGCTACTTACAAGTAGCTATTCATCTCCAAAATATTAAAAATACTCCATACCTCCCCCCCCCCCCCCCCCCAGTAATATAAATTAAGGTTCTATCTGTCATAGTTAACCTCCTCAGGGTATTGATTTCTAAGTGACGTTCAGATAAGTCTAATATTTTGTTTGCCTCCTTTTTCTGTATTATTTGGAAAGCCATTCCAGCCATTCTTACTTTGATTATTGAGATAACTTGGGGATAATGTCACATTTATTCTTACTTCCATTTTAAATTAAATACTCTGTATTAATTAATATATGCGGTTCAGTTCACACTGCACTGTTTTGCTTCATGCTGTATAGTACTTGGAGTAAGCAAATTTGAGTGAAATTTTGCTCATGAAGTTGAGAAAGTTTCCATTAATTAAGGCACATACAGAGGCATTTTAGAAGTAATTTTCTCATATGTCTTGGTATCAAAAGATTATGAAATATACATTATTATTTTTTATGTGGACTTGACAGTAATTTGCACAATATAGGCTTAGATACAATGGATGTTGCATGCTTTCAGTTACTGTTCTTACTTTTTTTAGATCATTTTGAGACAATACCTATACTACGGTATGCAGACTCAGACTTGGATAATCATGCAGGTCTTATTGCTGGTGAAATGGAAAAGGATTCAGCTCTCATGGAGGACAATCCAGAATCAGAACAATTACGAATGTATGCCAGTATTATTTTTTTTACTTTAAATTATAAAGCTACTTGAAGTTTCATGAATGAAAATATTGCTGCTATTGTGTACATAATTAGTGAGTGAGTTACTTTTACGTTCTTTGATCATAACTGCAATCTCTTTCTATGGTTAGAACATGTCAGTTCATTTTATCTATAAATCAATTTTATTGGGTTGACTGATTTGATATTAAGCAAAACCTATTACTAGTTTCTTTTTGGACATTAATATTAGTTTCAATGTTTGAAGATAATTACTTTTATTCAACAAACAGAGTTTTGAAGTATTGTGGTTCAAGTATGCAGTCCTGTGTGTGTTGCCTTGACTACGTACTGTTTTGCTTGTGTTACTTGCTAGCATTTACAGAATTTATATTTCCTGTTTGAACTAATAAATACTACATAGCTTCAAACCCCCAATATCCTCCTTGAGAAACATGGTGTAGTTTTTGCCCTCTGCAATATCAATTTTTGGTTACATAAGGTGACCAGTCTGCGGCAAAGCAGGCAATCTGGTGCTTTTAAAGCATTGGTCAGTTTACATATAAGTTCATTTCTTGGACTGAAAAGGCTCACTAATTTTACTGCAGATTGTTTTTACAAGTGAGGTGTTATTTTACTGCAGAAAAATAGGCTTAAAATATAAAAAGAGCAGTAGCTCTCTCTAATTTTTGTTGATTGTTCATGATATGTTATAGCTCTAGGTTTTGAAATTCATTTTGTTGGTATGTATGTGTACAGTATATATGCCCAACTTTTATTTTTTGTGCAGTTGTATTTTATTTTGTTTCTAGTGACACCTTAAGGGAAATGCCAGAGTCTCTGACATTAAAAAGAGTAGTGAAGAAGAAGTTGCTGAAGAGAGTCAGTCAGAAGTCGAAGAAGAAACCTATTGGCTGTTTCAAAAAAATCCGTTACAAATTCAGTATGCTAACAAAGAAGGTAATCAATAAAAATGACAATTTTGTTAAAAGCAGCACTGTTTCGTTTTAGAGTGATTGAATTCAATTTTAATGAACCTGTGGTTTCCACATCAGATCCCATTAAATGTGAATGTAAGTAAGTGTTGAAGCAATCTGTCAATAATCTGCCATCCGTAGCTACATTAAGCGTGTTAGGCATGCATGACTGTATCTGAGTTAGCTTTAGTTTCTATAGCTTTCAATGGTCCTTAAACGGTCCCTACAGATTATTTTAAAAACACTTCTAGCAGTTTTGGTAGGTCTATGGGCAACAAGAATACCGTAAGGCAACATAAGGGACTTACCACTGTCACAGAAGATATGGATACGAGGGGTGTTTCAAAAGTCCCTGTAAAAATAAAAACTACTTACGTATTTGGGGTAAACCTTTTTTGACATAGTCTCCTTTTAGACTTGTACACATTGTCCAACGCTGTTCTAATTTGTTGATCCCTTCCGAATAATAGGAATTGTCCAAGTCTGCAAAATAGCTATTAGTTGCTGCAATCACCATCTCGTTTGAATAAAATCTTTGTCCCGCCAGCCATTTCTTCAAATTGGGGAACAAATAGTAGTCTGAGGGAGCTAAGTCTGGAGAATAGCGGGGATGTGAAATGAATTGGAATCCTATTTCCATTAATTTTGCAACCACAACTGCTGAGGTGTGCTGGTGCATTGTCATGATGGAAAAGGACTTTTTTGCGGCCCAATCACTGCCATTTTTCTTGCAGCTCAGTTTTCAAATGGTCCAATAACGATGAATAATATGCACCTGTAATAGTTTTACCCTTTTCCATATAGTCAATGAGGATTATCCCTTGCGAATCCCAAAAGACAGTCGCCATAACCTTTCCGGCCGAAGGAATGGTCTTTGCCTTTTCTGGTGCAGATTCTTTCTTGGTAACCCATTGTTTAGGTTTTTGTTTGGTCCCAGGAGTATAGTAATGTATCCATGTTTCATCCACAGTGATGAAACAACGCTTAAAGTCCTGCTGATTCTTCCTGAACAGTGGCAAACCATCCTCGCAGCACTTCACATTATTCCGTTTTTGGTCAAGCGTGAGCAATTGCGGAACCCATCTTGCGGATAGCTATCTCATGTTTAAATGTTTATGCAAAATATTATGTACCCATTCATTCTAGATGCCCACAGCACTAGCAATCTCACGCACCTTAAATCTTCCGTCACCATATCATGGATTTTATCAATGATTTATGGAGTCATAACCTCCACAGGGCATCCAGAATATTCAGCATCACTTGTGCCCATATGGCCACTCCGAAAATTTTGAAACCACTTATAAACTATTGTAATCAAAGGTTCAGAGTCACTATAATGTTTATCAAGCTTCTCTTTAGTCTCCTGAGGCGTTTTGCCTTTCATAAAGTAATGTTTAATCACCACATAAAATTCTTTTTCATCCATTTTTTGACAATCACTCAACTTCGTTGATTTACACGAATGCCAAACACAAAAAAATAGACCAATATGGCTGAAACATGGTGTGCGTTCTTTCCAAAGATGCTACTAACTAAACATGACCTCGATACGCGCTGCTGGTGCCATCTCTTGGATTTTACACAGACTTTTCAAACGCCCCTCGTAACTTACCAGAACTGCAACAAAGCTGCAAGTGTTGCAAGCATGACCTATTCTAGAAAGTGTGTAGTCTGAAACCAGTACTACTATACAATCAAAGAATAGAGTACAAGGGACAGAAATAACGAAGAAAATACTACACTTGAGTGAAAATAAAGCACACTGAAGTCAGAAACCACTGGTCACATCTGCAATGAGGAAGGCTGTTCAGAAGATGACTTCCAAGATCAAATATAGTCAAATGAAGCTGCCACCAAAGTTTTTACTAGTACATGTGGAATGATGGAAACACAGTAAACCTTCTAAAGTTTTTCGGATGACAAGAGACAGTGTGGTATTGAGTTGCAAGGCTCACATGTCTCTCCAATCAGTTAACTTGTACGTTGTGTTAAGCTGATCCTCTTCTCTGGGTAATCAGCTACGTCAATCTCCCAAAAACTACTTCTCCGAAGACTATAGCTGGTTAAAGGAATATATTAAACTACTTCTCTATTCTTGAAATAATTTTGGTACTCGCAGAATACTTTCCAGTTCAATCACTTTATATTTTCAACTTTCACAGACATTAACTTCTGCAAGCTAACTATTCCTTAAACATTAGACTCATTTACACATATTAAAATAGCATACATGTCTTACTTCGTTCATAGACAAGACATGAAGTATTTCAAATGTCTCTAGTCTCAAGCGAGTCCAATTCATGAATGAACATAGAAATCTATATTCAGTTGTTCATTAGTCTTTTTACAATCAACACAGACACTAAAGAGCACAGAATACTACATAAATTTTTCTTGTCCTTCTCTAACTGTACACGGAAACTCTGTGGACCGTACAGCAGGTACTTGTCTGCCGCTGTTCGGCCGCCGGGTCCATCTTTTTCTCGTAACTGTTTTTTGACCTGCACACACAAATAGGTGATGTGCAGTTGGGCATATTCGTTTCTCCCACTCACCTCTAAAATATCGAGTGTTCGAAACAGTGGAAGGCCGGGTGGTTCAAAAATTTTCTCCGAAATTCTCGAAGCACTACAACCTTGTGTGTTATTAGTAATGTGGCTGACGATCTAGCAAGTGTAATATCAATCAATCCTTGTGTACTTTTGTAGTAGATAGAGGAAAAAATCCACAAATTACTCCATGAAAGGAGAAGATAGCCAGACTTAGAAAAACCAGAATGGGGAGCTGGGTGCTCTGGAACATCAAATATTGCTCCTGCATCTGCTGTTGCAGAACATTACCTTGGTATCAGTCATCCTATGGCGCACAAAAATACTGAGATGCTGCTGTGCAATTCCAAGTATTGGGATAGTGTTGTTAAAGAAGCAATTGAGATTAAATTAACAAGTGTGACCTCATAAACAGAAATGGAGGATTTTACTTAAACTCTGCTTGAAATCCTGCTCATTTGCTGGTGAAACATAGGGACAGATTTAATGGTACATGCTCACTCATTGATAATTAATGTTTACTATGGATGATTAGTGACTTCAGTCATCTTTAGTTGTGTGATGGTGTTAGTTGTTTATGGAGGGTGTGCCATTTTTATGCGTATGTCATATTCTTGTTCTACGTTTGTGTTGGTGTAATCCCATCTGCCAAGGACTTAAATTTCTTTGCACAGCAGTCATTCAGTTTCGATGCTCATGTGGTTTACAACTCAGATCTGGGATCCATAAGTCTTGCGCATGTTTCACTGGCCACTATTTGGTGTGAAGGAATAATTTTGTTTGATCATGATGTAGGAGTATTAAATGTGAATTTGATTAAGTGTTAAAGCAACCTCTTAATTTTTTTCACTCCCAGTTGCATTTTTGCTTTGAAAATGATGGGATGTTCATCTGTCAAAATCTTGTTGGTTGTCGAAGATGTCATCTGACTACATTCCCAAATGTTTAGTGAACATTTTGTATGTCAGGATAAAATCAAGTTTTACTTATACATTACTTTTTATATCTATTAGGGGAAAAACAGCTACTCTAAAAAAAATGCCACTGTTCCTTCTCTCATCTTACTAAGCTGCTGTTTTTGTTTATCAATAATACTTCAATCAAAGTAGTTACTTTATACAGACTACTATCGGTTGTCTATACAGTGTGGTCCATTGATCGTGATCGGGCCAAATATCTCACGAAATAAGCGTCAATCGAAAAAACTACAAAGAACGAAACTCTTCTAGCTTGAAGGGGGAAACCAGATGGTGCTATGGTTGGCCCGCTAGATGGCGCTGACATAGGTCAAACGGATATTAACTGCATTTTTTAAAATAGGAACCCCCATTTTTTGTTACATATTTGTGAAGTACGTAAAGAAATATGAATGTTTGTAGTTGGACCACTTTTTTTGCTTAGTGATAGATGGTGCTGTAATAGTCACAACATATGGGTCAGAATTGTAGACAAACAGTTGCTAACAGGTAGATTAAAATACAGAATGTAGGTACGTTTGAACATTTTATTTCAGTTGTTCCAATGTGATACATGTACCTTTGTGAACTTATCATTTCTGAGAATGCATGCTGTTACAGCATGATTACCTGTAAATACCACATTAATGCAATAAATGCTCAAAATGATGTCTGTCAACGTCAGTGCATTTGGCAATACGTGTAACGACATTCCTCTCAACAGCAAGTAGTTCGTCTTCGGTAATGTTCGCACATGCATTGACAATGCGCTGACGCATGTTGTCAGGCGTTGTCGGTGGATCATGATAGCAAATATCCTTCAACTTTCCCCACAGAAAGAAATCCAGGGACGTCAGATCTGGTGAACGTGCGGGCCATGGTATGGTGCTTCGACGACCAATCCACCTGTCATGAAATATGCTATTCAATACCGCTTCAACCGCACGTGAGCTCTGTGCCGGACATCCATCATGTTGGAAGTACATCGCCATTCTGTCATGCAGTGAAACATCTTGTAGTAACATCGGTAGAACATTACGTAGGAAATCAGCATAGATTGCACGATTTAGATTGCCATCGATAAAATGGGGGGCCAATTATCCTTCCTCCATAATGCCGCACCATACATTAACCCGCCAAGGTCGCTGATGTTCCACTTGTCGCAGCAATCATGGAATTTCCATTGCCCAATAGTGCATATTATGCCAGTTTACGTTACCGCTGTTGGTGAATGACACTTCGTCGCTAAATAGAACGTGTGCAAAAAATCTGTCATAATCCTGTAATTTCTCTTGTGCCCAGTGGCAGAAACAATTTGTCTGCTACTGATGTGCAGATTAGCCGCAACTGCAGCTAAAACACCTACTTGGGCATCATCATTTGTTGTAGGTCGTGGTTGACGTTTCACATGTGGCTGGACACTTCCTGTTACCTTAAATAACGTAGCTATCTGGCGAATGGTCGGGACACTTGGATGATGTTGTCCAGGATACCGAGCAGCATACATAGCACATGCCCATTGAGCATTTTGATCACAATAGCCATACATCAACACGATATCGACCTTTTCTGCAATTGGTAAATGGTCCATTTTAACATGGGTAATGTATGGAGAAGCAAATACCGTCTGCACTGGCGGAATGTTACGTGATACCACATACTTATACATTTGTGACTATTACAGTGCCATCTATCACAGAGCGAAAAGAGTGGTCCAACTAAAACATTCATATTTCTTTGTGTACTACACGAATATGTAATAATAAATGGGGGTTCCTATTTCAAAAAACGTAGTTGATATCCATTTGACTATGGCAGCGCCATCTAGCGGGTCAACCATAGCGCCATCTGGTTTCCCCCTTCAAGCTAGATGAGTTTTGTTCTTTGTAGTTTTTTTGTTTGATGCTTATTTCGTGAGATATTTGGCCCGGTCACTATCAATGGAAAACCTTTATACTGACGACGTCAAACAGTTTTGTGGAATTTACATCTTTGAGTTCCAATATTCTTGTAAATTGTTATGAGTGTAATGGCATATTCTTGCACTTTGATTTTGAATATGTGGAAATTTTGTATTTTTTACATGAGGTCCACAGGCAACCTGTTAGACATTCACCACACAGTGTAAAAGCCTATCTCAATCCTAAATGGCAAGGAATGCGTTTCTGAAGAAGAGAAACTTGTTAACATCGAGTATAGATTTAAGTGTCAGGAAGTCATTTCTGAAAGTATTTGTATGGAGTGTTGCCATGTATGGAAGTGAAACATGGACGATAAATAGTTTGGACAAGAAGAGAATAGAAGCTTTCAAAATGTGATGCTACAGAAGAAAGCTGAAGATTAGATGGGTAGATCACATAACTATTGAGGAGGTATTGAATAGAACTGGGGAGGAGAGAAATTTGTGGCACAACATGACTAGAAGAAGGGATTGGTTGGTAGGACATATTCTGAGGCATCAAGGGTCACCAATTTAGTATTGGAGGGCAGTGTGGAGGGTAAAAATCTTAGAGGGAGATAAAGAGATGAATACACTAAACAGATTCAGAAGGATGTAGGCTGCAGTAGGTACTGGGAGATGAAGAAGCTTGCACAGGATAGAGTAGCATGGAGAGCTGCATCAAACCAGTCTCAGGACTGAAGACCACAACAACAACAATCCTAAATAGGGATCCACTGTCTGTATATTTTGGCATGTAAGTATAATAATCTCTTCGTACCTGAAGAGGCTTCTGCAAGGTGTTTGGTTATCAACTTTCTGCAGTATTATTACAGCATGCTACTGTAGAATAAATACTTTTTTGACCTTAACTGTGTTTACCCAGAATATTTTGCTACTGAACAATATTGAGTGAAAGTATGCCAACAGTCTTACCTGCAGGACAACACAGTGTGAAACAGAATGAACTGAACTTTTCGGTTACCTCTCCGATTTGCAGATGCCACCTTAGTTTATTAATCATATGGGTGTCTAGAAACTTCAGACTTGGAGCCTCATACATTGTATGTCCATGTACGACTAATCTTGGTGTCTGTAAGTCATTATTATTTGTCTGAAATGGGTTAATACGAGTGTTTGTAAAATTAATGATTAAATAATCAGCTGTGAACCAGCTTGGTCCATTATTTTCGTGCCTGTGTCTAATATGTATCTGTTTGGGTTCTTTATCAGCATACTTGTCACCAGCAAATGTCACAGTATTCGAAGAGTCCTCAGTGTCTTAGATAAATCATTCATGTACACAAAAAACTGGAGCAAGAAAAGCCTTAAACTTTGAGGAACACCGTATTATTTAATGTTTATTCTCTCTGAATTCAGTCTTATTCCTGCTGTATCATTTACTAATGTGACCTGTTTTCCATTGTTTGTACACGCAACAGGAATGTCTTTACTGCCATATCATTTCTTTTTCCAGTGTAAAATCTTATGATGTACACCATGGATGGGCAAAAGGCAGCCTGCGATTGGTTTCAGTCTGGCCCACAAAAGAAATTCATGGGAGAATGAGGGTGTTCACAGTGTGCTCTGTCTGTGATGCATTTTTGGATATTCACTATTCTGTTCACATTTTTCCAGTTTTACTTCTGTATCATACAGCCAATATATGTTAAGTTCATCTGATTTAGACTTTTAAACTTTTTAAAATGAACAAAGAAATGATGGTTTAATTTATTTTGTGTCAGAGAAACAACCCATGCCTATGTGATCAGTCATCAAAAGTATATTTGCACAAACATGGAAAAAATGCTTGCTAATAATGTTTGCAGATGAAACTTCCTGGCAGATTAAAACTGTGTGCCAGACCGAGACTCAAACTCGGGACCTTTGCCTTTCGTGGGCAAGTGCTCTACAGCTAGGAGACAAGGTACTGGCGGAATTAAAGCTGTGAAGATGGGGCATGAGTCGTGCTTGGGTAGTGCAGTGTTAGAGCACTTGCCTGCGAAAGGCAAAGGTCCCAAGTTCGAGTCTCGGTCCGGCACATAGTTCTAATTTGCCAGGAAGTTTCATATCAGCGCACACTCTGCTGCAAAGTGAAAATTTCATTCCTAGTGTTTGCAGATATTAACGCACTAAATTTCGAAAACTCCAATGACTTGCCTGTTGCCAAAAATCGCAGACTTTCTCTTACTTAATTGTTGACTGGGGCTGACTCTCTCATGGCTGTATATTGTTTTTCTAATCTTTCTCATATCAACATTAGTAAACAATGTTTACCCATTGTGGACGTAATAGAACATTGCAATTGTTGAACCTGAAGGTAATTTGCAATGAACTAGCTGCAACCAATTGCTTTTATAGAAATACATTTTTCTGTGATGACCTTCCAAGATGCTTGGCATCTCATCATAAGATGTCAACATTTATGTCTTGAACATTGTTTGTTTACTAATAGTGTTGCAGAAATTTGCATTGTAAGTTTTTAAGACCATTACTGCAAAATGTCATATGTACAAATAATGGTCACATCACATAAACATATGAAGACGATGTGAACGTGAGAGTGTACTCTCAAAAATGCGAGTTTTGGGGCATAATTGAGGCCTAAGAAAAATTGTAGGAAACACCAACAGGGTAATTTTTCTTGTTTATTTCTACCAAAACTGATTTTATGGGATTGTGTGTTGCTTTCTCAGTAGAACTCCCTACTTCCACTCCCACCTCCGTGCACACTTTCCTGATGCTGTGCCCAACAGCTCATTATGCTGTTCACACTATGTACCTGCGTGCTCCAGCAGACAACACCACCATGACGGACCCACCCCTACCTTGCTTTCCCTCTCCGTCTCTACTCTGCACCTCCTCTTTATCTATCCCCCCACCCAACCCAGCGATGATTGCAGCTGATACATTTATAACGATGTGGACGATAAGAAGCGATGTGAAGTTGGATTGCAAATTTCACACCTCTCTCCCATACATAAACTTGCTTCGTATGTACAGCCAATCTTGTTCCCTTGATTTCTGGCTACATTGATCTCCAAAAATTTCTTCTCCGAAGATTACCACTGATTAACAGGAATTTATAAGACACTCTCTCTCTACTTTTGAAATAATTTAGTACTCAATGAATACTCTTAGTTCAGTCCTGGTATATTTCAACTAAAATAAATAAAATATTCACTATTTCTCACATTAATATTCAAATGTTTACAAGTCAACCGATTCATCTCGCGTTAGATTAGCTAAAATACATCTGCAATAAAGTTGGTTTAACAGCCGCATAATTTATGAACCCGTCTTGCCTCTAGCGAGTACAATACATGAAGTACTTAAAAGTCTGTAATCAGTTGTTCATTTTTCTTTAACAATAATCACAGTCACTAAAACAGCAAATAATATTACATAATTACTACTTGTTCTTCCGATACGGCTTCTGTGGCGTCGATGCTGTTTGACCATCACATTTACCTTGTGCTTGTGACTCCTTTCCAGCCTGCACACACAAACATATGTTGCACAGTATGTACGTTCTCTCATACTTATTTTTAAACTACCATATGTTCGAGGTGGTAGAAGGGCGAGTGGTTCTAGAATTTATGCAGAAATTCTCGAATCACTACATATCTCCCCCCCTCAGATCGAACACGCGATATTTTATACATACCTATTATTTACATTATATCTAAAAACAAAGATGATGTGACTTACCAAACGAAAGCGCTGGCACGTCGATAGACACACAAACGAACACAAACATACACACAAAATTCAAGCTTTCGCAACAAACTGTTGCCTCATCAGGAAAGAGGGAAGGAGAGGGAAAGACGAAAGGATGTGGGTTTTAAGGGAGAGGGTAAGGAGTCATTCCAATCCCGGGAGCGGAAAGACTTACCTTAGGGGGGAAAAAAGGACGGGTATACACTCGCGCGCACACACACACATATCCATCCACACATATACAGACACAAGCAGACATATTTGGTCTTTAAATATGTCTGCTTGTGTCTGTATACGTGTGGATGGATGTGTGTGTGTGTGTGTGTGTGTGTGTGTGTGTGTGTGTGTGTGTGTGTGTGTGTGTGCGCGCGAGTGTATACCCGTCCTTTTTTCCCCCTAAGGTAAGTCTTTCCGCTCCCGGGATTGGAATGACTCCTTACCCTCTCCCTTAAAACCCACATCCTTTCGTCTTTCCCTCTCCTTCCCTCTTTCCTGATGAGGCAACAGTTTGTTGCGAAAGCTTGAATTTCATGTGTATGTTTGTGTTTGTTTGTGTCTATCGACGTGCCAGTGCTTTCGTTTGGTAAGTCATATCATCTTTGTTTTTAGATATATTTTTCCCATGTGGAATGTTTCCCTATTTTAATTCATATTATTTACATTAGTATTACATATAATAAAAATTCATATTTCCACATTATACATACCACATTTTTTTTATTAACCGTGCATAGCCCATTTACTTACTATTTAGCTCTTTTTTATTATTATTTCTTTCTTTTCTCAGACGTGATGTCTGGTCAAAAATGGAAAGTGACGCGGACCTTGATCAAGCGTGACTTCCTTTTAACTGTACGGTATATGTTATATTGCATTTAGGAACTTTCGGGTAATTGAACATGTATCAATAATTACGGATTTCTGTAGTAGTATATATAAGTTTGGATGTAGCTGTATTGCATTGATGTACTGGTGGATATTGTGTGGTATGACTCCTGTGGTTGATAGTATAATTGGTATAATGTCAACTTTATCCGGATGCCACATGTCCTTGACTTCTTCAGCCAGTTGGATGCATTTTTCAATTTTTTCTCGTTTTCTTTTGTATATTTGTTGTATTGGATATGGATATTTCGATTAGTTGTGTTAATTTCTTCTTTTTATTGGTGAGTATGATGTCAGGTTTGTTATGTGGTGTTGTTTTATCTGTTATAATGGTTCTGTTCCAGTATAATTTGTATTCATCATTCTCCAGTACATTTTGTGGTGCATACTTGTATGTGGGAACGTGTTGTTTTATAAGTTTATGTTGTAAGGCAAGCTGTTGATGTATTATTTTTGCTACATTGTCATGTCATCTGGGTTATTCTGTATTTGCTAGTATTGTACACCCGCTTGTGATGTGATCTACTGTTTCTATTTGTTGTTTGCAAAGTCTGCATTTATCTGTTGTGGTATTGGATTATTATTATTATTATTATTATTATTATTATTATTATTATACGGTAGTATTTCACTCAGTGTTGGAATCAGTTCTTTTTATATTTGGACGTCGTGATGACTAACCTTAGGATTCCAGTCGTAAACTTCAGGTAGTTATGATACATGAGTATTTTACTCTTTACTCTAATCTTTTGTACTGCTTCTTTAGTACGTACTAGTCTCATTATTTATAGACTGTTTGTAGTCTGCAGGAACTCTAGGCAAATGAAAGTGTTCGTTTCAACACTTGTAAACTCACATAAATCATAACAACACTAGTGGTATATACACTTATGCTCATAAATTAAGGATAATTGCAAAATGTAGTGCCACACATGGCATGGGCACATAGGGAACACGCATGACACAGACCTGTAAGTCCACGGTATTGGTGATAAGTTGAGAAAACTGTCCTGAAATACATGTGCTACAAAATGCCACTGTTTCCTGCGCATGTACCCCGATATCGATATGGGATATGATCACCATGCACACTACATAGGCCGCACAATGGGTTGGCATACTCTGGATCAGGTTGTCAAGCAGCTGCTGGAGTATAGCCTTCCATTCTTGCATCAGTGCCTGTTGGAGCTCCTGAAGTGTGGTAGGGGTTTGAAGATGTGCAGCGGTATGTTGAACTGTTATGGTCCCTCTGTCAAAGAGATGAAGGGGTGTACGTGCACGTGCACCAATCATAATCCCATCACCTCACCATCAAACCATGACCCCCATACAGGTCTCTTTCAAGGACATTAAGGGCTTGGTATCTGGTTCCTGGTTCACACCAGATGAAAACCCGGTGAGAATGACTGTTCAGACTATACCTGGACTTGTCTGTGAACATAACCTGGGACCACTGTTCCAATGACCATGTACTGTGTTCTTGACACCATACTTTACGAGCTCTCCTGTGACCAGGAGTCAGTGGAATGCACCTCGCACCACTTTATTAGGTACCACAACATCAGGTGAAGTTATTCTATTTTCTACTCTATCCTGGATAAATTTGAATCCTTTCCACAAGTCACCCATAACCTTGGTGGTATTATTAAGTTTGGAAGAAGTAATAATTGAAATGTTTCCAGAGGTTACTCTCGCGGCAACTCCTCGATCTATCATTTCTTTAAATAGTTCCTCCAAGCTACATACACTTGTAATATCAAATCTGAATATATTCTCTTTGAAATTTCATCCTGCGTTATTTACTCTTGTACTGACAACTTGTGTACTGACACCTGTAATTTGTGATTGAATAATCGCCATTAATTCCTTAGACTGATCTACGCTCTTTTGAAGTTCTTAAACCTTGTCTTACATTATTGTATTCATTATTGTACACATCTTTTAAAGATTCTAAGTTTTCAATAGGTTTTGATTCTACATTATTACATTTGGCGTCAAATTCAGTTTCCAGAGCAACCATGCCTTTGCATCGATTACTAGATTCTTTGCTTTGAGCTTCTACTCTGACCTTCACTGAACCTATATTTGTCATTTGAATGTTTAAAGTTTCATTCTGAGCCTTTAATTTAGAATTCATTGAGTGTATTAAGTCTAGGTTTTTATTCAAAATCTCATCTCAAGCATCCAATTTAGAATTCATTGAGTTTATCAGTGTGTCTATTTCTCTACTTAAATTAGCACTCTGTGCATCAAGTTTTTCACTTAAAGTTTCACTTATTTCATTTCTCAAAGAGGAACCCTGGTCATTTATTTTATCATTTGAGTATTTACTGAGTTTAATTTAAGACTTAGTTCCTTTCTTAAAGAAGTATTTTGGGCATTCATTAAGCCTAATTCTTCACTTTGTGCATCTAATCTAGAATTTAATTCTAAACTCTGAGCTTCTAGTTTGGCATTTAAAATTGCACTTAGTTCCTTTCTTAAAGCCTCTGAATCCGCCCTTTGGGCTTTGATTAAATTTACTACATTAGACCAGTCTGGCACCTCCTTACTCACTTTTATTGTCATGGCTGGGTCTGAAGTTTCCCCAATTCTCTGTGTATTATCCATATTTCTTTTAGTTTTTGATCTAGTGATCATTTAACAAATTAACTCTTAAGTATTATAACTACACTAATACAATCTAGTTACCAGTTTCTTCAACCATATCCTAGAACAATTACTGTTTTTCGCTCACCCAGCATAGTGTCTTAGACTGCATTGGTGAGCAGGTGTGTAATCAGCACCGGTGAACAGTAACTGGTGCCGGTGACATCGGCTGCTGGTTTCCGCATTGGTGTCTGAGTGTGGATGTAGAATCAGCACTGGTTAGCAGCAACTGGTGCTGGTGGTGTCAGATGTTGTCTCTGCGTCTGCATCCCCACGATACATGTGAGATCTGTACACTCCCCACTCCGGATCTTCTTAGTTGAATTATTCTCATTGTATCTCTTCTTAGCTTAATATGTCGAAGTCTTCTTTTCATTCTTTTAATGTTATTACTTTCGTACGTCTTTCACAGTGTTGCATTCACAAATTTTTTTCATTTGATTTTTGGACTTCATCCAATTACACGAAACAGATCTCTTGTCTTGTTATACCTGGCAACACATCATATCTTCTGCTTCAATTTCCTCTCAGAATTCACATTTTTTTCAAGTCCTTTGCACTGGTCACCACATTCTAATGATGTAGATGACCAGAAGCGATTTGAAGCTGGATTGCAAAATTCACACCTCTCTCACATACATTGACTTACTTGATATGTACAGCTGATCTTGTTCTCTTGATTTCCAGCTATGTCGATCTCCAAAAACTACTTCTCCGAAGAATACTGCTGGTTAACAGGAATTTATAAGACTCTCTCTCTACTTTTGAAATAATTTAATACTCGCAGAATACTTTTAGTTCAGTCCTGGTACATTTCAAATTCCATAAATAACATATTCACCATTTCTCCATCAATATTTGAATGTTTACAAGTAAACAGATTCGTCTCGTGTTAGACTAGATAAAATACATCTGCAATAAAGTTGGTTTAACAACCGCATAATTTATGAACCCATCTTGCTTCTAGTGAGTACAATACATGAAGTACTTGAAAGTCTATAATCAATCGTTCATTTTTCCTTAACAGTCATCACAGTCACTGAAACAGCAAAGAATACTACAAAATTACTTCTTGTTCTTCCAATACGGCTTCTGTGGCGCGAGCGGCAAACACTTGTCGATGCTGTTCGATCGTCATGTCTAACTTGTGCTCGTGACTCCTTTCCAGCCTGCACACACAAACATGTTGCGCAGTATGTACATACTCTCACACTTATGTCTAAAATATTGTGTGTTCAAGATGGTAGAAGGACGAGTGGTTCTAGAATTTACACGGAAATTCTCAAATCGCTATACATTGTCATTAAGGCCTTAGTGTTTGGAGATGAAAGTGGCCATGTGTGTGTGGGTTGTTTTTGTGTGAATTTTGTTACCTATGTCTAATGAAGGATCTAGTCTGATAACGGAATAATACCTTGCAGTTTTTTTATTGTGTCTGCCTGGCACTTAATACCTCTTCTATGTGGCGAGTAGCGATCTTCCTTTTCTTATTGTTTTTGTTCTATCTCAAACTTGAATATCAGTAACTCTAGGTACTTTCCATCAAAACTATAGTCTGATTTACATCAGTTGGCATCTGACAATTAAGGTCCAAAGTGCGGTGATAGAAGATTGCCATACAAAAATCATTTATAAAATCAGAAATTCATGTATTAAGTGTCTCTAAGCATACCAAAAATATCTTCTTTATTTTAATTAGGACCAGACTTACATTAAGTTCCTTTAAACTGTTGAATGTAAAAGTCTGGACGACAGTTTCAAACTTATCACATCATAACTTGGAAACTAGTGAACTCGGTGGAATGCCTTTGTTTGGATGATGTGACTTACCAAACGAAAGTGCTGGCACGTCGATAGACACACAAACATACACACAAAATTCAAGCTTTCGCAACCAACGGTTGCTTCGTCAGGAAAGAGGGAAGGAGAGGGAAATACAAAAGGATGTGGGTTTTAAGGGAGAGGGTAAGGAGTCATTCCAATGCCGGGAGCGGAAAGACTTACCTTAGGGGGAAAAAAGGACGGGTATACACTCGCGCGCACACACATATCCATCCACACATATACAGACACAAGCAGACATATACAAGGTCTTTAAATATGTCTGCTTGTGTCTGTATGTGTGTGTGTGTGTGTGTGCGTGTGTATACCCGTCCTTTTTTCCCCCTAAGGTAAGTCTTTCCGCTCCCGGGATTGGAATGACTCCTTACCCTCTCCCTTAAAACCCACATCCTTTCGTCTTTCCCTCTCCTTCCCTCTTTCCTGATGAGGCAACAGTTTGTTGCGAAAGCTTGAATTTTGTGTGTATGTATGTGTCTGTCTGTGTTTCTATCGACCTGCCAGCGCTTTCGTATGGTAAGTCACATCATTTTTGTATATATCCTCCTACAGGCCAACCGCAAATTAGAACAGCATGCCACCCTTCACCTAAAAAAACTATCCAATCTCCTGGTTTCCCATCTCCGGAAAGGCAACTCACTCACCCTTCACAACCTCTCCAGCAATCCTCAACCACCTCTCATTGCACACAAACCCAGTCTCTCCCATCTACTCAGTCTCTCACTTCCAGCTCCACTCCCTCCAAAACCTCAAAACTCCAAGCAACACAATCTGGCACCATAACACCCTAATTCAGTAGTTAACCTTTCCTCCAAACCTCTGTCCCGATCCGAAACCTCTGTCCTACCCAAAGGCCTCACCTTCAGCCCCACTCCCAGATTCAACCAAACAGCCCTCGTCAAAGATTTACTGTCCTACACTCGTACTCTCTGCTGGAAGTATCACTTTGCCACGAAGAAAAATGATCCTAATCCTACCCCTAATGATCCAACTCCCCAAGACACTATCCAAATTGAACCCTGCCTGGAACAGTTCCGTCCTCCGTCACAGCGGGACCCACCTCCTCTTCCTCAAAAACAAAGATGATGTGACTTACCATACAAAAGCGCTGGCAGGTCGATAGATACACTAACAAACACATACATACACACAAAATTCAAGCTTTAGCAACCAATGGTTGCTTTGTCAGGAAAGAGGGAAGGGGAGGGAAAGATGAAAGGATATGGGTTTTAAGGGAGAGTGTAAGGAGTCCTTCCAATCCTGGGAGCGGAAAGACTTACCTTAGGGGGAAAAGAGGACGGGTATACACTCGCGCGCACGCACACACACACACACACACACACACACACACACACACACACACACACACATATCCATCTGCACATACACAGACATAAGCAGACATTTGTAAATGCCGGTTCAGCCATTGCCATCTGCTGACGGCTGCGCTGGCGCCGTTCTGCCCATGTGGGCAATTGCTGACGGTCCGCCACATTTTAATGTCCTGTCCGGATTTTAACACACTGCGTCTAGATCTTAACCTGCCATGTACTCTAGATGCCATTTTAGCGGATGACCCACGAGCAGCTGCTCGCGTTCTTCGTTTTATCAATTTGACAAACCTCTCTAAGGACATTTGATGATGCTGTTTTTTAATCCTATGCCTGTCAGTCTGTCTTTTATCGTGTTTTCCCTTTTAGTTGTTGTTTAAAACTTGTGCCTTGCGGTGCATTCTTAACGTAGTCAGGGCGCTAATGACCATTGAAGTTGTGCGCCCTAAAACCACAAACCAAATCATCCCGGCCGCCCCATTGTAGCTGGTTACCAAGCCCCCACAGAACGTATCTCTGCCTACGTAGATCAACACCCTCAACCCATTACATGCAGTCTCCCATCCTTCATCAAAGACACCAACCACTTTCTCGAACGCCTGGAATCCTTACCCAATCTGTTACCCCCAGAAACCATCCTTGTAACCATCGATGCCACTTCCTTGTACACAAATATTCCGCATGTCCAGGGCCTCGCTGCGATGGAGCATTTCCTTTCACGCCGATCTCCTGCCACCCTACCTAAAACCTTTTTCCTCATTACCTTAGCCAGCTTCATCCTGACCCACAACTTCTTCACTTTTGAAGGCCAGACATACCAACAATTAAAGGGAACAGCCATGGGTACCAGGATGGCCCCCTAGTACGCCAACCTATTCATGGGTCGCCTAGAGGAAGCATTCTTGGTTACCCAGGCCTGCCAACCCAAAGTTTGGTACAGATTTATTGATGACATCTTCATGATCTGGACTCACAGTGAAGAAGAACTCCTGAATTTCCTCTCCAACCTCAACTCCTTTGGTTCCATCAGATTCACCTGGTCCTACTCCAAATCCCACACCACTTTCCTTGACGTTGACCTCCATCTGTCCAACGGCCAGCTTCACACGTCCGTCCACATCAAACCCACCAACAAGCAACAGTACCTGCATTATGACAGCTGCCACCCATTCCACATCAAACGGTCCCTTCCCTACAGCCTAGGTCTTTGTGGCAAATGAATCTGCTCCAGTCCGGAATCCCTGAACCATTACACCTGACAACAGCTTTCGCATCCCGTAACTATCCCCCCGTGGCAAATGAATCTGCTCCAGTCCGGAATCCCTGAACCATTACACCTGACAACAGCTTTCGCATCCCGTAACTACCCTCCCGACCTGGTACAGAAGCAAATAACCAGAGCCACTTCCTCAACCCCTCAAACCCAGAACCTCCCACAGAAGAACCACAAAAGTGCCCCACTTGTGATAGGATACTTTCCGGGACTGGATCAGATTCTGAATGTGGCTCTCCAGCAGGGATACGACTTCCTCAAATCCTGCCCTGAAATGAGATCCATCCTTCATGAAATCCTTCCCACTCCACCAAGAGTGTCCTTCCGCCGTCCACCCAACCTTCGCACCCTCTCAGTTCATCCCTATGAAATCCCCAAACCACCTTCCCTACCCTCTGGCTCCTACCCTTGTAACTGCCCCCGGTGTAAAACCTGTCCCATGCACCCTCCCACCACCACCTACTCCAGTCCTGTAACCCGGAAGGTGTACACGATCAAAGGCAGAGCCACGTGTGAAAGCACCCACGTGATCTACCAACTGACCTGCCTACACTGTGATGCATTCTGTGTGGGAATGACCAGCAACAAACTGTCCATTCGCATGAATGGACGCAGGCAGACAGTGTTTGTTGGTAATGAGGATCACCCTGTGGCTAAACATGCCTTGGTGCACGGCCAGCACATCTTGGCACAGTGTTACACCATCAGGGTTATCTGGATACTTCCCACTAACACCAACCTGTCAGAACTCCGGAGATGGGAACTTGCCCTTCAGTATATCCTCTCTTCTCGTTATCTGCCAGGCCTCAATCTCCGCTAATTTCAAGTTGCCGCCACTCATACCTCACCTGTCATTCAACATCATCTTTGCCTATGCACTTCTGCCTCGATTGACATCTCTGCTCAAACTCTTTGTCTTTAAATATGTCTGCTTGTGTCTGTATATGTGTGGATGGATATGTGTGTGTGTGTGTGTGTGTGTGTGTGTGTGTGTGTGTGTGTGTGTGTGTGTGCGCGCGCGAGTGTATACCCGTCCTTTTTTCCCCCTAAGGTAAGTCTTTCCGCTCCCGGGATTGGAATGACTCCTTACCCTCTCCCTTAAAATCCACATCCTTTCGTCTTTCCCTCTCCTTCCCTCTTTCCTGATGAGGCAACAGTTTGTTGCGAAAGCTTGAATTTTGTGTGTATGTTTGTGTGTCTGTCGACCTGCCAGCACTTTCATTTGGTAAGTCACATCATCTTTGTTTTTAGATATATTTTTCCTACGTGGAATGTTTCCTTCTATTATAACCATATATATATATATATATATATACATACAAAGATGAGGTGACTTACCGAACAAAAACGCTGGCAGGTCGATAGACACACAAACAAACACAAACATACACACAAAATTCAAGCTTTCGCAACAAATTGTTGCCTCATCAGGAAAGAGGGAAGGAGAGGGGAAGACGAAAGGAAGTGGGTTTTAAAGGAGAGGGTAAGGAGTCATTCCAATCCCGGGAGCGGAAAGACTTACCTTAGGGGGAAAAAAGGACAGGTATACACTCGCACACACGCACATATCCATCCACACATACAGACACAAGCAGACATATTTAAATATGTTTAAATATGTCTGCTTGTGTCTGTATGTGTGGATGGATATGTGCGTGTGTGCGAGTGTATACCTGTCCTTTTTTCCCCCTAAGGTAAGTCTTTCCGCTCCCGGGATTGGAATGACTCCTTACCCTCTCCTTTAAAACCCACTTCCTTTCGTCTTCCCCTCTCCTTCCCTCTTTCCTGATGAGGCAACAATTTGTTGCGAAAGCTTGAATTTTGTGTGTATGTTTGTGTTTGTTTGTGTGTCTATCGACCTGCCAGCGTTTTTGTTCGGTAAGTCACCTCATCTTTGTATTTATATATAATTTTTCCCACGTGGAATGTTTCCTTCCATTATATATATATATATATATATATATATAATAGAGGGAAACATTCCACGTGGGAAAAATATATCTAAAAAGAAAGATGATGAAACTTACCAAACAAAAGCGCTGGCAGGTCGATAGACACACAAACAAAATATATATATATATATATATATATATATATACAAATTCTGAAATTCACAAATGCTATAAATCTCTTTAGTGTGTCTCAACATGTCAAAAATATGTTCTTGATATTAAGCTTGATTGGAATTAGGTTTTTTCCTTGAAATAAGGAAACTTTTTGCACCATGAAAAGTTTCCTACTTGAGAAATGATGGGCATCGTGATTTGTGCCACGCTCCTATTAGTGTGATGATGATGGGAGCAATTGAGCTTGTTGTCTGTCAACTACTTCACATCATACTATATACGAGATGAAATCAATATTGAATTCTCTACATACAGTTATTTCTGCTAACCATTGATAGCACCCATCCTCTTTAATAAAGTAAAACTTTTCTCATCCTCTTTAAAAAAGTGTAAAACTTTTCTGTTGGGGACCTGTAGTCTGTCAGAGCTGCAATCTTGTATGTTTCCTGCTGTGTCTGTGGTAGCAGAGACAAAACACAACAGTATCCCTCAATCTGTTTTTATTGGGGAAAACCAGTAAAGATGAACATTGCTGATGTTGACAAAGTAGTTGAAACAAAACACAATTTAAGCAAGAAACAAAGTATGGATCTTCCTTTGGATCTTGTAACAGAAGTCTGACAAAATAATGATGTTTTCCTCACAAATCTCTTGCTTGATAAAGTCCACCAAAGAAAAGATAGAAACAAAACTACTAGAGAGTGGTCAGCACAGCTTTACCACAAAGCTGTCCAGGGGGACAGACCACCATTACATGACACTCTTGAGTCACAGTCTGAAGCTATCACTGCTGATGATCTGGGACTACGAGCAGACCTGGCGCATGGATGTTGTGGCTGGGATGGCATATCCCTACAAGTCCGGGTGATGTGTCGAACTGCCTTCTGGCCAGCAGTGTGCCGGCTTATGAGGCTGGTTCGTGGTTGGATCTCCTGGGACTATTTTCGATCATGTGAGCGGCATAGGAAAATAGTTCACTTGTTGATGGCGACCTCTTGCACTGCTGTTGGTCTGCGGTGCTCGGGTAGCGGGCCCTGGCAGTCATTGGCTGAGACAATACAAGGCTGTCTGCAGCCTTAGCCATACCATAAACATTTGCTTTCATTTCACTCGCTATGATGAAGGCATCCCACATCTCTGATCTGTCATGTGGGATGCCGATGTCACAAGTGGACAGGATGGATGCTGCATTTCTATGTCTATTATTGAAGTAAGACTCAACGAGCTGTTCAGTGCAGTACTCATTAAGTGCATCATGTAAGACTTCATTCCACTTTTTGAGTGCATAGCTGCTCCTGCTTTCCTCATACTATGCCTACAATAATGTGAAGTTAATTTATAGTTATCTAGGTGCATCCATTCAGTTTCTATGTTTCTCAAATGAAGTTCTACTATACAGAGCACACGTGTAGAAATACTTCTAGATTTTTCAGTTTCAGAGTATTAACATGAGTCTCTCACAATTCTTGTTTAACAAGCGTATTAAGTTTTCATGGAAAATTTCAGGTGTGTTATGAGTGTTACCTATTGTGCTGACCAAGTTGTGGTTTTTTTTGTTTCTTTGCTGATCGTTGTAACTGTTTGTAGTTGTTCAGCAGGTATATCTATACTCTGGTTACACTGAATGTTTCTGGAAATTGTACGTGGAAGTAGAGCAACTTATTACCAGAAACAGTTCAGTTGCCAGAGACGGCAGTCGTGTGTGTGTGTGTGTGTGTGTGTGTGTGTGTGTGTGGGTTGCACTTGCATGAGTGTTTGTGTGCGTTTGTATTTTTGATGAAGGCCATACTGGCCAAAAGCTAATTTGTGACACTCTTTTTGTTGTGCCTATCTGCGACTCAGCATCTCCGCTATATGGTGAGCAGCAAATTACCTCTTCATAATATTGTTACATTCTATCCTGGATTTTCCGTTGATTATTACCAGAAACATTCAGATGTAGAACAGGCTGTGTGTTTTGTGACACATCAGTCACACCCATGTGTGATCTGAAGCTCTGTGTTTATAAAGCTCTTTCTAAGAACTGTGTGAATATTTATATTAAAGGATTGAAAAGTTCTGTTATCACATGGCAGGTAACAGTGCATTGTAAAGCTGTGTATGGGACTCAGTATTTAGAGAGAGAGTGTAGCTATTTTGTTTGAAAAACATCATTTTACTGTATAGAAAGTAAAGCTATTAATATGAGATTAAAGTAATTATTTAATATAACTGAGGAGACAGCAGTTTTTTTTTCTTTCAATGTAGCAGTGGTCTTTGTAACTGATCTGCTTAAATTTAACTGGCATCTTACTTTATTAAAACATACAGCTGTATACAGATTAGATTTTTAGGATTAGCTTGTCCATAGTTAATGCATACCTTGACTTTTCCCTCATCCCTAAAGGTTCTTCTGTATGGACCATGATGCTTTGTGATGAAGGGTAATATAGATTGTGCATAAATGCTGATGCTGACTTGATTAATCACTTGGAACATATTTATATTTGTATATTTGGCTATCTCATTGTAGATATGTAAAAGTGTTTGTCTATTTGTGAATACTGCTACATTTTTGTACTTTTCTTAATATTTCTACTTGAAAATCCTAGCACGGCATGTACATTTGCAAATAAGCAAAATTTGAAGATGGGTGCTTTATGTGCACAAATGGAATCTACTATTGACTTACATAGTTTCTGAATATAATAATTGTGTTGCACCATGAGAATTAGTAATATGTCCACAGAGAAAAATGAATATATTTCCAAGTGTCAGTCATAATGGCTAACTGCCATGACACTGAATTAAGTTTCTAAATTATCAGATACTTATTTTTAAAAAGAATATCTAAGCAATCCAAATATCCTCCTAAATATCTTAAATGTTTTTCAGTGGAAGTAACGTACATGTGTTTATATAAGCCTGAATTATTTTATTTATTTCAGCTCAACCTTGCTGCTAAAGATGTTATATATAGTGTGGAACTTTGGTACAGCAGCATAAAAGTCATTGAAGGACATTTCGGTAGCAGTGTGGCCACATACTTTAGATTCTTCCGCTGGCTTTTCATGCTCAATGTTGTTATTGCATTAATCAAGTAAAGTATCACCATATTTAAATTTTCATGTAAATACTTGTATGTACATTCATAGATGATATACAATATCAAAATAGATATACTGCTTTCATATGGAGAAACCAAGCATGTATCAATGTTTGTGGAAATTTCTGCATGGGTGTATTAACTTAAGTTTTAATGTAGTCCTTTTCCATGACATTGTTGAGGTAACAAATAAGAACAAGAAGTCCCTGTGGGGGTAGTATATGTTTTAATGCAAGTAAAATATCTGTGATGGCTGGTTTTGGTTGTGTTACTGTATGTTGCTTGTGGTGTGTAAAAACTGTGCACTGGACTAAGATTTGAACTCAGGTCACATTATTTCACGGACAATGTTCTACCAATTGCAACATCAAAGTACATCATGTTCGGATGGTACAATTGGTAGCACAGTGCCTGCTGAAGGCAGGGATGTGGATTAAAATTCTGATCCAGTTTTAGACATACAATAAAATAGCAACATATACTCTCCATAGAGTAACACAATTAATTCTTAATATTGATATTGCTGAAAACTTCATAGCCACTAACGGTTGACACACCGAACTGCTTGAACCATCTGTTCTCATATTATATGCCTAATCATTAATGTTAAGCCAAATGTTGTTACCTATTCTCATGACAAATTACGAAATACTGAAATAGGGGCTTTGATCTTCCCTCTGGTGTATCATGTGTATGAATGTTTCATGTAGGTGTCTGAGATAAATATACACCCGGTCTAATGGATACAGACCATGTTTGATGTTTTCAAGTAAGCTACTCAGCTTAAATTTTCATTTATATTTCATTCAAGTCTGTGTAATAAAATACACACTCTAGGCTTTACCACATAGAAGATGCATTGAATAGCAGAGTAGCATGTAGGAGAGAACTGCTTCTGGCTGAGTTTCAGTGAATCTGTACACACACACAGAACTAGTAGAGGGGAAGAAGGAAGCTCCTGAGAGAGAGAAGGAAAGAAAGGTACAGGTGAGATAGAACAGAATGGGAAAGCATTGGTGGTAACATGAAGTTAGTATGGGAGGATGGTGGGCATAGGGTGGTATAGGGTGAGAAAAGAAGCACCAAAACCTGTTGTAATCTATATTTATTTCCTAATCCGAAACTGACAATAGGTTTTCAATAATGCTGAAATTATGTGATAGGGCAACCCAGGGAACATATGAACATTCATCTACAATTAATTAAATTATATGTATAACAACCTACTAGTGGTGTGGTGGCACTACACTGGAAGTTGGTGACCCATAGACACAAACATGTATTCAAAGAGTTAAACTTTTTTACTGTCTTTAGTACATTAGATTCATTGTGAAAATTAAACTTTGCCTCAATTTTTCAGCCTCTTGTTTTTGGCAATCCCACAAAGCCTGTACAGTGCATATGATGAGGACGATGACACTATGAACAATACAGCAATGGAAAACAGGAGATCTCTCATACTTTTCAAGAGATTGAAAATTGGGGAAAGTGAAATCAACAGTGGTGAGATGACAAGTAAGTGTAAGATACAACAGATAGAATTATTTTTTCCAAAATATGATCTCATATTGGCATTCTCTCTCTCTCTCTCTCTCTCTCTCTCTCTCTCTCTCTCTCTCTCTCTCTCTCTGTGTGTGTGTGTGTGTGTGTGTGTGTGTGTGTGTGGGGTTTTGTGGAAAATCAGCACGGAGTTGTAGTCAGAAATTGGTAAGTTGGATGACAGCATTTGTATGTTTACAGTGCCGAGTTAGAGTAGTTCTTCTGAGTTTGCTTACAAGGCATGTTGTTGAGTGTAGTTATCACGATGAATGACATAACAACAAGATGAGCAACCAGTTAAACTTCAGTGTTAATTGAAATATTCAGTGAGAACATAACAAAACATATACTTGAAAGCCTGATAATTAATAATGAAGCCCATTTTCAAAAGAATGACACTGTAGAACAATCAAGAGCTGTTGTAATGAATATTTTTTTTCTGGAGAACTAGTTACAATGGAGACTTGTATGTGTAACAGGTGCTGAAGCTTAAAAAAATAATTATGTATAAAAGAATTCATTGCAGCTGTGCAGAACTCTTGTAGTAAAATATTTTAAGCCTACTTTCACATAAGTAAGTTTATTAGTGAGACAGCTAGTACAGTCGGGGACAAAAATAGTACAGAAGTAGTATAATGCATTTCATCTGTAGATGTAAGGTCCAAGGATGTTATTTAAGGATGAGAGCTTGCTCTTGTGCCAACAGCTATTAGAAGCCTTTAATTTTTACACATTCCTGCACGTAGACTCACTCTGGAAAGCCATTTGTTGTTTTTTGTATTAACCACAATCTTTTGAAATGTGACAGAAGATGAAAAATAATTTTCCTGTAAATATTTTGTTCTCATCATGTGTTCACAGCAGAGTTTGTCATCTTGTGCAAAACTCTTTATATACTCACAAGAAAACTATGAAAATAAAATTTGAAATTTTCAGATGTTCAAAAATAAATTAAAATTATAACTTATTAGCAATTATTTTTGCAACTTATGGTTCTGTCCTTGATTATCGTTGTTAGTAGTAAATGGAAATATAAGGGGTGATCAAAAACTTCCATTTGAAGGCCATACAGTCCAGGATGGGTACGCCAGCCAGTCAAAATTGCTGTGAGCATTGAGAAAATAATCCCCATTTGAAGATACCCATTTGGGAAAACATCATGTCCTGCTGTGTGAAGAAGTCAGTAACTGCCTGCTGCACATCCTTGTCTGACAGGATAATAATCCCATGGGGAGCAAACAGAACTATACAACATGTGCTCAAGTGTCTGTACTAGAGTTGGAATATTGTCTGTGTTACAGAATTTGCAATATGGGAAGCAGCAGAACCCCTTGGTGCACCATTCCACAATGGTGATTTTCGACAGACATGTTGCCTCATACACATTCTTCATTCTCCAATGGATGTCTACTGGGGTTTGCCCTTTCTCTGACAAGAAAAGAATAACAGAACACTGATCCTGTTTGGATGCATTTGATAATAACATTGCCATAGTTGATGTTACCACATTTACCACATGCTTATTGGAAAGACATGAATGCCACACTAATCCCTGCCTACATTTTGGTGCTTGTATACCTACATCGGAGTCATGATACATTGCATGTACTTTGCAGCTTTTGATTGCCTCTTATTATAGTAGTGAATAAGCCCCTATTATTTTATTTCTTTTCATAGACATCAATATATTTACGTAAATGGGAAACAGCTAGTATTTGTAAACAATTACTGTGGAAACAGAGGCATTTTACAAAGTAACTACATTGTCCATTGCTGCTGTTTTACATATAAATAGCAGCAAATAAACACATATTAATTTGTGCTTGATTAATATGTTTTGAGGACAAGTACATGACTGTGGAGCCCCTTCCTATTTTGCTGGTTGTTGCCCCACAGTATAAAAAAAAGTCATAGGCCAGTCCTCTTATGCTGAACCTGGAAACATCTTTCACTTTCACGTGAAAGTGTCTGTAATATGCACCTTGCTGCAACCATTTTCCCAAGTCACAAGCTACAAATGATGAAGCTGAGATCTGTGGAGTCCTGTGTGAGTGCTGTAATATTTGCAGAGGTCAAACAATTCACACTGTTACTGAGCGTTATGTTGACCACAATCATCACATAATGGAACACTGCCTGGGTCCTGGGATAAAATGGAATTTTAAAAGACTTAGTGTTGTGGCCCTTGTGTCATCATATTGGACTAGACGATGAAAGCAGCAGCAAAGATTGGGTTAAATTGTAGTAATATTATAGAGACCAGGAGTACATACCACTCACATAGCCTGTTTGTCCACCTCTGGAACACAATAGAGCAATGATCCTGCATGGCATGGATTCACTAAGTCCTTGGTAGGATTCCAGAGGTATGTGGCACCAGATGTTTACACACAGGTCCTGTAATTTGCATAAATTATAGGCCAGTGGTCTGTGGGCACATTGCTGGCAACCAATTGTATCCCATATGTGTACCATTGTGCTCGAATCAGGCGAATTTGGTGTCCAAAGCAGCAACTCGAGTTCACTACCGTGCTCCTCAAATCACTGTATCACATTTCTGGCCTTGTGCCATGGACTGCAGTTGTCCTGCTGAAGATGGCTTCGCAGTTGGGGAAAGGCATTGAGCATAAAGGGATGCAGATGGTGTGGTGTTCAGTAATGTTCTTACAATCCACAGCTACTACCACAGGCCCCATGGAAGCCCAGGTAAATGTCCCCACCAGCTCGCACCTGTGGTGCAGTGCATGTTTCGAGTACCCATTTGCCTAGATGATGGCGTATCCAGGCGTGACTGTTGACCTGGTGTTACAAGAAGTGTGATTCATCTGACCAGGTGACATTTTTCCAGCCATCCAAGTGCTCCAGAACACTTAAGACTACACCAGCATTATACTCAGTCATTACATCTGCCACAGAATTCTGCCTATCCTGCTTTACAGAGCAGGCGAGCCACCAGCGTGTGTGATGCTTGTTTCCAGGAAGCAAGCCATAGCAATCTGCTCTTTGTGTTTATTTTTAAAACCCACTTGACTTACTAATAAAATCTTCTTTGGTATCCTCACTATCTTCACCATTTATCACCTGATCATCGGTATAGTTTATCATCTCCCATTGATGTTCCGTTAGGGCTATATTACTACTTGATGTCTTTAATACTTCTTTGAGATGAATTTTAAACATCACAGGTGACAGTGAAAAACCCTGTTGATGACCTTTCTACTTTGGAATCCACATTATAACGCATTACTCACTTTCATTGAGTTGGTGCATCAACAAGGCTATAACTTATAGAGTGTATATAAAATGAATCATCCTATTTGGCACATTTATATTTCTGAAACTAATAAACATATAGAATGAATTTTGTTTCTTGATGAACAGGAAACTCAAAAAGTTTTTTTCATGCCTTCATAGGTGTTCCTACATTCCAGTAACCCTCCTGGCCTCAACTTTCAGTAGTCATTGTCCTCACCCATCCACCCCCTTCCCTGTTCCCATTCCAGTACTATACAGCCCTCATTCCACCATCGCACCCAGTCTTTATACTTATCTCTTTTTCCCCCTCCATCCCCCCTCTCCCACCTCTTCCCTGCATAATATTGTTGCATTCCATCCTGGATTTTCCATTGTTTGATAAATAAATAATAGTCATATGCTGTCAAATTTTAAACTACAATTTAAGAAGGTATTGCTTTTGTTGTTATACAGTAGTGTCATAATGTTGTTTGTTCACTTCTGTATTCAGTGTTGAAGTTAAGATGAAGTATGTAATTCCGTTGGCATTTCAGAGTCAAAATGAATCGTAACATTACACAGTATTTCTCATCCTCGGAGAATAAAAAGATTAAGTTGTTTCAGATTGGTGATGAAAACTGCAGAGGTGATGAAGGTGAGGTGAAGAACAGAAATGAAATAGCATGTGACAAAAATGTGCCATTCACATGCGGGCCTAATCTGTAAATAATGTCAGTTGTGATCTCCCTGACTTTTGGAGAGTGTAACAGAAAGATGATTTCTGTAAGAACAATTGGTGGTTGATAGTAAAACCAAGAACCTAGGGTGTAAAAGTTGTAAGAAAGTTGGGACACTAAGACCAGAAAGAAGTAAATAAGGAATGAAATTTTTGCAACAGTAGTAGACAATTTCAGTGTCATGCTATGGAGAAAGCAAAACACAAAAAGAATCCTTAAATGCTAAGAAAGTTCAGCCCATAAAGCTACTCTGAAAATACATGCAGCAAGTGAAAAATCTTTGGAACCTGACTGTGTTAATACTTTCAACACTGCCCTCTTTACACCCAGCACTTGGGTGTGAACTGGCATATTTAATGGATGTTTGAAATTAGATTGCAAAGAACAGAAACATCATAGGAATATGGTTCTTGCATCATTTAAAAGGAAAACATAAGAGCTTTGCATGAATGTGAGTTTATTTTACAATATAAAATACAAATGGTTGTTATAATTAAAAAAAGGTAACACAAAAATATCGTGGATAAAAAAGTTTTACATGATCTCTCTCTTGAGTAATGCCATTATTACTGTATCTAAATTTAAAACAAAATATCACTGGACTGTCTAACTGCAGGTACCTGTAAACTAGAGTATTTTAATAGTTCAGATGTAGTTAGCCTTTGTGTGAAAATCCTGGAAACACTGTGGGACGCAAAGACCAACGCCACAGTCCTTGCACCACCATCTACTTTCCTTCCTGATGCGCTTACCCGTCTCTTACTTCCCCCTGTGTGAACATACTTTGCAATACCTAGTAGTATTCACCTTGTTTGCAGTCGGTGGGACCTTCTCTGGAAACTGCCTTGCAAATGTCCTCTCAATTTGTGAGGATGAAACGGCTTGTTGCTGAAAAATATTTCTGCCCTTCTCAGCCAATTTCTTCCCCACTCTGTCAATAAAGTCTACTAGGGATACATTCTTCCTAGTGTTCTCTTTATATAAAGTAAAAGTGTTGACAGTTGACACTATAAACAGGTGGAAAAACAGCTTTTACCACAACTTCAAAGTTTTTTGGGCAAACGGATAATAGCTGGAGAACGGATCTGCTCTGTCAACCCCAGCTTTATTCTTATTGTAATCAATAATAGCGTCTGGCTTTACAATTTCTGCTATTCCACCTTTGGCCCTCACTTGAATACTATTGCTGGTAGAATTATGCTTTGTGGAAAGACAAAAAACATCTCGTATTGACTTCCACTTCACTGCCAAGAGATGGTGTTTCCTTTGAAAAACTATCTTTTTTTTTTTAGTTTTAGTGTTCTGAATATTCGTCGTAAACCTTTCCTGTTTTTCATTACAGTTCCCACTCCAAGAGCTTTATTTTCCCACAACATGTCCAAAAGAGATGGTCTGGTGTAGTGCCTATCCATATAAATGAAATGTCCTTTGCCAAAGTACTGTGAACATAGCCATTTACAAAGCCCTGGATACTATTATCAACACTGCCTGCAGAACCTGTATATACACCAAAGTTTAGCGTATAACCAGTTGATAATTCGCAGAGAGCATACAATTTTATTCCATATTTATTGGGTTTGTTTTTCATGTATACTCTGAAGCTTGTTCTACCACGAAAGGGAAACATTGCCTCATCTATTGTCAGATTCGTGCCTGGACGAAAACTAATTTCGATTTTATTCATAAAGAAATGAAACAAAGGCCTTACTTTGTGAAGTGGGTCGTGCTTTTCTTCGCCTCTGCTAATGAACATAGCATTGTCATACATCGACAGTGCAGCACAAAATCGATCGCGACTCAACAATTTACTTGCAAATCCTGTCTGCGGAAATAGGTCTGTTGACCAATAATCGCTGATTTTCAGCAATTTGACGACTCACATATGCAAAATAATACTGCAAGACCAGTAAATCTCTTGCAATTTTACTGCAGACCACTTATGACAGAGTTTATTTTCAGGCTACCTTTGCATTTCATTGTTGTAATAACGTTACCAGTGTACAGATTTGTTTCACTTTTGATGAGCCGAATAAGGTCGTCTCAAAGAAATAACTAAAATACCGAAGCTCCTCAGTGGCATCTGAAAAATGCGATGCTACGCCGACTACTTTCTGGAAATCCGGCAGTACTGGCTGATCGTCTAGTTCCGACCAATATTGCTCTTTGTGCTCAGTGAGCCACACACAGCCAGGTACCACAGATGGTGACTGATTGTCTGTACCATTGTCTGCAATAGAAACAAAATAATGCTAAGATTGGTACTAAAAGGTACTAAATGCAAGTGAAGTAATGAACATTACTCACAATACAAAATGTGGTAATGAACTCTTCACTTTATGAACAGTTGAGACATATACATACCTGAATCATCACTTGTACTTTTGCCTGGAGAGTACGAATCCTCTTTGTCAGAATCGTCAATTTCAGATCCTGCATCTCCATAAAGAATATCTAAGATCTCTGCCTCCGTCAACTCGCTGCGTGAAATTTTCACAATCGTAAACACCTGTGAATGAACTGCAGGTAACTTCGTCTTTGCAGTGCTCACATCCGCTCCCAGGATGAGATAGCCGATAAGTGCTTGCCTCTTGCGGAAGAAGAATGAAATACCTCCACATTACTTGACAAAACTGCTTCGGAGACGCGCAAAACGCACCTACGGAGCCAAATAAAGGCTCGCCCGTACAGTATACGGGCGCCGTCACCAACGTCAGGGCGGCCGCGCCTGTATGGCGTATGGGCACCGTGCTGTAAGTGTTAAAGCACTGGAGAATGTCGAGTCTGTAAAAGCTAATGTATTCAGAGCTGTCTGAAAGGTAACCAGAAGGAATCAGCAGGTAAATGACTTTGAATAAGAAATTTATTTTCAGAAATTAAATGGGCTGGGGAAGGGCTGTATTCTTCATTCCAGGTTTGCATATGTTGGCATATTAAGTCATGTTGCTGCAGAAATGAAAGCCACGGCCACCAAAAATATAATTGAATCACATAGCAAAATTTCCTTAACACCCGATGAAAGTTCACCAATCAGCCAATTATTGATTATTTGTACTTGAACAGTGTTACCTGATGAGATGGAACCAAGAAATATTTTCCTGGATTTGATTGAAATAGAATGCACAGCAGTTGAAGGTATATTCAATGCTGCAATGAAAAATTTAAAGGCTTCAGGTTTACACCAAGAGTTTTTGAATGAAAATCTCATTTCTGTTGCCACTGATGGTGTTGCATTTCTCTTGTGGGAAAAAGAAAGGTGCAATCACATTGCTGAAACAAGCTTTTCCACAGATTTTAAGTTGGCACTTTGCTAGTCATAAGCTAGGGCTATCTGTTTGGTGGTGTTGTAAGGAAAGGTTTTTTCAGAAATCAGTCATATTAAAACTTTCCTGGATAAGTCGTACTTCGTGTACCATCAGTCATGAAAAATGCAAGAGAACTGAGAAAACATGTGGAAGAACTTGAAAACAAATTCTTGGAATTGGCAGAGTCTTTGGGAATTCGGTAGGTTGCCTCTAGCTTTAGAAATGTTGCGGCAGTTTTGGTTATGTCATGAGGCACTAGTTTCACATTTTACTAGTGATGAGAGTGATATATCTGGAAACAGCACTTATAGGAAAACATATAAAGGACTGGTAAAGAAAATAACTGATATTGGCTGTATTTTGTGTCTGGCTGTAATGTACGATGTGCTACATGAGTTGTCTGACCTTAGCTTAGAACTGCAGGCTTGCAGTATCACTCTTCGTACTATTGCTAAAAAAATAAAAACATAACTCAAAGTGTTTCAAAAGAGAAATATAAACATAGGTACATATTACAATGAAACACTCAAAGCAAAGGAACAATTAGAGTTCAAGGGGATTACTCTTCAGACAGGAAATGAAAATAGTTTTAGTGCTAGACATAGTTACAGTGACCTAACACCATTTTATGAAAGATTATGAAAGTGAATGGCAGACAGACTTTTAAGTGATGAAGATGATATTTTTTCATGCACTGAACTGCTGGGTTCTTCTTACTGCCCTAACAATCGTGCAGTTACTTTTAGGAGGAAGAAAATATAAAAAAAGAAAGTCAGAGTTTCAGATTTCCTGAAATAAAAGTAGTTGTAGGTTTCCAAGAATTCGTAGAAGAAAATAAATATCCAGCTACTCTACTGCTTCTGATGAACATAATTCACAGATACCAATATCCACCAGTGAATGTGAGAGGGTATTTTCAGAAAGGAACCCTATGTAAACCCTGTTTAAGAGTATGACTACATCTGAAGACAGTAGCTAACTTGATGTTCATCAAACTGATAGGACCTCCTTTACAACTGTTCATCCCAACTCTTGATGTGATTTCTGAAAGGAAGACACCTGCTACAGAACAGCAAAAGTAAAAAGCCGAAGCAGGAGAAATATGATAGTAATATTGTAATGTAAATTTGGAACCTGCTTTAAACAACTACGTTCATCTCCAATGTACCTCATTTAACCTTAATTTTAGATATTATGCACTACTGGCCATTAAAATTGCTGCACCATGAAGATAATGTGCTACAGATGTGAATTTTAACCGACAGAAAGAAGATGCTGTGATATGCTAATGATTAGCTTTTCAGAGCATTCACACAAGGTTGGCGCAGGTGGCGACACCTGCAACGCGCTGACATGAGGAAAGTTTCCAACTGATTTCTCATACACAAACATCAGTTGACCGATGTTGCCTGGTGAAACGTTGTTGTGATGCCTCATGTAAGGAGTAGAAATGCATACCATCATGTTTCCGACTTTGATAAAGGTCGGATTGTAGCCTATCGCGATTGCGGTTTATCGTATCGTGACACTGCTGCTCGCGTTGGTCGAGATCCAATGACTGTTAGCAGAATATGGAATCGGTGGGTTCAGGAGGGTAATATGGAATGCCGTGCTGGATCCCAACGGCCTCGTATCACTAGCAGTCGATATGACAGGCATCTTATCCGCATGGCTGTAACGGATTGTGCAGCCACTTCTCGATCCCTGAGTCAACAGATGTGGATGGTAGCAAGACAACAACCATCTGCACGAACAGTTCGATGACATTTGCAGCAGAATGGACTATCAGCTCGGAGACCATGGCTGCGGTTCAAAACGCTGCATCACAGACAGGAGCACTTGCGATGGTGTACTCAACGATGAACCTGGGTGCACGAATGGCAAAACGTCATTTTTTCGGATGAATCCAGGTTCTGTTTACAGCATCATGATGGTCGCATCCGTGTGTGGCGACATCGCGGTGAACGCACATTGGAAGCATGTATTCGTCATCGCCATACTGGCGTATCGCCCGGCGTGATGGTATGGGGTGCCATTGGTTACATGTCTCGGTCACCTCTTGTTCACATTGATGCACTTTGAACAGTGGACATTACATTTCAGATGTGTTACGACCCGTGGCTCTACCCTTCATTCAATCCCTGCGAAACCCTACATTTCAGCAGGATAATGCACGACCGCATATTGCAGGTCCTGTATGGGCCTTTCTGGCTACAGAAAATGTTCAACTGCTGCCCTGGCTAGCACATTCTCCAGATCTCTCACCAATTGTCTCGTCAATGGCGGCCGAGCAACTGGCTCGTTACAGTACGCCAGTCACTACTATTGATTAACTGTGGTATCGTGTTGAAGCTGCATTGGCAGCTGTACCTGTACACGCCATCCAAGCTCTGTTTGACTCAATGCCCAGGTGTATCAAGGCCGTTATATTACGGCCAGAGGTGGGTGTTCTGGGTACTGATTTCTCAGGATCTATGCACCCAAATTGCGTGAAAATGTAATCACATGTCAGTTCTAGTATAATATATTTGTCCAATGAATACCCGTTTATCATCTGCATTTCTTCTTGGTGTAGCAATTTTAATGGCCAGTAGTGTATATAAATCTGAATCACTTGCTTACATTCAGGTGCATGTCAAAAGTATGTTATAATTTCTTACAGCTATAGTTTGTAAACATAAGGCAATGGTACAGCATCAGTTGACTTTCTTCCAGAAAATTGGTACTGAGAATGAGAAAACAAATGATTTACTGTTAAGTGTTCCATTTTTATGTGAATATTTGCTGTGAAATGATCATATTGAAAGTACCTAAGCAGCAAAATCATACTTTATTTTTTGTCATTTTTGTCTTTGATTGTAAACTTCTACTTTCCAGTTTTCACTACACTGAGCTCAAGTTCTGAGTACTTCTCATTTGCTGATATTTTTGTTGGTGAGGTGAGTAGTTAATACAGTTTGATTGCATATTCAGACTTATATATCTAGTGTATCAATTTATTTTTTTTCGTGTTAAGTTTAATGAAAATATTGCTGGATTCTTTCAGTAATGCACACACTGTTTCAGGGAATGAACCAATATGATAGGCACACTGCTAAAGTATACTGATGGGGAAGATGGAAGTAACCAATCACTTACTGGTTTTGAATTTTCTTTCTTTCTTTTTCTTTTTTTTTTTTTTTTTTTTTTTTTTTTTCATGGCTATTTTTAAGCTTTCGCATCCGTCTTCAAATGGAACACAACTTTTAAGATTCAGTAAACCATATTATTACATTTCATGCTTTTACTGCCCTGTACAAAGGAGCTGTCATTATTTTTCGCTGTTGTATTCACATGCCGCACATAAGGTTACAACACAAGTAAAGAGAAGTCTACTTGCTTCTATATCCACTTAAAAGTTTTAGACAATGACTTATCCATTGTTTCACATTAAGCTTGAAGTTCATATATATGCACAACTCTGATGTGTATGTAACTTTCACCATACAGTCGTATTACAAACTAAAGGTGGAATTTCAGGCGTAACCTGAAAAGCCTACAGAGGCTTAGAATGTGAAGTAGTCCAAGGAAGTAATCAAATCATATAAATAGATGTAATGAACATTTTTAAATTCACTAAGTTTTAATAGAATTACTGGAACATTCAGTACCCAGTACTGTGACAGGGTATGCTGTCTGTCTTTCATTTTTGAACATATTGGCTAATGTTGCATATATGAGCTCAAAAATGTTAGAGAAAATATAAAGTTTGTGTTTAATATCCCATCACTGCTGAGATCCCATGAGATTGATGATCCAGGGATAGTCTAGTATATTTAAATCAGTGTGTCCAGAAGAAAAATTAGTTCTCTTAAATATGAAGCCAGTGTTAAATCACCGTGTCTGACTAAATTTAAATAGAGGAATGGGTGAACAAATGTATTAGACAGTTTTAACTTTAGTGCCTTCAGTGAACAAAGATTCTTCAATAGAACGAAACATTATTTCAGATAGAAAATAAATACATTAACTACATTAACTGTTTCGTAAATATATGTATACAGCTTTCCATAGAATGTCATATTAGTTTTAATAATTTTATGACAACTTCTGATAACTTTTTAGTTGTTTATTGTGGAAACCTTGTGACACGAAATGTTGTTGAATCCCATTGTTAAAACAGTACCTTACAATCTCTATTCCTGAGTTGTTCTTCAGTTTAATCGATATTATTGTTTGAAATTTCGTATTATACCTAATTTTAGATCTTAAGCTGTTTCTGTTAACAAGTACTATTACCAAAGCAGTAACTTATTATTTCAGTTAGCATGGTGATAACTTGAGATTGGTAGAAAGTTTCAGGACTAACAAAAATGGAAAAATGATTAATGATACACAGAACCAAAAAGGAAAATATGTGCTACACATTGTTGCTAACATGACTGATTGTAGGTTCAAATACGGAATTTTCAAGTGACTCAATTTATTATTTCAACAATGGACAGTGCCTGCATCAGAAGTTAGCCAAACTGTTTAGCCCTAGTGAAGCCACAGATTAAAATATTTTAGGTGAACTACACGGTTAAAGTGATCCATGAGATGAATAATAATTGTTCTGTCAAATTAAGAATTTTGTCATCAATACTTAGTATAATTTGCAGAAATCTTGTGAAATACAGACACCAGGTTCTGAACAAAACAAGCTTTGCGTTTGTTCTTCAGTTTATTGTTACAACTTCATACTCGTTCACTGGTGATTTCCTAATAAGAGAGCTGCAAAAATGGTAATTTCCTATCTGAAACATCTTATGAGAGATACATAGCACTGACAGTTTTTGCGGAGTTGGGGGAGGCTATTGATCGAATTCAATGAATCATACATATTGTTTACTTAAAGTGACAAAAGGAAAGCCATGAAAAGCTGAGACTCCAGTGGCTGGATCAGAACTTCGAGTCTTCCGTACGTTTTAGTAAAGTCCTGTGAAATGAGACACAAGCAGTTAGAGATCATGATGAAGTTGCATAGGAAAGGAAGAATCACACTTAAGATAGATATTGCTCGTCACTGTTTGTCTCAAAGAAATGTACAAGCACTAGGAGGTCAAAATGAAGGAAAACTCAGAACAATGTACAGAGTAAATATGTGAGTGCTAGTTGGAAGACATCCAGTGTGATGTAGAACTACCTTTTCTTTTAGATTTGATGTTCAACTGTTCAGATTATTTTTTCTGAAAAAAATGCGGTATATCACTTAATGTTTTTGGGAGGTGTGTGAAGTATTTCCTTTGAAAATTTTGAACTAGATTCCAAAAATGCAAATGTAAAATCCATTTACGATTTGTTTCTAAAGAATGAGTTTCCTTTCAAACTACTGACATAAGGAACATAATATGATAGAATCTAAATGTATCATAATGTTATTGAAAGAAGTTATTCTGCGAATAGCTGTAAAAAAATAATTGTTGTGATTGCAGTTTTGATGTTTGGACTTTTTCATGCATTCAAAAAGCAAACAGTCACCAAATAAGATACACTGTAAATGAAAGTAAATAAATGGAAATGTACAACTGAAAACATGAAGGTACTCACATGGGGTGTTAAAGCCCACTCTACAGCAGCAACACAGTTCCCAGTAGTAGAAATCCAGTTATGTATGGTGGTATAAGTATACCCACTCTTCCACACACCTTGGAGCATGAACCACATGGCATGCACAGTAATGGCTATCATCTTGGGTAAAAATAAAAATTATGTTGAGAATGTTGTAACTGAATGCTACTATTAATTCTGTCCAAACACACACAGTATCAGAAAAGTGATATTATTGACATGGTTCTTTAGAAGGGGGTGATTGGCTGCTTACTAATTGAACACTTGCATGAAAGGGTGGCACAATAAAAGAGATGTGCCAACATAATAAGAAATCATGGGTAATAATTAATAGTCTATTGTGAAATAGTACTTAACTTTGGTACAATCAAACAGTGGAAAATCTGGGTTGGAATAATGACAATACTATGAGAAGGATGGATGCTACTCACCAAATAGCAGAGATGCTGAATCACAGAGAGGCACAACAAAAAGATTTGTGGAGGAACAGAGGCCTGTTTAAAGCTGAAATGGGAAGAGGGAAGGGGCTGATGGGTAAGGACAATGACTAATGAAGGATGAGGACAGGAGGGTTATGGGCAAATAGAATATATTGCATGGAGAGTTCCCACTGCACAATTAAGAAAGATGGTGTTGGTGGGAGGATCCAGATGGCACAGGCTGTGTGAAGCAGTCATTGAAATGAAGAACATCATGTTGGGTGGTGTGCTCAGCAACTCGGTGTTCCAGTTGTTTCTTGGCCACAGTTTGTTGGTGGCCATTCATGTGGACAGACAGCTTGTTGGTTGCCATTCCCATATAGAATGCAGCACAGTGGTTGCAGCTTAGTGCGTAGATCACATGACTGGATTCACAGGTACTCCAGCATTTGATGTGACTGGAGTATGTGGTGATGGTGGGGGTATGAGTGGGACAGGTCTTGCATTTAGGTTTATTAAATGGCTACGAGCCATGAGGCAAGAGGTTGGGAGCAGGGTTTTTGTTGGGATTGATGAGGATATTGTGTAGGTTTGGTGGGCAACGGAATACCACTGCGTGGTGGAAGGATGGTGAGTAGGACATTCCTCATTTCAGGGCATGACGAGAGGTAGCCACAACCCTAATGAAGAAAATGATTCAGTTGCTCCAATCCTGGGTGGTACTGAGTTACAAGGTGAATGCTTCTCTGTGGCCAGACCCAGGAGGGTGGGGGCGCTTGGGAGGTGGTGGGTGACTGGAGGGATAAAGCATGGGAGATCTGCTATTGTACAAAGTTGAGAGGGCAGTTGTAGTCTTTGAAGGCCTCAGTGAGACTTTGGTATATTTCGAGAGGAACAACTCGTTACTACAGAAGCAATGGCCATAGGTGGCTAGGCTGTGTGGGAAGGACTTCTTGGTATGGAATGGGTGGCAGCTGTCGCAGTGGAAGTATTGCTGGTGGTTGATAGGTTTGATACAGATGGAAGTATTGATGTAGCCATCTTTGAGGTGGAGGTCGGCATCGAGGAAGGTGGCTTGTTGGGTTGACTAGGACCAGGTGAAACAAGAGGAGGAGAAGGTGTTGAGACTCTGGAGAAATATGGATAGGGTGTCCTCACCCTCAATCCTGATCACAAATATGTTATCAGTGAATCTGAACCAGGTGAGGGGTTTGGGATTCTGGGTGATGTGTTATAAGGACAACTCCAATCTGTGCAGTTCAGAAATGCTGGTGGTGGAGGGGAGGATCCAGATGGCTTGGGTGATGAAGCAGTCAATGAAATCAAGCATGTTGTATTCAGCTGCATATTGTGCTACAAGGTGGTTACTTTGCTCTTGGCAGCAGTTTGGTGGTGGCTGTTCATCCCGGTGGACAGGTGGTTAGTAGTCATACCAGTACACCCAGTCTTCATTCCTTCACAGCCTAAACACCTTCTCTGCCATCTATTTCACCTGATCCTCACCAACCCAGTGTGCCACCTTCCTGGACATTGACTTTCTTCTCTCTGATGGCTCCATCCATACACCAAAAAATTCCTCACATAGGGCCTGCGGATAGTGTATATGTAGTGACAAGAACTCCCCTACCCAGTATGCTAAGGGTCTCACTAAGGCCTTCACAAACAGGCACTATTCCCCCAGACTTATTCCACAGACAGATCTTCCATGCCATTTCTCCTCACAGCCCCAATCATCCCATCACCTCCAAGAACCAGCCACAAAGGAGTACCTCCTTCATCACTTAGTACAACCCTGGACTGGAGCAACTGTACCACATGCTTTGCCACGGCTTTGATTACCTATCATCATGCCCTGAAATGAGAGACATCCTACACAAGATCCTTCCCAACCCTCCTAAAGTAGTGTTCTGTTGCCCACCCAACCTCCAAATCCTGTTCCATCCCTATGCCACTCCCAACCACAGCCCACAAGCATCATATCCCTGTGGAAGACTGAGGTGCAAGACCTGCCCAATCCATCCATCCAGCACTTCCTATTCCAGTTCTGTCACAAGCTTATCCTAACCCATCAGAGGATCGGTCACATGGGAAAGCAGCCATGTCCATATACCAGCTCTGCTGAAATCACTGCACAGCTTTTTGTATTGGTGTGACTATCACCCAGCTGTCCACCAGCATGAACAGCTACTGCCAAATTGTGGCCAAGAGCAAAGTAGACCACCCTGTGGCACCACAGGCAGCTGAACATAATGCTTGATTTCAGTGCCTGCCTCCCCTCCACCATTAGCTTTTCTGAGCTGCACAGATGGGAGTTATCTTTACAACTCACCACTCCTGAAATCATCCCAACCTCAACTTATGGAAACATACCGTCCCCACACCCTCCACCCAACAGTTTTCATCCTGTCTGTCCTATATTCTCCTCCCTATTCGTATCTCCTGCCCTCTTTGTATGCCACCTTCTGCCGATGCAGCCATCCATCTTACCCTGCTCCTATATTTTGTTTTTTTTTGTTCATTCCTCCCCCCCCCCCCCTCCCGCTCTCCTCCTTCCCACCTCCATGCCCAACAGCCACAGCTTCCCAACACTGTGCCTGTTGGCAGTCTAGCCACTGCACACTCCATCAGACTCTTCTCTCCTCCCACCCGTATGTTGCTGTCCCTTCTCTTCCCCACCCCACCTCTTCCTGATTGCTGCTTCCATTCCACACGACATTTGCATTGTCATCCAAGCTGCTGTAGATGGCAGTCAAGTACATCTGAGGTGTGCTTTCTTGTGTGTGTATATATGGTTATAATAGAGGGAAACATTCCACGTAGGAAAAATATATCTAAAAACAAAGATGATGTGACTTACCAAATGAAAGTGCGAGTGTGTGTGCGAGTGTATACCCGTCCCTTTTTCCCCCTAAGGTAAGTCTTTCCGCTCCCGGGATTGGAATGACTCCTTACCCTCTCCCTTAAAACCCACATCCTTTCATCTTTCCCTCTCCTTCCCTCTTTCCTGATGAGGCAACAGTTTGTTGCGAAAGCTTGAATTTTGTGTGTATGTTTGTGTTTGTTTGTGTGTCTGTCGACCTGCCAGCACTTTCATTTGGTAAGTCACATCATCTTTGTTTTTATATATATATATATATATATATATATTGTGTGTGTGTTTCTTTTTCTGGTGAAGGTTGTGGCTGAAAGTTAATGTGTAAGTATCTTTTAACTGTGCCTGTCTACAGCTTAACATATCATGTTTATGGTAAGTAGTAATCCATCTTTTTCTTAAATTGTTGTTATTGTAATTTGTAAAAGATGGTGAGTAGGAATTATTAACTCAAGACTGTATGCTGTTTTATTTCAAATATTTATAAATGCTTATCATGTAGCCATGTTTACAAATTAATTTATGAATTAAAATGACTTGTTCCACATCGTTACTATGTATCGTGCAAAATGACCCATGGAACATGAAACTAAGTAACTAGCTTGGTGACTTGTTTGCTCACAGAATGCTTGGCAATGACAAAATGTCAAAAATTTCAGTTGCAATAAATATTTCTAACATCCATATGCATATTGATTACTCGCAATAAATTTATTATCTCACAACATACTACAAATATGTATGAAGTTACCAAATGTTTTAATTGTGAAAGAGGTAGTACTGAAACTAAATATATTTGCAAGGTAACTTGACTATTAACTTCACTTCAGGCACAAGTCTAGGTCTTTTAAGTAGCTGAACATGAATACCTGTGTGAATATTAAAACTATTTGAAACATGAAGAGCAAAATCTTATTGAAATAAGTAAATTTAGATATGATCTCAAGAGATTGTAGTGAATGAGTTTGGAGTGGTGCAAGGCAGACACTGAATCTTCAGCTTTTTGCACTTTAAGCCATTCTTCCACTGAAGAACAGAACCACCGTGAAAACAGGAAAACTGAAGTAGAAGATCTCCAAGTACTGAATGGGAAGGGGAAGAAGCTCCAAAACCTAAACCAAATTGATTTTTAGCCACATTCACACAAATCTTACTTTGCCAAGCACTCTTACAAAATAAAAACTGCTATTAATATTATCTGTACTTATTTGTGATGAAATGGCAAAAAATAAGTTAAGAAGTCTATTTGTTAGTGTTATGACTATCTTTGCCAGAAAATGTTAATGGTACTACTTTTTTCCTTAGTACTCATGTTCCGGATGTAATTGAAGGTAAGCCCTAACAGCCGGCTCATAGTCTATGTTGTTAGTGATAATTGTTTTGTTGAATCAGATCATCCATAGAAAGGGCATAATAATCAGTAGATTTGAATCAGTGTTATTAATTGAAACTTTTATTTTTTGAAAACATGCATGCTCATGCTCTTACAAGTGGGCAATGTATTCAGCATTTTATGCTGCTGTATTAATTTTTCTTATTTGGTACACTGAGAATATTTGATTTGGTGAAACATATTTGTATGTGGCTGGAGCAGAAACCATACAATTAAACTTCTTTTAGTGATCATAAACATCCTTGTTATGGTTGTTGTTGTTGTTGTTGTTGTGGTCTTCAGTCCAAAGACTGCTTTGATACAGCTCACCATGCTACTCTATCCTGTGCAAGCATTTTTATCTCCGAGTAACTACTGCAACATATGTCCCTCTGAATCTGCTTGCTGTATTCATCTCTTGGTCTTGCTCTATGATTTTAACCACCCACACTTCCCTCCAATACTAAATTGGTGATCCTTCGATGCCTCAGAACATGCCTATCAAGCAATCCCTTCTTTTAGTCAGGTTGTACTACAACTATCTCTTCTCCCCAATAATGTTCAGTACCTTCTTATTATTTACGTGATCTACTCATCTAATCTTCAGCATTCTTTTGTAGAACCACACTGCAAAAGCTTCTATTCTCTTCTTGTCCAAATTGTTTATTATCCATGTTTCGCTTTGATACATGGCTGCACTCCATACAAATACTTTCAGAAAGAACTTCCAAGAGTCTTAAATCTATACTCGATGTTAATAAATTTCTCTTCTTCAGAAACACTTTTCTTGTCATTGCCAGCCTACATTTTGTATCCTCCCTGTTTCGACCATCATCAGTTATTTTGGCTTCCCAAATAACAGAACTCATTACTACTTTAAGTGTGTCATTTTCCAATCTAATTCCCTCAGCATCAGTGGATTTAATTCAACTACGTTCCATTGTCTTCATTTTGATTTTGTTGATGTTCATCTTACATCCTCCTTTCCAGATACTGTACATTCCATTCCGTTCAACTGCTCTTCCAAGTCCTTTGCTGTTTCTGACAGAATTATAAAAAGTCATTGGCAAGCCTCAAAGTTTGTATTTCCTATCCCTCGACTTTAATTCCTACTCCAAATTTTTCTTTCGCTTTCTTTACTGCTTGCTCAGTATACAGATTGAATGACATCGGCGATATGCTACAACCCTGTCTTACTCCCTTCTCAACCACTGCTTCTCTTTCATGCTCCTCAATTCTCATAACTGCCATCTGGTTTCTGTACCAGTTGTTAATAGCCTTTTGCTCCCTTTATTTTACCCTTGCTACCTTTTGAATTTGAAAGAGAGTATTCCAGTCAACATGGTCTGAAACTTTTTCTAAGTCTACAAATGATAGAAACGTAAGTTTGCCTTTCCTTGACCTACCTTCTGTGAGAAGTCTTAGGATCAGTAATGCCTTGCATGTTCATACGTTTTTCTGAAATCCAAACTGGTCTTCCCCGAGGTTGGCTTCTATGAGTTTTTTCCTGTCTTCTGTAAAGGATTCGTGTTGGTATTTTCCAGCCATGACTTATTAAACTGACAGTTTAGCAATTTTCACACATGACAGCACCTGCTTTCTTTGGAATTGGGATTATTATATTCTTCTTGAAGTCTGAGGGTATTTCGCCTATTTTGTACATCTTGCTAACCAGAATGCTGAAGATTAGACGAGTAGATCACATAACTAATGAGGACGTATTGAATAGGATTGGGGAGAAGAGAAGTTTGTGGCACAACTTGACTAGAAGAAGGGATCGGTTGGTGGGACATGTTCTGAGGCATCAAGGGATCACCAATTTAGTACTGGAGGGCAGCGTGGAGGGTAAAAATTGTAGAGGGAGACCAAGAGATGAATACACTAAGCAGATTCAGAAGGATGTAGGCTGCAGTAGATACTGGGAGATGAAGAAGCTTGCACAGGATAGAGTAGCATGGAGAACTGCATCAAACCAGTCTCAGGACTGAAGACCACAACAACAACAACAGCTCACCAGAGTGAAGAGTTTAGTCATTGCTGGCTCTCCCAAGGCTATCAGTTGCCCTAACAGAATGTTGTCTACACTTGGGGCCTTGTTTTGACTTAAGTCTTTCAATGTTGTGTGAAATTTTACACACAGTATCATACCTCCCTTCTCATCTTCCTCTATGTCCTCTTCCATTTCCTTAATATTGCCCTCAAGTACATCTCCCTTGTATAGACCCTCTATATACTCCTTCCACCTTTCTGCTTTCCTTTCTGTGCTTAGGACTAGTTTTACGTGGCAGCTCTTGATATTCATACAGGTGGTTCTTTTTGCTCCACAGGTCTCTTTAATTTTCCTACAGGCAGTATCTGTTTTACCCCTAGTGATACATGCTTCTACATCCTCTCGTTTGTCCACTAGTCTTTCCTGCTTATCCATTTTGCACTTCCTGTTGATCTCATTTTTGAGATGTTTGTGTTCCCTTTTGCTTGCTTCATTTATTCCATTTTTATATTTTCTCTTTTCATTGATCAAATTCAATATCCCCCCCATGCACCACAGACCTTGCCGTTGGTGGGGAGGCTTGCGTGTCTCAGCGATACAGATAGCTGTACCATAGGTGCAACCACAATGGAGGGGTATCTGTTGAGAGGCCAGGCAAACATGTGGTTCCTGAAGAGGGGCAGCAGCCTTTTCAGTAGTTGCAGGGGCTACAGTCTGAATGATTGACTGATCTAGCCTTGTAACAGTAACCAAAACGGCCTTGCTGTGCTGGTGCTGCGAACGGCTGAAAGCAAGGGGAAACTACAGCCGTAATTTTTCCCAAGGGCATGCAGCTTTGCTGTATGGGTAAATGATGATGATGTCCTCTTGGGTAAAATATTCCAGAGGTAAAATAGTCCCCCATTTGGATCTCCGGGCGGGGACTACTCAGGAGGATGTTGTTATCAGGAGAAAGAAAACTGACGTTCTATGGGTCAGTGTGTGGAATGTCAGATCCCTTAATTGGGCAGGTAGGTTAGAAAATTTAAAAAGGGAAATGGATAGGTTTGAAGTTAGATATAGTGGGAATTAGTGAAGTTCGGTGGCAGGAGGAACAAGACTTTTGGTCAGGTGAATACAGTGTTATAAATACAAAATCATAGGGGTAATGCAGGAGTAGGTTTAATAATGAATAAAAAAATAGAAAGTGGGTAAGCTACTACAAACAGCATAGTGAAAGCATTATTGTGGCCAAGATAGATACGAAGCCCACAGTAGTACAAGTTTATATGCCGACTAGCTCTACAGATGACGAAGAGATTGATGAAATGTGTGATGAGATAAAAGAAATTATTCAGATAGTGAAGGGAGATGAAAATTTAATAGTCATGGGTGACTGGAATTTGATAGTAGGAAAAGGAAGAGAAGGAAACATAGTAGGTGAATACGGAATGGGGGTAAAGAATGAAAGGGGAAGCCGCCTGGTAGAATTATGCACAGAGCAAACATAGCTAACACTTGGTTCAAGAATCATAAAAGAAGGTTGTATAAATGGAAGAAGCCTGGAGATACTGACAGGTTTCAGATAGATTATACAATGGTAAGACAGAGATTTAGGAACCAAGTTTTAAATTGTAAGACTTTTCCAGGGGCAGATGTGGACTCTGACCACAATCTATTGGTTATGAAGTGCAGATTAAAATTAAAGAAACTGCGAAAAGGTGGGACTTTAAGGAGATGGGACCTGGGTAAACTGAAAGAACCAGAGGTTGTAGAGAGTTTCAGGGAGACCATAAGGGAACAATTGACAGGAATGGGGGAAAGAAATACAGTAGAAGAAGAATGAGTAGCTTTGAGAGATGAAAGAGTAAAGGCAGCAGAGGATCAAGTAGGTAAAAAGATGAGGGCTAGTAGAAATCCTTGGGTAACAGAAGAAATATTGAATTTAATTGATGAAAGGAGAAAATATAAAAATGCAGTAAATGAAGCAGGTAAAATGGTATACAAACTTCTCAAAAATGAGATCAACAGGAAGTGCAAAATGGTTGAGCAGGGATGACTAGAGGATGAATGTAAGGATGCAGAAGCATGTATCACTAGGGATAAGATAAACACTGCCTACAGAAAAATTAAAGAGGCCTTTGGAGAAAAGAGAACCACTTGCATGAATATCAAGAGCTCAGATGGAAAACCAGTTCTAAGCAAAGAAGGGAAAGCAGAAAGGTGAAAAGTTTGACAGAGCATTGAAAGACGTGAGTCGAAACAAGGCCTCGGGAGTAGACAACATTCCATTAAAACTACTGATAGCCTTGGGAGAGCCAGCCCTGACAAAATTACACCATCTGTTGTGCAAGATGTATGAGACAGGTGAAATACCCTCAGACTTCAAGAAGAATATAATAATTCCAATCCCAAAGAAAGCAGGTATTGACAGATGTGAAAATTACCGAACTATCATTTTAATAAGCCACAGCTTCAAAATAGTAACACGAATTCCTTACAGACGAGAGGAAAAACTGGTAGAAGCCAACCTCGGGGAAGATCAGTTTCGATCCCGTAGAAATGTTGGAACACAGGAGGCAATACTGACCTTAAGACTTATCTTAGAAAATATATTAAGGAAAGGCAAACCTACATTTCTATCATTTGTAGACTTAGAGAAAGCTTTTGACTGTGTTGACTGGAATACTCTCTTTCAAATTCTAAAGGTAGCAGGGATAAAATACAGGGAGCAAAAGGCTATTTACAATTTGTACAGAAACCAGATGGCATTTATAAGAGTCGAGGGGCATGAAAAGAAAGGAGTGGTTGGAAAGGGAATGAGATAGGGTTGTAGCCTCTCCCCGATGTTATTCAATCTGTATATTGAGCAAGCAGTAAAGGAAATAAAAGAAAAATTCGGAGTAGGAATTAAAATCCATGGAGAAGAAATAAAAACTGAGGTTTGCCGATCACATTGTAAATCTGTCAGAGACAGCAAAAGACTTGGAAGAGCAGTTGAACGGAATGGACAGTGTCTTGAAAGGATGATATAAGATGGACATCAACAAAAGGAAACGAGGATAATGGAATGTAGTCGAATTAAATCAGGTGATGCTGAGGGAATTAGATTAGGAAATGAGATGCTCAAAGTAGTAAATGAGTTTTGCTATTTGGGGAGCAAAATATCTGATGATGGTCGATGTAGAGAGGATATAAAATGTAGACTGGCAATGGCAAGGAAATTTGTTAACATTGAGTGTAGATTTAAGTGTCAGGAAGTCGTTTCTGAAAGTATTTGTATGGAGTGTAGCAATGTATTGAAGTGAAACGTGAACGATAAATAGTTTAGACAAGAAGAGAATAGACGCTTTCGAAATGTGATGCTACAGAAGAATGCTGAAAATTATATGGGTAGATCACATAACTAATGAGGAAGTATTGAATAGGATTGGGGAGAAGAGAAGTTTGTGGCACAACTTGACCAGAAGAAGGGATCGGTTGGTAGGACATGTTCTGAGGCATCAAGGGATCACCAATTTAGTATTGAAGGGCAGCGTGGAGGGTAAAAATCATAGAGGGAGACCAAGAGATGAATACACCAAGCAGATTCAGAAGGATGTAGGTTGCAGTAGGTACTGGGAGATGAAGAAGCTTGCACAGGATAGAGTAGCATGTAGAACTGCATAAAACCAGTTTCTCGGCTGAAGAGCACAACAACAACAAGAACAAATTCAATATATCATGTGTTACCTAAAGATTTCTACTAGCCCTTGTCTTTTTACATACTTGATTCTCTACTGTCTTCACGATTTCATCTGCCAAAGCTACCCATTCTCCTTCTACTGTATTCCTTGACCCTGCTCTTGTCCATATTGTTCCTTAACATTTCCTCTGAAGACTTGAAACTGATAGAACCAGAGGTTGTAGAGGGTTTCAGAGGGAGCATATACAGCCAGTCAGTAGCAAAATGGGAAGTTTATTTAAACCTCTTTACCATTATTTCAATGTTTATAAAATAAAATGACTTCTGAAAAAGGAAATATTGGCAGCCTGAAGAAGTAAACTGTGAAAAACATGTACAAATGCATGGGTGCTTGTGTATGTGCACATGCACCCACGCATGCACACACACACACACACACACACACACACACACACACACACACACACACACAAAATCTTGCTATGAATATAAAAAAAAATTATAAAGACTTACTAGGTTACATGGTGTGGTGGATGTATGTTATATGTTAAAATGTAGCTGAAAGGCATCAATCAAGTATAAAACTTCACCTCTTTAATGATTAAAATGTGCACAATGTGGTTGTTGAATTTGGTATATCATCACCAATGTACAGCTAGTGCAATAGTTTAACATACACAAAGCTTGTGCTAAGGGAAGCTTTTGACAAGAGAGGGCCTAATATTATGCGCAAGGATGGTGTGCAATAGTGAATGAACAGTATCAGGCTAAACTTACCTAAAACATTATAATTAAGGCTTTAAAAATCAGATCACATTTAGCTATGCACATATTTAAAATTAATAAAGCGGCAGTGAGTAATAAGTTACCATTTAAAACATGTCATAGTGTTAAAAACAAAACACGTAAACTGCAAGAAAGCTTAAATAGGAACAGTAGGACAAAGACTGCAGTGGAGAAGGAGAGGGAAGAGGAATGGGGGATAGAGGAAGGGGAGGAATGGGGGTTAGGGGAAGGGAAGGAAAGATGGGGAGGAGAGAGATGGTGGGGGAGGGGGGAGATATAAAATGTGTATAACTCTCATATATGAAAAATAGTGAACATCGGACCGCTAGAAATATATTTACATTGTACCAAAGGAGAAACACCAGTGCCACTAGCATTAAGAGATGAGGAAAATAACTTATCCAATAGTCAATATGGAAGAGCAAGCCACTTCTCTGTTACCTTGATGAAAATAGGGATCTGAAACTATGTAGAAATATTCTATTTTTAATTTGCACCTGTTCATTTAAAATGGATCCATCTTTGTGAACAAAATGCTTAAAAATCTCTAGAAGACTTAGAACTTTCACATAAAGAAAGTGTAGGTTACACAGGCTTGACCTGATAGAAGAGTTAGAGGTGTTTAACATTTTGTTCACAAAGATGGTTTCATTTTAAATGAGTAGGTGCAACTCTAAAATAGAAATTTTTCACTTAGTTTCAGAACCCGACTTTCATTAACATAACAGAGAAGTGGATCAGTCTCCCATATGACTATTCGATATGTTGTTTTCCTTAGCTGTTAATACTAGTGGTATTGGTGTTTCTTCTTTGTCATGATGTAAAGATATTTGATGAGCACAGTTTTTAATATATATATATATATAATGTGTGTGTGTGTGTGTGTGTGTGTGTGTATAATAGAGGGAAACATTCCACGTGGGAAAAATATATCTAAATATATCCAAAAACACAGATGATGTGACTTACCAAACGAAAGCGCTGGCAGGTCGATAGACACACAAACAAACACAAACATACACACAAAATTCAAGCTTTCGCAACAAACTGTTGCCTCATCAGGAAACAGGGAAGGAGAGGGAAAGACGAGGATGTGGGTTTTAAGGGAGAGGGTAAGGAGTCATTCCAATCCCGGGAGCGGAAAGACTTACCTTAGGGGGAAAAATGGACGGGTATACACTCGCGCGCACACACACACATATCATCCACACATATACAGACACAAGCAGACATATTTTAAGACAAAGAGTTTGGGCAGAGATGTCAGTCGAGGCGGAAGTGCAGAGGCAAAGATGTTGTTGAATGACAGGTGAGGTATGAGTGGCGGCAACTTGAAATTAGCGGAGATTGAGGCCTGGTGGGTAACGGGAAGAGAGGATATATTGAAGAGCAAGTTCCCATCTCCGGAGTTCGGATAGGTTGGTGTTGGTGGGAAGTATCCAGATAACCCGGATGGTGTAACACTGTGCCAAGATGTGCTGGCCGCGCACCAAGGCATGTTTAGCCACAGGTGATCCTCATTACCAACAAACACTGTCTGCCTGTGTCCATTCATGCGAATGGACAGTTTGTTGCTGGTCATTCCCACATAGAAAGCTTCACAGTATAGGCAGGTCAGTTGATAAATCACAAGGGTGCTTTCACACGTGGCTCTGCCTTTGATCGTGTACACCTTCCGGGTTACAGGACTGGAGTAGGTGGTGGTGGGAGGGTGCATGGGACAGGTTTTACACCGGGGGCGGTTGCAAGGGTAGGAGCCAGAGGGTAGGGAAGGTGGTTTGGGGATTTCATAGGGATGAACTAAGAGGTTACGAAGGTTAGGTGGACGGTGGAAAGACACTCTTGGTGGAGTGGGGAGGGTTTCATGAAGGATGGATCTCATTTCAGGGTAGGATTTGAGGAAGTCGTATCCCTGCTGTAGGATTTGAGGAAGTCTTATCCCTGCTGGAGAGCCACATTCAGAGTCTGATCCAGTCGTGGAAAGTATCCTGTCACAAGTGGGGCACTTTTGTGGTCCTTCTGTGGGAGGTTCTGGGTTTGAGGGGTTGAGGAAGTGGCTCTGGTTATTTGCTTCTGTACCAGGTCGGGAGGGTAGTTGCGGGATGTGAAAGCTGTTGTCAGGTTGTTGGTGTAATGGTTCAGGGATTCCGGACTGGAGCAGATTCGTTTGCCACGAAGACCTAGGCTGTTGGGAAGGGACCATTTGATGTGGAATGGGTGGCAGCTTTCATAATGCAGGTACTGTTGCTTGTTGGTGGGTTTGATGTGGACGGACGTGTGAAGCTGGCCGTTGGACAGATGGAGGTCAACGTCAAGGAAAGTGGCATGAGATTTGGAGTAGAACCAGGTGAATCTGATGGAACCAAAGGAGTTGAGGTTGGCAAGGAAATTCTGGAGTTCTTCTTCACTGTGAGTCCAGATCATGAAGATGTCATCAATAAATCTGTACCAAACTTCGGGTTGGCAGGCCTGGGTAACCAAGAAGGCTTCCTCTAAGCGACCCATGAATAGGTTGGCGTACTAGGGGGCCATCCTGGTACCCATGGCTGTTCCCTTTAATTGTTGGTATGTCTGGCCTTCAAAAGTGAAGAAGTTGTGGGTCAGGATGTAGCTGGCTAGGGTAATGAGGAAAGAGGTTTTAGGTAGGGTGGCAGGTGATCGGCGTGAAAGGAAGTGCTCCATCGCAGCGAGGCCCTGGACGTGCGAAATATTTGTGTATAAGGAAGTGGCATCAATGGTTACAGGGATGGTATCCGGGTGTAACAGATTGGGTAAGGATTCCAGGTGTTCGAGAAAGTGGTTGGTGTCTTTGATGAAGGATGGGAGACTGCATGTAATGGGTTGAAGGTGTTGATCTACATATGCAGAGATACGTTCTGTGGGGGCTTGGTAACCAGCTACAATGGGGCGGCCGGGATGATTGGGTTTGTGAATTTTAGGAAGAAGGTAGAAGGTAGGGGTGCGGGGTGTCGGTGGGGTCAGGAGGTTGATCGAGTCAGGTGAAAGGTTTTGTAGGGTGCCTAAGGTTCTGAGGATTCCTTGAAGCTCTGCCTGGACATCAGGAATGGGATTACCTTGGCAAACTTTGTATGTGGTGTTGTCTGAAAGCTGACGCAGTCCCTCAGCCTCATACTCCCGACGATCAAGTACCACGGTCCTTGTACATGATCAAAGGCAGAGCCACGTGTGAAAGCACCCTTGTGATTTATCAACTGACCTGCCTACACTGTGAAGCTCTCTATGTGGGAATGACCAGCAACAAACTGTCCATTCGCATGAATGGACACAGGCAGACAGTGTTTGTTGGTAATGAGGATCACCTGTGGCTAAACATGCCTTGGTGCACGGCCAGCACATCTTGGCACAGTGTTACACCATCCCGGTTATCTGGATACTTCCCACTAACACCAACCTGTCGGAACTCCGGAGATGGGAACTTGCCCTTCAGTATATCCTCTCTTCTCGTTATCCGCCAGGCCTCAACCTCTACTAATTTCAAGTTGCCGCCGCTCATACCTCACCTGTATTTCAACAACATCTTTGCGTCTGTACTTCTACCTTGACTGACATCTCTGCCGAATCTCTTTGCCTTTACAAATGTCTGCTTGTGTCTGTGTATGTGTGGTTGGATATGGGTGTGTGTGCGAGTGTATACCTGTCCTTTTTTCCCCCTAAGGTAAGACTTTCCGCTCCCGGGATTGGAATGCCCCCTTACCGTCTCCCTTAAAACCCACATCCTTTCGTCTTTCCCTCTCCTTCCCTCTTTCCTGATGAAGCAATCGTTGGTTGCGAAAGCTAGAATTTTGTGTGTATGATTGTGTTTGTTTGTGTTTCTATCGACCTGCCAGCACTTTTGTTTGGTAAGTCACATCATCTTTGTTTTTAAATATATTTTTCCCGTGTGGAATGTTTCCATATATATATATATATATATATATATATATATATATATATATATAAAAAACAAAGCTGAGGTGACCTACCGAGCGAAAGCGCTGGCAGGTCGATAGACACACAAACAAACACAAACATACACACAAAATTCAAGCTTTCGCAACAAACTGTTGCCTCGTCAGGAAAGAGGGAAGGGGAAGACGAAAGGAAGTGGGTTTTAAGGGAGAGGGTAAGGAGTCATTCCAATCCCGGGAGCAGAAAGACTTACCTTAGGGGGAAAAAAGGACAGGTATACACTTGCACACACGCACATATCCATCCACACATACAGACACAAGCAGACATATTTAAAGGTAAGTCTTTCCGCTCCCGGGATTGGAATGACTCCTTACCCTCTCCCTTAAAACCCATATCCTTTTGTCTTTCCTTCTCCTTCCCTCTTTCCTGACGAGGCAACCATTGGTTGCGAAAGCTAGAATTTTGTGTGTATGTTTGTGTTTGTTTGTGTGTCTATCGACCTGCCAGCGCTTTTGTTTGGTAAGTTTCATCATCTTTCTTTTTAGATATATTTTTCCCACGTGGAATGTTTCCCTCTATTATATATATATATATATATATATATATATATATATATATATATATATATATATATATATATATATATATATATATATATATATATATGAATTATACACATTTTACACCCCTCCCCTCCATCCATCTCTCCCCTTCCTCTACCCCAGATTCCTGTACTGCCCGCCCCCCCCCCCCCCCTTTCACCCTGGTCTTTTCTCTGCTGTTTTTATTTGTGGTTTCTCACGGTGTATGTAATTTTCTACCACAATGACTGTTTTTAGATGGTAACTTGTTATTTGTTGCAATGTTATTAATTTAAAATATATACACAGCTAAATATGATGTGGTTTTTACTGTCTTAATATTAATGTTTTAAGCGAGTTTAGCATGATAATGTTCATTCACTATGGTGCACCCTCCTTGTGCATACTATTAGTGCCGTCTCTTGCCAGAAACTGTCATTAGCCCAAGCTCTGCACACACGAAACTAGTCCACTGTACATTGATGAGGAAATACCAAATGACAACAGCCATGTTATGCATCATTATAGAGGTGAAATTTTATATTTGACTGTTTGGCTGACTCCTTTTGGGTATGTTTTAACATAACTCCACCACAACATGTAACCCAGTAAGTCTCAATAATTTGATTGTATTCCTTATGAGATTTTATTGGGTGTGACACATATATATTTAACTTAACATTTTTACACTGCTTACTTGTTTACATTGTCAATATTTCCTTCTGAAGAAGACATATTTCTAAATGTTGGAAACATGGTGAAGGGTAATTTTGCAGCTGATTGGTACGCTTTGCTTTTGATAGCACATTTATAGAAAATACTGTGAGTATTACATTTTTCATTACAGTGTGCCCTATTATTCCAGTGATGCTACACTAAAAATCACAATTGACCACCAAAGTAGTGACATGTAAAAATATAAAAATGGTGATCTATAATAGAAATTAGTTTGGGGAGAATAAAATAATAAAGCCAGACCACAGAGTTCGTATGGTATAGTAAAGTTGTTTGTACTCCATTACAGAAATAGCAGTTGTACAAGTTCATGTGTTGTTTAAAGAATGTTCTAGCACATAAAGTTGTTTATTAATAATGGAAAATACAAACAATTTACTACATACTTTCAGTTGATTATCAAGAGAGTTACATTGAATATTATGAAATTGCTCACACTTTGCCACTTCTTTCAGTAATACTTCTCTTTTAATACAATCAAGAAATAGAAAATTCAGGTAGGAATATCAACAATGTAGGAAAAGATAGACTACACACACACACACACACACACACACACACACACACACACACACACACTCACACAATAATTACGGGAGCAGAGAATGTGCTGTAAGGATAACCCCCATCTGTTCAGTTCAGAAAAGCTGGTGGTGGAGGGAACAATCCAGATGTCTTAGGTAGAGAAGCAGCCATTGAAATCACGGGTGTTATGTTCAGCTGCATGTTGCGTCACAGGGTGGTCTACTTTTGTCTTGGCCAAAGTTTGGCAGTGGCTGTTCATTCTGGTGGACAGCTGACTAGTAGTCATAAAAGTATAAAAAGCTGTGCAATGGTTGCAGCAGAGCTGGTAAATGACGTGGCTGCTTTCATAGGTGGCCTGGACCCTGATGGGGTAGGATAAACCTATGACAGGAATGGAACAGAAAGTGCTGAATGGGTGGATTAGGTAATTTTCCACCTGGGTCTTCCACAGGTTTTTGATCATTGTGGCAAGGGGTTGTGATTAGGAGTGCATGGTGATGGACTAGGATGTTGTGGAGGTTGGGTGGGCAACAGAATACTACTTTAGGAAGGGTGGGAAGTATCTCGGGTAGGATGTCCCTCATTTCAGAGCACAATGATAGGTAATCAAAGCTCTGGTGAAGGATGTGGTTCAGTTGTTCCAGTCTGCGTGATACGAGGTCACAAAGGGGTACTCCTTTGGGGCTGGTTTTGGGGCAGTGTGAGGATTGGTGTTGTGAGGGGAAATGGCATGGGAGATCCATTTGCGGACTAGGTCTGGAGGTAATGATTGCCTGTGAAGGCCTTGTTGAGATGCTCAGCACACTGATCAAGGGTGTTTTTATCACTGCAGATACACTGCCCCTGGGTAGCCAGGGTGTATGGGAGGGATATTTTAGTGTGAAAGGGATGACAAATGTCAAAAAGCAGGTACTGTTGGTGGTTGGTGTATTTAATATGGAAGGAGGTGTGGATGGAACTATCATAGAGGAGGTGGTCAACATCTAGGAAGGTGGCACACCGGGTTGAGAAGGACCTCGTGAGGGGATGGGAGAGGAGGTGTTCAGGTTGTGAAGGAACGAAGGGCCCTGGTTCCAGATCATGAAGAGATCATCAATCAACTTGAACCAGAGTAGGGGTTCGGTGTTTTGGGTGGCTAGAAAGGTCTCCTATAGATGGCCCATAAAATGGTTGGCATAGGAGGGTGCCATACGGGTGCCCATGGCTGTGCCATGGATTTGTTTATATATCTTCTCTTCAAATGAGAAGTAGTTGTCGGTTAGGATAAAGTTATTAAAGTGTGTGAGGAATGAGGTAGTGGTTTTGGAGTCTGTGAGATGTTGGGGAAGGTAGTGCTCAATAGCAGTAAGACCATGGGCATAAGGGATGTCGGTGTATGGGGGGAGTTGGCAACAGTGATGAGTAGGGATCCAGGAGGTAAAGGGGTGGGGGTGGTGGAGAGTCAGTGAAGGAAGTGGTAGGTGTCTTTGACATGGGAGGCTATATTACAGGTGGTTGGTTGGAGGTGTTGGTCAATGAGTGCTGAAATTCTGTGTATTTTAGTGAGCATGTAGAAGGTGGGTGTGTGGAGTGTGTCATAGGTGTGAGGATGTAAATGGATTCAGAGGAGATGTCCTAGGAAGTACCTTAGGCTTTAGGGAGGGATTGGAGTTTGTGTTGGACTTCAGTCCCACATCCTGTTTGTCAAATGCTGTTGAAAACATAGAATCCTCCCAAACAGCCTAACTGTAAAGATTCCTTTTTCTAGATCCCATCCCTCCTTTCACAATAACTTGGACCTTTTCAGATTCTGCCAATCACTGGTGCCCACAAACCTGGTACTGTGAAAACACATCTCCATGGCACAGGCATCCCAGAACCGTTTCTGCTCCCTCTGCAAGATACTACTAATCTGCAATCCCTACTCCATAAATGACATATCTGAAATTGAATCCCTTGCTCTCCAGCACCTGGAGGAACATTCCAGACACCACCTCCATAAATTAACCAATCTGCTGACATCCTACTGCTGCCTTGGGACACCACTAACCAACCACTATCATACCCACGGTGGTTCTCTTCGTCCACCCCTCATTGCAGCTAAACACTGCCTAGCTGACCTTTTTCAACTTTCCACTTCCCCCAAAACATTCCCGTAACACTGTTGTCAACCTTTCCACCAAAACCCTTGGCTCCACGGAACCTTTTGACCTATCCAGAAACCTCACCTTTAGCCCTACACCCAAATTTAACCATGCTGGACTTATCAGAGACCTACTCTCCTTCTCCTGATCCCTGCAATGGAAGCAGTTCCATGTCACCAATACCTCCAACCAAAACCACCCTAATTCCAAAATTGAATCTTGCCTCTTCCAGTTCATACCACCATCCAACCGTTATTCTCCCCTCCCCCCCCCCCCCCCTTCCACCCTCCACTCCTGCCCAACTAACCACCTGCCCGTCACCTTCCAGGAATTCCTAATGTCCCACTTAGACTCACCACCCTTCCCCATGTCCCTCCCTCAGAACACCAACCTTTCAGTAGAAGAAAGAGCAGCCATACACAACCTCAAAACAAATCCTGACCTAATCACCCTACCTGCAGACAAAGGTTCCACCACTGTTATCATGAACTGCAGTGACTACCTGGCAGAAGGCCTCTGCCAGGTGTCTTGACTCCACCACCTATAAACTTTGCCAGAATGATTCCATCCCAGAAGTCCAACACAAACTCCAATCCCTACTCAAAGCCTTAGGTCCTTCCCAGAACATCTCCCCTGAATCCATTTCACTCCTCACCCCTATGACACTCCACACACCCACCTTATACATGCTGACCAAAATACACAAACCTAACAATCCTGGACATCCCGTTGGTACCACCTCCTCTCTGATGACTCCATCTGCACCCCTGTCCACATTAAACCCACCAACCACCAACAGTACCTGCATTTTGACGGTTGTCATCCCTTTCAAACCAAAATATCCCTCCCATATACCCTGGCTACCGGGGACAGTGTACCTGCAGAGACAAAAACTCCTGAGGGTCTCACCAAAGCCTTCCCCCACTAAAAGAATTTCAACACTTATTGACCAACACCTCCAACCAATTGCCTGTAATATAGCCTCCCAAGTCAAAGACACCTACCACTTCCTTCACTGACTCTCCACCATTCCTGCCCCTTTACCTCCTGGATCCCTACTCATCACTGTTGCCAACTCCCCATACACAGACATCCCTCATGCCCATGGTCTTACTGCTATTGAGCACTACCTTTCCCAACATCTCACAGACTCCAAAACCACTACCTCATTCCTCACACACTTTAATAACTTTATCCTAACAAACAACTACTTCTCATTTGAAGAGAAGATATATAAACAAATCCATGGCACAGCCATGGGCACCTGCATGGCACCCTCCTATGCCAACCTTTTTATAGGCCATCTAGAGGAGACTAGCCACCCAAAACACTGAACCCCTACTCTGGTTCAAGTTGATTGATGATATCTTCATGATCTGGAACCAGGGCCCTTCGTTCCTTCACAACCTGAACACCTTATCTCCCATCCCCTTCATGAGGTCCTCCTCAACCCAGTGTGCCACCTTCCTAGATGTTGACCTCCTCCTCTCTGATAGCTCTATCCACACCTCTGTCCAGATTAAACCTACCAACCACACCTGCATTTGACAGTTGTCATCCCTTTCACACCAAAATATCCCTCCCATATACCCTGGCTACTCAGGGACAGTGTATCTGCAGAGACAAAAACTCCCTTGCTCAATATGCTGAGGGTCTCACCAAGGCCTTCCCAGACAGGCACTATCCCCCAGACCTAGTCCACAAACAGATCTCCCATGCCATTTCCCCTCACAACCCCAATCCTACCACCACCTCCAACAACCAGCCATAAAGGATTGTCCCCTTCTTCACACCATACCACCTGGACTGGAACAACTGAACCACATTCTTTGCCATGGCTTTAATTACCTATCATCATTCCCTGAAGTGAGGGACATCCTACCCGAGATACTTCCCACCCCTCTTAAAGTGGTGTTCCATTGCCCACCCAACCTCCACACATCCTAGTCTATCTCTATGCTACTCCAAATCCCAACCCCTTGCCACAAGGATCATATCCCTGTTGAAGACTTGACATTACAGTCCTGTCACGGGTTTATCCTACACCATCAGGAGCCAGGTCACCTGTAAAAGCAGCCAAGTTATTGACCACCTCTGCTACAATCATTGCACAGCCTTTTATATTAGTATGAGTACAAATTAGCTGTCCACTAGGATGAACAGCCACTGCCAAACTGTGGCCAACAGCAAAGCAGACCACCCTGTGGTGCAACATACAGCTGAACATGGTTTCAGTGGCTGCCTTGCTACCTGAGCCATCTGGATCCTTCCCTCCACCACCAGCTTTTCTGAACTGTGCAGATGGGAGTTACTCTTACACCACATTCTCCAGTCCCATAATTATCCTGGTCTTAACCTATGGTAACATACCGTCCCCACACCCGCCATCCATTTCCGCCCCTCTGTCCGGTCATCTCCTGCCCATTTTCATTTCCCACCCTGTTTAATTGCAGCCCTCTGCCAATGCGTCCACCCATCTTTCCACACTCTTTTTCCTTTTTTGTTGGTTTTTCCCCACCTCAGTGCCCGACAACCTCCTGATGCTGTGCCTAATGGCAGTCTAATCCCTGCACACTCCACTGGATAGCGTTCATCTCTCTCCCCACCTGCACAATACTATCCCTTCCCTTTCCCCTTCCCCACCCTTTGCTGATTGTTGCTTCCACCCCACGTAATGTTGCATTTGGGTCCGAGATGCTGGAGTTGGCGATAGTGTGTGTGTGTGTGTGTGTGTGTGTGTGTGTGTGTGTGTGTGTGTGTAAAACTTTACTGACTATGACTGTGGCCGAAAGTTATATGTCAGTGTCTTTTAATCGTGGATGTTGTGGCTGTTGCAACTTGACGTGTCTTCTTTACCGTAAGTAGCGATCTATCTTTTCTTACATTATTGATATTCTCTTTTAATACTATTGACTTGTGATTTAGATAGTCCATGACAGCATCTTGGATGTTCTTTTCACCTGAAAAATATTCATCAGCAATATGTTCCATATGTAACAAAAGTCTGAAATTGACGGATTTGGTCTTTTTAGATGATGATGATGAGCTGTTTCTGTTGAAATCCATCATGTCTGTCTGATAGGTCGTAGCATGCATTGTGGCTGGACAACAAGTGAAGTGTGAGAGATAATCTCTGTGGTGGTTCTGCATAGCTTGATGTATACGTAAAAAAATTAGCATTATACTCATAGACATATGACTATACTGTGGGACACTGTTGACACACAGATATCCTTTAAAATCTCACTAAGCACAGACTATCATCACTTTACACAATTAAGACATTTTCTGGACTTTGTCATTTATGGTGAATAGTCATGCTACCAGTTCATGGGTTTTCATTTCCTTTCTGAAGTATTCTATGACTCCAGTATACAATATTTCAAGAATTCCAAGAGCAGCTGCCATTCTTCTAGATATCTGAGCATTTGTGACATCAAACAAGCACATATTTAACAGTAACATAAAATTTCAGAGAAAATTTCATTCAAGACTTGATGTGGCTGATCTTCACTTAGTGCTTCATTTATTATGGTACTTACCAGACATAGTTTGTGGTAATAGAAATACTGAGTGAGAATTTCTTACATATCTGGTGTCAGTGCGTGCTGCTAATTGTGAAGTATTGATTCTGATACTTGAATTTGGAACCTTTGCCTTTCACATGCAAGTGCTCCACCGATTGAGCTACCTATGCACAACTTACAATCTATCCTCACAGCTTTACTTCCACCAGACTGAGCGAGGTGGCGCAGTGGTTAGACACTGGACTCGCATTCGGGAGGACGACGGTTCAATCCCGCGTCCAGCCATCCTGATTTAGGTTTTCCGTGATTTCCCTAAATCGCTCCAGGCAAATGCCGGGATGGTTCCTTTCAAAGGGCACGGCCGACTTCCTTCCCCTTCCTTCCCTAATCCGATGAGACCGATGACCTCGCTGTCTGGTCTCCTTCCCCAAACAAACCAACCAACCAACCAACCTTCCACCAGACCTCACATTCAATCTTCCAGACTTCAGAGAAGCTCTCCTGCGAAACTTGCAAGACTAGCACTGCTGGAAGAAAGGATATTGTGGAGACGTGGCTTAGTCACAGTCTGGGGGTCTTCCCAAATTGGAATTTTCACTCTGCAGTGGAGTGAAAGCTGATGCTAAACTTCCTGTGTAATATCCTTTCTTCCAGGAGTGCTAGCTTGCATGTTTTTCAGGAGAACTTCTGTGAAGTTTGGCAGGTAGGAGACGAGGTATTCCAGAAGTAAAACAGTGAAATCAGGTCATGAGTCATGCTTGAGCAGCTCAGTTGGTAGAGCACTTTCCCGCAAAAGGCAAAGGTCCTGAGTTTGAGTCTCGGTCCAACACACAGTTTTGATCTGCCAGGAATTTCACAACAGCGCACACTCTATTGCATAGGGAAATTTTTGTTCTGGAGTATTGATTCTGTTTAATGATGTAGCCCACCTTCTCTTTCATTATACATTATTCATACTTAGCTTATGGAAAGCAATAGTAATCTATTAGTGTCATGAGCAAGTATTCATGTTTTTTAAACATTGTATACAGCTACTGGATATTGGCCACATACGTAAGGTTTTTGGTGTCAGTTAAATCTAGTTTACACTGTGTCTTACTTTGTAGTCATTGAGACTTGCTGTTTCACCTCACTTGTTATCATAACTCAGTACTGTCATCAAAAAGATAATCTTCAGTACAAACAGCGCTTGGCAAGTATCTAAACATTGCAGAATGCAGATAAGGACCACAGAGTGTCACAAACAAACTGCATAGGACAATATGCAAAATATTTTGGTCTTTCTGAACAATCGTTGTACATCGGTTATAAATGGTGGAATGAGGAAACTGCTTGGAAATGGATTTTGATTAAGAATGGGCAAACACAATCAATTTAAGAAAATTATGGAATATTTAATCTTGCTCTGAAACAGTTGGGGATAAGCTTATGTTGTACAATATAGGTGTCCTTTTTCATTATTATGTTACGTAAAAGTCGTATTAATAAGAGGAGTGCCTAATGTGGTTAGTAACCTATGCAGAAATAAGAAGTTTGATTCATCATGTGGATAAATGTTTGTTGTGTCCTTCTGATGTAAAATTAATTTTCTGGCATTAATACCGTAACATGACTTTAAACTCAAAGATATGTTGATTTTTTGCTGCAAACTTTTGTATCCTGGGTTGGAATTCCATGAGTATTAATTCACTTGATATAGTAGTGCTATTTGGTTGAATTTGTTCCATTTAATACACAATATACTTCAGATATAACATCGAAGACATATGCCTTTACTGTAAGGATTTATTACACCATGATTACTTATTTCCAGAGAACACTTATGATGGACATTTATTAGCTTATATAATTTTCAGAGCAAGATCAGTGACAATAACAAAAATCTTACTTTGTGAAAAGTTATGAGAAACACTAATCCAAAACACATTTCATGAATATATAATATTAATCTTCTTTGCAATAATAGTCACATCAGTAGTAATAAGATGTACATGTTTATTGTAGCATACAGAGGATTATTTTGCTTAAACCTGAACATGTGGATGGAGTGGCTGTAACACTGAAAGGTATGGCAGTATTTTAAGCACATTGCACCATACACTGAAGAGTGCTTTGCACAGTAGACATGTTGCTGAAGATATAGAATACCACCTTGTATATATGTTCACAGAGGTTCTGGTGCTTTCTTATGTGTAGTTTTTGTTTATGAATATCACTTTATGCAACAGCATCATTTGACTTTTGTGTTGTAGCAGTTTGTATTAATTTCTGCAGATAACTATGAAAAACACCAGTCATATGTACTATATAACATTTTGTAAATATTTTAGGGTTCTTTCACCAATAGCATTTTGTATTATGGCCACTACACCAACACATCATTCTCAGTTTTCCCCAATGTGGAGTACAGCATGCCACTGGCGTACTTCTTCACTACCGCATGTTGCTTTGGTTTGGCATTTCTTGCACTATCATTGAGGTAGGTCTAGTAATTATGTATTGTTGTTATTCCTTAATGTTATTTCTTTGGCCTTCTTTCAGCATGTTACCAGTAATACGTGCACTTATATACATCAGTAGCCAAAATTAGTCAACCAAGAAAGAAAGAGGCTAGAGGGATTGTCTCATGGAAGTTAGCTTCTGTATTGTTTTTAGCTAGTTTTTTTATGCTTGCTTTGCTGACACTAGCCACTTACTTCCATTTCACCTCAAAGAACTAATGCAAAAACCAGTAATCTCTATACTGCCTGGATGTTGAACTCCAGTTGTCTGGGTGTGTTGGTCAAAGGTGCTTGTATTTTATTTCTTGGCTGCTGCAACATATCACTAGAACACAAAAAGAAAAGACTTCTTGATTCTGCTCCTACTTCAGCCTTTTACATTGCATGCTGGCTGAAGGTTCAAAACCAGAAATAAGTAAATAATTGTTTATCATGCACAGACCATTGGGAATTTTTTGGACTAACTGCAATATGGTAGATGATGCAGATGACAGGAATCTGCCTTCGCACTGAAGCTCTATACTCAGAGACCAGAATGCTACGTCCAGGTAGTGTAGAGATCACCAGCGAAAACTCTCATATATTCAGGATTAGCAACAGGCCTCAGAAATGAAGTTTTGATTAGGGTTTTTGAGTATAAATAGGACCAAATGTTCCAGAAAGTTTAACCATAAACATGGAATTGGCTCAGTATTAAATCATTCTAACATTTGTTTGGATATAGTGTGTTTTGTTATTATATGAAGCCTGTGTCTTAAACATTTATTTTATTTTGTTATTAAACATAATGTGTTAATGGTTAAGTCTTAACTACACATAAAATAATTCCTGTTTAAGTGTATTAGTGACTGTAATTTCAAGAAACACTGTATGATAACTAATGGTAAGTCCTCAGTGGAATACAAATAGTGGAAGGGATAAAGGTAACAACTTACCACATTGTTGAGATACTGAATGGTCAACAGGCACATAAACAAGATTGAAATTGTTGTCCAGGTTTCAATTAATTTCCTTCTACAACAAAATTGACAGACTGTTGAAATTGTTTTCCACCTTACTCTTATATTTGCGTAACGAACAATAAGTAATAATGACCGGGAGTGATTTAACATATTAAACACTACCCAGTGATATAAAGTTTAAAAATTCATTTAATTTGCAATATGCTTCACACATGACCTTCTATTGCTGAAATTAATGCCAAAAAATTTTAATTTTTAGTGGTGTAAATGCAGATTTATGTGAAATGGAGCTAGACATGTGTTTCCAAACATAACCACACTGTTAAGAGTTGTGGCAGGTAGCAGTGTGTACTTTATTCTTTGCCATGTGTGGTTTCACTGTGCTGATTTAAAATACAAGCTACTACTCCTAAGTCGTTAACATTAGTAGAATGTACATGAGTGATTAAGTTGGCAACTATTGTAACTAGTTAGCACTATATACATTCTTTGAGGTCTGATATATGAATTGTTTGCTTGCTGAATTAACATATTATGAATATATGAAATTGATCAAAGACACATAGACAGTATTAAACTGGTTAAAATTTCAACATGACCGTACTGTGTGGTAAACTTACCATTTAATTTAATTTATTTAGAACAACAGTGAACTGAAATCCAAGACTGCCACTAAAAACTGTCGCCATTGAACGTTATGTGGCTATGAGCATCATGCTTGGGAGATGGTAGATGTTATCATCCTTGCCTTCTCTTTCAGTACATTTCCATTGTTGGTGTCCTTATACTGGAATATCACATACACTCAGAAAAAGTCATAAGATAATTTGCATCACTAAACATATCTGTATTGCTGTTATGTAATCTGCAGCTTTGGTAAACCATACATGAGTGTCCACAGTGCTTGTGATATTAATCAATGTGTTACACTTGTTGCAAAGTTTTGTCAAACGAAGTCTATACAGGGGTGAGTTCAACAAATTTTTGCCATGAATAGGACAGAATGCTAAATCAAAGCTTCAGTTATCTCAATGACAGAATGTGTCTCTTAGAAAAAACGAGAAGTGGAACATACACTGATGGATAAAATTGCATCACAGTGAAGGTTGCGTACAACAAATGTTAAACTGGCATTAGGTGTACTACATGCTTGTATATGCAGTTAATTTGAATTTCAGTGTTGTTGTTGTTGTTGTTGTTGTTGTGGTCTTCAGTCCTGAGACTGGTTTGATGCAGCTCTCCTTGCTACCCTATCCTGTGCAAGCTTCTTCATCTCCCAGTACTTACTATGATTTTTACCCTCCACACTGCCCTCCAATGCTAAATTTGTGATCCCTTGATGCCTCAGAACATGTCCTACCAACTGGTCCCTTCTTCTTGTCAAGTTGTGCCACAAACTCTTCTCCCCAATTCTGTTCAATACCTCCTCATTAGTTATGTGATCTACTCATCTAATCTTCAGCATTCTTCTGTAGCATCACATTTCGAAAGCATCTATTCTGTTCTTGTCCAAACTATTTATTGTCCATGTTTCACTTCCATACATGGCTGTACTCCATACAAATACTTTCAGAAACGACTTCCTGACACTTAAATCTATACTCGATGTTAACAAATTTCTCTTCTTCAGAAACTCTTTCCTTGCCATTGCTAGTCTACATTTTATATCTTCTCTACTTCAACCATCATCAGTTACTTTGCTCCCCAAATAGCAAAACTCCTTTACTACTTTAAGTGTCTCAATTCCTAATCTAATTCCCTCGGCATCACCTGACGTAATTCGACTACATTCCATTATCCTTGTTTTGCTTTCAGTGTAAGTACACGAAATAGTTAGGAGTAATTATTATCTACATTCTGTGTGTAAGAAAAAATTATGCAGTTGCATTGTGTTATGCCTCATGTAAGAAACAAAACATCTGTCAGCATGTGTCGGAGTTTGATGATTGTGGCATGTTGAGACTGCAGTTCATCATCCTGTGTTCGTTGATTGTTTTGATTGGGCTCCCACAACTGTTAAGTGAACATGGAATCGATGGGTTCAGGAAGACCTTGTTCACCACCATGCAGGATCTAAATGGCCCAACATGAGTAGTGCCTCGGAGGACACACCCATGTTCAACATCGACTGTACCGGTTATTAGGGTTTCTTCTCATTACATCTACATATGGAGTGCAGAAAGAATGATTGTTTGAATACCTCTCTGCATGCTGTAATTATTCTGTCTTATCCTCATGATCTCTATGTGATTGATACTGAAGGGATTATAGTATATTCCTAGAGTCTTCATTTGGAGCTGGCTCTTGAAACTCTATTAATAGAGTTTCTTCGGATAGTTTGTCTTTCTCCAAGAGTCTTCCAGTTCAGTTCCTTCAGTACCTCTGTGACACTCTCCCACAGATCAAGCAAACCTGTGAGCATCTGTGCTGCCCTTCTCTGTATATCTTCGATATCCCCTGTTAGCCCTATTTGGTATGGGCCCCACACACATGACCAGTATTCTAGAACTGGTCACATGAGTGATTTGTAAGCAGTCTCCGTTGTAGACTGATTGCACTTCCCCGGTATTCTACTGAAGTCTACCACCTGCTTTACCCATGACTGAGCCCATATGACAATTCCATTTCATGTCCCTACAAACATTTGTATGAAGTGGCTGGTTATAACAGTGACTCATTGATATTATAGTCATAAGATACTACATTATTTTTTTATTTTATTTTAATTTTGTGAAGTGCTCAGTTTTTACTTCCAATCATTTAAAGCAAGTTGCTAATCTTTGCACCACTTTGAAATCTTATCAGCATCTGAGTGAATATTTATGCAGCTTCTTCCAGACAGTACTTCATTACAGATAACTGAATCATCTACAAAAAGTCTGAAGTTACTATTAATATTCTCTCCATGGTCATTAATAAACAACATAAACAGCAAGGGCCCCAACACACTTCCCTGGGGCACACCTTGAAGTAACTCCAATGTCTGATGATGACTCTCCATTCAAGATAACATGCTGCATCCTTCCTACAAAAAAAGTCCTCAATCCAGTGACAGATTTCACTTGATACCCCATATGATCATACTTTTGACAGTAAGTGCAGGTGTGGCACTGAGTCAAATGCTTTTCGGAAATTAAGAAATACTGCATCTACCTTTCTGCCTTGATACAAGGCTTTCAGTGTATCATGTGAGAAAAGTGTAACTTGGGTTTCACAAGATTGATGTTTTTGGAATCCATGCTGGTTGGCTTTGAGGAGGTCATTCTGTTCGAAATACCTCATGTTTGAGCTAAGTATATCTTCTAAGATTCACTTGACCATGCAGAATCGTACAGTGATGTCACGTACCTTGAGTCAGGAAATGGGTTTATTGGCAACAAGCCAAGTATTGACAAGGACTGTCAGAATAGCAACCTTTGTTGCAGCTTGCTTTAGGTGGCAACAGAGAGACATGCAACAACAGTGGTGCATCCAACAATATCAATGACAGTGTAGTACCACCTTGTTGTCCTATCAGATGAGTCCTTGTTGCGTGTACAGCATCAGATTGGACGTACCCATATGTGGAGGCTCTGAGGAGAACAAAAGTTGTCAATTTGCATTTTTCATAATCATATGGCTCCAGCACATGATGTGATAGTATGAACTGCCACTGAGTATGCAATATGATCACCTTTGGTCCACGTAGCTGGTAATTTGGACATCAACCGTTACATTCCTAATGTGTTAAGATTGTTGTCTGTGCCCTATATTTTAGGCCTCCATGACATACTCTTCCAGAAAGATAATGCGAAACTACATGTTGCCCATCCTATTCTGACCTGCCTCAATAGAAAGAGCGTTCAGCTGTTGACCTGCCCAGGATGTTTTCATATCTCTCAGCCACTCAAACCAACCGGTCAAGGATTGCCAAGAAACTGGAATATCACCACTTGCCAACCACTAATACTGATTAACTCTGGCATAGAGTTGAAGCAGCATGGAAGAGATACCTGTGTCAGTCATCCAAGCTCCATTTCACTTGATACCCAGCCGGGTTCAAGCTGTTGTTGCTGCTAGAGACGGCAGCTCTGTATACGAAATTTCACACATACCATCACATCACTTACCAATTTAATCATTTATTCTTTGTGCTATACTGTATACACCCACTAATTAAAATTTCAAGATTTTCTACTCTGCTGGTGTTGCTTTTCGAATGGCCATCAAAGTACGAAGCGGAGAGAGATCTAAATGCCACAGTCAGCTCCATCTGGAATTGACCACTAGATGTCATGAAAGGCAGAACTGTCAGTACAAAAGAAGGTGGGGTCTATTGTGTTGTCAGTAGAGAAGCGAAAACAACAGAAGGGTTGGTCAGGTGAGCTCAACGACTTTGAATGTTGTTCAGTCATTGTATGTCACCTGAGTAATAAATCTTTCTCAAGCTGCACAAGTCAACTGTTGGTGATGTGATTGTGAAGTCTGGAACATGAAAGATGAACCATGGTTAAACAAGGATGAGGCAGACCTTGTGCACCAGCAATCAGAGACCGTCAATGTATTGCAGAGGTTGGTTGTAAAAAAATTGCAAGAAATCATCGGAAGGAATCATTTGTGAGTTCCAAAAATCTACCAGCAGTTCAGCTTACACAATGATTATGCATAGAGAATTAAAAAGAATGGGGTACAATGGTGAAGCAACTCCCCATAAGACGTACATTTTTGTAGCCAGTGCTAAGCAACATTTGAGGTGGTATAAAGAGCTGCACCACAGGACAGTGGATGACTGGAAATGAGTGATTTGGAGTGATTAATCATGCTTTACCTATGGCAATCTGATGTTCAGTGCCAACAGTGAAGGACAGAGATGGTCTTGGATTATGGTTTGGGGGCGTTTTTGATAGTTAAGGTGTGGTCCCCATATTGTGCTTAAGAAAATGCTAAATGTAGAAGGATATGAACATATTTTACAGATTTTCATACTGCATGCAGTAGAGGATCAGTTCGGAGAAGATAATTGTTTGTATCAGCATGGCAATGCACTCTGCATAAAGCAGCATCTGTGAAGCAATATTTTGTGGGCAATAACGTGTGAAGCAATTGTTTGTGGACAATAATCTGTGAAGCAATCGTTTGTGAACAATAATCTGTGAAGCAATTGTTTGTGGACAGTAACATTCCAGATATGAACCCAATGGAACACCTTCAGCTCTTGAGGGATAATGGGCTGCCATTCCTGCATAGACATTCAGACACCTCACTGAATGTGACCCCAGCAGAGTTCAAGCCATAATAAATGTGGAGGGTGGACACATCCTATGTTAACGTCCATTAATAGGTGAGATGATACTTTGTAACGTCCCCTTTGAACAATTATACATAACTGTGCTTAAACTGACACACAATATTTTGTTAGCGCAACGCAATCTGACTTTTAAAATTCCCTACAAAAGAATGGCCCTGACTAACATTAAACTATACCTTTCACAAATCACTTACCTCACAAAAATCTTCGCTGCTCAAGCTACTGCAATACAGCGAGCGCCACTACTGCCAGCTAAATAAAAGATTCAAACTATGGAAGGCACTAACTACTGATAGGGATAGTTAGCAAATCAAAGATATTAATAGAGAACAAACAATGTATTTACCTTGATATCATCATATATAAATATAGCAGTTCATGACAAATTTCAAAACTCCGCCATCTCTCTCCCCACATCCACCACTGCTGGCGGCTCACCTCCAACTGCGCAACGCTACGCGCTGTTCACAGCCAGCTGCCTAACACTACAATGGCGAGTATTACAACAATGCAAAGCAGCCACAGACTGCACACAGCACAGCCAGTGATTTTCATATTGAGCGCTACGTAACATTGCCAATAAGAAAACATAAACCCTACTTACATAGAGAAAACATAAACAGCCTACTTACAACTTTTGGTTGGATAGTGTAGGCATAGCAAATACACTGATCAGCAAAAAAATAAAAGAAAAAGAAAAAAGCAACACAAAAAAAATTAATGTAGTAATGATATTTTGGGAATACAGTTTTATAGGTAACATATGATGTCTGTTCAAAAAATTCCGGAAAATTTGTAATTTTGCGCCAATGCTGTGTCGGAGTGAAATGCGGTTGGCGTCCCTGCACAACCCTGTGTTTGATGTGTAATAGCTGGAAGTTTCATTGTTATATGTCTGTTAGTTACTGTTCATAGCTGTATTGAGTAGAATGTTGTGTCACAATGTTTGCGAACTTTGAAATGGTAGAGTTAGAGGAGCGCGGTATCTGCATTAAATTTTGCATCACACTCAAGAAAATCTCTACAGAGACACACCAAATGATGCAGGAAGTGTATGGTGATGAGTGCTTAAGCCATACTCTGTGTTATGACTGGTTCACAAGGCTTAAAAATGGCAAGACAGCAGTTAAAGTTGACCCTCGTACAGGACGCCCTTCATCTACTGACAACACTCACATCAGGAATGTGTGTGCCAATCGAAGACTGACTGACTGACAGATTGCAGAAGAATTTAACATTTCAGCTGAATTCATGACACAGAATCTTTGAATGCATAATGTTGCCACCAAGTTGATCCCATAGCTAATGAGTCAAGACCAGAAGACATTGCCTCGCTATCTGTGAAGAGGTTTTGGATCTCATGAATGAGAACAAGAGGTCTTAAGAGAGTCATAACTGGTGATGAGACATGGGTCTATTGTTATAATGTTGAGATGTTGAAATGATGAAGATTTGCAACAATAGACAAGATAAAAAAAAATGCAGACAGTGCTTTGTGCGATTCAGCAAAAGGCATACCAAGACTGCTTCCAGAAGAGGAAATGGCATTGGGAGTGGTGTATCAGTCGTGGAGGAGAGTATTTCGAATGAGACCATGCACAATAAGTAAAAAGTAGGCATAGAAAAAATGTGTGGACAAAGTTCTGGAATTTTTTGAGAGGCCACTTGAGGGACAGCTCTGGCATTAACTTTATGGCCAAGGAGAAACCTCCGAAAACCCTAGCTAGAGCTGCTGGTGTTGTTACTTTAAGTATTATTCTGGGATTTCTGGCAATAATACACATCCTTTCTGTTAAATTCACCGAGCTCTTGAGAGTGCTCATCAGGCAGTTGAACATGTTCATTACCTTGCACATCTGCACCTCTGTGGACCTCTTCTCAGGATGTTCCTCACAAATATCCATTGACATTTATGTCATCTGGCAAACCTTGTGTTCTTCTGTTTGTGAGGACAATGAGGCAACTGGTGTGTGCCTGTTTGGCATGGTCATGATTCCATTGGTGGCCAATGATGGTATGCCTCCTTCAGCAGGAGGCAGGCAGCCTCTAAATTTGCATGTAGTGCCATCCGAAAGCATGACTTGGCCTCTTCTAGGGTGGCACTGATGTTGATGTGCCGGTTGTCTGTGTTGCTGGGGGTGGTTGTGCCACCTTCTGCCACTGCAGCATTTTGTTCATCATGGTGTGCTAATGCAGACTGCCTCGATCCTGCACTGGGCAGCTGGCTTCCCCCCTCCACCACTCTCACTGGTGGAGGGGCCCACCAGCTGCATGGGAGGGGAGGCCACTGCAGGCACACCTCTGCTCACCACAGGGGCTGAAGCCATGGCTTTTCTGCATCTTCTTCATCTTCTTTGGTGTTTCTTCTTAGTTTAGCCAGCTTCTGTTGGTTTGGTCTGCGCAGTGCGAGTAGAGGTTCGAGCAGATTATGCACCTCAAAGATGGCATCAACTGTCTTCTTCTGCTGCTGATTCCTGCTACATGCACCACTAAGGTGAACAGTGCTGGTTTCTGCTTGTTGGTCCTGTTGTGTAGCCAGACTGCCACTTCTCTGAATCTAGCCTGCAGTGCTCCTTTCTGGACCATGTCTTCATTCCACAGCCAGGATAATCCTCTCAGGAGTACCTTGACTGGAGTTGTCATCTTCTTCTGTTTTTGCAGCAAGTTCTCCAATGCGGGGACAGTTTATTTGTCCAGTAGAGGCGTGAGCACTTCGTAGTTGCTCCAAGATTCAACTTCCACATTGAGAAGAATGTCATTACCTAGACACTTCATGCCTATTTTACCAGTTGCAGTTTCCTCCATGGCACCAAGTCGCTCCATCCAGTTCTGATCCTCGTATTGTATGTAGAACACCTGCTCAGTGAACTTCAGGCTGTCCCTAAGCTGTGACTCATCTTCCCAGTCATAATGAGAGGTGTTATCCTCAGCAGTACATCAATGGCAACCGATCTTTGCTCAGTCAGTGCAGGTTGCCCTTGCAAGGTGCCTTCTATTGACATAAGTTCCTCCTCTTCACCTTGTGTGTGCCTTTGCCCATCGTGGTGCACGCAGCTATACATAACAACTTTGTATGTCACTGTTAAAACAGCAACACTACAATCTGCTTAGTTGTGTGCACACCACTGGAAAAACACACTTCTCTGTAACAGCAGAGCGCTTGACACAATGATGCACTCACTACAGCTGCATGAGCGGGACTTCTGGTAACATATTTAAGTATTAACATTGCTAGATCACAGGTTAATGTACGTGTGAGATAAGCCATTGCAAATGTGAATGCTATTACATTAATAACCAATTTAATTGCCACAATGTTGAATACAAGCATGCAAATGTGCATGCATTGTGTTGTACAGGTGCCGGATGTCAGTTTGTGAGATGGGGTTCCATGCCTGTTTCGCTTGGTCAGTAAATACAGGAACGGATAATGCTGTTTAAGGATGACACTGGAGTTATTGTCTGATGATGTCCCATATGTGCTCAATTGGAGACAGATCTAGTGGCTGAACAGTCCAAGGCAACATGTACACACACTATAGAGAATCATGAGTTACAACAGCAGTATGTGGACAACCATTATACAGCTGGAAAATACCCCCTGGAATGCTGTTCTTGAAAGTCAGCTCATCAAGTCTGATCACCACCAGATTGACATACAAATTTACGGTCAAGGTGTGTGGGATAACCATAAGAGTGCTTCTGCTTTCACATGAAAACACACTCCAAACCATAACTCCAAGTTTGTAAGTCCAGTGTGTCTAGCGCACAGACAGGTTGGTTGGAGGCCAGCAGTTTCACACTGCTGGAGAGTGTGAGTACACATTTTTAAAACAAAGATACACATTTTAAGAGGTGAGGACTATATTAGTAAGGTATTTTTGTGATAAAAATACACTACTACTTGGAAGAAGACAGAGTATTGGACTGAGGAATTCTTGCTTCTGCTTTTACAAACTTTGAGACTCGTACATTTTGCAGCAGACACTTTTCTTCTGAGTGTCCAGTTGAACATAATGGGTATGAAGAATTTCAACATATGTAAATGTTCCACAAAACATATCATACCAAACATTGACATGATTGTGTGGCTTATACGGGATAGCTATAATTAAACTTTCGCTACTTGAGCCAGTGTAGACAGAAACCTATTTACCATATGGATACCCAACTGTATGGGAATGATTTTCAGACTGTGCGCTGCAAGATTTGCACTGTTAGTAATGTTAATCACCAGTACTGATACTGTGATATAGAGATGAAACACAAACATCAGTTTGGATTACAGTTGCAGATAGTCAATGTGTGTCTGGACAAAGTGGGCAGAGCTTTACTCATACAGCTGTTTTATCAAAACCGCAACAATAGTGTGGTTGTTCTTTGAGAGTCTCAACACATTAAAGGAGTGTGTAGAGGTCCTTTTTCTGATTGGGGTTGAAAACATGACTTGGAAGTTCTAATTAGTGGTGATTTGGGAATTGCTTCTGGGAGAGGCCAGTGTCCAACTGCACCACAAATTGTTAAAGAAGTTACTGTTGCCATGACTGAAAATGCTGGCTGCAGTGTGCAATATTCAAGCAGTGTCATGGTGATGAACATTCCATGGCCACCATCCAAAAAGTGCTGTGAAAAATTGTGAAATGATACCTCTAGCGCAATTTCAACCTGTTGTTGATGCAGATGATTGTCAGAGTTAGCAACATTTGTAACCTGGAACCTAAACATAATACGCAAAGAACAAGTCATACCTTCTCATGTGGAAATTAAAATGTGTTTGTTTCTGTGGTTTCTGCATGTCCTTACAAATGTTTCTACAAAGTTTCATTGCCCTACTATCACTCGTTTTTCACGGAGGATCTCACAAGTAGTGAAAGTTTATTTATAATTAACCTGTGTTTCATCAGAATTTAAGCTGTACCATCCTTGACAAACCCATAGATTTGTTGGTGTTGGTGTTGTTGTTGTTGTTGTTGTTGTTGTTATGGTCTTCAGTCCAGAGACTTGTTTGATGCAGCTCTCAATGCTACTCTATCCTGTGCTAGCTTCTTCATCTCCCAGTACCTACTGCAACCTACATCCTTCTGAATCTGTTTAGTGTATTCATCTCTTGATCTCCCTCTAAGATTTTACCTCCCACACTGCCCTCCAATATTAAATTGGTGATCCCTTGATGCCTCAGAATACGTCCTACCAACCGATCCCTTCTTCTAGTCATGTTGTGCCAAAATTTCTCTCCCCCCCAGTTCTATTCAATACCTCCTCATTAGTTATGTGATCTACCCATCTAATCTTCAGCATTCTTCTGTAGCATCACATTTTGAAAGCTTTCATTCTCTTCTTGTCTAAACTATTTATCGTCCATGTTTCACTTCCATACATGGCTACACTCCATACAAATACTTTCAGAAACAACTTCCTGACACTTAAATCTATACTCGATGTTAACAAATTTCTCTTCTTCAGAAACGCTTTCCTTGCCATTGCCAGTCTACATTTTATATCCTCTCTACTTCGACCATCATCAGTTATTTTGCTTACCAAATAGCAAAACTCCTTTACTACTTTAAGTGTCTCATTTGATAATCTAATTCCCTCAGCATCACCGGACTTAATTCGACTACATTCCATTATCCTCGTTTTGCTTTTGTTGATGTTCATCTTATATCCTCCTTTCAAGACACTGTCAATTCCGTTCAACTGCTCTTCCAAGTCTTTTGCTGTCTCTGACAGATTTACAATGTGATCGGCAAACCTCAATGTTTTTATTTCTTCTCCATGCATTTTAATTCCTACTCCGAATTTTTCTTTTGTTTCCTTTACTGCTTGCTCAATATACAGATTGAATAACATCGGGGATAGGCTACAACCCTGTCTCACTCCCTTCCCAACCACTGCTTCCCTTTCATGCCCCTCGACTCTTATAACTGCCATATGGTTTCTGTACAAATTGTAAATAGCCTTTCGCTCCCTGTATTTTACCCCTGCCACCTTCAGAATTTGAAAGAGAGTATTCCAGTCAATATTGTCAAAAGCTTTCTCTATGTCTACAACTGCTAGAAACATAGGTTTGCCTTTCCTTAATCTTTCTTCTAAGATAAGTCGTAAGGTTAGTATTGCCTCACGTGTTCCAACATTTCTACGGAATCCAAACTGATCTTCCCCGAGGTCGGCTTCTATCAGTTTTTCAATTTGCCTGTAAAGAATTCGTGATAGTATTTTGCAGCCATGGCTTATGAAACTGATAGTTCGGAAATTTTCGCATCGTTCAACACCTGCTTTCTTTGGGATTGGAATAATTGTATTCTTCTTGAAGTCTGAGGGTATTTCGCCTGTCTCATACATCTTGCTCACCAGATGGTAGAGTTTTGTCAGGGGTGGCTCTCCCAAGGCTATCAGTAGTTTTAATGGAATGTTGTCTACTCCCGGGGCCTTGTTTCGACTTAGGTCTTTCAGTACTCCCCATAGATTTATTGTCGAGGAAAAGATTTATTGGTGAGGAAAACAAAAGAAAGATTTTATGAGGAAATGTATGGAGAAATGGAAGAAAATATGTGGAATGGAAAAATTGGTATAGCCTACCGAACAGCAATCATATTAAACTTCCTGGCAGATTAATAATGTGTGCTGGACCGAGACTCGAACTCGGGACCTTTTGCCTTTCTCCGGCTCTACCAGCTGAGCTACCCAAGCACGACTCATGACCCATCCTCACAGCTTCAATTCTGCCAGTACCTCGCCTCCTACCTTCCAAACTTCACAGAAGCTTTTCTGCGAACCTTTCAGAAATAGCGCTACTGGAAGAAAGGATATTTTGGAGACATGGCTTAGCCACAACCTGGGGGATGTTTTCAGAATGAGATTTTCACTCTGCAGTGGCGTGTGCGCTGATATGAAACTTGCTGGCCATCTCGGTCCTGCACACAGTTTTAATCTGCCAGGAAGTTTCATATCAGCGCACACTCCGCTGCAGAGTGAAAATCTCATTCAGTGATCATATTTTTTAACAAATGCAAAACAACACTCTCGGGCACAATAGAAGACATAGAGCAAAAAATGCTGTTTGGTGGAGATGTAGTGGAGAGATGGAAAGGTTACATTGTATGACACAACACCTATTTTCCAGGAGGTAATAGGATAAGAAGAGGAAGCAGATGAAGATGACTAAGGAGACAACATTCTGCAAGAATAATTTGTGAAAGCTTTTGAAGATTCACAGGAGACCAAAGCAGTGTGTATTGGTTTCATTTCTGCAGAAGTAATCAAGAGAGTTGGTGATGGCATGAAAATGATGTTGCTGAAACTCATTAGGTCCCTCTACAACATGGGAGAGATACCAACCAACTTACAGAAATGTTTCATGATTCCTACACCAAAAAAGGTGGCAGCTACAAAATGTTAACAGTACTGAATCTTAAACATATAGCATCTACAAAAAATTTTCATGAAGATAATTCTGAGGAGAATTGAAGAGATGGTGGAGGATATGGTGAGTGAATATCAGGTTGGATCCAGGAGGGGATTAGGAACAAGAGAGGTGATTCTGGCATTGAGACTTCTTATTGAAAGGCAAATACAGAGTACGAAACTAACACACATTGTCTTTGCAGACATGAAAAGGCATTTGATAATGTTATCTGGCAGGAGATGTTCAAGAGTGCTCAAGAAAACAGGTCTAAAGTTCAAAGACGTGTAGGCAACACTCAGTTTTTATAAGAAAGAAGTGGATGTGATCAAGAACAAGAAGCAAAACTTAGAAATGGTATGGGGCAAGTATTTTTACTCACCCTCCTTGTATACTGACTGCTTGCATCCAGGAAGCTATAGACAAAGTTCATGAAACTACTGGGGTGGGGATCGAAAGTAATGGGCAGAAGATAGACTTGCTTTAATATGCAGATGATATTGCTGTGGTCATGGAGAAGAAGGAAGATCTAGAGAAGGTCCTCAGCTCAATATAAAGGATTTTCTGTTGTCAGCATGCTATGGGAATAAAGAAGAAAAAGACTAAAGTGATGGTGGGCAGTATTGAAGAAGAGTATGAACCTTGATGAGTAAGACTTGGAAGAGAAGAGCTAGAATGATATAGAAATTTACCTATTTGGGAAGCAGAAAATTGCATTTAATTTGAGGATGAACTTACCCACCAGTAAGAATGTCAGTCTTGGTAGTAATGAAATGGACCATGAAAATATTTATTTAGTGTATGGCCCTAAATGTGGGTGAAACTTCGACTATATGAGAACAAGAGAGAAGAGTTTTAGAAGCCCTGGAGATTTGATGATACAGAAGGTCAATAAAGATCAGGTGGGGAGACAGAGTTATCAATGAAGATGTGTTGAGAAGAGTATTAGAAACCAGTTCTCTATGGAGGCACACTGAAACAAGAAGAGAGAAACTCGTAGGAAACATGTTAACAAACAATAACATCAGTGGATCAATAGCAGAAGAGCTATTTAGGGAAATAATCACTGGTAATGACCAAGGATGTCATAAATGCAGGATATTATATGACATGTGGGCTGAACTATAGACATGGAAATGAAGAGGAAGGCAGATGAAGAGGATGGCATGTGACCAGCACACCACTCTCCCAGCCATTCCCAGTTTTCATGACTGGTGACATCTCTTCTCAGTCAAATAGCTCAATAGCTCCTCAATTGGTCTCACAAGGGCTGAATGCTCCCACTTGCCAACAGCACTTGGCAGCATGCAGTGTGCTGTAAATGTCACAACAACTTTGTTAATGTAAACTGCCTTGTAATTAGCAGTCAGTTAATTGGACAAGTGGTACATAGTCAGTATGCAAGAGGCAACAATTAAATTTTGATGAATAGATTGTAGAATATACCACTCCCTTCTTGATAAAGTGAATGGTTATCTAGAATGATAGAGTGAATACTTCAAGAATTTATATCATTCTGAAATTCATAGTGTAATTTAATTAATTTTTTTTTAATAATCTCAGAAACATCACAGCTATGGTACACTGTATACGATAAAGTGGAATTTAATTTTTCTACAGTAAATCTGAAGCTAATTTTTATTGATATTTTGTGTAATCATATGTTTTGATGTGCTCATTATTTATAGTAATTCTGTATTCACCCAGAGGGATATAAGAAAATATTCTCTACATGATGTTGTCTCCTGTCATAGCTATATTCATTACAGTGATGTTGGTATCAACTTTGCTTTTCCAAATGGAATTTTAGTTATTTCTGCTGTTAGTATTGTAGGTCTCAAAGCAGTGAATTCAAGTGCCTTCCCCTCTCTGTAACCTGATAATTAATTTCAGAAACAAAACAGTTTTTAAAACCTAGAGTTTATCTGTTTTGGACATCAAACCCATTGTTGTCTTTATCTTGAAGTTAATAAAATAATACCCAAATATGGAAAAATAATAAAAAAATAAAAAACAATATGTTTTACCATCAAGATACTGGTATAAAAGGGGCACAGAGGAAATGTGTCTTCGAGTGCTGGTTGCTTTTAAAATAATATATGTACCTTTCATCAACCAAGAGAAATTAGATATTTCATTTCTTTATAGTAAACGTGGAAGAACATTGAAAGGAACAGTTGAGCTGTATCATGGAGGCATCCTGATAGTGTCCAACAAGAATGACAGTTCACTTTTTGGATTAGTTTTTGTACAATTCTTGGGTATGACTTGTACTGCCCTTACAAGGAGAGGTCCCCAGAGGTGGGACTGACCTTTTGAAACAATCTATGTGGTGGTGTAGGTTAGGGTCCCAGGTATCTCACCCTGCAGCTATTCACCTTTGTTGGTCCTTGTTTGCAAGTAACCAAAAGAAATATTTTGCTTGATGTTCTGGAGCCTTAAATTAGATACCTAGACATGTAGTGGCATTATATAGTGTAGTTGGTAGCTAATTAGCCTGACATGCAGAAAGTTGAGAGTTCGAGTCTGATCAAGTGCTTTAAAATTTTATATTTTTAAAATTTTATATTTTTAAATAGTTATTGAAATGACCATCACTACTTTTTTCAGTTAATTGGTGTAAATGAAATTTTTTTAAATTTCTAATCCTTTGTTACTTAATTTTAATCATTATATTAATGTTTTCAAATGCTTGTATTTTTTCTTCATATCATGTTTTCATTTGGAATATTTATGCACATGATTTTTTATTTTTTTATTTATCTGGCACAATATCTAAATGTTTGAAGATGCTGATCTGTTGATTAAAAAACAAAAGATGGAATAATCCATGTGTATAGTCTGTGCAGTGGTGTCAGAAATGTATTTTTCATTTCGTTCAGGATATATATTTTTTGGATAGTAATTGTCATACAAATATTTAAAAACAAATTTGTGTTGTACAAGGGACAAAATAATGATGATAAAGATATAACCGAAAGAAAGGCTTATAAATAAATTCACAAAATTTGGAATAATGATTGTAATAAAAATATAAGATGATCAAATAGAAGAAATTAAAACAAAATTAGAGCAAAAATAATTAAAATCACTTGCACAAAGCTTCAAACTGAAAAAAAAGAGAAAAAATGATCATCAAAGTCATATTAATACAGATTAAAAAATTAAAAAAATTGAGAAGCATCTGAAAAGATTCAAGCTTGCATATCAGGCTGATATGCTAACCATTTGCTACAGTGCTGCTATACCTACTACTGTCAGTTTTGAGGTTCTAAAGCATAACATAAAATTGATTTTTTTTTTTAAACACTTTCAACACTGCCCTCTTTCCACCCAGTACTTGGCTATGAAATGGCATATTTAAAGGATCCTTGAAATCAAACTGCAAAATGCAGAAATGTGTTAGGAATATGATTTTTGTATCATTTAAAAGGGAAAAGTAAGTTATGTTAGGCAAATATATTTTAGAATACATATTACAAACAAATGGCATACCTAGAAGGAAAAAACCAATAAGAATCATGAAAAAGAAAAGTTTTACAAGTTCTCTCTGCTGAGTGACACAATTACTACTTGTTCTATATTCATAAAAATTGTGCAACCAAGTCTAAAAGTAGGTATCTATAATTAAGAGTATTTTCTGTTGTTCAGATGTAATTAATTTTTGTTTGGTAATCCTGAAAGCACTATGGGACGCAAAGACTGACATTGCAGATCTTGCACCACTATCTACTTTCCTTCATGATGTGCTTACCAATCTCCTTTTTTCCTCTATCTGAACAGACCTTGCAGTATTGAGTTGTATTCACCTTTCAAGGTGGAACCTTCTCTGGAAAATGGCATGCAAATGCCCTTTCAGTTTGTGAGGATAAAGTTGGTTGTTGCACAGAAATGTCTCCTCCCTTTTCAGCCAGTTTCTTCCCCACTGTGCTCATAAAGTCTACTATGGATATGTTCTTTCTCATCTTCTCTTTGTATAGGATGAAGCTGCCAACTGTTGACAAAATAAAAATGTGGAAAATTAGTTTTTGCCGCCATTTCACAGTCTTTTTCGGGCAAAGAAATAGTAGCTGGAGAACTGATCTGATACGTCAACACCACTTTTATTCTTACATCTGGCTTTATGATTTCTGTTATTCCTCACTTGGCTTTTACTGAAATAGCCATGGTAGTGGCCTTATGTTTTGTTTATAGACAATAAATGTCGCGTTTTGATTTCCATTTTATTGCTAAGAAAGAGGTGTCCTTTTCTTTGAAAAACCATCTGATTTTTTTTTAAAGTGGTTTGAATAGATGGGGCAAACCTTTCCTGTTTTTATTACTGTTCTCACTGCAAGTGTTTTATTTTGCCACAGCATGTCCAAGAGAGAGGGGCTGGTGTAGCGTCTGTCCAATAGATTGTGTTGTTTGCCAAAGTATTCTGAACATGACCTGTGTACAAGACCCTGTCAATATTCCCTGCAGAGCCTGTGTACACATCATAGTTTAGCATGAATCCAATTGCTGAATCGCAGAGAGCATACAGTTTTATCCCCTATTTATTAGGTTTGTTTTCATATACCCCCGAAGCCAACCCTGCCATGAAAAGGACACATTGCCTTATCTACTGTAAGATTAATATCGGGATAAAAACTACTCTTACATTTGCTTATGGAGAAATAAAAAAAAAAGCCTCACTTTATGAAGTGATCGTGCTTTACTTTGCCTCTACTGATGTATCTAGCACTACCCTTCAAATGTAACATGGACAATATAGTACAAAATTGATCATGGCCCAACAGTTTACTCACAAATCACAATTGCAAAAACAGGTCTGGTGGCCAATAATGATTGATTTCTGGCTATTTGAGGATGCGCATATGTAAAATAATGTTGAAACTCCAGTAAATTTCATGTAATTTTACCACAGGCCATTTATGCCACACAGAGTTCATTTTTAGACTACCTTTATGCTTCATTGTTGCAATTGTGTTCCCAGCGTACCAATTCATTTCACTTTTGATGTGTTGAATCATGCAGTCATAAAAGAAATAACTAAAATACTGAAACTCATGAGTGTCATCTTGAAAATGTGAGGCTTTATCGACTTATTCCTGAAACATGGGCAGTTGTGGTTGTTAATCTACTTTGGACCAATCTTTCTCTCTTTCCTTGTTGATAGGCACACGACCAGGTACCAGTACCACAGGTGGCGACTGGAGGTTGTACCACAGTCTGCATGAAATAAATGTATACATCAATAGTTAATCATCAGAAATGGAAAAGAAGTAGTGAGCAATGCTTACAATAGAAAATGTGGGAATAAACTACTCACTTTAAAAAAAAAATGGAAGAGAGACATACCTGAATCATCACTCGTACTTTCTTCTGGAGAGTATGAACTCTCTGTCAATATCTTCAAAATATGATCCCGGATCCCTATATAAAATATCCAAGATATCAGACTCGGTCAGTTTGAAATATGCCGTTTTTACCTCTGTAAACGAGTGTGAATGAACTACAAAACACTCGGACCTTGTACTTCTCTCAGTTGCCACTAGTTTGAGATAGTAAGTGCTGACCTCTGGCACCAGAACAATGAACTACCTCCACACCCAGCGAGGAAATGGCTTCTGAGAGACACTAAATGACATTCAGGTGACCAGTAGACACTCGCCCGTACAGGATACAGGCGCTGCGGGCAACGCCTGGCTGAGCACACCCGTATGGCCATACGGGTGCTGTGCTCAAAGGGTTAATTGAATACTTGCAAATGAGGGCCCTTCAGGGTGAGTGCCTGCGGCATGTGATGTGTGGGGCCCTAACCTACATCATGGTGTAGATGATTTCAAAAACTTGATCCCACTTCTGTGGACCTTTCCTTGCTCAAAATGTATACTATACTTTTTTGTTCAGTGTGGAACTAAAGCAGTTGCATAACATTTGTAGAATTTGTATTTTCGTTGCATATTAGAACAAATTTTGTGTACCTTTATTGGAAATGTTATGAAAAAGTCATTGCTTTAGTCAGTCAAATAGCAATCATATAATTTCTTTTAATGCTCCTACTCTTCATGAGAAAGGTTAAATGGCTGCATAGTGGCCAAAAAACCTTTGTTATGCAAACAAAATAAGATGGAAAGATCACAGTGACTACAGTAACATAAAAACTGGGCCATGCAGCAATGGTCGAAGATGTTATTCAAAGCCGAATGTTAGTTTGAAGTATTTGGAAACCATTGTCGAATATTTGTTCATTGACTTCATGGAGAACATATGAAGAGTGTGATACTAGCACAAGAGTGTGATACTAGCACTGAAGCATTGTGAATGGCCGGTTATGGTGATTGCTTTACTTCATATTTTAGCATAAAGTTAGTGGTCTGGTGGAAATTCATGAAACATTAAAGAAGGGAGAATGTCACAGGATAGTGATCAACAGTGCAGTTCCATCTGACAAGAAGGTTACTGGTTGTGGGTTTGTTCTGCAGCAGGTCTCAAACATGCTTCTAAATTGTGCAGCACATATGTCAATAGAAAAGGAAAATGTAGAGAATTGAAGATTGTGATTTGGCCATGTCAGTCACATGATTTAAATCTCATTAAACTCTTATGGGTTGAGATTGACAGGGAGCTCAGAAAAATGAGCACATTAAATGCTGAAGATAGATGGAATAATTTATGCACTTCTTGAACTGCAATATCTGTAAAAACACCAGAAAATCTTATCTCCTGAGTGCCAAGAGTTTGTGCAGCTCTTCTGAGGGTAAAAGGTGAATATTTTAAAGAGGCTAAAATCTAGACTGTATTATATTGTGCTTAAGGATAGAGAGAAAATACTTATTTTGTTGGTCTATTTAGTTTGTGCTGCGTGTTAGTACAGTGAGATAGAGTATATAGTTTTGATCGTGCTTGATTGAAAACTTTTGACCAGTAGTGTACATTTAAGTGCAATACAGTAAAATGACTTAAATTTATGAAATATTATATTAATGGAGGGCTAATATTATATAAAATAATGTAAAATGTTTATTTTAAGAGTTCTGTGAAGATACCCTACAGTGGAGGAGGAGTAGTAGTAGTAGTAGTAGTAGTAGTAGTAGTAGTCACCAACGGAAACCTTTTCAGTTCAGTCGAAAACCATACTACTTGCACAAAAGACATTAAATAAGCAAGTGTGTTGGTTCGCCTTTAGAATGCAATACAGTACCAATTCCGGATGGCATGGATTTGACAGGTCCTTGGTAGTTTTCTGGAGGTATGTCACACAAGATATTTATGCACGGGTCACAAAATTCTCCTTCTTCTTCTTCGTGTACCTTTGTCCCACATCAGCACAGGGTCAGCATGATTACTTACAGATTTGGTGTGGTTAATTTAAGAGGTGGCCAGCAAATGTGCCTGATCTGTACCCACTGGAAACACCAGCTGCATGCCTGTAAACCATCATCCCCCATCCCATATTTTGCGAGAATTGCTTGTGACCTGTGCAGGGGCATCTGGTGCCACATACTTCTTGAATCCTGTCAAGGACTTGAAGAATCCATGCAAAGCAGACTCTCTGTTGTACTGTGTTTGATCATATACGTTCTGTGGGGCCACTCAAGTATGCCTGTTCCCCTGGTGGTTAGGTACCCTCCTCCTACCGTTTCCTGGACAACCTCGCCCCCCCCCCCCCCCCCCACTTTGGGTGTATTAACTCTCAACTCACCAGGAACGTCAGTCTCCAGCAACACCCTGCCCCATCTCTTACCAAGAAGGGGTCCCCTGGGATAGTCACTTCCCAGGAATCTGGTGATCTGCAACTGGATGCGAGCCAGTGGCAGAAGGATCCACAGGCTGCAGGTCATAGGACTTTGCATTCCTCCTCTGTCCACGTATCTGTGACAGCAAGCCCTCGTAGACATCAAAATGATCTAAGAAGGACGACAAGAAGTAGTAGTAGTACCTGTGCCAGTGGGCTCTGCATGTTGTGCCTCTGTCTGTCTCCAAGGTGGCATGACTGGTGGAATTGAAGTCATTACTGATTTTTTTTTATCCAAGGATTAAATTCTTCTTTTGCACTATTTTCTTTTTTGAAAAATGCGATTTTGTTAATGACATGGTTGTCAGATTACAAAGTCTTTTTGGAAAAGGTCGATGCAGGATGTTCTAGAATTAACATCACATGTAATTCTCATAACACACTTCTATATTTCACATATAGTGTCACTGTAAGTTATACACTCCTGGAAATGGAAAAAAAGAACACATTGACACCGGTGTGGCAGACCCACCATACTTGCTCTGGACACTGCCAGAGGGCTGTACAAGCAATGATCACACGCACGGCACAGCGGACACACCAGGAACCGCGGTGTTGGCCGTCGAATGGCGCTAGCTGCGCAGCATTTGTGCACCGCCGCCGTCAGTGTCAGCCAGTTTGCCGTGGCATACGGAGCTCCATCGCAGTCTTTAACACTGGTAGCATGCCGCGACAGCGTGGACGTGAACCGTATGTGCAGTTGACGGACTTTGAGCGAGGGCGTATAGTGGGCATGCGGGAGGCCGGGTGGACGTACCGCCGAATTGCTCAACACGTGGGGCGTGAGGTCTCCACAGTACATCGATGTTGTCGCCAGTGGTCGGCAGAAGGCGCACGTGCCCGTCGACCTGGGACCGGACCGCAGCGACGCACGGATGCACGCCAAGACCGTAGGATCCTACGCAGTGTCGTAGGGGACCGCACCGCCACTTCCCAGCAAATTAGGGACACTGTTGCTCCTGGGGTATCGGCGAGGACCATTCGCAACCGTCTCCATGAAGCTGGGCTATGGTCCCGCACACCGTTAGGCCGTCTTCCGCTCACGCCCCAACATCATGCAGCCCGCCTCCAGTGGTGTCGCGACAGGCGTGAATGGAGGGACGAATGGAGACGTGTCGTCTTCAGCGATGAGTCGCTTCTGCCTTGGTGCCAATGATGGTCGTATGCGTGTTTGGCGCCGTGCAGGTGAGCGCCACAATCAGGACTGCATACGACCGAGGCACACAGGGCCAACACCCGGCATCATGGTGTGGGGAGCGATCTCCTACACTGGCCGTACACCACTGGTGATCGTCGAGGGGACACTGAATAGTGCACGGTACATCCAAACCGTCATCGAACCCATCATTCTACCATTCCTAGACCGGCAAGGGAACTTGCTGTTCCAACAGGACAATGCACGTCTGCATGTATCCCGTGCCACCCAACGTGCTCTAGAAGGTGTAAGTCAACTACCCTGGCCAGCAAGATCTCCGGATCTGTCCCCCATTGAGCATGTTTGGGACTGGATGAAGCATCGTCTCACGCGGTCTGCACGTCCAGCACGAACGCTGGTCCAACTGAGGCGCCAGGTGGAAATGGCATGGCAAGCCGTTCCACAGGACTACATCCAGCATCTCTACGATCGTCTCCATGGGAGAGTAGCAGCCTGCATTGCTGCGAAAGGTGGATATACACTGTACTAGTGCCAACATTGTGCATGCTCTGTTGCCTGTGTCTATGTGCCTGTGGTTCTGTCAGTGTGATCATGTGATGTATCTGACCCCAGGAATGTGTCAATAAAGTTTCCCCTTCCTGGGACAATGAATTCACGATGTTCTTATTTCAATTTCCAGGAGTGTATTTCTCCAAAAATGAGTCCAATACTTATTAGTAAATGCAAATATCCAGACTAATTTAGTTTCTTCATTTTTAACAGTAATCGTTCATATTGCAAATACTGCTAAAGTAATGTGCTTATTTAAATCTAGGATGTTGTTTTCCAATTAAGGTTGTGATCTGATAGAACAGGAGGTGAACAGTGCCAGGTTGAAGCTTTGAGATGATTCATAAGGGGAGCTACAACAGCCCAATTAGTAAAACACTAGGCAGATTAAAACTGTGTGCCGGACAGGGATTCAAACATGAGACCTTCACCTTTGCAGGCAAGTGTTCTACTGACTCAGCTATCTGAACACAACTCACATCCCACTTTTACACCTTTTATCTTCCTGAAAGTTTCAAATAAGTGCATACTCGATTGCAGAGAGAACATTCATTCTGTGAAAATCTACGTTTGTATCCCAATCATGTGCGCAGTTTTAACTTGATGCAAAAAGTTATTATTGTGAATGTTCTCTTATCAAGATTAAATTTTCTAGTTGACTCTAACCTTTCTCTGTTGTTGTTTGCCATTAACATTTCTCCTTAAAATCATGCTGTGTATTGTAAATTCTTGTAACTGTGGTTTTGTTTACAATGGAAACTTCACTTCGAACTCTAATTCAAAAAGTGTGGCTGGTTGCAGTTTTTCCTGTTGGTGATTTTTATGAAAACAGCCACAGTGTTCTCAAACCATTAGGGATAAAATAATAATAATAATATGCAATTACTTGTAATCTAACACAATGACTGTTTCAGAGCAGTAACAAGTGGAAGTGTAAAGGCTGTGTGATTGCCGTTATTTGGTGGCAAAAAACATGTGTAGGAATGAAATAAAAAATTACGACACCAGCTAAACTGAAAAAGTACATAATCCATACAATGCTACATCAGACCTACTCAACGGATATAGGACAAAACCTACAGATTTGATAAAATCTAGTAGTCTGGTGAATTTAATGAGAACTTTGTTAGAATAATGGAAAAAACTGTACAAGTGAGTTGAGGTTTGGCTATGAACTCTGAACTCTGTGAGTATTGAAATGGTCAACAGCTTTGTACAAGTATTAAATGGAGAAAAATGAACACTAACAAGGTCATGATCATAGTCAAAGCTTACAAACTGCCAGAGAGTTCAGTTGTTGATGGTATGTCCTATACTATGTAAATATTCTATTAAATAAATTAGAAGCATTAGGAATAAGAGGGGTAGCTAATGACTGGTTGCAAACATACCTAGCAGATAGGGTACAAAGAGTAGAGATAACGCATACTTCAAATAGATCCAAACATTTTGTAAAACACTTATCAGAACCAAAATACATTAATATAGGGGTTCTGCAAGGTAGCGTATTAGGACCAATACTGTTCCTGATATACATCAATGACTTTCCCAGTAGTATTACTCTCGGTGAAAAATTCTCTTTGCTGATGACAACAGTATTGTAGTCACTGAGAAAACAAGAGAACTCCTTGCAGAGAAAGCAAATGAAGCTCCCAAGGAAGTTTATGATTTGTCAATAAGCAATAAAGTGACATTGAACATAATGATAACTAATGCCATGAATTTCAGTTTGAAGAGGGAAAATGACAATTTTAAATTAAATGTAGATGGCATTTCTATAGACTGTGCAACAAATGCAAAATTTCTGGGAATGAATATTGATTCTCAGTTGAAGTGGTGTGAACACACAAAGGTACTTGCAAACAGAATGTCATCAGCATGTTATGCCCTTGGAACCCTATCATCAATGTGTAACATGCAGTGTCTTTTAGTTACATACTATTCATATGCTATGGCATTCTTTTTTGGGGAAAAATGCACAAAATATGAACCCAATTTTCAAACTCCAGAAAAGAGCCATAAAAATCATAACAAAAAATGGTAGTCGAGCTCATTGTGAAGATCTGTTCAAAACACTGAGGATTTTAACTGCTCTGTGTTAGTACATTAACCAGTCAGTTGTACACATCAAAAATAACACTGGTAATTACTGCACAAACAGTTCTGTATATGACATGGAACAAAAGCTAGACTCAACTTACATTTGCCAAGAAGAAATAAAAATAAAACTAAAAACAGCATTTTCTACCAAGGAATAAAACTGTACAATAAATTACCAAAAGGGATAAATGAAATTTCAAAAATACAATTATTTAAAAAGGCAGCTAAAAGTACCTGTTATGCAATATGTTTTATATATTGAAGGATTACTTAGATAAAACAGAGTAGGGGTTTGGTAAAAAAAAGTTATGCAAATAAATAATAATAATAATAATAATAATGATTATAAAACATCCAACATTCCACATAACACCTTCACACTATGTTTTTTTTCCTTTTTTCTTCCTTTTCTAGGAAAACTTACCCGACGCTATGCACTGCACAATACTAACACGTCTCCCTCTTTCAGAGCTCAACATCTCACTCATTATAGAAGGATACTGAGTCAGTATTTCAAGATAGCAAATAGGAAGTTGTTGTACAAAAATGGCCCAGAGATCACCAGTGTGTGCGTGTGTTTGTGTGTGTAGTGAGTGGAGTGTTATGAAACAATGTGTGTATAGTGTGTGCAGTGACTGATAGTGAGATATGAGTGAACAGTGTGACATTACATTATTTAATAAATTATTTGTTAAAAAAGTATTGTATACCAGGTGTGAATCTAATGATTGTCTCTAACTAGAAGTCTGTAAATATGTGTGTATACGAATTACCTTATTTTAAATTGATCTAAACTTGTAAATACTTTGACATGTCCTGTGTCCTTGTAAAAAGAGATCTACGGATGAATAAAGCTACCACCACTACTACTACTACTACTACTACTACTACTACTACTACATAATAATAATAATAATAATAATAATAATACTGGCTGAGGAAGTCAAGGACATGTGGCATCAGGATAAAGTTGACATTATACCAATTATACTATCAACTACAGGAGTCATACCACACAAAATCCACCAGTACATCAATGCAATACAGCTACATCCAAACTTATACATACAACTACAGAAATCTGTAATTATTGATACATGTTCAATTGCCCGAAAGTTCCTAAATGCAATATAACACATACCATACAGTTAAAAGGAAGTGACACTTGATCAAGGTCCGCGTCACTTTCCATTTTTAACCAGACTTAACGTCTGAGAAAGTAAAGAAATAATAATTATTTTAATTAATTAATTACAGAACAAGTAACTACAGTAACTATGCTAAGAAACAGATTCTTTTAAGATATTCTAACTGTAACATATTTCAAAATGTGCAAACTTGTGTTTCCACCGTTGTGGCAGCATTGATAGAATAAGAATAATGAGGAAAGCCTGTGCAGAAAAGGAATCCATAGAGACCTTAGTAAGTCATTTGATTGAATGACATTCCATGCTTATTGAACAATTGGACATGCTGTGAGTTTGGTGTTGCAACTTAGAGTCCTATTCAGGAAACAAGTGACAATGGATGGAATATGATTTGCATTAGTGATCTGTATTTGGGTTTCTGCTAATATTGCTACACCCACTTGAGCAAACATGATCAGATCACAATCTTCATAGATCATACAACACTATTATTTAGTGGAAAGTACCCTATTCAGGCAATTCATGAAGAAAATGGAGTATTCATTATGACCAAGGAATGGTTCATTATAAATGAATTTAATAAATTAAGATAAAACATACCACATATTCTGTATTTGTAGTAATAGCGAACTTTTGAACAACTTGAGCACTGAGAAAGTTCTCAGTTGCATTATTTATGGTAAGCTCTTGTGGAAAGAAAACACTGCACATACTTGCAGGATACTCTTATATATCATATACCTTCGAAGAAAATTAAAGTATATGAAGTCAGACAGTATTTTTAACAGTGTACTGTGCAGCACTACTCCCAAAAATGCAGGTAGCATGATATAAACATCAGATAAGAAACTTTACCAGTGCAAACTTTCATTTATCTACCTCGTCAATATGTCTTAAATTGCTTCAATTATGAAAAAAAAAAGCCAGGAAACCTCAGCTATAGGGAATGAAATCTGCAGTTATAACGCTCATAAAAAGGAGTGGGGCATCCCAAGCTGCTGGTTATCCTGAATATTAGAGAAATTTCCACTACTCACATTGAAAATATTTAATGTGTTGATTGCCACTGGATATGTTTATAACAAAACTTCAGAATGCAAATGCCCTGAGAGAAGTGATTTTTGTATTCAGTTACTGAATTTTTGAAGTGAAATTGCAAAGTAGTGATGTTGAACTGTTAGCTCATGCCATATTGCTGTCAAATTATGATAGTTGCAATTATTTCTTAATTACATAACTACTTTTCTTTATTTATTAAGTAATAACATCATGCATTACTAGTGCAGTATTCCTGATTTGCTGTATATGTCTTCTCTATTGTATGTATTCATAGCATTGTAAGTCTGATGCAATCTGTCCAGTCATTACTGATGAATGAGTAAGATTTGGTAATAATTAGTAATAAATGATTGTAATATTCTAAACCCGATGAAATGTGAAGCTTATTTGTAATGACTATTAGCTTTTCTCTTGAGAACACCTCTATTTTACACATTTTTGTTTTGCAAGGATGGCTGCCTAAGCATATAAGTTGAACTTACAATGATATGTTTCATAGTTCTTTATTACCTCTTTTTAAAAAAATGTTAGTGACGCAAGAAAGCAGTGGTTTTCAGACATATCATCATCCATGTAGTTTAAAATGTACACTACATGGAAAGTCTGCCATCTTCTTTTACTGGATGCTGTTGTGCACTAAAATATGTAGTTGATCATAATTGTGTGTTTATCTTTTTCCAGTGTTGCCAGATCTTACAGAAAAGTCTTCATTGAAACATCAGGTGGGATAAAAAATGTATATGCTCACAAAATATTTTGCGGTTGGGACTACAGCATTGCAACCACTGAAGCTGCTAATCTGAAATCAAAGAGTCTCTACAATGAAATAAAGGTACATACTAAATTAAATTTTTCAGAAATATGCTTCACATTGATATAAGCTGTTTTCAAAATGTAAGTTCTTGAGACAATAATACATTCCACTGCTTCTTCACATCTGCCAGTTTTGTGTATTAGCACCAGATTCAAAATTCTGTTGTAGAGAACTCAGTAGCTAACATTTAAACCTTCAGCTGAGATACAGTACAGTATGTACATACAATACAGCAAGAAGAGGTTGCAGATACAAACCTTTCATACTGTAGTAGAATGTAACTCAGTTCAGTCATGTGGTGAACTGAGGTAGATAGAACAGAGTAGTTCCTTGTGCCCTGAACTGCAAGCTACCAGTTTGAAAGAATATGATGCCTTATGCTAACAGGTATAATGAGTTATTCTGTCAAGGCATTCTGTGGTAGGCACCCACCTGTACTGACACAAGTAGCTGGTCAGCATTTCAGATTGTGGCAGCTAAGCATGCACATGCACAGAGGTTGCTGTGTGCAGGCAGACCGTTAGCCCTTACAAGCACTGCCCCCAGAGAAGAGGAACTGCTAAAGATGGCTCACACCAACCATCTGGATGTAATGAATCTGTTTCATTTCTTGTCGTATTAGAAGAATTGCAATTTATTTAATCTGCAGACACAGAAAGAGTTGGAGCTGATAAGCAAGCTTTTAAAAATGACATCTGCTATAAACACAAGACAGACTAATAGAAGTAGTAAGAAAACAATATACCCAAGTATGGATTAGTGTTACAAGAAGATTCAAAAGACTTCATCCTGTTTGCTGTTTGGTGTAAATTTAATTCGTTGCTAGTGCACATTACATTTGCTGTATATCTGTAATTAAATCAACACTTATGAAAAGGATTGATTGGTACTCACCATTAAGATGACACACTGAGTTGTGAATTGGCACAGTAAAGTGACTTACACACTTGGCTTTTGGCCAAAGCTTTCCTCAGAAAATGAAAGAAAAAAAACACACATTAACTCAAGCAAGCACACCTCATACACACATGACTGCTCTCTCTGGCTGCTCTAGCCAGACTGCCATTTAAATAATTATTCTTGGGGAAACTAGACAGTGAATGGCTTACATATACTAGTATGTATGAGTCATTGTAATAAACTAATAACATTCTCATTAAAGAAAACTTTCCAGCTCAATGAAAAGTAGCTGGTAATACAGAAAGCTTATCAAACATATCACATGGGTAGTATTTATAGTTAATCCACTACCATTTTAGTGTGAAAGGTAGTTGAGGTGTATCAAAATTTTTACACATAAAATTCATATCAAGGATTGAAGTGGAGTAAATTATACCATTGGAACATCATTTAATAAATCACTGCTAAATATGCATTAAAACTCTAAGACAATTACCTCTTGACACATTATTCATAAAAAATACTTTCTACATCTTTATGTTCTTTTATCTAAGTAAACTGTCAGTTCTGAGCAAATTAACATACTACCGTGTTCATACAAAATCGGATGCTGCTCTTTCGGAGAGAATAGTATGAAAAGAAGCAGAATCTGGGAAAAACCTTCAGAAAATGGGAATTCAAAGGCTGTGTGTGAGAAGAGCAAAGGAAATGTATCGGGGAGGTGTGAGTTGTCTAAAAGTAAGAAGAGAAAAGACAGAAAGGATTGAACGGAAAAATTGATTGAAGCAAGAGAGTGCACGATCTTCCTCTACTTGTCTCCACCATTATCGATGAGGTAATGACAGGGGAGGCAGTCCAAATAGGAGACAAAAACATAACATCAATGGCTGATTTAATGGTGTGGGAAATGGTGGAGGAGAGTAAAAGGAAGGCTAGATGTGGTGGGACAGTTTGAACTGAAATTTAATGCAAACAAGTGTGAAGTGGCGGTGAGATTGAGGAATGAGAGGAGGGTTAAATGAGCTCCTTGTCCATGCTGTAAAGGCTCACGGTTTGTCTACCAACCACTGTATCGTCCTCTGCCTTACGGCATCATAGAGATGCAAATGCAGTATGGAGGGCATGTGTTCAGGACATCATTCTCCCAGCCATTTTGCAGATTTCCCAGATCACAGAGCCACTCTGTTCAGTCAAGTAGCTCCTCAGTTGGCATCATGAGGCTGAGTGTACCCTGTACCTGTCCTCCCACCGAGAAAAAAATCCTTGGCAGTACTGGGAGTCGAACCCAAACTGGTGTCCTCTGCATGACAGCCATCTATGCTGGCCACTTGGCAACAGAAGGAGACCTAAGGGGAGAGTAGCAATGGACATAATAAGTATTACAGGGCAAATAGTACAAAGAGTGAATAAATTTAAGTATGGAGGAGCATAATAGAAGACAATGGAAGGAATGATAATGCAGTAAGTGAGAGGGAAAGGCAGGCCCATTGTTCCATGTAGAAGGTAAAAAACCTGGTCTGAAGCAAGGATGTACTGCCAAAAAGATAAATTATCTGTTAGCACATTGCATTCTAGATCAAGGGACATCTCTCTGACAAGAGGGAACACCAATACTTGGTGTTTGGGATATGTAGGCACAAGTACACCAGATTGTGGAGAAATGCACATCACCTCTTAATGATGGGACAGTCCATAATTTGACTAAGTACTAGGCATCTGTTTTAAAGAAAGGCAGTACATATGTCAAATGGTATAATTTTAATTTCCAAGTTCTTACACGAAGTGCTGGTAAGGAGCATCTTAGTTTGTTCCTCAGGTTTGCTCTAAGAGCCACCTGTCTCTATTGACCTCATTATCAGTGAAATTAGGGCTCATATGGAGACACATAGACAGTCATTTTTCCCTCACTTTATTTGCGAGTAGAACAATAAAGGAAATGACGAGTAGCGTTACAGGGTACCCTCCGTCACACTCTGTATGGTGGCTTGCTTAGTGTCTATGTAGATATAGATGTAGAATGTTAATCCATAATCTTTCTTACGTCTAACAGTTAGCATTTCAGTGACTGCTTCTTGATTATTATTGTGTTATTTTGAGCACATTTTTAAACACTTCTGTTTTTACCATTTTATTGATTCATGTGGATTCTTTGTATGATTTAATTTTCTACAAATGCATATTTACTGGTTCATGAGCACTGGCTGTACTGCTGCACATCCCAGCCAGCACACACAATAACAACAGCAACAATAATAATAGTGACATGTCATACTCAAGAGCCTTTCGCTATGCTTATGAGCTTATTTGAAAGGTTTTTGAGCTTTCATCTCCTCGCATTATAAATATTAATAGATCTATCTCAACACTGTATTCTTACATTCTTGTGTTATTATTCTAAACATGCAGTCCACCTACTTGCACATTATTAAAATCCACCCCCTCAAAAGACATATTTAGGGCCCCATCAAACAAGTTGTTTTACTGTTTAAGATACTATACTCAGATGTCTTAGGAACTGAGTTCATATCTTCATCAGGCAAGAAAAATTAAATAAAACACAGTTTAGACCTATTCACTTGTATTTTAAGTCTGAAAATGGTCTTATTTGTCTAAAACTAATTACTGCTTTTTAAAGGAGATCCTCATCTAGTTCATGTTTCGTTCACAAAAGATCGAATTTCCTTCATCTCAACCATCCCAAATGTTCCATCTTATATGTTTATCTGTTACATTCATTTCTCTCTCCTCAATTCCATCCCCAAATCACCCTTCCATGTACTAAACTCATTGAAAATATCACACGTCATTTTCTTGAGTGTGACTGTAAATAAACCCTTGAGTACTCCAACATCCTTTCCAGTGAAATCTACAGAACCATCCACTGCAAATGTACCAAAAGTTAACTTGTCATAAATTGTTATGGCAGAATTCTATGACTGTATTGGTATACAGGATACAAATAAATAGCTATGAATCACAATGCTAAAATAGGACTTATTGCTCTTGTTTGAATTTTTACATGACAATGTAAATGAAAGCAGCTCTGTATATTCTAAGTTCGTACAAGATAGCATTAGAATAATTTTACATCCACTGTCAACACACAGACTAAATTGGTATGCCAAAATGCTCTCCTCTCTCTGCAGTAGCAGTGAAAGCTGAAAAACCTGGCACACTTTGCCAATGAAGCTGTGTCAGTACACTCCAGATTTTACAATTGAATTCTTCTGACACACTTTTATAGATAAATTAAAACTTATGACTCCCCAGCCTCACTATTTGTTTAAGAACCTCCTTGAAATGCCACCAAACACCCAAGCAGTTCTTAAATAGTGACAGTGGGTAGTACAGATGCTCTTCTTTGGGTGTAGGTGAGCCCATTAAAGAAACAATAGAAAGTCCAGTATGGAATAATAACAATATGGAAAGGATAGAGTGCTGCTCACTACATAGAGGAGGTATTGAGTCTCACAAGGTACAACAAATCATCTGAAGAGACTGCCTACACAATGCCTGTCCATCTTCCACTAAAATATTGCTGTGCATTATGGGATCCTTACTGGATAGAATTGGCGAAGGACATCAGAAACGCCGGCCACTGTGGCCAAGTGGTTCTAGGCACTTCAGTCTGGAACCACGCGGCTTGTATGGTCGCAGGTTCGAATCCTGCCTCTGGCATGGATGTGTGTGATGTCCTTAGGGTAGTTAGGTTTAAGTAGTTCTAAGTCTGGGGGACTGATGACCTCAGATGTTAAATCCCATAGTGCTTAGAGCCATTTGATTTTGAACATCAGAAACTTTCAAAGTAAAGCAGCTCATTTGTATTATTGTAAAATAGGGAAGAAAGTGTCATGGATCATATATGCCAGTTGAGACGGCAATCATTAAAACAAAAGCATTCTTTGTTGTGACAAGGTCTTTTCATGAAATTTCAGTCTTGAACTTTCTACCTGAAAAGCGAAAATCTTTTTTTGATGCCCACTGCAAAGTGAGAAATGATCATCGTAATAAAATAAGACAAACTGGAGCTCGTACGGAACAGTCTAAGTGTTCATTTTTTCTGCTCACTGTTTGAGAGTGGAACTGTAGAGAAATAGTGTAAAAGTGGTTTGTTGAACCCTTTGCTAGGCAACTGAGTGTGAACTGCAGAGCAAGAGCGGTCATGTAGGTATAGATGTGGACAGGTATCATGAAACACACACACACACACACACACACACACACACACACACACACATCTCGGTAATGATATTTATTTGTAAGTGACACCTTTGAAGCATAAGATTTTTGTTCTGTAGGTGTCCCACTGCTTTATTATTTTTGCAAAGTTTACCTTTCTCTTATAAAAATTGTAATCTTATGATACGAGTAAACACCAAATTATGTAAACTGAGAGATGCTGCCACCTGTTGCAATATATTCTAACTTTCCGATTTGTTCAAATATACTTATGCAAACAGGCATATCATTGTTTCAAAATAGATTCTTATCATTGGGTCCGTTTCTAAACATGTTACCAAGCAAGGTGGCTCAGTGGTTAGCACACTGGACTCGCATTCAGGAGGATGACAGTTCAGTCCCGCATCCGGCCATTCTGATTTAGGTTTTCTGTGATTTTCCTAAATCACTTCAGGCAAATGCCGGGATTGTACCTTTGACTGGGCACGGTCGACTTCCTTCCCCGTCCTTCCCTAATCTGATGAGACTGATGACCTCACTGTATGGTCTCTTCCCCCAAATCAACCCAACCCAACCCTCTAAACATGTTACAAATTTGTTTAAACTATGCACTCTGCAGTGATTGTAGTAAAGTGTAGCAATTTATCAGATTTTGTGAGCAATATTAAGGTTTTTTTTTTTTTCCTCTCTCTCTCTCTCTCTCTCTCTCTCTCTCTCTCTCTCTGAGTGACACATTTTCTAATTTTCTTTTAATTCCATAACTATAAACAAAGTTTAAATTTTCTAACTTTAATATCAGCTGAAGATTCTGAAAAATATTAGAAATCTTCAAATGCAGTAACTAATTTTATTTCAGAATTTGAAGATGTGTTTTTAGACTATTGTCTCGGTAACAGTAAACTCTTGCCTAAAAGAAAGGATGCGTTGATAGGGCACATTCCGAGGCACCAAGCACTTCTTAATTTGGTATTGAAGGAGAATGTGGGGTACAAAAATTGTGTAGGGAGTTGAAGAAGTGAATGCAGTAAACAAGTGCAAATGGGTGTGGGCTGCAGTAGTTATTCTGAGATGAAGACACTTGCACTGGGTAGATGAGCATGGAGACTGCATCAGACCAGTCTTCAGACTGAAGACAGAAACACAACAGTAAATTCAGTTTTCTGCTTTGTACTTCATCCAAAATTTCACAATATTATGCATAATGTGTATTATTTGGCCTACTGAGACAGCTGGTGAGTAAAGGAATTTGAATCACTGGAATGGATGGGGTGCCATCTTTGGTGCAGCTAACATGAAACAGTTTCAGTCTAAGTTGCCATAGTGTGTGTGTTATCAAGAGATTTTGTTTGACTGCTTCAGTATCTAGCTGATTCTGTTCCAGAATCAAGACTATCCATTCTTTAATAACTTTTCATTTTTTTTATTTTTGCAGCTTGTGATTAATTTAGATCATTAATATTTATTGGTGCTGATTTATGTTTTTATCAAATTTATCTTATAACAATCCAGTAAAGGATTTGATAACTGTAATCACAAATACATATTTCTTTGTGCTGCATTATACGTGTGCTATATTTTCCTTTCTCAATTTCTTGCACTGTACCTTTATTCCCTTTCCTCTGTAAAAGTAAAAGAAAATGAATTTTTAGACTATTAAGAAACTAACTGCATAAATATTTTTTGTTTTTCTATTATGGTCTTCAATTTGCCTTAGTAGCCTCCTTTAGTTGTCATTGTTTGTGTGTCATTCTGATTCTCATGTACTACTTATGAATGGGCCTTAATACTTTCTGTTGTGGCTTTCTCATTTTAATTCTGTGTTATTTACTTCTTTACACATGTATTTTGAACATAGGAACTTCTTGCTGAGGATTACAAGGAGTTAAAGAAACACAACTGGAAATCGTGGTTGAAAATCATTTTAGTACGTCTTGTGGTAAATTTATCAGCAGCTACTATTTTTATTGGAACTGGAGCAGCCATATGGCTAGTGCTCGAAAAGAAACCACTTGATTGGAACTATATGTTGCCCCTGATTATTACAGTTATCATGGTAGTAGCACCATGGCTCTTGTCCATTCTCTTAAGGTAAGCAAAACACTGTCTAGATTAGAAGAAAAGAGATTAAATAAGAGAATTATGACCATGTAAAATAGATACCAATTCTTAGAGTAAACATAGACACTTATTATGTCTGAACAAATAAATGAGATTTGAAAATAAATTTTCCTCTCTTTAAGTCACATGAACAAATCGGCGAACAGAGCAGCAGAAGGGATAGAAGAAGAAAGACGAATTATATATATCAGTCATTAGTGTTGTATTTTTAGTGTGTTTGTTGGTCCATTACTGGTATGTTTTCTGTATTAACCATATCTCATTGTCTTTATTGAACATATTTCATTATCTTTATTGAGTTAAACATGTGGGCAGCCACTGTTTCATGTTTCCTCATTGTACACCTGCCATTGCTTTTCATCCTTTGTATGTATATAATCCACTATTTTACATACTGCACCTCGGCTTATCATAACATTTTATTTGTCTTTTTCTGATATATTCTCATTTCATGTACACCATATGAGTCATTTCCACTTATTTATTTCTCATAAAATGCATTCGTTTGCTATTTTCTTATATCATTTATTCCTAGCTTGTCATTTTTATTTTGTCCTTATTCCCCAGGACTGTCATTTTACATATTGCTTTAACTTGGTCACCTATCTCCATCAGAGGTGGAAAAACCATTGTTTTCAGGGACTGGGTAAGAACTGCTCACTTATTGGAATGAACTCTTTTTTTTCCACAACTCACCACTCACCATTCACATTAGTGAAATAAATGAAAGGAAGAAGCATTGCTGTTTTGTTCAGTGTCAATGTTCCAGTATTTTTTCCCTATTTTTATCCTTTTTTGAAAGAATGTAGAAAGAGGATTAATAATTTACCATTATATATCTTCTATTCGCAAAAAGCATTAATTTTGTCATCAGTAAAATAGAAATATTGTCAAAAATTCTGAATATTTTTATCAAATTTGGATATTAGAAAAATAAAACTCATTCTTGTTACTTGTTTGTAATGTTTTTGAAAACAAAAATAATAGAAACTGCAATATAACTGAAGTGTACTTTGTAGTTCTTGAAGTTATATACAGCTTGCATTTACTTTTAACATGACTATATAGATGTCTAAGAAGAAGGCATAATCAAATTTGAAAAAGTTTAGTCAAAGTAAAATAAAACAATAGAAAATCCAGGGTGAAATAATGACAATATTATGAAGAGGCTAGATTGCTCCTCACTATATGGTGGAGATGTTGAGTTGCAGACAGGCAATAAAAGAAAAAAGCCTACTAAACTAGCCACCCATGGCCATGCATCTTTAGTGACAAGCAGTCCCTCTTGAAATATCTCACTGAAGCTTTCACAGACTGCAGTTACCCTCCCAGCCTTGTATAGAGACAGGTCTCCTGTGCGTCTCTCTTCAGTCACCTACCATCTCCCAAGTCCCATCATTTGGCCACATAGGAGCATTTACTTCATGACTCAGTACCATCCAAGTCTGTAGCAACCGAGTCACATTCCCTACCAGGGTTTCAACTAACACTCTTTGTGCCCTGAAATGAGAAATGTCCTACCAAGTACGCTTCCCATCCTTACCACAGTGGTATTCCACCACCCACTGAACTTGCACAATATCCATGTCTATCCATACTCCACACTTTTTCCCAACCCCTTGTCTCAGGCTCATATCCCTTTAATAGACCTAGATGCAATACCTGACCCATACATCATCCCATTACGACCTACTCCATCCTGGTCACAAGCATCACCTATCCCATTGAAGGCAGGGCTGCGAAAGCAGTTATGTGGACTACAAGCTAAGCTGCAATGACTGTGCTGCATTCTATGTGGGCATGACCACCAACAAGTTGTCTGTCTGCATGAATGGTCACTGATATAAACTGTGGCCAAGAAACAGATGGACCACCCACTTGCTGAGCACGTTGTCCACCACAATGTTCGTAACTTCGATGATTGCGTCACAGACTGTGACATCTGGACCCTTCCTACCAGCATCAGATTTTCTGAACTGCACAGGTGCAAACTCTCCCTGCAGTACATCCTACCTTCCTGTAACACACCTAGCCTCATTAGCCACTGCCCTTCACCCACCCATCCCCTTTCTGTAACACACGTAGCCTCATCAGTTACTGTCCTTAATCCGCCCATCCCCTTCCTTGTTCCCACTCCAGCACTACACAGCCTTCTATTCCACCAACATACCCACAGTATTTAACCTCTATTCTTCTCCCCTTTTCTGCCCCCCCCCCCCCATGCCCTCCATTAACCTCCAAGTAGCATCTAGCTGTCCTGCCCTCTCCCCATCTCGTACCTGTATCCTCCTGCTAGAAGCACTTTACCATCCCCCACCCCACCCTGCTATCCCTCCCCATCTCTACCCCAGCCTCCTCTTTAACCCCCGTCACCAAGATTACTTCTCTCATTATGCACAGTTGCTCACAGTGTGGCCTTGGCAAATAGAGACAGTAGTCATGCGTTTACAAGTTGTGTTTGTGTGAGTGTGTGTTTTGTCTACTTCAGAAGAAGACCTTTTGGCTGATAGCTTACTTGTCTAACAGTCTTTTTGTTGTGCCTGTCTACTGCTCAACATCTCCACTATATGGCGAGTGGCAATTTAGTTGAAGTAAATCAGTTTCTTTTTGTGGTGCATATGTGTTCTCCTTTTGAAATGATATGCTCACAGGGCGCTCTCGTAGCTGGGGTACTAAATCTTTTCAGGATCAACTGGTGAAGTGTTGAGTACAGCATTTGTCTAAATTCACATAAGGAATCACTAGTTCAAGACAAATATGCCTCGGATTAATATTTGTCTAGTTCAACAATCACTGCAGCTCCCATGTTGAAGCTATCTTGGAACTGGCTGATGGAATAAATGAACTCATCCCAAATTAAAGACTTCCCACCCATTATGGTGCTAAATGGTTGGCTATTAATCTCTTTGCTTAATTTTCTTGCTTTTTGTCAAGTTCACTTAATTAATGCAACAAGTTTGTCTAATGAAAATCATACCATTTTAAAAAATTAAATTAAAAAAAAAAAAAACTTAACCTCATCAACAGTTTTCTGTACTGACTTTTGTATTTCACTTACACAGTGAGATTTAAATAATGTGCAAACGCTTTGAGATGTGGAAGGTTCAAAACTATGGCAGCTGATTTCATACTGAAAGTGGTTTTAAACTTAATATTATGCTTGGCGATAAGGGCCTTTATGCAATTTGAAATCTTTTCTGCACTGTCTCTTTCTTCAGATTGCAATCACTCTATAAGTTATGACTGTAATTCAATCTTCTCATCTGTAAAATTTGCTGTTAGTGCATAGAAACTACTATTATTTGTAGTTTTCCACCCACCATCTTTACAATAATGAAGTAATTTTTAATCTTAACTAACAACTGGGCATTAGAGCACTTAATAATATTTTTCAAATTTGTAAATTATGATTAGGGAAAAAATGTTTGAGCTTTTTTAATGTTATGCCATTATTTTATTTTGTGGGCTTAGTTTCATAACATCAACAAATTTATTTATGGGTTGTTGCAAACAAGACATTTCCAGGGGCAGATGTGGACTCTGACCACAGTCTATATGTTATGAACCGTAGATTAAAACTGAAGAAACTGCAATAAGGTGGGAATTTAAGGAGATGGGACCTGGATAAACTGACTAAACCAGAGGTTGTACAGGGTTTCAGGGAGAGCATAAGGGAACAATTGACAGGAATGGGGGAAAGAAATACAGTAGAAGAAGAATGGGTAGCTTTGAGGGATGAAATAGTGAAGGCAGCAGAGGATCAAATAGGTAAAAAGACGAGGGCTAATAGAAACCCATGGATAACAGAAGAAATATTGAATTTAATCGATGAAAGGAGAAAATATAAAAATGCAGTAAATGAAGCAGGTAAAAAGGAATACAAATGTCTCAAAAATGAGATCGACAGGCTAAGCAGGGATGGCTAGAGGACAAATGTAAGGATGTAGAGGCTTATCTCACTAGGGGTAAGATAGATACTGCCTACAGGAAAATTAAAGAGACCTTTGGAGAAAGGAGAACCACTTACATGAATATCAAGACCTCAGATGGAAACCCAGGTCTAAGCAAAGAAGGGAAAGCAGAAAGGTGGAAGGAGTATATAGAGGGTCTATACAAAGGTGATGTACTTGAGGACAATATTATGGAAATGGAAGAGGATGTAGATGAAGATGAAATGAGAGATATGATATTGCGAGAAGACTTTGACAGAGCACTGAAAGATCTAAGTCGAAACAAGGCCCCAGGAGTAGACAACATTCCATTAGAACTACTGATAGCCTTGGCAGAGCCAGTCATGACAAAACTCTACCATCTGGTGAGCGAGATGTATGAAACAGGCGAAATACCCTAAGACTTCAAGAAGAATATAATAATTCCAATCCCAAAGAAAGCAGGTGTTGACAGATGTGAAAATTACTGAACTATCAGTTTAATAAGTCACAGCTGCAAAATACTAACGTAAATTCTTTACAGACGAATGGAAAAACTGATAGAAGCTGACCTCGGGGAAGATCAGTTTGGATTCCGTAGAAATGTTGGAACACGTGAGGCAATACTGACCTTAAGACTTATCTTAGAAGGAGGATTAAGGAAAGGCAAACCTACGTTTCTAGCATTTTTAGACTTAGAGAAAGCTTTTGACAATGTTGATTGGAATACTCTCTTTCAAATTCTGAAGGTGGCAGGGGTAAAATACAGAGAGCGAAAGGCTGTTTACAATTTGTACAGGAAGCAGTCGAGAGGTATGAAAGGGAAGCAGTGGTTGGGAAGGGAGTGAGACAGGGCTGTAGCCTATCCCCGATGTTATTCAATCTGTATATTGAGCAAGCAGTAAAGGAAACAAAAGAAAAGTTCGGAGTAGGTATTAAAATCCATGGAGAAGAAATAAAAACATTGAGGTTCGCCGATGACATTGTAATTGTCAGCGACAGCAAAGGACTTGGAAGAGCAGTTGAATGGAATGGACAGTGTCTTGAAAGGAGGGTATAAGATGAACATCAACAAAAGCAAAACAAGGATAATGGAATGTAGTCGAATTAAGTCGTGTGATGCTGAGGGAATTAGATTAGGGAATGAGACACTTAACGTAGTAAAGGAGTTTTGCTATTTGGGGAGCAAAATAACTGATGATGGTCGAAGTAGAGAGGATATAAAATGTAGACTGGCAATGGCAAGAAAAGTGTTTCTGAAGAAGAAAAATTTGTTAACATCGAGTATAGATTTAAATGTCAGGAAGTTGGTTCTGAAAATATTTGTATGGAGTGTAGCCATGTATGGATGTGAAACGTGGACAATAAATAGTTTAGACAAGAAGAGAATAGAAGCTTTCGAAATGTGGTGCTACAGAAGAGTGCTGAAGATTAGATGGGTAGATCACATAATTAATGGGAGGTATTGAATAGAACTGGGGAGAAGATGAGTTTGTGGCACAACATGACTAGAAGAAGGGATCAGTTGGTAGGACATGTAGTGAGACATCGAGGGATCACCAATTTATCATTGGAGGGCAGCATGGAGGGTAAAAATCGTAGAGGGAGACCAAGAGATGAATACACTAAGCAGATTTAGGAGGATGTAGGCTGCAGTAGGTACTGGGAGGTGAAGAAGCTTGGACAGGATAGAGTAGCATGGAGAGCTGTATCAAGCCAGTCTCAGGACTGAAGACCACAACAACAACAACAACAACAACAACAACAACAACAAGCAAACAAAAACAGGTTGGAGGTGAGGGGATCACAAAAGAAAATAAATCTGGAGATGTTCAGAAACTAAATGACAATATCAGGTTTGATACAGATTGAGATTCACTTTGATGTCCCAGAAGCAGAACTTCATCTGACGTGGAAGCAGACATTGGTAAGGATAATTTGTGAGAAATGATTTCTACAGAAGACTCATCGGTTTATTGTGATCTTGATCGGCTTCCTGACCTGCACTGTTTCAGACAGACTGCTTGATCCTTGGACTTTAGACATCTCTTCAGGTTTCATAAGTAGCCAGAATTACAGGAAGTTATCTGCTGACAGTAATGGCATTTTCCCTTTTATAACCAGTTTGGTAAAATGGTAACACATAATGCTTGAAGCTCTTCTTGGTGAAGGCAATGTGATTGACTAATGTCCTGCAGCATTAAAAATACATTACATGGAAAATTAAAATACTTACTATTAGATGCACTTTTTAAATACAGGGTTATTACAAATGATTGAAGCGATTTCACAGCTCAACAATAACTTTATTATTTGAGATATTTTCACAGTGCTTTGCACACACATACAAAAACTCAGTTTTTTTAGGCATTCACAAATGTTCGATATGTGCCCCTTTAGTGATTTGGCAGACATCAAGCTGATAATCAAGTTCCTCCCACACTCGGCGCAGCATGTCCCCATCAATGAGTTCGAAAGCATCGTTGATGCGAGCTAGCAGTTCTGGCACGTTTCTTGGTAGAGGAGGCTTAAATACTGAATCTTTCACATAACCCCACAGAAAGAAATCGCATGGGGTTAAGTCGGGAGAGCGTGGAGGCCATGACATGAATTGCTGATCATGATCTCCACCACGACCGATCCATCGGTTTTCCAATCTCCTGTTTAAGAAATGCCAAACATCATGATGGAAGTGCGGTGGAGCACCATCCTGTTGAAAGATGAAGTCGGCGCTGTCGGTCTCCAGTTGTGGCATGAGCCAATTTTCCAGCATGTCCAGATACACGTGTCCTGTAATGTTTTTTTCGCAGAAGAAAAAGGGGCCGTAAACTTTAAACTGTGAGATTGCACAAAACATGTTAACTTTTGGTGAATTGTGAATTTGCTGCACAAATGCGCGAGGATTCTCTACCGCCCAGATTCGCACATTGTGTCTGTCCACTTCACCATTAAGAAAAAATGTTGTTTCATCACATCAAAACAAGTTTCGCACTGAACGCATCCTCTTCCATGAGCTGTTGCAACCGCTTCTGCTTTAGGCTTTTCCATAAGATTTTCCAAACCGTCGGCTGTGGTACGTTCAGCTCCCTGCTTGCTTTATTCGTCGACTTCCGCGGGCTACGCGTGAAACTTGCCCGCACACGTTCAACCGTTTCTTCGCTCACTGCAGGCTGACCCATTGATTTCCCCTTACAGAGGCATCCAGAAGCTTTAAACTGTGCATACCATCGCCAAATGGAGTTAGCAGTTGGTGGATCTTTTTTGAACTTCGTCCTGAAGTGTCGTTGCACTGTTATGACTGACTGATGTGAGTGCATTTCAAGCACGACATACGCTTTCTCGGCTCCTGTCGTCATTTTGTCACACTGCGCTCTCGAGCGCTCTGGCGGCAGAAACCTGAAGTGCGGCTTCAGCCGAACAAAACTTTAAGTTTTTCTACGTATCTGAAGTGTGTTGTGACCATATGTCAATGAATGGAGCTACAGTGAATTTATGAAATCGCTTCAATCATTTGTAATAGCCCTGTACTAAAGCCTACAAATGAGAGCAGATGTACATGCAATGTATTCTGTATCCTGTACATGCTTTAAAATGAAAAGTTTAATAAGGTTATATACATACAGTTAATGAACATTATCTGTGCCGAGTTGAATTCGAATAGAGAACGCAGAGTCAAAAAGTAATCAGGTCAAACTGTGAGTATGAATTAGTGAGTGAGCGAAGAGCACTGCAAGCAGAATCAGTGAAAGCCCGAAGAGGGGGGGGGGCTCACGAGTTGCCATGTGATCCTCTCCATGCTGAGTCAAGAGTTGTAATACAGCTGTTTGCTGAGAGTGAGCTCACCTGTTCTTGCAAGTCAATTCCTTGCAGTTTGTTTGCTCCCAAGTGAGGTACTGAGTCCACCTGCATGCAACTTGGGAGACTTTCTTGCTGTATTGATCTATGCTATAGTGACTAATTCAGCATGTTGTGTGGAATGCTGTTGCAGCAGGCTATGTTAGACTATTCTGCTCACTGACATCATTGGAGAGACATCTCAGATCGAAAGAACTAACACTCTTTCTTTCTGAGTCACCAATCCCTCACTCTGTCGAAGACTCTAGCTCTTTGAATCGATTCATGAGCAGATCACCCATCTCTACTTTCCACTGCATGTCTAGTTCTTGTCCGTGATCTTGATTGCCTGTAGGTAGTGGTCCAAGAGCATCACAGTACCCATGAAGGCTCTAGAGATATCTCTAGAAAGTATGGTTAAGTAGACTCCAGTGACAACATGATAGGCTCAGAAAGTTGAGATGAAACCCATATTTGTGAAACCATCTGGTATCTGGCATAATTGTACTATCTGGCTGGATACCAGATGCCAAGTCAGTATCTGGCAGAGACCAGATTTTCAGTAAATTGTGAACATTTCATTAAATCAGCTTCATGTAATTCACTTGTAGATACTCTAAACACAAATAAAATAGCAATGTTTCTAAATCAAAATACCATTTATTATTCATTTTAACAGAAATTAAGTTAGTATTCTTGTTGAACTGAAGGCAAATTATAGTGAATGAAGATCAATTTCTGTGCATTAAGAGATTAGTGATTTTGCTTGTCTTCAGAAACAAGGCCAGCTTTTACAAAAGTCTTTCAATATAAACTGTTGCAAAGCACTGAAAGATAAATTCTGATAAACTTTCTCAAATTTGTCACATTAACTGACCACCAAATATCAGAGTCATGAATATGATAGATTCAAACTGTCTTTAATGATAGTCTAGATTGCTTGTGATTGTGTCTATTTCTTGACCATCACACATACTATAATTATTTTCATTTTGCTACATCATTAAAACGATCCCAAAACATGTCATGAAGTTAAAGAGTCACAGTTGACTCAGTCTCACCTCAAGAAAGGTAGCAATCAGCTGATTTGAACTTTCACGTAAGGAGGTGAAACGAATTTGGAATTCAGCTTACAATGAGGCTCTCATCGCTGGAAATTTGGGGGGGGGGGGGGGGGGGGGGTTGGGTCTTTAGGTTGTTTCATCCTCATCTAAATAAGTATTTAATGCCACAACAAAAATGGTTCAAATGGCTCTGAGCACTATGGGACTTAACATCTATGGTCATCAGTCCCCTAATGCCACAACATGTAGTATTACTTTGGACGTGCAGAAGAGACCGGGACTTATTTTTTGGTATTTCTTCAGACAGCTCCATAAGCTTAATGCAGTGATCTATCAGACACCAATGATGAGACAATAAAGTATTAAGTGTATTGTGAGCAGCCACATAGCCTGTTTTCATTCCAAACAGGTACTCTGCCATATAAAAGGTAGAATTCCACCTCATGCTGATAACTCACACCAAGTGAAGCTATGGTAAATTTTAACTCTGTTTGAATTGCCTATAGTTTTTCTTGAGCTAAACTCAAATAACTGAAGTGCATTATGAGGCATCTACCAGTAATGATAATATCTGCTACTTCAGGCTGGAGATTTAGACTCACTTCTCTCTGCTGGCCTGTGGCTTGCATAAGGTCATAATAGGACATCTTCATTACACTTTTACAAAATTAGCTGCAAATAGTTTGTGTGTTGTTGTTTTTGCAAAGGTTCATGAGAAGCCTGTTTTGGCATTTGAGCCATTTTCAAGTGTTAGTCTAGATGGAGTGAAGTCTATAAAAACATCTTGGAATGTAATTTCTTTTATTTACTATGTTGTCAATATAGCTTATGTATTTACCTTTTACAGGTATGTCATTGTTATTTTTTTGACATTTGTTGAATGACATATCTTTCCATTGATGCTTCAACTATCAAAAAGAACATAAAATAACTGTAGAAGGTAAATACATGACTTTGTAATTAACAACATAGTAAATAAATGAAATTACATTCAAACATGTTTTATGGATAGTCCTCCAGCTATACAAATGCTTTGAAAATGGCACAAATGCCAAAACAAGCTTGTCATGAACTGATGTAAAAAACAAACAGGAAATAAAACTATTTGCAGCTAATTTTGTAAAAGATGATGTTCAGTGACTCTGTTACAACCATCTGAAGCAAACTCATACTCAGCCACTGGAACGTCTTTCACCATGCTAGTGCCCACTGTCATGAATGAGGAAATGTATTTTGCTCTGGTCAGTATTCCAGCAGTCTCGTTTGTTATATTTTTTTCCAAAGCGAGAACCTAGGAAAAGTTTTCATAACAAGAACTCCCAAGTTCTAGCTGGAATTTAGGAGACAATCAATGAAACTCAGAAAACAGGTGTTGTTATCCAAACAGTTCCATATATCAGAAGTTGTAGAAACTGAGGGTGAAGATGGGGAAGAAAGGACAGGAAAGGGAGGGTGCACCGCTATCAGTTGCATTGGGGACATTACGCGATATCAGCGGCAATGAGTGAAAATGTGTACCGGATCAGGATTCGAACTCAGGATCTCCTGCTTACTAGGCAGATGCAGTAACCATTGCAACCATCCCAGGACACAGCATTAGCGCAACTGCATGGACCATCTCGGTGTGCCACACAGCCAATCCACAACATCCCATCAAGTGCCACCAATCCACAGTACCTGCCATTTTCTCTGAGATTCCCACAGGAGGTCGGACATATTTGTGCATCCACACTGAAGATGGTAGATGCATTGCTCAGCTAGGCCTATGAAATTATATGAAACAACAGACACCATGCATTCATATACTGTGAGAACAACTGAAATGTTTCTTTTGATTCCCCCCCCCCCCCCCCCCCCCCCCCCCCCCCCCCCCCCCCCCCCCCACGTTCTGTTCCAGAAATCAGGAACTGTTTTTTGAGATATACCTGGCATATTGGTAGGAGGGGAAAGATTGTTCTAGGAGTTTGTGTATCTGGTCCTTTCTACAACAGTTAATGGCTCATTGCCTGGTCCAGTCATTTCTGTTACCGAATAATTATATTTTTTGGTTTTTTGTGTCTTTTACATCCCAAATCAATTTCTTTTCAAATAATTCTGACATAGTCAGTTGCTTGTCTGTCAATATTGAAGATGAACTTGTACCAGGTGTGTGGCTAAAGATGGTTTAGTTATGGCAGTGGCCTGAAATTGATCTGTATGTTAAATTTTTCAAATGATTGGATTTTCATAAATGCGTAACTGTATTACACAAAAACATCTGCACATCCCCAAGCAAGTTTAATTAAACAGATTATCCAGTAAA